>NC_059078.1:25808757-26433757 GCF_020497125.1 Mauremys mutica | reverse complement strand
CTTTGCATAAGAATGACCCTCGCTTAACAGAGTTTTACTTTGCATAAGAATGACCCTCGCTTAACAGCCACGTGTTGGAGGCCACAGAGGAAAAGCATACAGTGATCTTTCCCGTGCACTGGCGGGAGGGGCCGCAAAACGGTCATCTTTTCTGCTTTGCACATTGCCTCCAGCAGGAGAGCACAGCTAAGCACTAACTGATAAGCACTCTGTACTGTAAGGCTTACCAGGACTTTGTGCAAGAGGGATGCAGCTGTCTTTCCTCGCTTGTGCGCTATCCAGTGCAATGGCGCCGCCAATGAGAGCGTATTCCGAAATCTCGGACTAGTTCTGAGATCTCATGAGACTTGGTTCCCTCTTTGGTCTTCTTAACTGAAACTGACTAGACTGTGTTTACTGTTGGCAAACATGTATTTGTTCAAGGAAATCACCTACTTTTTCGCATCACACAGCTTCGGCTCCTTCCCGGACTGCCCCGGCATCCCCCTCGCAGAGGCTGGCTCAGATTAGACGCCGAAAGAAAAAGACTAGGGACGACATGTTCCAGGAACTGATGGCCAGCTCCAGAGCGGAGGCGGCAGAGCAGAGACAGTGGAGGGAGAGCCTGTGTCAACGGGAGGATAGGTGGCGGCAGGAAGACCAGCAGGCGACTCAAACGCTGCTTGGTCTAATGAGGGAGCAAACGGACACGCTCCGGCGCCTTGTAGATGTTCTGCAAGACCGCAGGCAGGAGGAGAGAGCCCCCCTGCAGTGCATCTGCAACCGCCCTCCAACGCCAGGAAGTCCTGTCCCCCCCTCACCCAAAGTTACAAGAAGGAGGGGCGGTAGGGGCCGTGAGAACTGTCCCTGCACCGCAGCACACCGATAATGTTCGAGACAACTCTCGCGCTGTAAATTTGTACAAGCTCTTTCCTTACAGCATCAACCAGTCCCAACTCCAAGTTCAAACCCCCCACTGTGTACTACATTACTAAAAGCGGTTTGGTGTTACTGACTGTTTCCGTCACGTTTCTGGTGTCAGAAGACTTTCTGTTGTTGTGTGTGTCGGGGGGGGGGGGAATTGTAATTTCAGTGCATAGCCCACAGTGCCATGCTACAGACTTGGCTGCAGGGTCAACTGCAGGGCACACACAGACTGCAGTCACTAGGCACCAGGGACAGTCTGTGTGGTGTATGCTGCCCCGGGTCTTTCCTTGATGTGTATGCTTGTGCAGGGTCCTGGTGCCTGCCGTCCCCGAATGTAAAGGCAGGCTTCCCTTCACATGCACTTGGACCGTAGTCATGATCCTCCCCGGTGCCCTGAGCCCCAAAAAGAGACCTCATCCAGGGGCAGATACTCACCCTTCCCCCACACCCCTCACCCCTTCCAACGCCCAAACCCACAGCCGTCATGTTAACCCCTATCCAAAGACGGCACCCCTCGCCCCTTCCTGCAAACCCACCCATCAGTGCACACCTTACCCAGCACAGAATGCTTCCATGTTTCAACCAGGAAACAGAAATGCAAAGTCAACGAAAGATTTATTATTAATTACTAAAACATGTCCTTAGTTTTAAAACGTCCTTCGGAAGTGGGGGAAACTTGGTTTATGATCAGGCTCTCTTAAAATCAAGTTACCCTGCTCTGCGAGGAAACTCGCTTTCAAAGCCTCCCTGATGCATATCGCTTCCCGCTGGGATATTCTCTCAGCACGGGTGTCTGGCTGATCGTAAACAGCAGCCAGGCGATTTGCCTCAACCTCCCAAGCGGCCAAAAAGGTCTCGCCCTTGCTCTCACAGAGATTGTGGAGCACACAGCAAGCAGCAATAACTACGGGGATATTCTTTTCGCTGATGTCCGAGCGAGTGAGTAAGCTCCGCCATCTCCCCTTGAGACGTCCGAAAGCACACTCCACCACCATTCTGCACTTGCTCAGCCGGTAGTTGAAGAGTTCCTTCTCTCTGTCCAGGGCGCCTGTATAGGGCTTCATGAGCCAGGGCATTAGCGGGTAGGCTGGGTCCCCGAGGATCACTGTAGGCATCTGCACATCCCCAACCGTTATTTTGTGGTCCGGGAAGAAAGTTCCTGCCTGGAGGCGTCTAAAGAGACCAGAGCTCCTGAACACACGCGCGTCATGAACCTTGCCCGCCCACCCGACGTTGATGTTGGTAAAACGTCCCCTATGGTCCACCAGTCCTTGCAGCACCATGGAAAAGTAGCCCTTTCGGTTAATGTACTCGCTGGCCTGGTGGGCTGGTGCCAGGATAGGGATGTGAGTCCCATCTATAGCCCCACCGCAGTTTGGGAATCCCATCGCGGCGAAGCCATCTATGATGACCTGAACGTTTCCCAGGTTCACTACCTTTGAGAGTAGTTGCTCAACGATTGCGTGGGCTACTTGAATCACAGCAACCCCCACGGTAGATTTGCCCACGCCAAAGTGGTTCGCTACTGACCGGTAGCTGTCTGGCGTGGCAAGTTTCCAGAGGGCTATGGCCACTCGCTTCTGCACAGTCAGGGCTGCTCGCATCCGGGTGTCCTGGCGCTTCAGGGCAGGGGACAGCAAGTCACAGAGTTCAAGGAAAGTACGCTTACGCATCCTGAAGTTTCGCAGCCACTGTGATTCGTCCCAGACCTGCAGCACTATGCGGTCCCACCACTCCGTGCTTGTTTCCCGGGCCCAGAATCGCCGTTCCACACCATGAACTTGACCCATTGCCACCATGATCTCCACGGCGCGGCGTACCCTGCTTTGTGAGAGGCCTGCGCCACTCTCCTCACCGCGCTGCCGGAGCCTCCTCGCCCGATTTCTCAGCAGCTGTCTGTTGCAGAGGTGGACGATAAGGTGCGAGGAGTTGACAACGGCCATAAGTGCAGCGATGATCGCAGCGGGCTCCATGCTCGCAGTGCTGTGGCGTCCGCGCTGTAACTGACCAGAGAAGGGCGCGATCAGATTTCCCGCCGGCGCTTTCAGTGAGGGAGGGCTGTTGTGAGTGACGGTTGAATGATGACAGTTACCCAAAACCACCCTCGACACATTTTTTCACCCAGCAGGCATTGCGAGCTCTACCCAGCATTCCAATGGGCAGCGGGGACTGCAGGAACTGTGGGATAGCTTCCCACAGTGCACCGCTTCCAAAGTCGATGCTGGCCCCGTGAATGTGGACTCAGAAGTTCGAATTTGTGTATTTAGTATGGATACACAAATTCGACTTCATAAGGTCGAATCCACAAATTCGACTTAAGTAGATTCGAAATAGTCCTGTAGTGTAGACAAGGCCTCAGTGTATTCCTCAGTGGGATCTGAGGGAAGTGGCCTGTAGAATTTGGTGTTGGAGAGTTGTCTGGCGGCCTCCTTTTTGTAGTCAGACCTGTTCATGATGACAACAGCACGTCCTTTATCAGCCTCTTTGATTATAATGTCAGGATGGTTTCTGAGGCTGTGGATGGCATTGCGTTCTGCACGACTTAGGTTATGAGGCAAGCGATGTTGTTTTTCCACAATTTCTGCCTCTGCACGTCGGCGGAAGCATTCAATGTATAGGTCCAGACTGTCATTTCGACCCTCAGGAGGAGTCCATGTGGAGTTCTTCTTTTTGTGCTGTTGGTGGGAGGGTAACTGTGTATCAGTGCGCTGTTCAGTGTTGTCCTGAAAGTATTCTTTGAGTCGGAGACGGCGAAAGTAGGCTTCCAGATCGCCGCAGAACTGTATCATGTTGGTGGGGGTGGCAGGGCAGAAAGAGAGTCCCCGAGATAGGACAGACTGTTCTTCTGGGCTGAGTGTGTGGTTGGATAGATTGATGATATTGCTGGGTGGGTTAGGGGTACCACGGTTGTGGCCCCATGTAGCAGGTAGGAGTTTAGACAGCTTACAGTCCTTTTTCCTTTGTAGAGAGGTGAAGTGAGTAATGTAGATCTCCTGTCTTATTTTAGTGAAGTCCGTTTGTATGGAAGTTTGGTTATTGATGAGGGTCTCCAGGTTGGAGAGCTCTTTTTTGATGTTTTCCTGTTTGCTGTATAGGATGCTGATCAGGTGGTTCCTCAGTTTCTTTGATAGAGTAAGGCATAATCTCTCACTGTGGTCTGTGTAGTATGTAGATAGCAGTGGATTTTTTACCTTTAGTCCATTAGGTATGATGTCCATCCGTTTACATTTGGAAAGGAAGATGATATCTGTCTGTATTTGTGCAAGTTTCTTCATGAGGTTGATGGATTTCCACTCCATACAGCTAAATGCAGTGCCTTGCATGGTGTCAAGTATCAGAGGGGTAGCCGTGTTAGTCTGGTTCTGTAGAAGCAGCAAAGAATCCTGTGGCACCTTATAGACTAACAGACGTTTTGCAGCATGAGCTTTCGTGGGTGAATACCCACTTCTTTGGATGCAAGTAGTGGAAATTTCCAGGGGCAGGTTTATATAGGCAAGCAAGAAGCAAACTAGAGATAACGAGGTTAGTTCAATCAGGGAGGATGAGGCCCTGTTCGAGCAGTTGAGTGAAAACCAAGGGAGGAGAAACTGGTTCTGTAGTTGGCAAGCCATTCACAGTCTTTGTTTAATCCTGAGCTGATGGTGTCAAATTTGCAGATGAACTGGAGCTCAGCAGTTTCTCTTTGCAAGACAAACCCAAGAAAGAAACCAACAGGACTCCACTGGCCATCACATACAGTCCCCAGCTAAAACCCCTCCAGCGCATCATCAGGGATCTACAACCCATCCTGGACAATGACCCCACACTTTCACAGGCCTTGGGTGGCAGGCCAGTCCTCGCCCACAGACAACCTGCCAACCTGAAGCATATTCTCACCAGTAACTGCACACCGCACCATAGTAACTCTAGCTCAGGAACCAATCCATGCAACAAACCTCGATGCCAACTCTGCCCACATATCTACACCAGCGACACCATCACAGGACCTAACCAGATCAGCCACACCATCACCGGTTCATTCACCTGCACGTCCACCAATGTAATATATGCCATCATATGCCAGCAATGCCCCTCTGCTATGTACATCGGCCAAACTGGACAGTCTCTAAGGAAAAGGATAAATGGACACAAATCAGATATTAGGAATGGCAATATACAAAAACCTGTAGGAGAACACTTCAACCTCCCTGGCCACACAATAGCAGATCTGAAGGTGGCCATCCTGCAGCAAAAAAGCTTCAGGACCAGACTTCAAAGAGAAACTGCTGAGCTCCAGTTCATCTGCAAATTTGACACCATCAGCTCAGGATTAAACAAAGACTGTGAATGGCTTGCCAACTACAGAACCAGTTTCTCCTCCCTTGGTTTTCACTCAACTGCTCGAACAGGGCCTCATCCTCTCTGATTGAACTAACCTCGTTATCTCTAGCTTGCTTCTTGCTTGCATATATAAACCTGCCCCTGGAAATTTCCACTACTTGCATCCGAAGAAGTGGGTATTCACCCACGAAAGCTCATGCTGCAAAACGTCTGTTAGTCTATAAGGTGCCACAGGATTCTTTGCTGCTTCTACAGAACCAGACTAACACGGCTACCCCTCTGATAAATGATAATGCAGTAATTTGAGCTGATCTACCCTAAAGAAACACAAATCAGTGAAAAAATAATGATGGTGATAGTTTTACAATATATACTAGTTTTTCTTTTAATGAATTCAGTGCTTGCGAGAGGTAGATCGTCAGACTCAGATACTACAGTCCACTTATGCATAACAAAAGTTCAACATGAGCAGCAGTACTGCAGGCTTTCTTACAATATCTCACCAATCTGTTTCAACCCAGCTATGAAGGGAGGAAACGAGAAGGTAGCTTATTCTGGCCCATTCCATCCTTGGATTTCAGTTTTGATGGCAATACTTAGTCACCAGGAACCCTCACTGAGACACCAAGCCATTTCAAATCGTAAGCTACTGAAGAACTGTCATAAGGTAATGACTTTCCCTCACTAACAACTCTCCTGGCTTCAGTCCGATGAACTAGAATGAAAGGCTCTGAGATTTATCAGCACCAAGCTCTTGAGCCATTTGTGGGAGCAGCTGTTGTTATGTAAGGATGTGGGGGAGGTGGCAGAGACCAAAGGCCATCTTCCATCTGGAACGGCAGGGCTTTGAATTCTAGGGCGGGAGATAGGATGGTGGCAGGTAGCAGCTTACAGCAGGATCTCTTTTCTGGGTTATATAGTGCCTGAATTAAAATAACTGTTAAATAAAAGCTCTCTGTGCCTTAATAAGAACACTGCCACATCATTTAGTACCCTGCTCCACAATATGTCTCAGATTTATTGCCATAAAAGCACAGGGCAAACCTAGATCCTGTGTGAGCCATATCAAGACCCTGTCCGATACACATAGTGACCCTGGGTCTCCTGTCTGACTCCCAGCCTCCTGTGGTTCTCTCCTGACTCCATATCAGCATGGCTCCAGTAAAACCATGTGACAATGCTTCCACCAATCTCTGGAATCCCCCTTTAAAGGAGGCTGTGCAGGCAGAGGTGATGCATGAAAAAGTTACGGTTGCCTCAGGTTCTACTTACTTCTCCAAGGCTTGAAAAGGAGTGGGATGTTGTGCATCCCCCTTCGCCCTGCCCCGGCCCTCCTTCTATTCCTGTCCTGTACAGTCCCCACTCCCTCCATTTTACACTTTGAATTTATTGACTGTTTTCTAGATAACTTTATAACTTTAAACCTGCACTAAAAGGGCTTTTTTATTCATTTAATTTTCTTAGGATTTAAAAAAAGAAAAAGAAGAGAAAAGGAACTAATATATATATTTAATATGACACATATGTCAATGATATCTTAAGGGCCACAAATTAAGAGTTTCATATTACTTCATATGAAGCACTTTTCATATGACCTTACCACTACAGTCATACCATGTAATTAGAGGGAATGGGGCTGTGCTAAATGACCTTGGAAGTTACAGGTATGGGGCACTTCAGAGTTTAATACTTTGTTTATTATTTCCCATAATTATGTCACTGAATTACTGAGATTGCTGTGTGTTGTATAAACATTATTTAACATTCAGATTACTTAAAAAGTCTAAATGAAGCTTTGAAACAAATTCAGATTGATTCCTAGGGAATTGCTGAATAAGAGAACCAAACCTAGAAAATAAAACCTGAAAAGTTGTTCAGCAAATTGTTTACCTTAGTTTGTAACTTTGCAGGAAATGGATTCTAAGAAAACCCTGTTTCAACCCTACAACCAGAAAAGTATTTCAGGGACTGCCAGGGAGGACCCCTTCTGTCACTTCAGGTCAATGGCACCTGCCTATGTTTCCAGGTAGGTTATCACAGGCCAGTTTCATTCGTCTCTCTCAGACATGGACAGTGGTTGGAAGCTCCAGGATCAGTGATAATAAAGGAGGGTTGGGCAGAAGTAACCTCAGTTCTACTCCACCTGGAAATTTCACCCTCACAGCCATCAATCATAAAAGAGTTGATTACATTTACCACCTTAGAGAGATTGACATGCCTGCCACAAGCTTTTGTGAGGATGTCAGATTTATAGATTTAGTGTCTCCTGAGGGATTCCATTTACATTGTTCAGGTACCCCACAGTATGTTGTGTGGGTTTGGTGCAGCAGAGCACAATCCATGTTTTAACCTTTACCCATTTAATAAATAGGATCATAGCTTTTAGGCTGAGGATGAAGTGCCCTGGTAGTAAAGGTTAAAACAGTCTCCTCACTGATTGTGGAGGCAAGAAGTGGGTGATTGGCAGCCATCGTTTTCCCAAGGTTGGGAATTAAGGTATATAATATTGTTAATAAATCGTAAACACACTATCTGGAGTAGACATGGGATGTGTCAGCAGATATAGGCAGCCTATATGTGTGGAGTTTTGTGATCCAAGAACAGTAGCTAGTCATAAACAAGCCTTGTTACAAGCTACAGTATCCTTAGTTTATAGGTTAGAGGACAGCTTAGGGACATCATGCCCCCGCTAAGTGGTGAATGTGTTCTGAAAGGACTGAAGCCAGCGATGGGAAAAGGACTGTCCTTGCCTCTCTCCTTTCATCAGCTGCCAGCTCACTTAGCCTGTGGGTCTAGTTTGTTTTTGTTTGTATAGTAATCAAACTGTGGCCTCTTTAATCATCAGAACATAACTATTCTTTTCTTGTTCACATGTGGCTATGACACGCAGCTCCATCACAATTCCCTTCTACTGCATGTAACATGACCGTAACATAGCCTCGTAAAACATGCTCCACCAGCAGCTTGATAGCCTCAGTTCAAACTCCCATGTTGTATATACTCAAACCACCACATTTCTCAGTACAATTTGCCACTAGAGAGTAGCTCTCTAAAATGCAAAGCTTTAGGCTAGAGAGGCAATTGATTCTTGATTCTTATTTACTTATTGGGTATGAACATAATTAGACTTTCATCACAAAATATTATCATTAGCTGGTGCGAGTTTTGTTTGACAGGCCTGATAATCAATCATCAGATTTCACCACTTGTTTTGTGGCGTTGTATTTCATCACTTGGTACAGTATGTAACATTATAAAGCATAAGTTTGTTAACTGAGTATTTATTTGAATGAGTTTCACTATAAATAAAGGTTCTCTATATACTTTTTTTAAATAAAAAAGTTTATTTTTACACCAACTATTTGCTTTCCTGTGCTAAATCTGTGTCAAGGAGAAATCCAGGACTGAAGGAGCATGAAAACCGATTTGTTTCTCACCTAGAATGGGTGATCCTACCAGGTCAGGTAGGAGGCTTTTGGTGGGGTACTGGTTCAACAGAACTTGTATTTTTTTCCAGCACTGTAAGTCACTTATCCTTTGAGAAAGAAAAAGAAGGCTGGTATAGATTAGGAATGGTAATGTAAAGCTTCTACCCACTGCATAAAATTCTTTCAAATTAATACAAGCATTAAATTGTCAATGCTTTTTCCATACACTGCAGATATTAAACAGGACATGCCCGCTAGGGTTGGTATAAAGTTTTGTCAACATTTTTGGCATACAAGGTCTCAGCCTCGGGTCAATATTTTCTTACCAAATTTTGTTGTTTCAATTGCCTTTTTTACACTCAGATATAGTAACTCAAACATTTTTAAAAAAATGAAATTTGGCAGACCATTAGTCCATAATGTGGTCTAATGCCTTTGGGTATTTTTTTGAATGTAAATCACCAAGATATTTAAGTTTTGAGGTTTAAAAACTGCACATACTTTATCAACTTCTTTAAAAAATATTTAGTATGCATATTTACTGCACATGTATCTTATAGAGAGTGAAGATTAAACTGCAGATTACTTGCTAAAATATGCAAACTTTTATCCATGAATAAACAGTCTCATGCACTCCTATTGAATGTTTTTTATTGTTACAAAAGTTGTATTAAAATTACAATAAAAGCAAAGGAAAGTAAGACATGAAAAAGCAATGTTTAAGTAACCGTGATGGCTTAAGTTGGCCACACAAAATAAAGAAGTTCATTTATTCTCCTGGGATCTGATCCAAAGGCACCAAGGTCAGTGAGAGTTTTTTCATTGATTTCAATGTGCTTTGGATCAGGCCACTGCTCCATTGCTAACTTACCCTATTGTGCTGATCTATTGCACCATGTATACACAGCATAGTAGCACAATCATCTCAGTCACCTGCAGAATGTATTTTATACTTTGGGGCAAGTTACAGGTAGCACAGAAGCTTTAATTCTGAATTTCTTTGCTTCTGTAAGTTTGAGTCAAACAGTTTCATATTTGTGTTTAATAGTCTATATTCTTCATTTATTAAATAATAGCGGCTTCTACTGAAGTACACAATTAAACCCCTGTACAGTATTTAAGGGAAATATTACAGACTTTAACAAACATACTTAATACAATGTACATAGGCTAGGGAAATCTAACAGATATTACCTCATTTGACAGTAATTTTTAACAATTAGCTTAGAAAAGTATTTTGTAATTTTTGTTAGACTTACACAAACTACACTTTTCTTGTAATCAATTAAAAGTGGCAGTGTAACGTACAGCACTCATTAGGAAGTGATTCCTGAAGTTCATGTACAATTTGTTCCTTATAGTGATTTGTGGGAGCTTATAGACTCTTACTGAGATGCTGGCAACATCCACCAAACATCTCAGACACATTGTCTTTCTGAACCTGAACTTTTTTAAAGGTGGTTAAACATGTTGTCTGCTTTAGTTTCCTGTCTATCTTCATCATAACCCAGCACCTGTTTCCAATAAATTATACACAGTGCTGTATCAGCAACACCTTGGCAACAGCTGCCACCCCTAAAAGCAGAATGCCCTTGAGGACAATACACCTGTGAACACATACAGTGTTTATTTAGCTGAAAGCCAAAACTTTAAGTTACATAAAGCAATTATCTAAAGCCTAATGTATGCCATTATTAACACAAAATAACCTTGTTCTTAAAAACCAATAAAAATCTATTTAAAGGATTTTTCCAAATCCCAGTGAAACATGTACTAGTACTGCTGATCTGCTATTAGCCTCGGACTTAAAAGTCTAATGGTGGGAGGTTGTGTGTGTAGAGTTACAAAGTAATATTCATGGCATAGATTTGGATTTCATTTTACAGAGCAAGATGGGAGACACAGCCAAGTATTTCTGGAGACATTGTTGAACGCTCATTATTTTAGTTCTGTATCAAAAAGTAGCATTTTGTTGTTGAAGAATATAAGTATCATGTTAAAATAGAGTTTGATGTTTCCATTTGCATTAGGCAGTAAAAGCTATTATAGCAAGAAAAAGCTTTCATTGCTAATACAACTAATCTTTCACCTCTAACAGCATTATCCTTTGATGTAACAGAGAACCTCCTCTTAACAGCAGTAAGTGGTGTTTGGCTGCTTGTAGCAGATCACAGGATAATGCAACTGAAAAGCACTGTAATTAAAATAAAACAAAAGTATGAAATAAGCTCTCAAGATATGGTAGAACAAGGAGAAACATGAGGAACGCCGTAATTTATTTTAAATAAACTATAATACTATATACTTTCAGCCAAATATGCCTGGTTTTTATAATACTTTGTACTTAATGTCTCCAAAGTTAACATTAAATATCAAAAGTTATATATGTTCTGTATTAAAATGCTGTAAAACACTAACATTATTTTGCTCACAGTTTACAATGCTTTAATCCCTGGCTGATGCTTCCTGATGCCATTTACCGGATGAGCCCATATGCTCTTAGGTGACAATGTGTTTTAACACTTCTGTTTGGCCAGAACCAAAAGTTGGAAGGACCTGCTAATGAGCATTGCTGCTTCAAAATTTCGGAAGTATGACTCTTATCTACCCTCATCATATAGAGCAAAAAACAAGTGGAAAATATACATACAATATCAATGCCAATGTATAATTATTCTCATATTTTAATTTTAGAACTAGATTCAGTGGGCTTTGTTATACTTTATGAATTGGAGTATAAAATTCGGAGAGAATCACATTAGTGTGGTCTCACAATGCATGCCTTGTCTTTCAAGAACGAGTCCCAGTGTCACTAATAAATGTAATATTTTATTTAATATTTTATCAGCTAGTTGTAACTTTATTATCCACTACATTTTTTTCAGTTGACACTTTTTAAACTGCACACCAAATGATGCTAATGATTGATTCAGTTGCTGAAACTCCAAATGTCTGTACTTGTCAGACTGATTGTTCATGGTAATAACATGGAAATCTACATTTTTGCCAGCTTCCCTTAAGTAGAATGATTAGGAAAATGTATTTTATTCTTTTAATGAGCCTAAGATTATGATAATTTGATGTTCTCCATATACAGACAGGCTTCCTTCTTTGATTTCAGTCCTTGATTAGGAACCTCTCATATGATTGCATGAAAATGCTAAAAGCACCTATCTAAGAGTCCACACATGAAGGAAATTCAGCTTTGGCTGCAGAATAAAAACTATTTATTTCCCCCTGGATTGTTCAGCTTTTTTTAAAGGTCAACAAATTGAGAAACATACTTTCCTAATGGGAATGCTTTGTATGGGAAATAAATCACAAGCACAAGTTTGTGTAGATATGGTTTCTAGTTTTTAGATAAACAGGGTTCAGACTGCTGAAAATTTCTCAAAAGCATTAAAAAATATATTGGTTTCCCTGAATATTTCCCATTGTTAATCACAGAATGCCAAGTTGAGATTCTGAGTGATTAATGAAATGGGACCTACATTTATGGTTGTTCGATATTTACTGTGATAATTAGTTCATTTATTAATTTCTTTCCTGTTTATTTTCCCATGTAATATTAAACCAGGATGTTATGTTGTCAAATATGAAATCTGCAAAAGAAAAATTGTTGCTATACTGGCAACTCTCGCTTTCTGAATTCTACAATCAGAAAGAAATTCTGGAGTATCAGTATGACATGCACTGAAATCAGGTTAGTGCTGGAACAAATAATGAGACATATGTACCAAAATAAGGGGGCATGCCTCTCTGCTTCTAAGGGTCTGACCCTATACGCCTTATGCAGGCTAAACTCCCATTGACTTCAGTGCAGAATCCACAAGAGTTTTGCCTGCCTTGGGACTGCAGACTGGAAGTAGCAAAGAATCCTGTGGCACCTTATAGACTAACAGACGTTTTGCAGCATGAGCTTTCGTGGGTGAATACTCACTTCTTCGGATGCATCCGAAGAAGTGGGTATTCACCCACGAAAGCTCATGCTGCAAAAGTCTGTTAGTCTATAAGGTGCCACAGGATTCTTTGCTGCTTCTACAGAACCAGACTAACACGGCTACCCCTCTGATACTTGACAGACTGGAAGTGGAATCAGACTTGCATATAAGAGAGTGCAAACTAAAAGTGATGACTCAAAGAGAACCAGAAGGACAAACTATGCAGGAGCATGTTAACTTTGCAGCAGACTCCAGGCTACAATACAGTTTCCTGTCTATGGATTAGATCCCATTGCTGAGACACCTGAAGCTTAATATATGCACCAGGCAAATACAGACCTTGCTCCAAGCCTCCAGTCACATTACATCCACAGGAACAAATTTCACAAGATACCCACTGTGTTGCATCAGCAAACCACGTACAAGAAAATACAGCTTCAAAATGTGATTTGAAAGAACAACAATAAAAACAAACCAAAACCTGTATTTCAGACTAATTACAAACTATGATAAATAATTGTCTCTGTGTATCAGTCTTTCTTCTGCAAGGTCATTTCACCTCAGCCAAAATAAGGTGAGGAAAGATCCATTAGTAAGAAGGTTTCCTTTATTTAATCAATCCTTTTTTATGTGATTCTTTTTTATCATAATGTACAGAATAAAATGCTGAGGGTTTCTTTCTTTCTTTCTTTCTTTCTTTCTTTCTTTCTTTCTTTCTTTCTTTCTTTCAACTGTCCCAATTGGTAAAGGCTAACTCATTGACTCATCAGTAATGATCAGAGATGGGAAGGGAAGATCCATAAATTCAATAATAAAGGGAAGTAACATGAAAGCTCATGGTATGTAAGACTAATCTTGTTTTTGTAGGATTTGGTTTAAACACATTTTAAACTGACATTTCATTGTTTAAAAATGAACACCTGCACATTACTAGTTGTGGTAAGGAAGTTTATTAGCAAAGGAATGTCTGAATGCTTACTGGAAATCCCATATAAATGCAGTAATGTTTTCTGTTAAGATCCCCTTGTGGTACGAAACACTATCACACTGTCCAGCTCTTGAGACAAAAGAGGTAGATGATGTAACGACAGGCAGAAAAGATGCAGGTAAAGAGATTCACAGAGCTGCATCTGTAAATATTGTTTTAAAACAGGAAAAAATGAATGACTCTTAGCCATTTTGGCTGTGATTTTGTCACCCTACTAACCTAGAATGGTACCTTACTTCAGCCTAGTGAAATCAGTGGGACCCCTTTCAGAATAAAGTACTTCTCAACATGAGTAAAGGTGGCAGAATCAGGGCCTTTATGACAATCTGACAATCTCACATTTATGAAGCCAAATTCTCTTCTCTGACCCCAGTGCAGTCCCATTTAAATTGTGATATATAGATAATACAGTGATTGGTACCATCTAGATATACAGACACATGGACAATGATGTAACGGAGAAGTAAAGTATCAGAGAGGTAGCCGTGTTAGTCTGGATCTCACTGGAGAAGTAAGTTTCCCCATACTATTTTATTTGGAATGTGGACTGTTAGCCCTCTTTTTCTAATGGACTATAAAAATGTGCTCCAAAATTTGTAATAGGCATCTTTAAGAATGGATAATCTGTCATTATTTAAGACAAATAAAAATAGGAGACTATAGCCCTGCTATCTATGAAAAGATCAGTTTTGCTAAGTAACTCTTGCCATGTATTGGGTGATGAACATGCTCTTCCTCTTGCTGTAATATTTATCACTAGAACTTTATTTTGGCCATAGGGTGTCACTTCTTCCTTCTACTACAATCTCTGGCCTAAATCATTATTCAAGATTGAATGGCTATAGTCAATAATTCCATTATTTACTCTTAAAGAACTACAGCATATGACTTAATCAATACAAACAATATGCACTTTGCCTGAATAACTACCATGTTTCTCCTAATGAAGATTTTTACTATTTGATTGGCTGAGATTGAATACATTTCCATGTACTGAAGTGTGACTTTGTGATTTTCATTAAAATCTCATTTATTTTTTAATTAGTAGAAGGGGGTCAGTCCTTCATCTCTCAAATTATCTACCAAGTATGTACATAATTTTTAATATATGTTTTAATATGTATTTCCTGAGTTGGCACATAGCTCCAATAAGCAAATCTAAAATTTGAATTACTTCCAGGGTTCACCCAAGACACTTTGAAGATGAACTGTTTCTTTCATGTATGATTCTTTCTCTCAGTTTTGTATGGATTTAGATAGAAATCAGAAAGATTATCCTGCAGTCACTGAACATACTGAGATTCCATGGTACCTTACAAAAAGAGACCTAATGCTAATATACTACATGTACATTGCTGTGTATTCTGATAATAATCTTTTCTTATACACACATAATAAATGAGAGATTATAATCACACCTTGGGCAGGCTACAGCAATGTACTACATGGTCTTCCAACTCCTTGTGGGAGTAACTACAATATTACTCATTCTAAAAATACCAGGTGTTTTATTTGTTACTTTCATTTGAATATTCATCTTTAAAGAAGACAGGATTTCACATTAATTCTAGATATGTACAGCCAGCATATGACTATTCATCTGAAATTGTGGTAACTCTCAACAAGCCTCTATCTGCAGGGTATTTCCGTTGTTCAAATGCTTTGAAGGAGATGTTCATCAGTATGCCAAGTCAAAGGTACAGAGTCAAACTTGTGAAATCTCTAGATTCCATTAAATTTCAATTAATCAATCAGTTCTTTGATCAAATAAAATGAAAACCAACCTAAATTAAACCTTCACCAAAAAAAATTTTAAGGTTCAAAAAAGTTCAATTACATTTATTTTATGTTTATCTCCTTGCTCTACACTCAGGTTCAGTTAAGAACTATCACAAGAAGCTTTTTTGTGGTTTGACCAGAATAGGAATTACCCAAAATTTCATAAGTGCTATTCAGGTCTTATGAGATTTTCAAGTAACTGTAGAATGAAGAATTTTGAATAAACTTTATTAAGCCATCCACAATTAGGGTTGCTTATCTGAACCAAACCAAAGCTTTGAGGTAAAGTCTTCCCTAATAAGTATCCCTGTTACTAAATCTAGAATAATTTTCATTTCCAGGAGATGTTTATCAAAGTATGTGCAGATCTGGTCAGATTAGCTGCTGACTTCCAGTCTCACAAACTCCAGAGCTTCCCTAGGTTCAAAGGCATGGGATGCATCGTGGAGTACCTTCTTGCTGGGGTTGGAATGCACAGGAGAAGGAAGAGATTGTGGACATAGGGAGCAGATAGGATGTGGAAAAGAGGAAAGGAAATAATTTTTGATGTGCCCATCATGGTAGCATCCAGTCACCATATACAGAAGTTCAAAACATTAGTTGAATCCAAAAGGGGCTCATTCCGTATCTCCTAAGTAGTTTTGACATTTTGGTTTTCACAAAGAAAGATACTTCTAGACTTTCTGAAACTTTTGATATAGGGAAAAGCAAAGAAACACACCTTGGATTGTACTCTGAAGGTTCTAAAACTTGGCTGATCCTGATTTCCATTGGGAAGGATTTCTACATCAAAGGGCATGCAATTGAGAATACCCAGCTCCACAAAATTTTCAGTGTGGCCTCCACCAGCTGCTGCTGCCCTCCTGGTCACTGCTGTTACAGCAGCTTATTAAGTGAGACACAATATCTAATATAGCTATTTTCTAGCTAAGACTTGGAACTTGTGTTGAAAGTAAACAGTTCCTGCTGAATTGTTCTACCCCTACAACTTTTTCCCCGCCACCTGGTACTCTTCTCCCTCTGGGTATACCACTCAGTTGTCTGATCCTCCTCACTCTGTCATTCCTAGACATTCATCTCCAAATGGCAGGTCTGGTACCCATTGTCAGATCCTGGCTCCTCTCATTCCAGAAGCTTCAATCTCATGTCCCTGAAGGTAATTCTCTCCCTGGGGAGGCAGCCAGGTCTTCAGCATCTTCTGCACAATGAAAGGGGTGGATGCCTGTGGAAATGAGGTGCTGGAAATGAGGAGGAAGAGTCAGCAGCAAGTATTTGTCAACTCTATGGACCACCAGTCCCCATTTTGAGGACTACGGCCTGGAGACACTTTGGCCAATGTCAAGACTATAAGAGACAGTATCAGGAGGTAATAAGCTTTACCACAAAGGAGCTATGGTAACAGTTCAAAAACCAAAAGTTGTACAGGAGCCTTGAGATGTATTAGCCAAGTCAAATGCTGATAACGTGGCTGGTCAGCTGTGGTGGTACAATTGTTACCTCTCACATGGTGCTAACGCAAAAATAACACAAAATGTATCTGCATGAGAAGAATCCTGTTTGTATGGTGAATAGGTGAAGATCAAAGTGCAGAAAATCTATCACCTGGCTCTCATCCACATTCAGGATGTTAATATAAGTAAAATAACACTAGGAGCTTTGACTATCATGAACAAAAACCTAAAGATTACCTACCAATTTATAGTGTGTGTGTGGAGACTGAAGAGGCTGTCAGCTATCCTCACTGTTGCCTATGATGTAATTGTTTTCAGTGGTCAGAAAAATACGAAACAGAACCATTAAATTTTAAAATCAGGCTTGATGTCTCCAACATAGCCTAATACATGATATTGCCCTTTACTGGAACTGTGTACACACTGAAAGAGAATGATGGAACAAAGGAGTGGGCTTTATGCCATTGCATTAGATAAAAGGGACATTGGTGGATATTTGCCATGGAAACACTTGACTTTTAAGCACTTGATCTAATGTCTGTGAACTCATGGGAATGGAACTAGGGAACTCAAGAAACCTCAAGTAAGTCATTCCTATTATATATACAATGTAATCTGAAACAGAATCTGTCAATGAACAGTTGCTAACGGTGTTGGAGGAAGAAGCAAAGATTTTCAGAGATCCACACTAGGATAGATGTGTCCCTTTTTCTTCAATATCTGCTCTTTGATATCAACAAGATGGATAGTCTGGAGTTTGCAATTACTTCAAATAAACCAACAGCCAAATTGTGCGCTGTTGTTAGTAGTAAGAAAACTTTACTTCCTGCATCTTCAGGATAACACAGGAAACATTTTAGAAATAACCAGATACCAAGTTCTTGCATCAGATGAGTTTTTAGCTAAGTTCATCATTGCATGATGATCAAGCCATGCCGTATATAATTATGGACCAGATGGTCAACTCATTTAATATGATTTTTTAAACTAAAAATGTGAGAAGTCTCATTTAGTTTCTTCCACATTAGCATACTACCATTCTCTTGCAAAAATTGTCATCTAAACCAATCAATGTGCCTCTACAGAGGAAACTCTGTTTCAAATCCTTCCTTAGCCTAGAGCAGCTAACTTTGTTTTTATCAGTCATCTGCAGAGACCTCACATTAAACAATTTATGCATTTTTAGCTAGATTCCTAAAGGGGATTTTTTCCAGTACTTAATAGAAACCACCACACCATTTGAATCATCACGCGCAACTAACATATTGGCTTTAACAAGCCCAAGACAGAACAAGTGTGAGTCAGCCATCTAGAGTTATTATTCTCATTGAGAGACACTAGAGAGGAATTCAGAGTTATTATACAATTAGCCAACATATATAAATGCATGATTTATGAAATACCTGAGTTACTGTATATATTAGTATAGTGAAGGGACAGAAAATTTAAAGTAATCTCTGAATGCATTTCTTTAGAAGGTAGTATTCCAGATACCAGTGTAATAGCAGCCAACAGTGCTCTTCCCATGCTACAAAGAGTTAGTTGGTGCAAGTCTTCTTCTCTTCTCTTCCTGGCACCTGGAACAACTTTTCTGTATCTCCCTGCCTAACTGACCTGCTGCCTTGCTTCAAATCTTATCTAAAACCATATTTTCTTCCTTGCCTATGCCTCTGCCTCTTAATTTCCATTATTTTCTATAGCAAGTTAAAGAACATTAAAGTTGCAAATAAGCTTCTATTATTGCCAGATTTTTCCCCCTGATACTCCACTAAAATTGAGACACAGTTAGAACAGCTTCTCCAAAATCATCTCTCCAGAGATCCCCTTTCTCTGTCATTCCCAGCTACAGATATCCGAAGCAGGAGAGGAAGATCTCTTTCTATCTGAGCTATGAACTTCAGAAGGTGAGAAGCTGGAAGGAGGAAACTGCTCTCCAAAAGCTCAAGAACATAGAGAAAAATAGAGGAGAAGGTTCTAATCCCACTCTCCCAGTATGAGCTAGCCTAAACACCGTCTGTCCCAAATCCCCTCTATCAACCCCAGCCTGATCCACTGAAATCTTCCCATATGCAAAAACTACATGCATCAAAATCTTAGCACTTTAAGTATTGTTTATCTCTGAAAAGTGACTTCATCTGGATTCCATATCCTCTGTCAAGTGTTATGATTTTATTTTATATAAACCATTTGCTTCCAATATGCTTTCTTACAATCAGCTGAATCTCTGTTCTTTGATAATAAACTTAAACTTGTTTTCACTATAAATATATCTAAGCGCTGTGTGATAACCAGAGTAGTGATCCTGAGTTGAATCCAGTAAGCTGGCCTTTGCGAATCTGAGCATTCTGGGGGTGTTTAGTGGAGGGGCACTCCACAGAGATGCTCAGAGGACTTGGGGGTTAGTGTGTGCCTATTGCTAACTTATACAGAGAGTGCAAGGCGTGAAGAGGCCTGAAAGATAGTGCTTGTGTTGCCAGAGGCTGGTGGATTCAGGGAACTGATCCACAGCAGGCACAAACAAGACTTCCTCATAGTAAGGTCAGGTGGTAGCAAGATGCCTCACAACTCTGAGTGCTCCTGGGAACCATCACAGAGATGCTAATGAGAGAGGTATGTCCTAAGCCTAAGCCTTGTCCCTGTCACAGAATTTGGCACTAAGTCCAGGCTGCAGGGAGGTACCTACCTCTGCTTGTGATCCACAACCGGGAATGCCCACTTCTGGAATCAAGCAGCTTAGATACCTAACTTATTTCTGATGGAAATAAGGGAGGCAGGTTAACTCCACACACAATGGCTGTGGGTGGGGGGGAGCCTTTGTTATAACCTTCAGCGCACTAATTAGGGAGAGCGTGATTCAATTACTCCCCTCCGTCTGGTCAGAGGGGATCTGAACAGGGTTCCACACCACTGAGGTGAGTGTACTAACTACTGGAGTGTGGGTGTCTCAATCTCTTGAAGTTGTTTCATGTTAATTAAATTGTTCCTGGGCCAGTGAAAGACTCTATAGCCCAGTGGTCAAGGCACTCAGCTGAGAGGTGGGAAACCTCTATTTAAATCCCTTTCTCTCATCAGGCAGAGGGAGAAAATAAACTGGAGTCTCTCCCATCCCACGTAAATAATCTAACCACTGCATTATAAGGGAGGTTTCCATCTCTTGGCCATTTTGTGAGGAGCTAGGTGGCCTCTGAGCCCAGCTACCTGATCCAGCCCCACAACCAAGATAGGGGCTCCTCTCTGTCTAGCTTCCCCCAGGGGATTGCACCAGGGCTTAGGCATGAGGTAGGTGTCTGGACACCTAGAGAGAGGCAGTAGTGTGAATGATCAAAGGCAGAAACTTTTACTGCAAAAACTTAGGTACTGAATGAGTTTAGGTGCCTACAGCATTAGGCAGCAGCCAAGTGTGAGTTTTGTGGATTACAGTGGTGCCTAAAACTGTGACACATGCTACATCTACACTGAGCTAGTGGTCTGATTCCCAGCTTCCATACACATACTCACACTAGCTTGATGAGAGACAGCGTGAATATGAGTAGTAATGTGGCTGTGATACCATGGGCAGCAGTGGCAAAGTATGTACCCAAGGGGTTCAGGTGAGTTGTACTTGGCATGGCTAAGCCATTCTTCCGCTGCTGCTCTGCATGCTCTGGCAGCTACACTAACTACAATTTATGCTAGCATGAGCATGCACATGTGAGCTGGGAATCTCAACCCCCTAGCTCATAGTGTAAATGTAACCTGAGGTGCCTAACTCTGGCTTTTAGGCACCAAAGTCCCTTTGTTGTTCTGGGTCTAAATGTAAAGCTGAGGCAGGTTCTTTCCATCTGATGCATCAACACCAATAACAGAGGCTCTGAAGGCCAAATGAGGTCCTCAGGAACATTTGTGCACTACTACTCCCACTGTCTTCAGACTATGCCAACTGTGCATAATCTATGAGATTTCACACATGTAATTGAAGGCATGGTGGAGGCTGACAGTAGGAGGACTACTCAAATGCACTGAATTGTCACTCTATGTATGGGGAGAGCACTGACCGTAAGGGAAAGGAAAAAAAAAATCATGACCGTCTAAATTATGGGATTATTCACACGCTTAATGTTGGGCTTGAGTACCTGGCTAAACTGGGAATTGGGACCTGTATGATACCTTTGTATAGTGTATGTGGATTGCAGTCTGCATACATTGCTGCGTTCAAAAACTCACAGATGTGTGCACAATTTGGCATGAGCAATCAGGCTCTCATGCGTCATTTACCTGTTTTGAATGCAAAAGGGTCTCTGTCTCGGCTTCCAGGCTGTGGTGGCAGCTGTGATAATACAAGAAGTGGTAGCAGCAGCAAAAGGGGGAAGCCTGTTGGACACTGCAGGAGAGCCAAGTTCCCTTTGTGTCTGTGGTGTTGTTCTCTGCCCTCCCATAGCTTGCCTGGAGCACTGCTGATGGAGAATCCCTGGACGACTCCTCTGCTGAAGCTTCTCCTACTCCTGAACTTGTGTCCTTTGCTCCTGGGGCATGCCACAGGCTGCAGTGACTGTACAACTCTCTACCATTGCTCCAGCTGCCCCATGTAGACATGCTGGCACACTCTAAAAGTTTCCTCGAGCGAGGTAACATAGTCCTCTTTGAAAGGGGACTCTCTGTCAATGCAAACTAGATACCTTTTAGAGTGTGCCAGCACTGTTTACGTGGAACATTTAGAGTGTAACACATTTAGAGCGCTCTCCAGTCCGTGACTGGTGCAGTGAATCCACTGCCATAACCACAGCGCACACCTGAGTCAGACCTTGTAAATCATTACTGGGCATGTGCTACATAGGTGATGGAGAAAAGGTTTGGTGTGTTCACATCAGACTTGTGAGTGACATACACACATCAGTTAATATCCCCCCCCCCCGACACACACACACGCACACACAGCTCAAGGCACAGGTGAAACCTGTATCCCTTTCATTGTGATTTCTTTTTTTGCTCTCCATGTCTTGTGTTTCTCTTTTGTTTCCTTTCTATTATTTTCCCCCACTTTTCACTCCTGAACTGATTTAAATGTGGGTTTTCTTTTAAAAACACACATACAAATACAAACGTACACCCCCACGCAACCTTGCCCTCCCACTAGGTTTTTCTAAGCTCTCACAGCTCTAGTAAAAATACTATATATGTGGGTATTGCAAACCAACATTATTTTTGCTGTAAAAACACCATGTGCATGTTCTTACACATGAGTCCCCTGTACAAGATCTTTCACACATACAAAAGCAGCTGACATTTCATCACTTTCATGCAGAGAAAAATAAAAGAATAGTGGAAAAGAGCTGTTTCATGGTCCACCAACCCAGCTATCTACTTCTCTGGTTACACTTGCTGCTTCCACCAACATCAGTGCTGCTGCTGCTGCTGTTATTACTTGCAAAACTTGTTGTGTTATATATCGTCTGCTTCAATGGATGTTACTGCAGAGTTTTTAATTATTCCTTACAGCAGTGTGCCTTGTCAGCTGTCACAAACTCCTTGCAAAATAAGAAGAAACCCAGTTTCCCAGACCATTTTCCTGCTGAATAAAGTGCAAATACAAACCTAATGCGTTACTTGCAAGTATGTGAAAACATTTAAGCAGTGTTCTGAAATAGAACAGAGCCTATGTTCAAAAGCCCTTGGATGAAACAGGCAACACATGAAGTGCAACATGACTCGGGGGCACCTATCAGCAGAAGTGAAATAGAAGATGAGAAAGCAGTACAAGAAGCTGAGCAACTAAAAAAAATGTAACCTGCAGTAACTGGAGATTTGTGTTATAGTCCTTATAGCACACATAGCGACTCTATATAATATACATCCCATATAGTACAAGTGCTCAGTGTCTCTTCAGTCTAGCAAGGATAAATTCCTCTTTGGCCAGCCATTAATGGAAAAAAGGAAAATTAAGTAGCAGGGAGACGAATGAGAGTAGGAGGGCTTTGTATAGGATTAGGGGTAATCTGTCCATTTAAAATTTATGAATTCTGTTTGATATTGGGGAGTCTCTACATGTATCAGTGTCAGACTACAACCTCCGTTTTGATTGGAAGGCTGGTCTTTCACTTCCTGCTCTTTTTTTTACTTCCATATCTTGGACTAACATTCCAAAGTGGTGGCACAGAACTAACAATGGAGGGTTACTAGACTTTGATGCTCAACCATTTAAACATAGCACCCTTGCACAAAGAAATGGCTACCACCCAGGGCAAATCAGGTTTGCAAGTCTAACTTCTAGGGGGGGTGGTAATTAAGCAATGGATCACACGGTTGTGATCTATGATCACCTGATGAGGCTGATCAGGTGGTCACCTGACAAAGGCATTTGGAGGTTACAAAAGCAGAGTCTCTCAGCAGCCATTTTAGAGGGATGGGTGGCATGAATTGCAGCAGTGAGTGAATGGCAGCTCTGTGATTTGAAGGAGAGGACAGGGAAGAGAAGGATCCTGGATTCCTGAAAGGACTCTGACCTATGACCAAAGAATGCTCAGGTGTGGTAAAAAAACGGAGGTAGGGGAAAGTGTATAGGTGTTTTATTGTTTGTTTAGATCTGTATATTTTTCATGCTAGCTGAAGTAAAGATTAATTGGGTTTTGGAACCCTTCAAAGCCCATGTATCTGTTTGCCTTCATCCATCATGTGTCAATGAAGAGGTGAACTGAAAACCCACTGTGCCCACAAGGTTGGAGCTCTGGGAAAGTGTGTGCTTAAGCTACTGTGGAATCTGGGATGTCAGTGCTGGTCCATGATGTCTTGGGTAGTTGGACCATCTGATCCCATTTCCATGAAGGGATAACAGACAGAGTCTGTGCTGGCGAGGGGGAGAGGGAAGAGTGCTGCAGCATGCTCTGTCCAAAAGAAACTTAAAAGCACATGAGCCCAGTGTGTGAGGTCCAAACAGAGCAACCTGGTAAGTGTCCAACCAGGGGGAACTTTAGCAGGGCTGTGTGTCACCATATATGCATACACGTGTATATATTAAGTAATTTTACTGCCAGTGCAATGTAATCTGATGCAAAATGTTTAATATATTAAAAGTTACATTAGGAAAAGAGCAGCTCAGTAATAGATAGAGGTGTTGGGTGTGCGAAAAAGTCCGATTAGATTAACTATTTAAATGGTCAAATTAAACAAGACCGAATTAGTTAATTTTCACACCCTTAAATCCTATCTAGCCCAGGGAAGTTTTCCAACCCTCCCCTCCCCATTGCTAACAGCAGTTTTGCTTTCCCCACTCTTAACAGCACTGGCAATCTATTATGATTGTAGGACTAGCTGCCCTTTTGGCACCTTTCTGGTCTCTCTGGTTGCACTCCATTACAGGGCAGCTTGCCCCCTTAAGGGCTGGGGTGGAGTGGGAGGTGGAGAGTGAGCAGCCAGCCCTGTTCTGGAGAGGAGCCTGGCAGACAGGTGCTGGGAATCATCTGACACAGCTAGACAGCATCAGGTTTTTGAGGTGGCTGATTCCCACCTAGGTGGTATACATGAAGGCATCTGGGACCAGGAGAGGGCTGGGAGTACGCGCTTCTGTGGCTGCAGCAGAAGACTGTGAGTAGGCCTTGTGGCTCCTCCTGGAGTGGGGAAGGTCCTAACTATTGATTGGCTGGAGGCTAAAGGTCCCCATAATCTAGGCTGAGAACAGGACCATTACTTTGTTACTGTTCCAGATTTCCTTGTCTCTTGTTGAAGAATAAACCAGGTCCTGAGGTAAGAGCTACAAACTGAGCTAAGCATGGTCAATTGTTTTTTCTGGGGCCTTGTCTACACTTACCGGGGGATCGACGCGTGGCAATTGGTGCATTGGCGGTCGATTTAGTGGGTCTAGTGAAGACCCGTTAAATCAACCACAGATCGCTCTCCCGTCGACTCTTGTACTCTACCTGAACGAGAAGCACAAGAGGAGTCGATGGGAGAGCATCTCCTGTCGACATAGTGTAGTGTGGACTCCACGGTAAGTAGCTCCAAGTACGTCGACTTCAGCTACGTTATTCATGTAGCTGAAGTTGCGTAACTTAGATCGATCTCCCCCTGTAGTGTAGACAAGGCCTGAGGCTACTGATTGGTTCCACCAGCCTATACATTTCCTTGGGTGTTTGGCCTTGTGCCCTTACCAATACTAAAGTGGAGTTTTGAAGTTCTTTCCCACATGTTGTGAACATTCTCCATCTACAATACTTTCAACAGTAGAGCAATTTTAAGAGATGAATTTATTTTCTGTAAGAAAACAATGTTTCAGTTGGATTAAGTTTCAGGAACTAGTAAGAAACATCTGGGGCCAGAGTCTGGAGGGTGTTGCGCTGCTTTGCACTCACCTCCAAGGTAAATCTGGTCCAGGGAAGACCATTCCAGTGCAAGAGTGACCCTATGGAAATAGGGTTTCCAAGCATCTGTTTTTTACCAGAATGCCTAGTCGAAAAGGGATCCCAGTCTGGTTGGCGATGCAGTGAGACTAAGGCAAGCTCCCGGCCTGCCCTGGTTCCACACGGCTCCTGGAAGTGACCGGCACATCTCTGCAGCTCCTAGGTGCAGGGGCGGTCACAGGGACTCTGCACGCTACCCCTGCCCTGAGTGCTGGCTCTGCAGCTTCCACTGCCCAGGAATTGCAGCCAGTGGGAACTGTGGGGTGGTACCTGTGGGCACGGGCATCACACAGAGCCCCCTAGCCCCTCCACCTAGGAGCCGAACATGCTAGCCGCTTCTGGGAGCCACCTGAGGTAAGTGCGGACCGAGTGGAGCCCGAACACTTCACACCCTCCCACACCCCAACCCTCTGCCCCATCCATGATCCCCCTCCTGCACACCAAACCCCTTGGCCCCTGCCCAGAGCCCCCTCCTGAAACTCATCTCTGACCCCACCCCAGAGCCCACACCCCCAGCCAGAGCCCTCACCCCTTCCTGCACCCCAACTCCCTCCCCAAGCCTGGTGAAAGTGAGTGAGGGTGGGGGAAAGTGAGCGACAGAGGGAGGGGGGATGGAATGAGCAGGAGACAGAGCCTCAGGGAAGGGGCGGGGCAGGAGCGAGGCATGGGTGTGCGATTAGAAAGTTGGCTACCCTATATGGAAATACAGAACAACATGGGTTGTTAAGCCGTCCCTGTTGCCAGCATAGTAGGGGAAGTGTTGCTGGAGGAAAGGAGGTGTGCCTGGAATATCCTTTGCTGCACTGATCCCTGGTGGCATTTTTGGCCCCTGTGGCCATAAGTTAGAGCAGCCCTCGGGCTTTAAGGCACTGTTTCCCATGCACATCTGACCTGTGCTCTGTACTCTTTGACCAAACCCAAGAGCTTAGCCCAGGGGTGGCCAACCTGTGGCTCTGGAGCCACAGGCGGCTCTTCAGAAGTTAATATGCGTCTCCTTGTATAGGCACCGACTCCGGGGCCAGAGCTACAGGCACCAACTTTCCAATGTGCCGAAGGGTGCTCAACCCCTGGCTCTGTCACAGGCCCTGCCCCCTCCCCTAAGCCTGCAGTGCCCTTGCTCCTCCCCCCCCCAGATCCTCCTGCATGCCACAAAACAGCTGATCAGGAGGTGTGGGGAGGGAGGGGAAGGGGGTGATCCGCGAGGCTGCTGGTGGGCAGGAGGCGCTGGGAGCAGGGGTGGGAGAGCTCATGGGGGGCTGCTGACGTATTACTGTGGCTCTTTGGCAATGTATATTGGTAAATTCTGGCTCCTTCTCAGGCTCTGGCCACCCCTGGCTTAGCCCATGGGCTTAATCTGTGCTGTGGCTGTACTCTAGATAATTTACACGTTATCTATTTCCTGCTGTTGACCTATTTTAATAACTGAGAGCCAAACTCTGAGCTTGGAAGCCTGTAGTAAATCTGAAGAAATATTTTCTGTTCAATGCAGTTTTTCAGGATTTATACTAGTGAAAATGAGATTAGAGTTCGGTCTTGTGTGTGCTGAAACAATGTTCATTACTATCTCTGAGACATGCAGTATATGTTCTTCCTATTCCAATAGCTAGTGCCTAACAGCGTGGTCCCTATCTTTATTGATATCTGTGCATTTATAGATTTAGCCCTGAAGAACTCTATTTATGAGTAGTACAGGCCCGAGTGCTCAAAGCTGGCTATTTAAACTGTATGAAATTACATATTTGTGCATGCTCACATCTATTCACACATGCAAAAGCAGGATTTGGACACACAGTTTAGCTGACTCTTCTGAAAAAGTCATGTTGAAGCTGTAGCATCTAAAAGATTTGGATCTGCACCATGTGCCAGTTGACTGAAGTATTAACACTGTAAATTGCAAAAAGGTGTTCAGAAATGCTGAGTTCCTATCATCATCAGTAATGTATTATTTGTGCTACATTTCTGTCTTATGCTGTAGTGTCTGGCTGTTACTATGGAACTGACCATAAAAGGGTATGATCAGGGCCGCCCAGAGGGGGGACAAGAGGGGCAATTTGCCCCGGGCCCCACAGGGGCCCCCACGAGAGTTTTTCGGGGCCCCTGGAGCGGGGTCCTTCACTCGCTCCGGGGGGCCCGGAAAACTCTTGCGGGGCCGGGCCCAGGAGCTTCTTCCGCTCCTGGTCTTCGCCGGCGGGGGGTCCTTCTGCTCCGGGGCAGAAGGACCCCCCACTGGCGAATTACCGCCGAAACGGGACCCGCCGCCGAAGTTCAGCTCGGTCTTCGGCGGTAATTCGGTGGCAGGGGGCCCTTCCGTTCTGGGACCCACCGCCGAAGTGCCCCGAAGACCCGCGGCGGGGGCCCCCCGCCGCCGAATTACCGCCGAAGACCGAGCTGAACTTCGGCGGCAGGTCCCGCTTCGGCGGTAATTCGGCGGCGGGGGGGGGCCCCCGCCGCGGGTCTTCGGGGCACTTTAGCGGCGGGTCCCGGAACGGAAGGGCCCCCCGCTGCCGAAGACCCCAGGCTCCCAGAATCCTCTGGGCGGCCCTGGGTATGATTTCCTAATGTCATTATATAACTCCAAATACTATTTGTATTTTTCCTTCATAAACACAGTATTCAGTATACCTCTGTGCAGGTAACCTGTCTGGCATCATACATTCTGAATAATAGGTTTAATTTACAGGAATAATTCAATGGTAATACAGCCCCGTAGGAAAAAAGTTCTTTCCTATTGAGATAAAGCAGCAGCTCCATTAGCTCAAGCCAAGAGTGACTTCTTTTTTTTTTTTTTTTACTGTTACCCACAATTGCTTTGACCAAGATTTTTCTGAACATCTATGCATCTGAAAAAGACTAAAATATCTGAAGAGAACTATTAACATGCATGCTTTAGCTTAACATCTTTTTCATGTTTGGCTCTGGGGGGAGGGGAGGGATTACCATATTTTGATATAAACATCTGTTTTATGTTTTTCTAACTGTGATCTTAGTATGAACATTAACCCCTGAATTTTCAGTGTGTTGCGCAGGGTTTTAGCCATTTATGAAGTCAGGTTTGTCAAAGAGAGGTCCAGCACTGCTACAGAAGCAGTCAGCTCAGCCTTCTGGAAACATCTAGTCCACACTAGACCAGCTCAAAGGCTTAGGGCTGGTCAATACTGAAAAGGTACATTGGCATAGCTATGTCTCTCAGGGATGTGGAAAATCCACACCCAGTGAAGACATCACTAGGTTGATGAATGAATTCTTCTGTCGACCTAGCTATTGCCTCTCAGTGAGGTGGGTTACCTACAGCAATGGGAGAACCCCTCCCACTGCTGTAATAAGTATCTATACTGAAGCTCTCCGTTGCCTAGCTGCAGCGTGACAGTAGTGTTTTAAGTCACTACCATGCAACTGTCATCTCCTCTCCTTTGCTTAGGCATTGCAGTACCGGTAACCTGATACCTATTGTCTCATTATTGTGCATCCTGATGGTAGTCATGGTGTTTGAATCCCATCTGTTCTTTCTAGAAATGTGTTTAGTTACTAATAATCTTGTTTAGCAATGTTAAAAACACTGCAGAGTACAGGCATGAACTTACTCTCCTCAGTGAGGCCAAATTCCTATTGACTTCAATGACCATTTCGTCTCATTAAAGAACTTCAAGATCTGCCCTAATATTTTTCAGCTTCCATGATGAAAGCAATTTTGTGTCCTATTAAGGGACAGTATATGAGCTATAGGCAATGACAGGTGGAAAATCTCCATAAGTTGGGAAATTCACTTCAGTTCAGACAAGCACCCAAAATGTCAGATACTTTTCTGAAGTATCCATACTCTCTGAGCCAACAGAACTGGACTTTCTAGTACTTTCTGCTTCCGGCTGGGACAGGAATGACACCTCAGGTGAGAATTTGGCACTTCTCTTTCACAGTTTAAGGGGAAAGACAAAAGCACCATTTTTTTTTACAAATTAATAAAGAAGTGATCTGAAATGTTTTGAACTGCCAAATTGTTTGATTCATGGATTACATGAAATTCTGAGTCAAATACTATTTATCTATTGAGAAATATGTGATTTTTTGGGTAATTGGTGTGCCCTCCAACTTTTGGATATGGTGAGTATTTTGATATTCCTAAATCTATCCTTTACATGAGGGGAAACCGTTGCTTCCCTCACCACTGTGATAAACATTTGCATTGAGAAGCACTTAAAAAATTCCAGCCGTCCAGCTGTTCTGTCCCCCACAAAAGATGCTTAAATTCCATGGATGATGAGTAGCTGGCCTTTCATTACCTGTGCATAGTTGACAAATGCAGCATGTATTCCATTGTATTTCTGAGGCTGTCAGTGACATCCAGTGGCCAACTAGATTAAACCTAGATATAAGCCATATGCTTTATTTCCATCCCATTGGTGCTTATTTTAATCAATTAAACTTATAGCGTTAATTGCGCGATTGGGTTTTTTAGTCTAATCCCTTACTCAGGATTTCAATGAAAATTTTACCGTAGTAAGGATTGCCGGTTTTGGCTGTCTCACTATTGCCTCTCCTTTAAAATGTTCAGAGTCAAAACATTCCACAGGAGGCAGAATTATGCCATTTCTGTTCTATCATTTTTTTATTACAAGAGCATGGCAAAATTGAAAATATGCCCTTTTGCCTCTTTTGCTGTGAAGCTTTAACTAGAGTTGTCAGCCTGAGTTCAAATAGACATGAATATATTGCACAGTCTAAAAAAAATCTCAACATTATCCTATTTCTTGGTGTTTTATTCAGACAATTTTATTTGTATTGAATGAATAATTTTGAAAATAGTTAATTTGTTTACAGACTGCTAACATATAAACATCTAACAGAAAAAGCAAGTAGAACATATAAGCGTTTGCTATAAATGGCAATTTTGGTGAAAGAATAAACGAGAATGGGTGGAACATCCTGCCTTTGTACCAGCTGATAAGCATGACACATACATGACCATGGAATCATTATGACATCATGGACCATCTTCTTGTTTTGTGGGTGAACAGTGCCTACTACAAAGGGATCCTATCTTTGATTGGGACCTCCAAGTGCTACCACAATACGGATAAATATAATAATAATTCTATTTTGTGGTATGTCTTGTCTTATGACTTCTCATAATCTTAGCTGATAGATGGTGCAGGTGTCATGAAAATTTACTAAGGATTATATCCCTAGTTTTCAAAAATCAAACAACACACACTTCCATCTAAGGAATAAATACAGTACACTTAAAAAAAGGGCAATTCATGCCAGCCGCTACTATAGTCATATTTGTGATTTATTTTTTCCCATTATCCTTTTTCCATAGCTGGCACAAACTAAAGAAAAACTTACATAGGGCTGCACTTGAAAAATAGTTGTGGTCCTCAGAAATGAGAACAAAAAATAATAAACTCCAGAACTTGAATTTAGAATAACGTGTTTCATCAACAGGATATATACCATAAGCATGAAATAGCAACAAATGTAGATTAAATGTCTGTTCTTTGTTAGGCAAACAGATAATGAATTACAGTATTTTAATGATAATAGCATATAAGGTCACATTCTGCTATCAGTTATATCAGTGTAAAAACTGGAACAACTCCAGTTAAGTTAATAAAGTTATTCCATATTTACATTAATGTAACTGAGAGCAGAAACTGACTCAGTTTGTATGTACCATACTTTGTTTCTTTAAATACATAAATAGTATGAGGTTTTTATTGCTTAGAAGCATCCCTTTGTTTGAGAGGCCAAAACCAAAATCCTGGTTTCATGATCTTACATATTTTGAGTTCACTAACTACCCCTTAAACTCCAAGATAATGCACGTTTACTAAATATTCTTGATTCTTGCCAAGGACAGGCTGGCTCACAGAGATGCTAGACTACAAGAGCAAGCCACAGCAGATATGCCATCTCCTCACTGCTGAGAGACACCCTTCATCATCTCTTAGTGCAAATAGATACACATGTTCAGCCCCACCAGCTCCTTAGTAGCCAGGCAGTCATCTTAAATGGTGGTCCTATGTGCCGATGGGTGCAAGGGAGTGGTGCTGGGATTCAGAGACTGCTTTTTTTTCCCCCTGAGCTCTTATCTTAGTGGTCCTGGGTAGCACTGGTGCATTCTGAGTGGAAGGTGTCTTTGAATGTCATAATTCAAATTCAAACCTTGATATTTTGCATCTTTTCAATGTAAGAATAGCCATTTCCCCAAATTTCACAGCAAAAAAATGTGAAAGTTGCAAAATTATTCTCAATGAAAGTGAGAAAACAGTGTGTGCAACATTTCTCTAGTAAGTCCCCTTACAAGACAGCTATCCATTTAGGTACTGATGACCATACATGCTAGGTATTATTGACAATTAGCAAAAAAAAAAAAAAAAGTATTCCAATGGATGGAATACTACCATTTTGCTATGTTGTGCTGTTTCCTGTTTATTATTTATAGGTATTTTTATGGCACTCATCACTGTAGTTTGACTGTCTCTTTTCTATGGTACAGACAACTAAAGTCCAGTGTTGAAAACACCGAGAAATAAAGATAACAGCATAGTTACCTTATTATAGTGCAAGTATTCCTAGGACACTTACAAGAGAATTGGCCTAAGTGAGCCAAACATCACATTTTAATTGGATCTTTGAACCTTCAAGGTCTTAAAATCACCATGGGGTCCATTTTCAAAACATCGTTTGGGGCTTCAGACATATGACTCCCATTGCTTTTAATGACTGTCATAGCTAAAATCCCACCCAAAGCTTTGACAATATATGCCAGTGATTTTGAGTGTGAGCTTCTATTTCAAGGAGTCCATGGGAAGAAGTACCAGATGACATGTCATAAATTAAGAAGCACAGTTACTGGCAGATAAAAGATCTGTTCTTTGTAAATAAAGGATCTACAAGAGGGAACCAAGATTTTGAAATATGCACAATTTGAGTTTGCATCATGGAAGCAGAAAAGCCAGATGCAGCACAAGCTCTGAGTCACGGTTTGTCTATGTATAGAGTTAATCCAGATTAAGAGTTTCTCTATAGAATTATTCAGGAATAGCTGTTGTGCTTTAAATTCATACCTTACGTTAATCAGAATTAACTTTCAAGTACAGGCAAGCCCTCAGGTGTTGAAAGCGTAGTATTCTAAGCTGCACTGCGGGATTTTCACTGTGCTGTAGCAGATCTACAGGAGATGTTACTGGAGGGCAAACTAGTGTGCCGAAGATTCACGCCTTAGCTTGCTGCTCAGTAACTTGCTGTGTAGACAAGCCCTCAAGCTGCCACCTGCCCATCCACAGCGGAAGAGCACTGAGAGAGAATTCTCCCACATGGAGAATGGGACAAACATTTAAAATATGGCTCCTTCCTTTTACCTCCAAAATCCCTAGGAGACTTCTGCCTCAGGCTCCCCATTTTACCCTGAAGCCAATCAAGGAGTGAAGAGATCTATTTTCAGATCCTTAGAGTGAGTGGGGTGGGGTTCGAGACCTAGGATTTTGGGGCCAAAGATTTCATCTCATCCCTAGCAATGCTACCACTGAAACATGGTATTCCTGGGGCTGACTGCCATTTCCACAGCTGTAACAGAATTCTTGGGAGAGTTATCAATCCTTGGGGGCTCATTTGGATATACCATTTTATAAACTGGTCTCCCACTAGATATGTAGAAGTACTTGGGTTTTTTGTACCCCAGAAGTAGCTAAACCTTAAGCTCTCTAGCTCACAGACTCGGGACGCAGCAGCCTGTCACCACTGAGTCTTCCTAAACCTTGGTCTGGATTAAAGCCACTTTAGAATGTATTGTTGACTACACTGTAGCCCCACAAAACGAGATCCAGCTCAGTTTAGATAACCTTCCTTATGTAGAAAGGTGATGACTGGAATCCAAATGTATTGCACACCGAGAGGTGTAAAAGTTAAAATACCCCTTATATACCTGAACCTGTGGATTGCAAACTAGTGATGTACTTTTGGCATGTTGTCTGTCCTGCAACATTTGGCATAGGTATTTTGAATGTCATTTACATTGCCAAAGCTCAGACGGAAAAGAATATACAAAGTGAGAATGTTTTGATCTTTAAAAGAGGCCCAACACATGTTTATAATCCCCTAGATAGTTTACCAGTTTTACTAATGTTGAACTTTCCTCATCAGTCCTAAGGGATTTATTTTAGCCTACGTGTTGCCCTAATTTTCATCCTGTATGATACCATAGATTTCAGTGCAGTGGGCCATCATTGCTGTGTTTGGCCCATTTGCTTTTTAGATATAGATAATGGCTTGCTTGTATGCAGTATTATGGCTCTCTAAGTAAAAATACCAAAATACATAACATGCATGAGAACCTAGTGAAATTAATATTTTAGAGGCACAGAACTTTTCAAAATTATATTTATCTACTCATATGGTGTGCACCTGCAATAAGTGGCTAGTACATTTGGCTGCAGCATGAGACTATAAAGATATAGTTTCACTTGTGTTTTTCACATGTGAGTTTCTTTGATTTTATCCTCCCAAACACACACTTTAAACAATTGCAGCATAGGCATAGAAATGCTCCACCAAGTTATATGTAAACTCTTATTTTCAAATGCGCAAATATGCGTGCAGGAACAAAACCACAATGACAGGTTGTGCCCCTACATAGAAAAGATGGTGTATTGGAGAAAACCCCTAGACCCTGTGCATTGGGGGCAGGGTTTCTCCCCATCTCTTCCCTGCAGATGAGACCAGAATCCAACTCACAAATTCTGCTCAGACCCTAGATCCTTACAGATCTCAGGGATCTGCTTGGAACAGAGTTATCTCTGCAGAGGCCTGTGCCCCTGCACCAGCTCGTGTCCTTGTGAAGCTCTATGACTACCCTAGAGACCCCCTTTAAAGGTGTTTCTTAACATCAAAGGAATTCCATAATAAAGTTAATTATCCTCGTTAGTCTGATGGGGACAGGGATACATAATCTGCACACCCACCAAATCCTTCCCTAATCCATCAAATCCCAACACCCTTTCTACCCAGAGATTCCACAGCACACAGATGTCCTCTGTGGGGTTCAGAAGAAGAGGGAACACACTCCTAGAGGTGGCTATGCCATTCCATTTCAAAAGGGTGGTGGTGATCTATGTTCAAAGCATCCAGTCTGTGAGCAGATCCTTAGGAAATGACCTTGCCCACATTTAGCAGGCAACATATTATGTTATTAACTATACTTTGCTTTTATATAGAATATTTTCTCTGAAGAGTTCAGATAAATTGTCTTACAACCATCTTCCCCTGCCCCCAGTGAAGTAGGTACTATCATCACCATTGTTTCTGATGGGTAGGTGGAAGCATATGTATGTGTTAAGTGCCTTGCTCAAAGCAAGACAGTGGCTAAGAGTGAATTGATCAGAGGAATCCTGGCTCCCCAGCCCATGCACTAGAAAATACTTCCTTTCGGAGGAAGTTAGGGCTCTGACAACATTAGAAACCACTAAATATTTGTTTTTATTGTTCATGTTATCCTCTTTAGCCCTCAGTTGATTTAGGCGAATGTATAATCATTCCCTAACTTTTATTCTAATTGGTATAGTCAAGGGAAAGGTCAGAGAGAGAGCAGGATGGCTTCTTCAGATTTAAAATTATATAGTGCTTGGGTTATCCACAAATACAAAGTTTGTTTTTAAAAGTCATATGGTACATATAGCACTAACCCAGATTTAGGTGAATAAATTTAAGAATACAGTTTAGATATTAGCATCCAAGTGTTTGGGTACATCACTCATGAAAAGTTATACAGAGTTGGTTGTGGAAAGCAAATATAGCAATGAGTGAAGATTGTCCCTCAGTAATTGAGAATTAGGGTAGGTTGTCCATTTAGAAAATACAATCCATAAGGAAAGTATTTCAGTTACTTTCCTGACTGCACTTTTCACTGACACTCCAGCTCATCCCTCCTGGTATTGCCAATGTGTGGTGATGTATTCTATGTAGATGTTCCTCGACCACATGATGGCATCCGACACTATGAGAGTAGCGTTGACCGAGTCCTCATTCCTGCAACACTCGTTATTGGGGTCCTATGTGCCCAAGGCTCTGATGATCAGTGCGTGTGTCTGGACCTGGTAACCCCTAGCTCTCAAGGTGCCTGCCAGGGGGCATATTTCTCTACCTTTCGTGCTCGGGCATTGTGGAAGGCTGGGGGTCCTGTTCTCGAAAGGCACTGTGATGTCCACCATGACAATCTTCTTCTGGTCCTCGTTGGTGATGACAATGTCCGGTCGCAGTTGGTTGTCCGTTCCGGGGATGGTGGACTTCAGGGCAGGCGGTGGGATGGCTCTGACCAGTGATCGTGTATGGCATTATGTCACAGCTGTCAGGCTGTAAATCAGTCCAATTCTGTTATGGTGTTTCAACATAGTAACAAGCAACCTTATTAGGTGGGCAATTTATATTAAGTATAGGATCACAAACAAGAAAATAGTAATTATGCTATACTAATATGAACAGGATGAATTGTCTAGGGTCTTAAGGCTCCTAGTGTGCCCATAGCTCACTCAGGTGATCCTCCACAGAAGAGTATTGGTCCAATCACTGCTGCTTTCTGCAGTCACAAGGAAAAACCTGAATTTTGTTCAGCTTTAAACTCTCCTTTTGAGGTTTATAGTCAATAATTTTCTTAACTTACAGAATAATCTCCAAAGAGTATTTAAAAGACTTTCCTTGTCTTAAATATTTTCCTTCAATTCCCCTTTCTAATGCCTCACTTGCCTCTCGCAGCTGCTTATTCTTGGTGTCAGATCATTGGGCATCCTTCAGTACAAAGCTCAGTGATCGCAAATGCATAGTACAGTCAGCGTTCTATTAATAATACTAATAATCCCCGTGGACAGCACCAGGCAATCTTTCAGTAAGCACACTTGCCTCTTCTGACAATCCATCTCTTGCTCTAACATCTTATTTCTGCTTGTCCCTGAAAGGTCCATGTCTCCAGTAGCTTCTGATCTCACAGACCAGATTTTCTATTGTCCTTCTCTTGTCTGTGTCTGTCATCTCCCTAATAACATAGTGGAAAGGTAACTGTAAACTAGGCCACAGCAAGAAGAACTAAGTACTTAAGGAATAAGCAGAGTGATTACAATTGCCTCAAATTATTCTGAAACTGCAAATTTGTCTCATCTATACTATGGATACCTGGAAGTAAAAACAAAGATAGCTCACAAAAAATACTCTCTAATGGTGCTGCATCATTATTGTTATTATTTTGTATTATGAAAGTGTCTAGAGACAGGGCACCATTCATATATATAAAACGAGGGCTATGAATCTATGGCTATTCATCATTTCTAGATTTTCTTTGGACATTGTACTTTAACCAAAATTACCTACACAGATCAGATTGCTAGAATACCTTGTTCAGTTAGGGTACTACTCCCATTAAAATCTGTGTTTAAAATTTCCATTGACTTCAGCGGTGGGAGGCCAAGTCTTTAAAGAGGTCCAGAAGCTCAAAGGAGGGACAACAGAACAGAGTTGATATAAGAAATAAAGCAGCAGGCTGGTCTCATTTCTGTAGTTCACATGACCACCCCTTCCACACTTTGCTCCATTTCAGACCTTCATTGTGCTTCTACAGAACTTTTCCTGAACTCTGTCAGCCAAGTCTATCTATCCTAGGTATTTCTATGGCCCTGACAGTATTTGAGCAGCTCAAAAATCTTTATTGTATTTATCCTCACACCACCTGTGTGAGAAGTGCTATTATCCCTATTTAACAGATGGGGAACTGAGGCACAGAGATCCTAAATGACTTTCTCAGGGTTACATGAGAAGTCTGTGGCAGAGTTGGGAATTGAATACTTGTGGAAAAAGCAACTTTTAAGCATGACTCTTTGATTTTTTGCCCAAAGCAAATTTTGAATTATATAGTTTTTTGTAATATTTGTAATTTGAAATTGATGCTGTGCTGATTAGTTACATAAGTCATCCAATCAGGGACCAGAAACAATGCCATGTCTCCTATGTAACTAACAAAGAGTTTGGAAGTTTGACTATTGAATAGTTGCAATCAATTGATTTGTGAACTATTCAAATGGCAAAAACCATTTGGAAGAAGTTAGCAAATACTTATGAACAAATACACTGGCAGACTTCAAGATCTTTACAGAAAAAGTAATTATTCAGGGTAGATTATTAGCTCAGCTTTATTTTCAGACTGAGGCCATGTTCCTGCAAAGAGAGTCCTTGCACCCATGCTGTCCCCTTTGCAGGATCAATACCATGATAATATTTTGATATAGTACTACTACACAGTAGAAATAGATATATTTCTTGGTTTTGCTATAATCTTACTATAATTATCTGGAATAGCTCTACTAGAGAAGATGGCTAACAATGTTTTAGTTTTAGAAAAATCTTATGGACTTTTTGAGAAATATAAATGATTACAAAATAAATATATTTGTTGTTGTTTTCTCATTACAGCTATCATTGTCATCTTTAGATGAGGTCTGTTGTACTTTTGACTTCTCCTAAATTGTGTTTTCTTGTATATCACTTCTAGCTGATTTTTTCAATAAGTTGTCCAGTGGCTGCCTGCCAACCTGAAAATCCCTGTAAATGTGAAGCTAGCCTCAGCGGGTCTTTTTGGAAGCACGAACGCTTTTGGTTTCAGTAACAGACAAGGCAGAGTCCAAAAAGCATTTCGTGATATTTATTTATACAGCATGAATGAGCAAAACATTCCATATAGTGATGATGGGGCCCTAACTCTCAAATTGCAGCTTAGAAAATTCAGGGTTTTTTTCCACAATGAAGCCTGATTCTTGCAGGGTTGAAGAGAAGGAACTGAGATTTGTTGAAATGTTAAAAGTTACAGCTGAAGGGTCAAATTTTACCTGAGTTACACTAGTACAAATCTGGAATGATGCCATTGATTGTACACATAAAATCACTCCACTGAATTCAACATAAATGACAGTAGAATTTGGATCTATGCGACTTGATTCTGTTTCTTTTTAAACTCTGCGGGACCTGCCAAGCTTAGGCCCTGATACTACACACTCTTTACGCAGGTAGGGCTCAGTTCTGCAACTTCCTGAGCACTCAAGCTCCAGTGTAGCACAGTACAAGCCCACACTTAATTTTAAGCGGGTGAGCAATCCCATTGACTTAATTGGACCTGATCACAGTTGAGGCTGACATTTGACTTCAATGGGTTACTCAGATGCTTAATGTTAAGCCCATGCCCAAGTGCTTTCCTGGATCCAGGCCAGAGTGCTCACTAGGATTAAGATCATAGAATGTGATCAACAGGAGTTTTGCTATTGACTCAAGCAGGATCAGAAGTAGGCTCATGAGCAATCCTTCAATGGGATAACTTGCATGAGAAAGGGTTACTTGTGTGAGGAAGGGTTTCTGGATCAGACCACGGGCCGTAATTTTCTTGCCTTTCCATGAAATGAAGCAACTGCATAAAAGGCACTTGAACAGTAAACCTTTACATCGCACAGTAGAAGCTAGAAAAGCTGTAGTAGATCTAGTCTCTCTCTCTCTCTCTCTGCCGATTCAAGAAAAACAATGGTCACCGCCACCACCCTTTGCAGAGAAACCACAGTGGATTCCTAGTGAATTTCTTTAACTAATTCAGCTATAGTACAATTGGAACAGTAACCAACAGACTACAAGCAATGAATTACAGTTCATCTAAATTACATCTTAAAATACTAATATAATCAAATGTAGAATTCAGAAATTCTAAAAAAAATCCTGAAATCAAAAGAATGATTTTTATCCGACAAGACACAGCACCTGCATGATACTCACAATTAAGAAAGGCTGTTTGGAATTATGCAGCTATAAAATTGGACGGCCTTTAGGGTATAAACAGGACTGCTACTTTCAAACAGAAGTGGGGGGGGAGAGGTCTCCCAAGTAGCCATTCATTTGCAGTGCAAAACTGTAAAATACAGGGGTAATTTGTATTGTGCTTAGATCAACTACAGACAAATTAAAGGGAAGAATAAATAATAGTAATTATATGATGATGTGTGTCAATTAAAACAGGAAAGGCTTAGGTATGTATTTTAGAACTACCAAATTGCTTTTAGAGATTTGTGTTAGGAAACAGAAGACTCTTGGATTGAAATATAGTAATGGGAATTTATTTGGTTACTTATTACATGTCTAAAGTGCTCATCACTGTAGTATTCTTTGTTATATTACATAAAGGAAAAAAATTCCCCAAAGATTTGCTCGTTTAAAAAATACAATGGACTAGATCTTTGGCTAGTACAGATTGGCATAGCTTCATTGAAATCAATTAAAAGTTGGTCCAAAATTTTTATTTCTGAACAAAATATGAGAATTTTTAAAAACAGGCATTGTGCAGTAGTAAATATGTTTGATTTGTGTTGCAATAGTGCCTAGAGCTTCCTAGCACAGATTGTGCAAAGAACTGCACAAATACACAGGCACTCCTGTCCCAAAGATTATAAATAGTTGACAAATAGAAAACAAAAGGCAGGAAGGGAAATCAGAGGCACTAAGAAGTGAAGAGACAGATTTTTAAAGGTATTTAGGTGTCTAACTCACATTGATTTCCCATTGAAATCATTGGGAGTTAGGCACTTAAATACCTGGGCTGAAATGATCTGTGGTTACCCAGGTCAATGGCAGAGCCAGGAATGGAGCCCAGGTCTCCCAAATCCCATACAGTGCCCTATGCACTGAGGCACAATGTCTTTAACATTAAGTAAATATACCATATTAGTCTGTTCAAAAAGAATAACATCAACTGGAAGGTTCAGGCATCAGCTACAGGAGTCTCACAAATAGCTCTTTGTGCATGCAGAATTATTTTTTCTTTCAGGTAATGTATTAATACATGTTGAACAGGAAATGCTATAACGCACTATGCAAAAGCAAGAGTCTTTCAAATAAATTAGTTTTGTCTGTATAATAGAAATCTGGATAACAAAGCAATCAGAGGTAAGGTTCAATAATGATTAGCAAGGGAGAAAAATGACAATAACAGATGTAACTGCAACATGATTTTCTGTTACTTTCTTTTTTGCTATAACATTCATTTGTTTGGTAGGAGATCGGAAGCCTATGAAACTAGGAGAAATAGGGTTAAGCTCTGCTGATTGGAGAGGTAAGTGCACTAATGCTTATCATGCTATGAGTTATGTAGACTGAAATGAGCTAATAAAAGCATTTGTCAGTAACTCAGGCCCTGAAGAACAATGAAGTCAGCAAACAGAGGATACCAATCAAAGTAACTCCACAATTAAATGATTCAAATTTGCTGCAGTGTACACCCAGGGGTGATTCCCAAGGTGAGAACTTTAAACTAACCAATCAAGAGAGCTTGCAGAAGGTCACTTAACTGAAATATCTCCCAGAGACAGGAGGAGAGCTGTCAAGCTTTTGGGTCATCATCAAAATCAGAATTTAAAACATTAGAAACCCAGGCACTATGAATTGTGTGCACTGCATTTATTACAACACTATGCATGGTACACATAGCTCCTAGTGAAATGCCAGTTACGCTCTGAATGAAACTACTGGACCTAACTTCCTGGGCCAAAGTTAATGGGAACTGCAATGATGAACAAACCAAACAAATGTATAAGGATTGTTGGGAATTCAATAGGCGCATGATAGCACATGATGTTAGAACTCCACATGCTCTTCAAGTTAAAGTGTGGCTGCAGGGATTGAATGACAAGGAAAAGCTAAACTAAGTCAAAACTTTTAGTCATGAGAAAATAAGTTATGGATGGAAAGTTGTGTCCAAATGTGGATTGAGATTTATTTTATAAACTTAAGGGTAAAAAAGAGACAGTAGGTATTAAAAATGAAGTGTATCAGTATATAGATGAAAAGTAGTTTTGTCAAATATATACAGATGGGTCCAAAAAGGAGAGAGAGAGAGGGGAAAAAAAGGAAGAGTAGGGACAGCATATTGTATACCAAAATTGGGAATTAATTCAGCTAAACGAATATCTTATGATGTAGCTGTCATGACAGCTGAACTAGTAACAGTAATGCTAGCATTAAACTGGATCTGGGATGTACACCCAGCAGCAGCAGCCGTCATTTTTTTATTTAATCTCAGGCCTCATGGCAATAAAAAAAGGGTATCTCAGTATGTAGAAGTGATTTAATCGAAGAAATTATATTTCTAATAAAAGAGTAAGTACACTTGGGGATAGATATAGCATTAGCTTAGATCCCAGTGCATATTAAGACAACAGGGAACAACATGGCAGACAAAGCAATTAAAAATGATGTAAGAAATGAGTTGACCTAGAAATACCCTTGAGTAAACAGAAATTTTTAAGCTTAGTACAGAAAAATGTAAAAGAGGAATGGCAAAAAATTTGTATTAGGGATTTAATCTAGGGCACATAGTTCATGGCCTGGATCAGACTAATGACGTGCTTTTGTTCTAACTGGTCATTGTGACTTAAACAAAAATCTTTTTTGAATAAATAGACGCAAAGATATACTATATGCACTCTGTAAGGTGGAAAAAACAATTGATTGACTTTTATGGGTATGTAAGGGCTGTGATAAAGAACAGGAGAAGCTTTCTGAGGAATTCAAATGTATTCAAGTAAAAAGAAATACATCATGTTATTTAGTAAAAACATCAGGGAATGGAGTATTATTAAAAAGGTAACATTACCTGAAAGAAACAGGGCAGAGCGAGAGGATATAAACTACTAAGAATCAAGGAATTATAGCTGGTGGCATCTATTCAGTCAAGACTGCTTCCCCATAAAAAAGGAAGAAGGAAGGAATAGCTAAAGTAGATAGCCTGCATTGTTTGACCTATTTCCTCTTCTTCTCCCAGTTTCCAGATACTCTAGAGAGAAAGAGAGAGGTGCTGATATTAACTCCAGAATGGACTGTAAGTTTTAATAAGAATCTCTTTACCTGAGCTTTGTAACTACTTTTTCTACCTGCATTACTAAAAATTAGTTTTCAGGGATGTTTTTTTCTTTTGTATAATCCTTTCTGACTGGAGTGTTTCAAAAGAATTCCCACTCCCTCCACTTGAAGGCCTGTTAACAAATCATGTTCATATGTTAGTACTTGTTAACTGAGACAATAAGGAAAGAGTTGAATCACAGTCCCACTGCTTTAAAGGTTTTAAGCTTAAAAGAAGACAGTCTTAAATCAGAAAGGTACAGCCTTGGAAGTCCATTAAAGGCTGGAAGTCCAGTAAAGACGTTTTCCTCTATCATGTAAGTGTTCATTGAATGGAGATGAGATTGAACCGTCTGAGAGAGAAGTCTGTTGGTGTGATTCTATACAGGAACTAAGATAGCCCAAATTACCATTGTATTGGAGCACCTCATAAACACCTACTGAATTTTGCCTCATAACTCTCCAGTGAGATAAGGATTTATTATCCCTACTTCACACATGGAAAAGGAGAAACACGGGGAGATTTCATACCTTAAGGTCCAGATCCTGAAAGATATTTAATCAATGGGAGATAGGTGCCTAAATACCTTTTGAGGATTTGGGCCTAAGTCACATAGGAACTCCCTGGCAGAGCCACAAGTTAGGTCTATATTTCATTAGTCCTTGTTCGTCCTTTAACCAAGACAATCCTACCTCCCCTAATTTTAGAGCAGGTTGATTCTCTATGGTTTTGCACCTTGTGTAGTCAGTTACACCTGTGCATAGTGATTGCAAAATGGTGGTTAAATGCTACCAAATGACAATTCTTCATTTACATTGGTGATAGTTCTACCCACTGTGCAAAGACATAAATGACTACACAGACCCTGTGATTCTAATAAAACAGATATTAATTGTGGTTTCTTGGCATGCTGGTAATAAAGGCAATTTAGAGAACTAATTATTACAGCCTTTTTATTGGATATATAAAATTTAATAGCAATACAGCTGCAATGGAAAGCAAAGCATGATTTTAATTACCTTGCTAATTTTCTGGTGGCATGGGAAATAATGATTAGGCCCATATAATTATTCATTTTACACATCAAACTTTGTTAATAACAAAGTTAATAAAGCACTTTAAAGATGAAATGTACATTATAAATGTTAAGTATTAATTTGGAACAGAAAGCCATTAAAAGTGAGAGATAGATGATTCTGAGCCTTAGGTTGCAAAAGTAATATCCAGATCCACAGACACTGCCTTGGACTGAATCCTAAATCAAGACCTGGACATACAAAATGCAGGAATTAACCCCCATCCTGATCTGGTGGAAATAAAAACTAGAGTTGTTTAGACAATTGGTGGATTTGTGAATATTTTTGCCAAAACTATGGCCCTTCTTTAATTGAAAAACTTCGAAATTCATAATCTTTTAAGTTTAAAAAACTGATAATTTTGTGAAAAAATTGTCCATTTTTCACTGAAAATTCTTGAATTTGACTGTTTTCAACCAGCTCTAATACAAACACTTCCTGCTGAAAGGCAAGAAGAAACCATCACAGTGGTCTATTCCTGAAAACTCTTGCACCATGCCAAATTCCTGAACTTTACTAACTGAAAACTCTACTCAACCAAGAAGCTGGGGAGTGGCAGAATTACATAGCCACTGCAAGCCCTCCAGGATTCTGCTGTAGTCACTGAAGCACTCATTACCACCTCCACAGATTGCTTTTGTTCTCACATAACTGGAGTCAGAAGAGGCAGGAAATATAACTTCATACATATAGACTCAGATATAAAGAATTTCTACAAACCTATGCCATTGTCAAAAAGGAAGCAGAGTTCTTACAAGGCACATTCCCTCTGAGCCAGATAGTGGTGCTAGCAGTGTTAGCTAAGCTTTTCTGTTCTGATGCATGTAGCCAAATTATGGCTGTCTCCTGTACAGATGGGATGAATGGGAAATTGGTCTTCCATAGCACCCCACTGTAATGGCACTTAGCTATTCCTTTTAGGTTTTCTATCTAAGAACTGACCTACCCCTCCCTCCCCCCACTCCCAATCTATGAGAGAGCTGACAGGATCATAGCACAAGGTGCTGTGGCGGCAGGCAAGATTGAAAAAGATACAGTATCCGCTCATTTAGGGGAGATGGTCCTATTTGGCCATTAGAAATATTTAACATTCCATTAGAAGAACACTTCACACTAACAAGGTTTTTATTTAAAAAAAGGAAAACCCAGTCTGGTTTCGTTCATCATTCCCTCAACTATTGACTGCCACCTTTCATCTGAGAATGTCTATTATAACTGATCTTGGCTTATTTAGTAGGAAAGCAGTATGATATACAATTCTTCATGAAACAAATTCTTCCCTATGTTCATGGACAAACCTCACTGAATTTGGGGCAGAATCTCACCATATATATATATATTGTTCTGGATTGTAATAGTTAATAGGTGCTATTTCTGAATAGCAAAGCTCTATTTTTGAAGGGAAAAATAGTATGCTTCTATTTTTGGCAAGAAAGTCACTCTGAACCCTGGGGGTAGATTGAGTGTGTAAAAAGAACAAGCCATTATGAACTGAATAATTAAGAAAGAAAACTCTTCTCCTGTTTGCAAATAGAAAAGGTTCATTTGTGTATTCTATGTAAAGCTCACAATAAAGTCTTTTGTGTCATAAGCATAGAAAGAATCTTTTATACAGGCAGGAGATTAGGATGATCAGCAGGAATCCCTGCCACCAGAGATTCAAATCTGAATGGGCAAGTTCATGGGAAGTTGGGATTTTAGAGGGATTGTTCTGATGATGCCAGAACACAACAGTAACACGCCTTCCATGGGACCATCCAAAAGCCAAACCCCACTGGTGTCTCCCAGTGAATATATTCTGCGGGAGGAGGGTGCAGGGAATTAGTTATACTTTCTCATAACACTCCTCAGCAGAAAACAGCCATAAGGGTGCTGTTGGATGCCCTGAGCTCTAGGAGGATTCAAGTGTTTCTGGAAGTGACCAGCACTCCAGAGTGGATTTATCTGGGTGGGGTGGGACTAAGGTGCAAGCCCCCATACGCAGACTCACCTCTTCGCACCTGCTAGTTCTTAGAGAGGTCAGTGCCGGTAGTAGAACTTGAAAAGGGGTTTAGAAAAGGCCACTGATAAGCATTGATAACATCCCCCAACCCCCCACAATGCCATTTTCCTGTTCTGCTGCTGGGGCTTTAATCACATGCCTAATGTACATGAAAGTTGAATTTCTTGATCAAAACTTCCACATAAGGCACACAAAAGCCTACAGCTGCTGCCATGCTGAGGCTGCAATCAGAGTCACATAGGGAAGAAATGTGTGTGTGCAGGCCCACCAACAGCAATTCTGGGTGCCAGGGCAGAACAGTCGATGGGCCCCCTAGAAAGGGGTGTGGTCCGCTTGACATTTATGTGGTGCTGCTGGTGCCCAGCGAGCTGCTGCCGGTGGCGCTGCTGGGCGCGCTCTTCCGTCATGGCCAGGGCTTCCACATGTCTGCCCGGCTGCCTTTGCTGCCGATGGTACCACCCTGTGCACTAGAATGTGAATACAATGTAAATTGGCAGCATCAATTTAACTTGGCTCATCTCCCTCTTCCTATCTGCAACAGGGAGATACTAATACTTAATCATTTCCCATTCGAGGCAGCTCAGTAATCTTTAATATTTGTACACGGTTTGCAAATGTAAGGTGCTATATAAATGCTAAGCAGTGGCTGGCAGTGGATTCACTGGCTGGCTGCGCAGTAAGCAGGAAGAGGCTGCCATGCTCTGGCTGTTCGCAACCCTTGATCCCATGAGTGGTTTGCAAAGCCATGAGGTTTGGGGTTTTGAAGCAGCAGTATAACATTACTGGCCTTTGCTCTAATCTGCGGGGGGGGTTGTTCCAGAGCTGCCTGCAAGGCCTGGGACTGGGGGACCGGGCAGTGCAATGCGGTCTTCCCTTGGCTTGGGGGACGAACCCCGCGTGAACTCCCCATCCCCAGTTGATTGCCTGGATTCACAGCAATTCACAAGCAGATAAACCCGAGCAACCCAGTTCTCATTTCAAAGCGCCTCTTCAAAGGGGCAGCCAGCTCCTCACTGCTCCCCAGGGAAGTGGAGATTGACACAGTCTCAACACCTCTGAGAACTGCCTGAAATATTTTGTCTGACGCTATTGAAATGCAGGGGGGAGGATGTTAATGCAAACAGGGCCTGGCCAGGCATAAGGAGAGACCCCTCTGCGAGATCAGCCCCGTGCACTGTCGTGGCTCTGCAGGGCGGCACTAGGTGCAGGCACTGCTCCTGGCTCTGTTCTCGCTGACTCAGGATAGCTACAGGGCACGTGCCTAGGAGTCCCGCGGCCTGCCCAGGAAATTTAAAAAGGTCCAGGGATCCCGGCCGCCACCAATTCTGTGGCAGTGGCGGCCGGGATCCCAGGCCCTTTTAAATTGCCTGGGCCCCATGGCAATTGCTCCCTTTGCCCTCACACCGCCCCTGTATGTGTATGATGTAGGGTCTTATTGTGTTTTTTTCTTTTTAATGTACATGTGGCTCTGTGTTTCTATTAGCGAAAGAAAGGTCAAAGAAGTACACTTCAAAAATTTTGTCTTTTATAGGCCATTCCATTTTCTTCTCCTTTGCCAATATGCTGGCTTATTATTTAGCCTAGAACTGGCCAAAGTGAAACTCAAGGCCATTCTCAGCTTCATTACAAAGTTGCAGCTTAGAGAGGTACCAACATGCAGTGCTCTGCTCTGTTTGATAGAGAGTATGCCATACTCATTGTCATAGCACCTAAACGCCTTCCACTAGCAAATTAAGCAATGTGACTAACATCTGTCATGTTTGTTCTCTCATCCTCTCCCCAGAGTGTTTTGTTTGATTAGGGGGAGTGTGTGTGTGTGTGTGTTTGTGTACACGTGGCTACAGGTTTGCGTGTGTGTTTGTGTGCCACGCAGCTACCGGTTTGTGTTAGAGAAGACAAGGTCAAAGAAATGCGCCTTGCTTGGAGCAGAAGTTGGTGAGGCTTGTAATGGTGATTAATTTCAGTGGAAGTTTCTTGAGCTGGCCCCTGAGAAAGCTCTGTCTTCTGGACTGATGAGCTTTACCCTTGTGGTAGAAAGTTCCATTGTGCCAGCAGAGCAAAGTTGTTGACCATGGTCTTCATCCCTGAGCTTTAAGGGATCTTTTAGATAGCCTGGGCCCAGCCATTTGAGAGCCCTGATGATAAGGACTGAGACCTGGAACCTGATTTGATATTCTATGGGAAGCCAGTGTAGGGAGCAGAGGACAGCTGTGATGTGCTTGTGGTAGCCCATGTTGCTGAGGAGACCTGCAACCACATTCTGTACTAATTGGCATTCCATCTTGAATCCAGGGCCTGATTAATGCAAGGGCTTTAGGGGCTGCAGCCCAGGGCCCCGGCTAAGCAGGGCCCCAGCGCAGCAGGGCTCAGGCAGGCTGCCTGCATGCTGTGGCCCCACACTGATACTGGAAGTGGCCGGCTGCTGGTACGTCTCTGCGGACCCTGGTGTAGGGCCTCCACACACTGCCCCCTGCACCATCCCTGCAGCTCCCATCAGCCAGTTCCCATCCAATGGGAGCTGTGGGGGTGGCGCATGCAGGTGTGGAAAGCGCACGGAGACACGCTGTCCCCCTCGTCCCAGGGACATGCCAGCAGCCACCTGCTTCCGTGGCGCCACAGCATGCACACCGTGCCTGAGTCCTGTTGCACCGCCGACTGGGAGCTACCTGTGGTAAATGCCTCCCGGAGCCTGTACCTCACACCCCCTCCTGCACCCTAACCCCCTGCCCCAGGTCAGAATACCCTCCTGCACCCAAACTCCCTCCCAGACCCAACACCAGAGCCCCCTCCTGCACCCAAACTCCCTCCCAGAAAGAAACTAATATACCAGCTGTTCTAAGGTAAGAAGTAGGCTATTTTGAATTAACTTAACTATATTCTACATGTTTTAAAACTGAAATGTAACCACAGAACGCCTTTATGTTAATTCAAAGGCAAGTTTAGTATAGCATTAATAGCCTCGATGCCATAAGCATCATCATTTTGTTTTAAATTAGGAAAAAGACTTGTATACAGCGGCCGCACAAAATCTAATAGCCCCAGGCCCGCAGGAAAATTAATCTGGCCCTGCTTGAACCTAGTGGAAGATCACATTATATGTCTGGGACTGGTAGGCCAAGATTTTAAAAAATGACTAGAGATGGGCCTCAGCATTTGAGTGCCCTGTTTGAGAAGCCTTAAAAGGAGCCTGATTTAGGTGGCTGCAGTCTGTTCCACTTCTTAGCAAAGTGTGAGCACCCCTGTTTTCATTCACTGTGTAACCTTACGTAAAATGATCTAGAGGTGAAAGACTTTTTACTTTTTTAAGTTTTAAACCACACAGCTCTTCTGCCAAAAATATTTTTAAGACCATATGAGCTGACTTTCAAATAGATTCTGATCTTTGTTTGGAAACCATCTGGCTGAAGAAAAATAGCCAACTGTTTCATCTCTCTTTCCCCCCAAAATATGTTTTGAGATCAACATCCCTTTTTGAAAAATGTGATGGAGGACTTAAAAATTCAATGTGTGTATGCTATAAATAACAGTGTGCACACTATCATCTTGTAGCAGTAAACTACTGTACTTTTCCCCCTACAGATGGTGCTGTAATTATAACTTAGCTCTCTGACTCTAACTCAAGGTGTGGTAAAGATATATTAAGTTTGTACACATGCTAGTCCACACTTTTTCACAATTTCAAATTTAACCATCTTTTTTGTTTTGTTTAATGGTCATGTTGAAAATCTCCTTTTGCAACAGTTTGTTTTTTTGCATAAACACCTGGATTCAGAGTTTCCTAAAGGAGTCATCTGAAAATAGGTGCTTTCTGCCAAGATGTCACGAAGATTTATGTGTTTATATTTGTGGATTAAATGGAAGACAGGTGGGAGAACATTCAAGCATGAGGAGGAATGATAGAAAACTTATATGTAAAAAAGGTTAGTTGTTATGATGATTACTACTGGTTTAGCTAAAACGGACACAGGTCTTGTAAAAAGGAAGGTGTACCATGCTTGAAAAGCAATACTTCAACAGTCAAATAATTATCTAGAAGACCATGTTTCCTTTACAACAAAATAGAGGCATTCTGGAATTGAAAACACATACTGTATTGCATTTAGCCACAGCTCTAAATGCAACTTGCACGCCTTGTGACACATCTGAACAGATGGTTTAAAGAAGAGTGGACTACCAACGTTTCGAATCTCAGTGGGTATGATACAAACAGAGTAGTACTCCAGTTTGGCTTAGTTATATTGGATGAAATAATTTCCCTCAACCCACACTCTGCTTGGTATATAGAGGAAACGACTCCCACATATCTCCGTAGTCTCCACTTCTGTGGGGATGAGAGAGGGGCTCCACTGCTCCTGCAACACCTCTCTCCCATCCTAGGAAGGGTGGTCCATGAGTCTGGGATCCATACTGGGGTTGTGGGCCACAGAGCTCAAGCCAAAAGGTAATGCAGTCTAGGCTATACTTTTAGTTATATGTTTATTTTGTACATATAGCCCACAAAGGTTGTGGAAGCAGCCACAGCCAGGACTACCCCTGGGAGTGAGCTGGGAACCAGAGCTGGATGACCTAGCCTCTCATGATTCCTTTGTGATCAGGAAGAAGTTGTCACTGCCCTTTCTTCCCCTCCAAAATTAGGGTTCCTTGCCGAGATTTCCTTTTGTGGAACTTTCCGCAAGGGGAGATGTAATAGCTCATGAACATAGGAATTATAGTAGTGATTTTAAAATCATGATTTTCATCAATGAGAGAGGAGAATCAGACCCAATGAGTCTACTTTTTTATGGAGTCAATTATACAGTACATATGTTACTGCTCATTTTTAATGTGACTCCTATTTTAAACACCAACCAATCTAAAATATATCATCACTTGATGGGCTGCTCCCTTATGGCCTGAAGGAACAAGTGCTGTAGTCATCTGCCTACCTATATTGGAATTAAGTGGAGGCTGGGTGGATTTTGCATTAAAAATACTACTATGTACATTCTCTTACCAAAGAAACACTCAAACTGAATTTCATGCCGAAGAAAACTGCAATATAACTCAGTAGTCAGCCAGGGCAGCTGTATTATTACTCTGTAAAACACGACCAAATCCACCATCCTCTTCAGTTAAGATATTTTATAAATCAAGCTGGCTACTATATTCCTTTTAGATTAAAATTAAAGTTCAAGTTGTTCAAATCTATGTACCAAAGGTTTTCTGTGTACTATTGTTACTTTTAAAATGGTGGTACAATTAACATTAAAATATTCCCAGCTTTTAAATCACTACAGATGATTCCACCAGCACAAATGAAATCTGAAGCATATTGACAACTTCTGTTTCTTTTCCTCTGTAGGAAATTACTGTAGTTTTAGGCATGCTAGTGTTCCACAGAAGTGTACTGTTATGGAAAAAATAACTGCTAAATTGACTAACTATGTAGCTGGGAATGGTAATAAGAGTTAAAGGAAATCTACAGAGAAAGTACTCTGTAATTCCCAAACTTTTTCTGTAAGTTTGTTTAGTAGAAAGACTAGAGAAAAAAACACTTTTTAAAATTGGCTTTGCAAGGTGTTAATGATTTGATTAGATAAATGTTTGCTTCCAAAGGTCAGATGCCAGAAGAAATTTTAACATGGCTAAGAAGTGATACAAAATTCTTCCATCCAAGAAAAACATGTTGTTCTCCACACAAATGAAACTATCGAGTATTGTAGCCTAATGTTACTTTGGTGTATTATTGTATTTCATTTTCTAGACTTCAGGACAGCTCTGTATCATTGTGCTATATTAATCTCTATACATAAATTTATTTTTAAAATGCTTAGAAGGAAATTGCCAAACTATGTTTCATAATTTGAATTTTTTAACTCAGTATTGTTTGTAATAATTCCATGTAAGTTTGAAGCTGAAATCTGTTTCCTCCCTGAATTTATTTTGCTTGCACTGCACATGCATATTGGTTTATTAGTGTAGGGCATTCTCATGAATTCAGAGCTGCTGGAATAGATTTTCTTACCAGCACTGAATTAAATTAGTAACACTGCCTAACAACTGCAGGATCAGGCCCTAAATACAAAAATCAATATACCTTTTGCAAACAAGTGGGACCGAAAAGCAGATTGAAATTTAGCATCTACCAGCCTTAGCAACATCCCTTTGAATTGTAGCTCTATGCAACTTAAGAAACAGCATTTAGCTGAGTTGAGTAGACACTTGCCAAGGTCAATTTGACAGTCTAAAGACAAATGTTTCCCATTATTTGAGTTATTTTATATATAGGGCTTGATTCTTTCACCCTTGATTATGCTGAATAGTATTTTGTATTTAATAGTACTATGGACTTCTGTGTGGAGCAAAGTACTACTCAACTACATAAAGGTTTGGCCCATTGTTATTTTTTGAGATTTTTGGAAGATATTAATGGATTTTTTAAAAATTATTTTGATTAATTTTACCCAGACGGATACTATTGATACCTCTAAAACTTGATTATCCTATAAATTATACAGTATATTTCTTGTCAAGGGGCTACCAGTTTAACACAACCTGTGAAAATGTTTAAATTAAGTTAGACTAACATGTTATAGATGCATTGTTTGTAAAGGGTTTGTAAGCTAGTCACATTCAAAGCATTCCTCCTTCTCAGCAGGATATTATATTCTATAATCTGTTTACACATTGGGGTCAAATTCTGCCCTCCATTTGCATCTGCACAATTCCACTGAAATAAATGGGAAAGGCAGATGAAAAGGCAGGCAAAATTTAACCCTACATCCTTTTTACTTTTTTCCCACAGATGAGAAAACTTCACATAGCGTTGTTGTTCTCTGGAAAAACTATTAATTAAAGATCAAATGAATCACTAACACAACTTCATTGATTTAACAATTGCGTTACACCAGGGATGAAGCTAACCCCACTGCATTTTGTTGGTCTCCTTTTATAAGCCACATTATGTCACTCAGTTTGCATGCAAAAGTATCACTACTATTATTTAATTACTTTGTTTTTGTAACACAAACTACCAGATTCAGTTGCGTGTAACCAGCAAATTTGGCCGAATCAACGTTGTGCACTCCAATCCAAATATTTTTTACTTTGTTTCGGCACACATAATTGCATGTGATTTATAGTTGTGTACGGAATTTTATGATAAAACCTCATTAATCACAAATTCATCAATGCAGCAAAAATATAGCTAGGCAAACATGGTGTAACATTACAAACATAAGACATGTTTTAGGATGGAAAGAGGCCAGGATCCCCATCTTCATCTATCCTTTAACGTTTCATAAATGACTAAGTCATCATATCAGTGGTTTTCACATGGAAATATAAACACCACTGGAATTCCATACACTATAAATGACTATGACTCTAGTACATAGAATTACCAAGAGTACTGTGACTCCTGAGTGCTGTATTCAATATCAATTCAAGACAGAAAACCAACCCAGGCAGTTGTGTTAGCATGGTCTAATGGATAGGGCATTAGATTGGGATTCAGGAGACTTCAGTTCTGCACTCCTGACCTGCTGTATAACTTAACAGGCAAGTCACTTCTTGTTGCCTTTGTTTCCCCTTTTCTGTTTTGAAGTCTTTCAAGGTCTTAGGGGCAAGGACTGTCTCCTGTCCTAGTACATGTGTACAGTGTCTAGCACAATGGGGCTCTGATCATAATTGGGGCCTCTATGACCGACTGTAACAGAAATTAAAATAAATAATATAAGATGTGAGCCAAATTCTGTCTCCTTCACATGATTTTAAATCTGAGGTCAGTGGGTTTATTCTAGATTTTTAAATCTAATGGGGCATCTCAGGCTATTGATTTTAAGCCAAATTCTATTACAAATTGATGGCACAATGGGCTCAAAGAACCACGTCCATATTATTGTTTTTAATGGCTTGTGGTTAAGAATCAGACAAGCTATTTTGAAGGACCAAATTATATCCTGTGTGCACATTGTATGCTGAGAATAGTTTGCTGGTTTGACAAGTGATAAAAGACTGAAAAATCACGCAGTACACGTCCAAATCCTTACCCTGGCACACCTCACATTGGCTTCAACAGGGATTTTGTGTAAAGACTGACGGATTTGGCCCATTTTGAACAAGCTCGTGGTTAACATCAACCCAGGCCAGTCTGTCTAACATAGATACTTACGTGTTTCCCATCCCCACAGCATTATAGCACTGTAGACATACTTGCACTAGCCCTCATCAAGCTAGCATGCTAAAACGAGAGCAGAACCACAGCTGTGTGAGCGGTGGGATGGGCTAGCTGCCCTAAATACATGCCGAGAGCCTCCGATGGGTATGTACTCAGGGCTGCTAGCCCCTCCCACAGTTACCATCATCCTCCCTTCTTTCCAGTGCTTTGTTACATGCACTTCTTATGTCTTGTCTTTAATATTTCAAATCTGCTTTGGGCAAGGAGTGACTCTTACTATGTGTTGGTAAATAGCCTAGCACAATAGGGTCCCAATCCTGATTGTGGCCTCGGGCACCATTATAATACAAATAAAAAAAATTGGACTTCTGCAGTCATTTAATTAGAATTACCTCAAGCTTTGGAACAAATTTGGGAACAGACACATTTTTGATGGGATCTGGATACCACATTTCCATGTCCAAACCCTTTTGCCCTTTCTTTTTGAGGGTATATTGCTTCTGCAGCCATGCTATACCCTAATTAAGCATTTTTTAAAAGAAACTCATGAAGGTTTCTCTAGTACTCTGCTCTATTTGTATCAGGTGTTAATATTGATCTATACAGCAGATTACAGAATTTAAACCTGAGAATATGGCTGGGGTACGGGCTACACAGTATGTTAGCCTTCTATACTTAAAATGGACTCTTGATATGGGTGTTCACTGTAAGAAATTGGAATCTGCCTTCTTATGCAACTTGTAGAGCTGCTTGAGTCAGATCTTGTAAACTTCATCCCTCCTTCCAGTTTAACAAATAAACCTTGTGGTTGTGGAACTGGATATTGATCCAGTTTCCATCTGGAGTTTTGTGGTGACTACAGTCCTCACAAATCCTCATTCTACCATCAGATTTAGGAACAACACACAATCAGGGTAACTCATTCTCTAACTCAACAGGTGAAGTTATTTCTTGCTTCTATAGTTCTTCTGGGTGTCTTTTTTTGGATTCCTGCACAGTGTAAGGCACATGATCAACCTTAAATAATTTTGGCTTGGTATTTTTAATCAGGTATAATTTTTCTTGTATGTCTTATACTAAACCTATGCAGGAATCAAAAACTGATTCATATTTTCCATTTCACCACTGGTTCTTTCATGTGGTATAAAGTACACCAAACCAGCTTTGTCATTTTTAACCCAGTTTCTACCAATTAGTGAAGCAACCTTTCCTTCTTTAACAAATAATTAAACTTTAAACAAACACATTAGTACTTTGTATTGACTCAGAACATCCCAGTAACCATATTTCCATTTGACTATATTTTTGCATCATTTTTTACAGGTACAATATGCTTCCATTCCTCTGAATTTAACATTAGCAAATTTGTTAGTATTTTAATTTAAAGGTAACGAATGCTGGACCAGATGCTCGACTACTGTGAGTTGATATTGCCAATTTATATTTGTTGAGGATCTAGCTCACTGTTTCAATTTCTATCCTCATATTTACATCATTTACATTGGCCTAATAAGGAACATTTGAGTCCTTTTAGTCATGCGCCACAAACATCTGAGTATGATCACAAGTCATCTAATAATAGGCAGGTACGTTTTTGTGACAGGTTGCTCCCAATTTACATAGCTGGTAAGTATTTTCAGGCTGACAGGTGACAATTATTTCCTTTCATTGAATTTCTCTCTCTGCTATTGTGCATAAGAACAGGCTTTTCATTCAGCTTATTGACAGAACATTGCTCTGAATGATGTGATGTTACCAAGTAAGAGAAACTCAACTTCTTCCAGCTTCCTGGGTCTAGTGACTCCTCAGACTAGAAGAAAACAGGACTTGGGGTTCCCTTCCTTTACATGCTGTGTAGGCAGAGGTAATCTTATTGAACTGGCAGGTTGTGCTCACTGTAGCATCCAGGTGGTGACTCCTTGTCTGGTTTGCTGGAGGAAAAGGGGTTCTCACCCCCCTTTAAAGGGAGCACTCCCCCTTACAATAGGTAGTAGAGGAAGAAGGAGAGAAGTTTGCAGGAATGGAGCAGGGAAGGAGATACGAGCAGGAAGCAGCTGGAACACGTCAGGGGAAGGCACTGCCCTTTGACCTGACTGGAAAAGTATGTGTGGGTATTTATGGCCTGTGCAGTCCCAGAAAAGCCCTCTTTTACGAGGAGTGGGTGGCAGCACCCACTCACCCACTCTCCAAAAGGGCTAGGTTTCCTCATGACCCGTGGTGGGCATTATGCTAGTCATCCTTTTCTATGGGGGCTGTGAAGAAGGTTTTTTTATCTTACAGATTGGCTGAAGTGTTTTGGTTTTTTTTTCTTTCCCCACTGCAGGTCTAAGGGTCCAGTGAGGTAGAGTAGGGGGGTTAGGTTATAATGTTGAAACTTAGTATGTAAAACTTGTGGCAGATGTCCAGGGCAGGTACTCAGTATGGATAAAATAGATTGGAAAAGGATTTTAATGAAAACATCCCTTAAAGATGTGGAAGAAGGGGGGGAGGGGCTCCTGTGTCTCATACCGTGGGGAGTGACCTTCTCTTTTTTCTAGCTCCCTTTTAATGGAGCTGAGGAAGGGAGGTTCAGGGCTTCTACATCTAGTACAATGGGGAGCCCATCCTCCTCCTTTTATAGCCCCCTTTCACTTGTCACTAGAAGAGGAGGGCAGGGGGGCTGGGGATTGTGTGGAAATGATGACCTGCACTATACAATTTATTGCTGAGAACCCCCAGATATTTTAGGCTACTAAAGTTGTGGCCTAATTAAACCACATTCATTGCCACCTGTCTATTTTTTCAGTGTGGCTGGACAAGTTCCTGTTTGTAGACACAAACATCAGTGCAATATCCACTGCTCCTTCCAGGTTGGGTTCTTCACTCAGTCACATCTCTTTATAACTGGATGTCTGACTCCAAACACAAAGTGGTGCCTGAGGGCTTTTCACAGATGTTTCATGGCTGGGAAATATCCAGCTCTTCCGTTTCTTCAGTGAAACTTATATCTCTTAGGTAGGAAGCTTTTATGGGGAACATAGTGCTGAGCACTTCAATCAAGTTCTCAAAGTCTGTCTCAAGTGGTTCTTGATGAAAACAAAACTTTCAGGGCTGAAACTGTTTCTCTTTCAAACATAATTAGATTAAAATATGGATCTTTTCCTCAGTGCCTGTGGCATTAAAAAACTGCATTTTAGTACAACCTGCATCTAGGAATTTATGATCAAGTGATGATCATTGACATCCCTGCTTTTTGAGAGCATCTTCTTTGCTCACAAAAACATCCACACTCTCTGATCAGCTTATATATTAATTTTTGACAACTTTCAGAGCCTTTGGCATTTATATCACAATGATGAAAGTTCATAATGAGTTGAGAGAGACTAAACCTCTGCTTTCTCCCACTTCCACTGGCTTTCGGCTCTTAACAGTGGGATGTCTATTCCTCACTAATATCAGAACAAGCTTTCAATGTGAAAGGTTCCTTTCCTAATTCCTTCAGACTTTCTGTGAGCAAGGATGAAACTGGCTTTTGAAATATATAAGGATGTTATAGTTGATTCTTCTCAGGGGTCTGTCATATGATATTAGCAGTTATCTAGTCATATTAGTGTCAAAATGTGCTGGCAATACATTTAACTTTACTAGTACCATATGAGTGTCTATTCATGTTAACGTACAACCTGTGACTCAAATGGCTGAAAATGAGCAGGGTATAAGGGAAAAAAACTGCTAATGATTTTAGATTTTCATTGTTGCAGTTATGTTAGTAAAGGAATAATATCCTTCACCACATAACAACTTGTATGCACGCTATGTGGTGATGTGGTCATATGTGTGTTTTTAAAACATGCCTGCACCTCCTTTGTGTCCCCATTCTTTTATAATTCAGGTATTCTTGTCCCCCTCCCCAAATCCCCCTAGATCCATTCAAATCCCTCTCTCCATCTGATTTGTGGGCCAAGTTTTCATTGCAGCTCAGAAGTAAAACATGTCTGCTTACTCTACCTAATAACATTACATTTTTCATTTGTACTCACTTAAGCCTATTTTATTAATAGAGCCATATATGTTTAGTCATTGTAGGGGATTACTAGTAGATATTCCAATAAATAATTGTTCATTTTAAGGCTAAAGCAAGCAGAAATTTGCTTCCAAAGCTTTTTCATCAGGTATCAACTTACTGTTGATACCTTTTAATTACATAAGGCTTTCTTCTAGAGATTTATCCTTAAATCTCTTGATAATCCCAGCAAAATGTTGATGTCAAATAATGGACCACTCCCTCTACAACACAATAATATACCCCTGTCAAGGAAACTATCTAAATTATTCCAATCCCTTTTTGTTTGGGTTACATGCCTTTCTCCAAAGATGGAAAAGGCAAAATTCAACTAAAGCACTTTGCTCTGCAATTTCATCTTATAAATATCTTATTCGGACTCACAGCTGAACATGTTTTCTTACAAGGGGATAAATTTACCTACAAAAGCTCAAAATGGGGCACTTACAAAAAGATTTGAGATCTGTAGTCATTTAAAATTAATCAAAATATAATGTACATAAAGGGTTTTTTTAATGTAATTTTGGTCATAGGCAATTATCAATATTCTAGAGCTGCTCTGTGAAATTAAAAAGAAAAGAAAAGAAACTTGGGTGTGAACATTCAGTTGATCTGGGCATTAGGCAAAGTGCCATCCATTAAAGACCCACGGAGGTTTTGGCCACATTTTTCTGATTGAATACTATTCTCATAGTCAGTCAGAATGCAGTACAAGTTGCCAGAAACCATTCATCAGACCCTTGCAGAAAAGCCTGTCAGCTAAGGCTGTAGGCCTAGAGCCAGGCTGTCAAGTTTTGGGCTCGCAGCCAGTCTGTCATGGTCTGAGGCTGGTAGCCAAGCAGTAACTTTGATGTTTAAGGGGTTAGCCAACTGGTATGTGAGGGTGGCCTATCAGCTCAGAACTAATATACCACACTCAAAGGTCATGAGTTCTGAAACTAATCTGGCTGTTATAGTATCTCTAATAAAAACGGAGGTAGACATTTTATATTGTAAAAAATGTTCAAATTATTTCAGTATTTGTTTTGATTAAAATTTCCATTACACATGCTTTTCATTATGCAACTCAATTAGTATATAAAAGATTTTCTGTTTTAAAATGTTCAAATGAGCATAATTGTTCAACTTAGAAAGATTACAATGCTTTTATTTAATTAACACTGCAATAAATACTTCATTCTGTAATGAACCCCATCCTTTTAGGCCATTAACCATTCAATAAATGTACAGTATGGAAGGTTCTTTATGGGAAAGAAGATAAATAAAGCTATTTAAATCAATGTGCAACAGCTATGATGGTAAGCAGCAAATTATAGCTTTTTGCTTCTCATCCACTAGAGTTGTACCTCAATTACAAACATATGGGACTGCAATAAACACTAAACATTTCAATTGCAGTTTTGAACATAAGCTACACCATGCTCTTTCGAATTCTGCAAAACAGAAATGCACTCTGAAGTGATGGCATCTTACAAACAAAAGAAGAAATTAACAAACACCTATATATAGAGAGAGCAAGCGCTTCTTTGGTTATACAAACTGTTGTCCGAATTTTCAGATTTAGAGCTAGATCTTTTATTTTTAACTGGGGGGGGGGCGGAGGGGGAGGAAAGACTAATAAAACTCTATACTATTAAATAATTTACCACAGTAATAGGGCCGGAAAAAAAATCCCTTCACAATACTGAAGCATAGAGCATCCACATCAGAACAATCTACTGCATGTAGTACTGAAATGATACTTTGAACCTGCTACTGTAAATGGACCCCTATATAACATTAGGAATACTGCACATACTAATTCTCTTCAGTCCCTCTGCTCAAATTACATTAGCTATTGGTATGCTCTCCTCTTGAGCAATGTAATGCATGCCTTTAAGTATGTAAGTCAGAGGTAAAAATTGAACTATGCAAGATTTTAAATACTGCTGAGATTCAAATGTAAAGCAAAATCATGTAGTCCTGGCAGTTCAGTGGGAGATTTGACTGAATAAAGAGGGAAGGCCCTAACAGACAAGGTGTTAAATGCCTTCTAATTCCATCCAAGTCAATAGAACCTGAGGGCTCTCAGCACTTTGTAGGAGATTCTCAGCATTTTAAATTATCCAGCCTTGGCTAGACTCCAGGATTTGATCCTAAATTTGTAAGGCATAAAGGCATTAGTAAGATTTTAAGAGTCATTTAAGGGAAATTCCACTCTGTTGTATTTCGTGTCATTGCACTGTCATATACAACAACGTAAAATGTGGGGACAAAACTATTGGAGCTTAAAAATGGAGGCTCAGCCAAAAACCTCACTGACCTGAAGCTTGCCAAAAATGGCAGCATAACCACTAACGAAATCTAATTTGTGGACTTCACAGAAAGAAGGCCTCTTTGTCAAATTGTGATATCGTTTAAGAATATGGATACATCCAAGTTTTTGGGAGACAAAAGATTTTATTGTTTGATTAGCCAAACCATCCTTTTTGCTAATCCAGGTTCAACAATCTGGAGCCTTACATTAAAAAAAAAAAGACCCCATTACTGTTCTTTTAAAACACATTTTAAGTTTTTGAAAACTACTGGTTAGCAATCTTCTATGGCTCCCACTGAAGTCCCTTACTATGCTGCACTCTTGAATTATTAGAAAGTTAAATTAAGCCACACAAACATGTATTATATATTTAGATAGTCCTTGTTATCCGGAATCACCTAACAGACCTCTTGAGAAATGTTACACAACACTGTATTTCTCCACTAGTATTTGTTTCCAACCTGAAAAGAAGCTATTTACCTTATATGGAAATAAAATAAAATATTTCGTTGAATTTTATACCATCTTGTATAATTTGAAAACTGCTAAGTAAAGAAAAATCAATAATTAAATGTTAGAAAAGCTAAGACTACAGTTTAAAAACAGAAAGTACTGCAGCAACTTCTTTCATTGTAAAATGGTTTTAAGACCTTTTAACTACAGCTGAAAACAAGTAAACATTTAAAATTAATTTTCTCAGGAAGTTTAGCCACTTGTTTTTGTATATTTTGTGGAAAGGGGAAAAAAACTGTATTCCTGTTATGCAAAAATAAATTGTATAGTTTGCAGAGATTTTATTAAAAGAGTAACTTTTTAAATCCAACAGTGAGATTTCACACAAGGATACTCTTCTTCTTCTTCTTCTTCTTCTTCTTCTTCTTCGATGCTTTAAATAATGATATGCCTGTTTTTAAACTCCATTGGTTTACAATGAAAAAGGAGCAGAATACTTTGACATATTATAGTCTTGCAAATAGAAGTGTTAAAATCAGGTAAAAGCTCAGTATGTTACTTCTGGTCTGTTGCCTCACATAATTTTATTAGCTCATAGCACTTAAAACATAATGGATTAGACTGTAGTATCACACTCTTTTGATAGCCCCTGTATATCAATGAAGCTTGTCTCACAGTAAGATGCTTAGGTCTGGGCAACTAACCTAAGTCCCACTTTTTTGGCTCCACAAAACTCCTGCTGAGGAGCCTAAACTCTCTCTGGCCCAATGATTATTTAAGTATTTACCCACAGTGGAACAGTCTTTTAGAGATAACGGGCGAGAGAGCACATGCCTGACTCTGTAGTCCAGTGGTTAGCATGCTGACCTGGGATACGCAGGATCCAGTCCCCCTGCTCCAATCACTGTTTCATTATTTATCCAATGGCTGTTGTTCAAGCCACCGAAGACAGGTAAAAACAACGAGGCGTACTTGTGGCACATTAGAGACTAACAAATTTATCTGGGCATAAGCTTTCGTGGGCTAACACCCACTTCATCAGATGCATGGAGTGGAAAATACAGTAGGAAGATATATATACACACAGTACATGAAAAGATGGGTGTTGCCTTACCAAGTTGGGGGTCAGTTCTAATGCGACAATTCAGTTAAAGTGGATTGAATTGTCTCGTTAGAACTGACCCCTCACTTGGTAAGGCAACTGTCATCTTTTCATGTGCTGTGTATATATATCTTCCTACTGTATTTTCCACTCCATGCATCTGATGAAGTGGGTTTTATCCCATGAAAGCTTATTCCCAAATAAATTTGTTAGTCTCTAATGTGCCACAAGTACGCCTTGTTGTTTTTACCTGTCTTCGGTGGCTTGAACAACAGTCATTGGATAAATAATAAAACAGTGATTGGAGCAGGGGGACTGGATCCTGCGTATCCCAGGTCAGCACGCTAACCACTGGACTACAGAGTCAGGCATGTGCTCTCTCGCCCGTTATCTCTAAAAGACTGTTCCACTGTGGGTAAATACTTAAATAATCATTGGGCCAGAGAGAGTTTAGGCTCCTCAGCAGGAGTTTTGTGGAGCCAAAAAAGTGGGACTTAGGTTAGTTGCCCAGACCTAAGCATCTTACTGTGAGACAAGCTTCATTGATATACAGGGGACTATCAAAAGAGTGTGATACTACAGTCTAATCCATTATGTTTTAAGTGCTATGAGCTAATAAAATTATGTGAGGCAACAGACCAGAAGTAACATACTGAGCTTTTACCTGATTTTAACACTTCTATTGGCAAGACTATAATATGCCAAAGTATTCTGCTCCTTTTTCATTGTAAACCAATGGAGTTTAAAAACAGGCATATCATTATTTAAAGCATCGAAGAAGAAGAAGAAGAAGAAGAAGAAGAAGAAGAAGAAGAAGAAGGCATGTCTATACTACCCACCGGATCGGCAAGCAGTGATCGATCCAGCAGGGGTTGATTTATCGTGTAGTCTAGATGTGATAAATTGACCCCCGAGTACTCTCCCATCGATTCCTGTACTCCACCGCTGCGAGAGGTGCAGGCAGAGTCGACGGGGGAGCGGCAGCAGTCAACTCACTCCAGTGAAAACAGCACGGTAAGTAGATCTAAGTATGTCGACTTCAGCTATGTTATTCACATAGCTGAAGTTACGTAACTTAGATCGATTCCCCCCTGCCCCCAAGTGTAGACCAGGCCTTAGTCTCTAAGGTGCCACAAGTACGCCTCATTGTTTTTGCTGATACAGACTAACACGGCTACCACTCTGAAAACTGTCACCATGACGACAGGTAGTGAAACATTCTTCTGCTTGCATGTGTGGGATCTTCTTGGTGCTCTCCCCCTCCTTCTTGTCACCGTCACTGTTGCTGTCCGGTTCTGCTGTTTCTCATACCAATGCAATTATCTCACGATCACCAAAAAGAGGGGGTCCGTTCTCATATTTATCTGTTTAGATGTTCTTCTTGTTCTTCTGTGGTGATATCCAAAAACTTTGGCTCTTCAGAAAAATATTTGTTGATTCATTTCCATTTGATCATTGTTTTCTGAATTATCTCATTCAGTGTCATCAATACGTGGCTAAAGTGCATTCCACCAGCATCTCAAAGACTCAGAGCCAGTCTCACTCCAGGACTCGGCAACGCAGGTAGACAGCATCTTTTGATTGTTAACTGTTTACGAAAAATCTGTGTAAGAATCAAATTGCATTGATCACAGTAATAATCACCGGAAGAGGTTTCGCTTGTATTGATGTTTCATGTTTTCCAGAACACCTCGGCCCTTTGGCTGAGTGAGGTTTATGCTGGATGCTTCTGTCTTCTGTCAATAGATTTTAATGGCAGGGTGAGATGAAGCATTATCCATCAGTAGCATAGCTCAGACAGGAGAAGATTTTGACATAGTCTTTCACAAGTGGAACAAAGTGTTTCAAAAACCATTTGCAGAAAATGTCTCTATCCCTCCAAGCATGGCGCTGGCTGTAATAATGGATGGGTGGAGTTGACACAGTGATTGCAAAGCAGCAACGTTTTGCACTTTTGTAAATGAGCACCAATGGGAGACAGAAATCCCCACTTGCATTAGCAGTAGCCATCCATGTGACCCGATCTTCACTGGACTTGAAATTCTTTACCTGTTTTTCTGAACTGTCTGCCAGAGTCTTGTTTGGAAACGTGCCCGTACAGGCCTGTCTCGTCGTAGTTAAACATTTGGTACTGGGTAAGTTCGTGCTGTTCAATAAATGAAAGTGTTTTTAAATTCACCAGTGGCATTCGAGTCATCTGTCAGAGACTCTCCTTGCATCACCAAGTGCCATAGTGTACACTGACTTTTGAACTGACAGAGCCACCCTGTGCTTGCTTTTAAATGGTTCTTACCTTTGTCTGGTTACATTCCTCAGTAGAGTAACTTTGCCTTTTCTGTAACCCTCACACCCTTTATAGGAGTGTCTTTTGATCTCTGTTGTGCAAACCAAAGATGCACTGCCTTATCAAAATCAGCACCTTTGCATACAATACACCTGCTTTTACTGCTCTGCTGTCTTTGGCTTCTTTTGCAAATTGCTTTATTTTTTCCTGGCTTTTCCAAATATCAGTGAAGGTCGATTTCCAGGTACCATATTCTACTGCTATGTTGCTGAGGCTAAAACCATTGTTGAGGGTTTTTTTACATATTTCTAGCTTTGTGTCAATTGAAAGTGTGACACATTTGCCCTTCCCACTGCTTGCCATTTTGCTTAATCAGACAGTATTGGCTTTTTTTTTTTTTTTTGGTCTCTATTGCTGCTGCTGCCTGATTGTGTATTTTCAGTTCCAAATGAGGTGTACAGTTGACCGGTCAGTTCTTAACTCTGGTGTTCATATCTCCAGGGATCTACTGTACTACTAAAGAGGAAGTTGAGCTAGTAGCAGCCAATTTAAATAAGACTTTTTCCCGATGAGTGGGTGGAGGTTTTCTTGCCAGGTTTCTCATCTGGCCAAGATAATTCATTAAGGGCCAGATTCTGCTACCCTTAGTACAAATAAGGTACTACTGAACATAAGGGCATCAAAATCTGACAATATGGGGCATGAAATACCTATCTTTTCTCTATCTGAATAAAGAGTGTGGCATATAATTTGCCTGGTTTATTGGAAAAAGTTAGGATGGTCTTTGAGTATTATATTTGACCAGGCCAGAGTGCCTGCACCCAGTTTAGCTGAATGAACAGACAGTGGAAGATAAGAGCATGTCACCCTGCCTCCACATGAAGTGTTAATGAAGTGACAGCTAGACGAGAAATAGTTTACTTTTTATTATTTAATTATCTTGAATGTAATATCAAATGGAGAGAGGGAAACAAGATAACGGTCACAACATATCTAGAGTAGAAAAAATGTAAAGAAAGAACCAATTCTTATCCTAGATCAGAATCTGGCCCCAACTCTTAATCATTATAATCTACTACTAAGTGTGCAGCTAAGTAGCTCCCAATCTCTGGGGGACAGCTGTGTCGTATCACCAAACTATATGTACCTCTTCATGACCACTACTTCCCAGTGCAGTTGTGCAGTGAAGGTTTGGCTGATTCTAACCCCACTTCTGCAGCTGCAGCTGCCACTCCTGGTATAGTTAACATGAAGAAATAGGAGTAAAGCTAGAATGGGATAATTTAATAACTGAGAAATAATGAGCACAAATTGAGTTGGACACCAAATTGCTCAAGATTGAGCTATTTGAACAACAACAATGAAACAGAAGCTAAATTGTATAGACAAAAGTGGAAATGAAACAACAAAAACTGGGACTCAGGACTAATGTCAGAGGCTGCCATGAGCATGACTATGAAAAAAAAGTAACAGAAAGAGTGAAGGAGAAAATGATTACTTTGATTTAATCTTTCAATAAATCCTTTAAAGATAAAAAAAATTAGGCCAAATTATGCAGCCTTTCTGCTAGCACTGGTGAAAAAATTTCTATCAAAAGTGTTTTTCAACAGATTTTTTTTTGACAAAATGATTCTTTTCCTGAAAAGTGTTTGCTTTTCATTGAAAAAGAAATCTAAAAACTGGAAAGTCCTCTCTCTCTGGCTGAAAACCAACAACATTTGCTTTGGCAGTACACCACCATAGTGCCTTGTAGTGGTAGTTCAGCCTCATCTCCCCCTTCTCTTCTATGGGTCAGGGTCACGTTCAGACTACAGTTCCCATGATGCTTCAGTGCTAGGGGACCCATGATGCCCCACAGCTTCTCAACAAGAAGGGAGATTGTGCTCATAGGCTAGTATGGCCAGAGAACACAGCTCATAGTGGAGAATGGGATCATGAGATACCTGAATTACAACTCCCAGGAAGCACTGCAGTGACATTTCTGAAATATTTTTTTCAGGTTTTTAAACCCCCCAAACATTTTGGTTTTCATATTTAGATTTTTTTTCCCCAACAAGTAGATTTTTTCTTATTTTTTTCCCATTTTTGCTGGATTTCTCTGCATATAAAAAAATTCCAGCCAGTTCTACTCACCGCATATGGAACTCCCACTGGAATTCATGTTTTATTTCCCTGAGAATGCTGTGGTTGCAGAATCAGGCCCCTTACATGGAACAGAAGCCAGATTAACTGATAAGTATTGGAATGTTTCATAAGAGTAACATTGGACTTGCCAACAGGTGTGCCTGAAGAATGAGAAAATGTTTGGATTCAAAAAGTATCCACACACTTTCCAACAAACCTCTTCACCGTCTTGCATTTCATAACTCTGTTTGTCTTTATTCCACACAAGCCTGTATAATCTTTAGGGCTTCTGGTTTTAGGGGTTGATTAATTTCATTTTTGAGGATTTTGAGTTTCATGTAGATGTCCAATAATCAGGGTTTTGTATATATTTTAATGAGCAATGTATACATTAAGTAAGCTCTTTGTAATGTTCCCTAGTGCACTTTAACATAGTACTGTTTCAAACAGTTCAAACTATATTAAAATGCACTGGGGAACTCTTAGCACACGTCAGTAGGGTTTACAGGGCCCAATTAATGCTCAGCACATTGGTGCACTTTAAAAATCACACACACACCATACTCCACATTACTGCTCTGTGTAGACATGTCCTTGGATATAAGTAACCATTTACAGTGTTTATGAGATAAACACCGATTTCATACAGTGGGGTTTTGGTTTTTTGTATCCCAGTATTTTATTGGTGTTTCTCAGTTAAAACTGAAAACCAGAAGCCCTATTAATCTTGTATATCAGAAACACTAAATTATGAAATTGAGGTTACAGAAAATGTTACTTTTGATAAAGAATCCCACATCACTAAGCTTCCTGAAAGGTTATCTGGTCTGTGTCATTCAATTTGGCATTTGCTCCATGTTGTAGCCCATATTTAGACCTCAATTTGTTCATATGTAGCTTTATAGGTGTGGCTAAAGATAGCAGGATTTGTGTGTGTGTGTGTGTAAAAAGAACCAGAAACTCAAACTGACCGTACAATGGGTGTAGCAACAAATAATGTATTTATTTTCATGGATTCAAAATGCCAGTGTAATTTATGAGCAGTTGAGTGAAATGGAGCCATAAGTGAGTTCAAATAGGTGGTCATCCCAACTGAGTAAAAATAAGCAACCTTCCCCCAAATTTAACCACTGGAGATGTCTGTCATGTTGAACTGTATATGTTAACTGTGCCGAAAGGGATGGAGCTACTTAATGTTCTTCAAGGTTTCTAAGGTTTGGAGGCACTGGTAAGCAATAGTGATGCAGGAATTTGGGTTGCTGGCTGTCTTGTACTGATCTGGGAGTTGTATTCTCTCTGCAGCACATGACAATAACATGTTGGGATGCCACAAGTATGTGGGTACCACTTGTGTAACCTTCAGCCTTTGTGGGAAAATAAAAGCTTTTGTTATTTGGGTTTGACTCATGACCAGATGGTATAAATAAATGTATACAATGCCAGCGTTGCTCAGCTGAGCTGATTGATTCTGTCTTACCGTCAGAGGTAGAAAGTGCTTAAATAACTGATTCGGCATGTAGAAAATATTTCTCCTTTCCTGTTGCAATGGTTTTATTTACAAGCAATGCCATTCTGTCGTCCAGCTTCTCAGTTTGAGGTATGCCTGAAGTATGCAAATATTTTTCAACTTCATAGTGGAGTTCATATGGTAGTTCATCTCCAGACCTGCCACGCACTTTTAATTCCTAGTAATGCTCAACACACAGTTGTCACTGTTTTTGCCCATACTCTTCTTTTACTAGCTACAGTTCATGCAATATGAAATTATGAACCACGTCTACATTAAATCAATGGTGCAACTCCAGGCTGGCCTTATTAAGACAGAATTTTTGCACAAAATTCCTTAAGCTCTTTGGGACAGGAACCCTCTTTTGTGATGTGCGTGGGCTTACAATGCCATGTGCTATGAACCTTGATCTCTGACTGGGGCTTCTAGGTGCTAACACAGTACAAACAAGAAGCCAAAACATACAGGATCTGTTCCAAATTTCTTGTCTCCTCTTTTTCTATCCTGTGGAATCCAGGGTTGTGGGTGCAGCAGTCAGGACTTCCATGTGTAGAGACACTGCTGCCTCACTAGCCTTGTCTGTTGGTGCATTAAATCCCCCATGATTGATCATAGTTCCATCTAGTGTCTGAGCTCTGTTAAAGCTGTGCAACAGTTCTGAAATTTTGTTTTACAGAATTTCAGCTGAAAATTTATGTAAGTCATTTCATACATCATCATCATACCCCCCTACCCTCAAGTTTTGCTCAATGTGAATTTTTGCCAGAATGGCTATTTGTGCTTTGAAACCACATGGGAAAAGTGGTCTACATGGTTTGGATGCAAAAATTAACACATTTGCAGTTTTTTCAAATGCATTATCTTAGCAATATTTTGTACAGACTTATAATCATTTTGTCCGTCCAAGCTGAGAACTATTTTAACTTCTTTTCTCCATCTGAGATGCATTCTGTCACTTTGGGTGCTATGAGTCCTCATAATCTTTAAAGGGATTCCAAGTCTATCTATAAACCATCTGCAGCGCTTATCAGTTATACTCCTGCAAAGAATGCCTCACTTTTCTTAACATGCCACCTCAAGGCCTCTAGCGAATCTTTTTTTGTCTTGTGGTCTTTATGAATGTGAGGGATGCTCCAGGCTCTACAAAGCTATTACTACAAAAAAAGAAAACTCTGGGACAAATTCTACTGAAACCAATGGTGTTACTCTGTATTTACACTATTGTAATTCAGAGCAAAATTTGGCCCCTTGACTTTATAACAAATGCACTGAACTCCCAGGTTCAAAGCTAACCTTGTCTCTTTTTTGTTTTCTCCTATGAGACCTTTTTAAGCTTTTCTCCCCAATCTTTACATGGGTTATGTGTATTCTTAAAAAACTCCCCCCCCACACACACACGTTTTAAGAATACAAAATGCATTTTAAGTAAAAAGTATTCATCCACTGTAAGTAAAGAGGAACAGATATAAAAGGAAGGGATAAAAGTAGTCACTGAAGTGGTACTGAGCCCATGTCCTACTCTATATGCTCTGTAACTAAAGCTTAATGTTCAGACTAGACTAGCGGATCTCAATTGCACGTATGCTTTGGATAATGGTTGTGTTGGAAAGCACTTATAAAATTAAAAACTATACCTGGTTATTGGGCTATTTAACTATGTTAGCTCAGTGTTATGCATTTGCCTCTGCCATAATCCCCCAGGGCTCTCTGTGCTCTCTGCTCCTGCCTGCACCATACATAACAATTGTGATTAGTACAGTGAAGACTTGACTTGACTACCTCCTGTTCCATTTTCCATGTTCTAACTCACCATTCAGCTTGGGAGGCTTCGATCATAGTCTTCCAGATCATACAAAACTAATTTGGAGCAGGCCAAGCTCTATTGTGCTTTACAGGCATGCCCATTTGAATGAGAGTCTAGCAGGTCAACGAAGTTGGAAGATTAAAAGTTTGTCAGAAAGGTAAGGATGGAGGGAAGTTGTGATAATGAGTAAGGCAGTTGCCAGTGATAGGCTCTTGGTCTGCAGTCAGATATTATTTAAAATATTTCAGCTTTCTGATCTAGTTTTTCCACACGCAAATTGCAGATTCTCCAATAGCAGAGCCATAAACTTAATTATAAGCACTGGCTGGTGCAGCCAAGGATTTAGTCTGTAAAGTAGACTGAAAGGTCTGCATCAAAACACACCATCACTTTTTTAACAATACTTTTGAAAATTAGATTTTTGGCCCTGCTTAAGTCCCCTTTACACTGCTCGAGCAACCCAGAGTGTGCCCAATGTGCCTTAATCAGGTAGCCAAGGATTCCCCCAGCTCACCACCACCACCCTTTTGACGCACAGGGCATTCCTGGGTGGGGAAGAGGCATGCTGGAGGCAGGAGGCAACAGACCCAGAGCATACTGCATTCCATCAATCCTGGGCAAGTTAAGAGTAACACTGTTGCTGGTCTCAGTTGTGTTTTGGGATAGTTTGACCTCCTATCTGCCTCCAGGATCAAGGGAGGAGTAAAAGTGGCTTAAAGCCACCTTTTCTTCCTCTCCCTCAGCTGCACTAAGCATGAGTTTGGTGCAGCTGAGGCCAGCCCAATGAATTTTCAGCACACAGTGATTTAGCAGAGGAATTTCTACCATTGTGGTACAGTGACAGAAGTCCCACTATTCAATGACCCTCAGAATTACTTTTCCTTCAGCTTGATGTCATATAAAACATCTAATGTAGGAAAAACTAGCTGATGCAAGTCTTGCTTAAAGTTTTGCTCTACACTCTCTGACGTCCTTCTCAGTGTCTGCTTGTTCAGTTACTGCAACTTTCAATTTCTAAACCTATCACACTGTAAATAATCACAGAGTCATAGAACTGTAAGAGACATCAATAGGTAGTCCAGTTCCATGCATTCATGGCAGGACTAGATTATAATTAGACCATTCCTGACAGGTGTTTGTCTAACCTGTTCTTAAAAACCTCCAACGACAGAGATTCTACAACCTTCCTAGGCAATTTGTTCCAGTGCTTAACGACCCTGACAGTTAGGAAGCTTTTCTTAATGTCCAACCTAACCGCCTTTGCTACAATTTAAGCTAATTGCTTCTTGTCCTACCCTCAGAGGTTAATGAGAACAATTTTCACCCTCTTCCATGTAACCACCTTTTATGCACTTATGCATAAGACTGTTATCATGTCTCCCCTCAGTCTTCTCTTCTCCAAATTAAAGAAACCTCACTTTTTCAACATTCAAGGCAATGTTGTCCAGACCTTTAATATTTTTTGTTGCTCTCCTCTGGACTTTCTCCAGTTTGTCTATATCTTTCCTGAAATGTGGTCCCCAGAACTGGACACAATTCTCCTGCTGAGGCCTTATCAGCATGGAGTAGAGGGGAAGAATTACTTCTTGTGTCTTGCTTATAACACTCCTGCTAATACAGCCCAGAATGAGGTTTGCTTTTCTTGCAACAGTATTACATTGTTGACTTATATTTGGCTTGTTATCCACTGACTCCGGATGTGATCCCTTTCTTCAGTACTCCTTCCTATTTCTGATAGTAATTTCCCATTTTGTATGGGGCAACTGATTGTTCCTTCCTAAGTGGAATACTTTGCATTTGTCCTTACTGAATTCAATCCTATTTACATCAGACTATTTCTCCAGTTTGTCTAAATCATTTTGAATTTTAATCCTATCCTCCAAAGGCTGGGAACAAGGGGTTTGGAGGATGGGAGGGGGATCAGAGTTGGAGCCCAGGAGGGGGGGCTCAGGGATGCAGGCTCCAGCCGGTGCTTATCTCAAGCAGTTCCCAGAAGCAGTGGCATGTCCTTCTCCGGCTCCTACATGGAGGTGCGGCCAAGAGGCTCTGCATGCAGCCCCATCTGCAGGCACCACTCTTGCAGCTCCCATTGGCTGGTGCTTGGGGCAGAGGCAGCATGCAGAGCGGAGCTCCCTGGCAGTCCCTACATTTAGGAGTCGGAGTGGGACCATGCTGCTGCTTCAGGGAGCCATGTGGAGTGGCCCCCGACCCTGCTCCCCACCTGGAGCGCCGGAGCGGGGCCATGCCATTGCTTTCAGGAGTTGCATGGAGCGTCCCCTAATCCTGCTCCCTGGCTGGAGCAGAACAAGCCCCAGACCCCGCTTCCCAGTGGGAGCTCAAGGGCCGGATTAAAACAGCTGGTGGGCCACATCTAGCCCACAGGCCATAGTTTGCCTACCCCTGGTCTAATGGTTTCATGACAATGCTATGTCTATTATACATTCTGTCAAAACTACTTTAAAATTATATGCACAAAATAATAGTTTAAAAGTCTGTAGCCTTAACTATGGTAATTTTATCAACATTTCCAATCAGAAATATTAGCATGAGTGTGAAGAGCTTTTGTGACTGGTATTGACTTCATTGTGAATTGCAGGTTCTTAGCACCTCTCAGGATCAACCCTGTGTATCTTGTATTGTATTTAGCACCTCCAGGCTGTACAAACACACATGATGGCTTCTGCCTCATATCTAAAGAATTGTAGTTTGTGTAGCACTCAGATGATACAGCAAGAAGCACCAAAGTAATTCCTTGTATGTACAACAGGTTCTGCTCTGGGTTCATTGCTTATTGCAGCAGCTTATTGCCTGTGCAAATATTCAACTTCTGCTTCCTCAGAGAAACTTGCTTGTTGAATCTCATTTATATGTAATGAGTTTATATCCCAGAAATGGATTTGGCATATTTCACTGTCAACTCACTTGCATATGTTTTCATCTTCTTGAGCACTTCATATAGCTTATATAACTAAATGTAGTAGTCTTATTCTCTCTGAACTTACTGTGCATTTTGCTTCTTTAAAAAGTCTGATTAGTGTGGCAAGCACATAGGTTTAGGTATGACTGTTAATACTTTTCCTTATTATTTTTACTAAGCTTCCAATTACATTCAAGGAACAACATGCAGTTCTTCCTACAGCTAATATAACACTGGTACATTGGAAAGCTAGCTAAACAATGGCTGCGGTGTTAAAGGCACTGCCTTTTGTTTCAAAGGTTGAGAGTTTTATTCTCATTCAAATTGCTATTAACTTTTTTCATAGATTAACGTTTACCACTTTTCTAAAGGATAAAGATTTCTCACTAAGATATTTCACGTGTTAAAAAAGTCAGGGTTTAAACCAGTCACTCATGGAAAGGGACAGATCCTTAGGGGGTGTAAATTGGTATAGATACACTTCAATTTCTAGATCAATGGAACTACATTGATTTACACCACTTGAGGATCTGTTTCAAAATATCTCTAAAACAGCCACTTTGTTTGTATGGCTGACTGGTTTTATTTAGTCTTTTCTGCTCAGATGAGAAATGTTTTGGACTAGATTATGTGATTAATCCAGTGGAAATTTACTCTTGTAACTCATGACTTGTTTTTCAGCAGTTTGATTTAGATTAAGGGAGTGGAGAGATTATGTTTACTGATGGAGGAGGAAAAAAACTAACAGCAGTCATAAACTCCACACTTTGACATTGCTGATGCACAGGAATGCCTGCATACCATCCTGTCAGCATTGCACCATGTTTTCATACTTCTCATCTCTCACAGTTTACCTGAGAGATTCAAGATTCCTCCAATTCCCAATGTGCCTAACTCTTGTAATCTGAGGCAAAAATCAACCAGTCCTTATTAATTTCAATGGACAGTTTTAGCCTCCCCAATTTGTAGCTTTAGGATGCAAAAGATCATTTTTCACTGTTTGGAGCTGAGGAACGTACTCTTCGTAACTAGATATTATCATCTAATTAGAAAGATGTGTTTCTGGCTTAAAATCTATGACATGCAAGAAACAGATCAGCCTTCCTTTCTCATGTTCCCCAAACCAGATTCCTGTATGCTCCTGTGGCTCCCTCCTCTTTACAGGAAGACAGCAAGGGAAGGGGTGGTACGGCATTTAAAAGAATTTAGTGCATTTACAGTAATTCCTCACTTACCGTTGTAGTTATGTTCCTGAAAAATGCGACGTTAAGCAAAATGATGTTAAGCGAACCAATTTCCCCATAAGAATTAATGTAAATGTGGGGGTTAGGTTCCAGGGAATTTTTTTTCACCAGACAAAAGACTATATATATATATACACACACACATACATACACACACACACTATAAGTTTTAAACAAACAATTTAATACTGGTACACCGTGATGATGATTGTGAAGCTTGGTTGAGGTGGAGGAGTCAGAGGGTGGGATATTTCCCAGGGAATGCCTTACTGCTAAATGAACTAGCAATTGACTGAGCCCTCAAGGGTTAACTCTCACAACAGTCTACAAGGCAGCAGGAAAGGAGGGAGAGCAGACAGAGACACACACCCTGTGTGAGAGAGAAAAAATGCACATTTCCTCTTTAAGTAGCTGACCTCAGGCTTAAGGACACTGCCTTGTTAATTAAATCAGCTTGCTGAGACCTGAGACCCACAGCTAGAAGCTCCCTCCCTCCCCCCCTCCCTCCATGCGTCCCCCAGCTCTATGGAAGATGGGGTAAGTGGGGTGCAGGAGCAGGGGAGGAGGGGGAGACACCCTGACATTAGCCCCCATCTTCTCCCCTCCCCCCGTATAGCAAGCAGGAGTCTCTGGGAGCAGCTCCAAGGCAGAGGGCAGGAGCAGCACATGGCAGCAGGGGGAGGGACAGCTGCTGCACAGGGGACTTAGGGGAGTGGGGAGCTGATAGGGGGGCTGCTGGTCCACCCTGGTTCCTACCACCCACCTGCTAGCTGCAACGGGCTGCTCATCCTGCAAGCAGTGGACAAAATAGGCGACTGCCAAAGGACGTTAGAAGGGAGCATTTCACAACTTTAAACGAGCCTGTTCCCTAATTGATCAGCAACTTAACATCGAAACAACACTAACCGGGATGACTTTAAGTGAGGCGTTCCTGTATTAGGGTATCAGCCTTGACCACTTGGTGTTCTCCTTTCCTCTCTAGGTCATACATACTGCCAAGTTGGGGAGGCAGTCTGCTTTTGATTCACACCCAGACCAAGATCAGCAGCCTCCCCTTCTCCCTGCAAACTAGCCCCTGTTGTCCTCTCTTTGGCTCCCGTATGTGTCCACTCTATCTGTGGCCGTTTGCTTCAAGGGCATACAGAGTTCTCAATCCTGCCCAGCTCATAATGTGAACAGACATCTAATAATCCTACCTCCAAGCTAAATAATCCTACCTCCTAGATAAATCAATGAACAATTTTCCTAAATAAATCATAATTACAGCCCTCTCTCATGTCATATCAGAAAGTAACTCAACATTTTTTAATCAATTATGCCTGTGCTTACTTATTACAAATACATTGCATAAGCCACTTCTTTTTCATTGTAGCCGACAACTACAGTGCCGTAATATTGATACTGCAAATCATTAAGAAATATTTTGAGGACCTCTGCCTTATAGTGTGGACCACCTCATATCTCATTGCATAGTATCCCTAGCACAGCAATTGCTAACAAGGGAAAGTGTGTGATGCAGTTTTAGCTGTCTTTTAATGAGATGTAGCAGGTGGAAATAAGGAGAAGAGAGGTAGCCGCTCACCACAGACCACCAGTGTTCCACAGACCGCAGTCCAAGAACTGCTGTCATGAGGGATTAGCTCTACAATGTTGAATTAGGTTCCCAGCATTCAATACTCCTGGCTCCACACATTCAAAAATCATGAGTCAGACTCCCAAAATCATATGATTGGTTTAAAAATAATGAGATTTAAAAGTAATCCTTTTTTTTTTCAATTGCCTGCTGGTTATGAGCCTTTAGGGTTCACATTCTAAAGCTTTTCTCTGCAACCATGAGGGCTAGAAACTTACAGTTAAAAAAAAAAAAAAAGCAGACATCTCCAGTAATCACATGCCTATGGAACTGAGGCTTTTAGAAAATACCACATATTGCAAGAGGTGAGATTAAATTGTGATAGTGGGGAATGCTGCTAACAGCCAAGGACCTCATCCGGTAGAAAGGGAACTTGCACAGCTGCTGACAGCACAAATGCTAGTGGCCTCCCTGGCTATGCAGGCTAGTGTGCAGGAGACTGTGTCAGCACCCTGACAAGGTGGTGAGGTGAATGAGGTATGCCATCTGATACTTGCTGGGGAGCAATTTTAAAGGGCTCCCACAGGCAAAGATGCCTCCCTGACCAAGGGTGTTGGGGCCCATCAGCAAAGTAAGAGAGATTCCATCAGGCTGAAGGACTCCCACCAAAAATTTGTATGGAAAAGATAGAGCCCTCTGCCAATACCTGCCTCTCTTGAGAGATTTTGGGTGAGAGACACCTGACAACATGGTTTTATATACAGAGTGGCTTGTCCTGAATAGGAAATGTGGTCCTTTACAGGGTGAGCTGCCATATACCTATCTCATAGACCTGAAAGGTCATTGAGTCCAGCCCCCTGCCTTCACTAGCAGCCCAGGTACTGTTTTTGCCCCAGATTCCCTAAGTGGTCCCCTCAAGGATTGAGCTCACAACCCTGGATTTAGTAGGCCAATGTGCAAACCATTGAGCTATCCCTCTCCTCATACTTCTTTAGCTGAGTGCCCTCATTAGGTCAAGCGGTAAAGCAAACAGCGATGATGTTTATCTCATTTACAACCATGAAGTCCTGTACTTCCACAGACCCTCCTAGGTCATACAAGTCTTTATCTCTCTCCTACTCATGGAGTGATGCCAGGGAGTTATTACAATTTGACTGAATGGCACATCTCCAAAAGGGGAAGAAGGATTGGCTCAGTATAAGGAGTAGCGGAGCATGGGGCAGAAAAAGGAGCATTTACTAATCTTGAGCTCCTCTACAATTCTCTTGCACCCAGGATTATTTAGTGCTTTCTCTACAGTAATGTGACCAGAAGCCGTACTAGGCTGGTCAACTGGGAAGCCAGAACCAGAACCTTTCACAGCTTGTTTGGCTCAGAAAACTGCAGCTTCACTGTGCTGGATGGAAACTGTAGATATTAAATATTTTTGTAATAAGACCAAATTTCTAACATCTAATTTAGTTCTCTAGTACTTTAAGTTGAAGTCACATGCTGTTTTCCAGGCAGCATTTAATGAAGACTGATTTGGTAAAGAAACTATTTATTTGCTTAAAAGTTTTACATCCCCTAGCTCCCTAAAGGATCAAATGGAATTGAATGTTAGGTTTATAATTAATGTGGGGTTTTGTTTTGTTTAAATTTTTGACATAAAAGAACATTTCCATAAATCATGTCTATGATTGAAAAAATATGGTCAGAACAGATTCTACTGCTTCATTTTGCATCTGTTTCACACATATAAATGTATCAGGTTTATGTAAATCATACTGATAACAATGAAAAATAAGGGAAGAAAATGATAAAAAATAGCCTATGTTGTATCAGTAACACAACTTTTATAATAATACTCCATGAGACCAATCTCGTTACTTTTCTTGCCAGGTTTAGTTACTTTTTAATAACTTATCTTTAACAGAATTAAGTTCTTATTCCAACTCTGGAAAAAAACTGGCAAAAGCAATGTGTTTTTAGATTTTTGTAATGACAGTTTCAAAGGTAATGACCCCAAATGGTCTCATCCCAAAGCTTAATTCTATATCCACTTGCCAAATGAGGTCAGATTAATAGCTTTGATTTCATGGGCCAGATTCTCAACTGGCATAAACTGGTATAGCTCTATTGATGTCAGTGCAGCTACATCAATTTACACCAGCTCAAGAACTGGCCCAGGTTTCTACCAAATAGCAGCAGCAAAGGAAATAGGGTTGCCAACACAACCACTTATCACATGCAATGTCCTGCTCTTTATATTATTCCAGCAAAATAACATGGCTTCTGAATAAATAATTCTGCCAACAATCTGTTACTAATAAAAAAGAAAACTAATAAATTTCTGTCTGATATTTGTAATTAAAATATACTTTTTGACTCTACTTGACTTCTTTTACCACAGGACAGCAATTTGGCATGAGCTATTGAAGGGAAGAAGAATACACAGCAAAAATAAATTAAGCATTTAGCCTATCAACATTTTGGTGGGAAAATCATATGTAGTAAATTATTCAAACTGTGGTAATGATGTTTGTTACTTTCGTTTTTTTCTTAGTCGTTTGGTTTTTTGTAAAAAAATACAAAGGATGGCCATTCCTTTTTAAAGAAAAACTTGTAAACAATTTTTTAAAATTTTTTCTCATGACCTAGTTTCATTTATTCTGGAATCTAGCATGTTTACTTAGGAGTTAAATATTTACCTGTTGTTCCCTGTGTCTAGAAACATTACTCAGTTCTTATTTGATACTACATATTGTAGCAGCAGGATGGGTACCCTGGACATTTTTTGTGTGTGAAACCTGTTTATGGCTTAACTTCACTGTGTGTCATGCAAACAGTGCTTTTATTTTTATGAGATTTCATTTACATATTAATGATAGAAAATAACATTCTAAGTTAATGAGGTAGCAAATAAAACTATAACTTCCAAACTTATCAAAGTTGTATCATGCCTCTAAGCATTTAAGTTTAAGGGAGGCACTGACTACTCTTACCTACAGCTTCTTACAGCCTCCTCTTACTAGTTATTTTCTTCTGCTACACGGCTCGGCTTGACCTCCTCATTGTGCCAATTATATCAGCTTAAACCCACTTCCTGATGTGACAGCCCTTTGGACACTTTCTTGCAAACTCTAGCAGGTACAGGGCTTATTACCATATACAGTCCAATTGAATAGAGTCAGAACACCAAGCACTCCACCCGTGAGTTATGTGTGTACAGGGTTGTATCCTTCCACATCACACTGCAGCTGTCCTGTAGTGGCCAACCCAGTTCACTGGTGGAGAAGTATTGGACAGCAGATTCTGCTCCCTCTTCCAAGCTGAGAATGGTGAAAAGCAGAGTTAGGGTGATAAACGTTTTTAAACCTATTGTTCTGTTATCATTTGGGTATTTTTGTTTCTTGATCATTCATTTATGTATTGCTCTATCTTTGACTGGCATTTGTCAAAGTTTACACAAATAGTCCTGATCCCTGCCTCAAAGAATTTGCAACCTAAAGGCCACATTGAGGCTAGCCATTTTGTGGGTAAACTCGAAGGTGTTCCCACTTGCCCTGTACAGTCCATGTAAGAATCAACCAAAATTGCAGTCCCTGAATTCAGCGATGCATATGGACTGTTCCCTCTCTGGCTCTCTGAGGCTGCGATCCACCCCAAAGCAGGCTTGGCTAGGGTAGGGCCATGGCTCCCCCCCTACATACCCCCGGTGCTACGCCAGAAAATGAGACCGGCCCAGAAGATGTATGCTATGCCACCCTCCCCTTGTGTGCCAGGGAGCTTGCTGAGCCTCTCCTCCCACAGCAGTGATATAGCTCTGCCCCACTCCTTACCCTGGGCACTGTGCAGTCTGCACAATCCAGTCCCAAGTCCAACACACACAACATAAAACCAGGCAAAGGAAAGGGTTTTTAAAAAAAAAACAATAAAAATGACACAGTATAAACTCGAGGGCAGAGCTGACAATTAACTAGACTTGTGACATCTGGCCTAACGATGCAACATGCAGATTTCATGTGCACGGAGACCAGGCATATGACCGGAGAGTCCCAGGTGCAGCATCCTTACTCCAATCTCTCATAGCTTCACAAAGCAATGCTGCTTTCTTGCTTTTGGTTTTGCAAGGAAAAATTGCCACCAGCTAATGGGTGGATTTGAAGTGACAGAGGAAGTAACTTGGCAGCTTTGAATAAGGAATCAAGCAGCAGACCACATTTCGGTGTCACTTATTACAAAATGTTGACCACTGGCTGGAGAAATGAGTTTAGATGTACTGCTCACATGGCCCGCTCTTGAACACTTTACCAATGTGTATACAACATTTCCTTGACTGAATAAAGGTTGAAGGATTGGGCCATAGCCTACATAGTGAACTTTAAAATGAAATATTTCTGCTGTTGCTTTTATATTCCAACCTCATGCATTAGCCAGCCTACATCATTGCCAAATTAAGGCTCTGGCTTAAAAATGCCAAGCAAAAAAATCTTCTTCCACTCCGCTATCTCAAAATGTTCATGATATATTACTCACAAACTAAAAATTATACTTTTGCCAAAAATGCTTTATTAGGGAGAGGCCTGCTTAGACTGCTTACTTTCCAAATGTTTCTGCAAATTACAAATTCTCCTTAACTGTGAAAGCATGCCCAACACACCCTCCTAATACCTGTATTGTGTCATGGCACCATGCAAGACTGGAATCTGATATGAAAGGATTCATTGTGCTGCCAAAAGCCCAGCCATAGGACTGCGTGGTCCATACCAGTACATGGGGGCAAAAGAACTACCAGTAGTTCCTTAGGCAAAACATAGACAGGCAATGCCCTCAAGTGCCTCCTGGATTCTCAAACTTGGAGTGACTTCTGCGTTATTGTTTGGTCAGTGGAGGCATGCATCACTGTACATCTTACCCCCATTAACAAATGTATTCTCAGAACAGCCCTGGAAAGTGTAATTAGCCCCTGCCGATAGATGAGGACACTAAGGCATAAAGAGATTAAATGTCTTGCATAAGGTCACACAGGAAGTCAGGCGCCAAGGCAGAAAGAGACCGCAGCTATCCTGATGCCCAGTCTAACACTCTAATCACAAGCACATACTTCCTCTTTTCTCGCTGAAAATGACCAACAGGGAAACTAGTGCAACAGTTCTGGGAACTAAAGATGGGCCCATCCCAAAGTTTCATTCTGGAGGTTTTGATGCCAAATTTGGCGCTGTCAGGAAGCCAGGATTTTGGTTTGGCCCGTTATGGAAATGGTCAGCCATGACAGCTCAGATCCAGAGTGAAAACTTGCCCTGCCTGGGTGGGTTTCTGGTTTGAGTACAATGCCTCTGAAAACCTGCTGAATGAGAAAGGCCAGCTATAACATTGTTCAAGCCAGAGTAATCATTAACAACTAAAACAACAGCAACTGCTTTGCATTTCTATAGCACCTTTGAACAGGTGATGTCAAAACACTTTCAAAACCTAAAAGACTTTAGACTAACACAACTCCTATAAACTAGGTAAGTATTAACCCATTTCACATTGTACTTTTAAAAGTACATGGCAAGAACAGAGGCGGGCAAGCAGGAGGCAACCACTGAACTGGGACACGTTATTGACATAACTTTTCCCCCAAGGCAAACTAGAAAATCCCTGAGGATTACAGGTAAACTCAGATGTGTGACCAAACAGATTTTTGGGCACATGTGCAATGGAAAAAAAATGCACTGGCTGTAAACACAATTTGGCTGGCATTGCCTAAGCAAGGGTTAGTTCAGCCCTGGCTTCAAAGAAACCTTAAAAGGGGGACTGAGGGGCTCGGTCAAGTGTTTACAACTTTGTATCCTCTAAGGAGAAGGGTTTTTGTTTGCTTTTTTAAGGGCAATGAGGACAATGGCAGAAATCACTGAACCCCACAGATACTATGACATTCCAGGAAGGAAATCCTTATCATGGCCGTTCTACACAAGGAAATTTACTAGCATAACAATAGTGGTATAATTCTACTGCTACCGTTACACCAGTATAACTCCTCATGTGGCTACTCTCTTCCAGACTGAGTGTCTTTTTTTGCTTTGAAAACAGATTAATATAAACAAAACACCACCACCACCAAAAGGTACTCTGCTACGACATTAAGAATATCCACGAGGGGCATTATGCCGATGTAACTATAGCAGTATAAATATACCAGTATAATTGTTCTGGTACAGTTCCATATGTAGCCAAGCCCCCAGTAGCATGCATTTAGAGGAGACTATCTGGAAGTCTCTCTTTTGCTACCATTGCTTTCCTACTACCTGCTTCCCACTAGCATCACAATGCCTTCTGAGGCCAGGTCTCCACTTAAAACTCTTGCTAGTAGAGTAATGCTGGTTAGCAGTGTGATCTTTTTATACCATCAAAAGCTCCAGTGTACATGCATTTGTACCACCAACAAACTAGCAATTGCTCCCTTTTAGAATTTCCCATAAAATGACTGTCCATAGCTCTGCCTATAATACCATACGACATCAGTATAAAAAAAAATCATTCAAAATGTTGCAGAGAATCAACATTCCATGCCAGCATTATTACTTGTCTTTGCTGGGTTCTTTTCTTTTTTAAAATTAGAGGGTCCTAACAAAAAAAGAAGGCTCTGTGCATCAGAAAAATGCTGAAAATGTGCCTTTTGCTAAAATTGGCAAATTAAAACATGTTATTTCTTTAGCTGGGGCTCAAAGCAGCTGTTCGGCTTAGCTTCCACCAGGGTGTCGCAATAGGGATAAGGAAGGCGGCCATCCAGCAATGTAGTTTCTTGTATATAAAGTTAGGATTTTTTTTCTTTCTTTTGCACAAAAATCTTGGTCCACATCATAAAAATAATATGTTAAGTAGCTAGTCATCTAGGGACTAAGAAATGGCAGCATTGAAGCTAATCAAAATAAAGTCACTTTGGAAGATATTTTTGAGGCAATCTGTTCTGGCCATTAACAGTACTTGAATCCCTTTTATCATATTTAAGCAATTTACATTGCTCCACTATAAGTATAAATGATGTCCCTCAACCGTTTTCAATGCAACTCAGTCTTTCTCCATTTCAGGTTTGTGAGGTGTGTGTGTGTGTGTTATTTTATTTTTACTCATAAAAATCACTTGTATCCTCCTCAGGCTTATTAATGACACTTCTGAGGAAAGTGATGTGCTTGACATTTCCTGCACACCACAGGAGTCTTCAGTCACTTTGCAACTGATTGTACAACATTAAAGGTAAGATTACAATTTACTAAGCACTAAGGTACAGACCCGCTAATTCTTGCCAAAGCCTGTCAGTTAGTTGTTCACTTCCCAAATGGTTAAGTGATTTCCCTTTGGAACTGATCGGTACTGTAAGTACTCTTCTGTTAAAAATACAGACTGGCTCTGCCATTAACATTTTGCTGCTTTACCTGCTAGTGATAAAAGGATGAAATTACCCAGTTCCCCTGTTGGCTGCTCTAGCAAAAGGGGTTTCTATACCACTTCTGTGGGAAGGAGGGACATTAGATAGACTATGCCATAAGCTTATTAGGTAATTTGGCATTCTCATTCACCCTTTTTTCATCATCATCCTTTACCAATGACCACATACCAGTGTACTTTTTTTTTTAATTCCAGAAAAAATGATTTCAGTGTCTGTCTAAAAAGTTTTAGAAAAACCATTCTAATGTATTTTTTACATTGTACAATCATGCTCCCCACGGGCAAGAATCTGACACCTTTAATTACACTTGCATAGTGTCTTACTCCAGAAGTAGGTCCATTCCAATCAATAGGATTACACACAGAGTAAGGTACAATGTGAGTAAGGGGTCAGCATTTGCCGCTAAATGATTTGGCGTAATTATTTTACCATACATTGCATTATTTGTCATTATTGTCTCTTCCAGAGTGTTGTCTAATATGTCTGAGACAAAGTCATTGATTCATGTTCCCTCTTGCCAACCTCCTGGCCACGTCTCCTAGAAAGACCTTGGTCTAAATTGCACATGAGCTCTGGAAATGCGGGGGGGAAAAGGCTTCTGGGGCTTCTTGTACACAGTCATTAAAAGGAGAATCTTCTTTATTATACATTATATAATTCATTTTTCACAGGTTAGTAGATTTAGGCGGGTTTGTGTTACCCTTAAAGAAAGTGCTGACAAGCTACCAGAAGTGTAACCAGCTAGGTTGCACAAGAGGAAAACAGGGAAAGCAGTGCCAATGACTGTTTGTTAGAAGACTGCTGATATCTCTTAAAATAACAAGTTCCTGGTGCAGTTTAAACCAGTTTATCTCCTCAGTCAATCTTTATTTATCTAAGAATGCAAGGAATATTACAAATGAGACAACCAGTTTGGGTTATTCACCTTCACCCTCATCTCTTGCACTTTTATAAATGTATTAATTTACTCATTTCAAATTGTTAGAGCCACTACAGGTATGGCGACATTGCAGTAAAAGACCTTCAGCAAGCCCATGTCAGCTGATGTGGGCTTGCAGGGCTGTAAAACTGCAACACAGATATCGGGGGTCAGGCTGCCTCAGCTCTGGGACCCTGCAAGGGGGAATGGTCCCAGAGCCCACACTCCAGCCTGAGCCCGGACAAATACACTGCAGTTTTACAATCCTGCAGCTGAAGCCCCTGCATGGCCAAGTCAACTGACATGGGCCAGCCACAGGTGTTTTACTGCAGTGTAGATATACCCTAAATATCCTCACTCAGGACCTTTTCCTCTGAGGTGCTGAGTCACTGGGAGAAGAAGGTAATCAGCACCCTACCAAAGGCACTCAGCATCCTGCGGGATCAGGCCAAAACTCAAATACTTTGTTGTCAGTATTAGTATCCTGGCAATGCCTAAGAGTTGCAGTCATGGACCAGGACCCTGTTGTGCTAGGTACTGTACAAACCCGAAACAAAAAGATGATCCTTGCCCCAGGACCTGGGCGTATGAAACAGAGGGTACAATTTGCCCGTTCATGTGTTTATTTATTACAGATGTATTGGATTTTATCACTTGAAGCAGCTTACATTTCTTGACCTGCAAAGTATATAGCCAAAAAGCTCAAATGTTGATATTGAATCCTACGTCAGGGTAGCCTCATAGGTAAGCTCTGTAAGAAATAAATGAACCTTTCAGACAGTCCTAAAATAGTGGAACTCTATCCAAATCTACTGTATGTGGAAAACAAATGAAATGTTTTCTAGGTCCCAGGGTTAGTACTCAGTAGAATTTGTAGGATTCAGGCAAACAAGGGAAAAAATAGAAACCCAAAGCCTTAAAATTATAGCAGCGTTATACCTGAATTACCTAATGTAATGATATGTATGTTTTACTCTGTTTCTCAATTCAACATGTTATTAATACAAGATAAAGGCATATCCATTCTTCAACTCTATTTCTACTTCCTTTTAAAACTGTGCAGGCTTTATGTGTTCCTGCATGCAAAATTACCCACGCACAGTGCCTATAATGAGCATGAGAAGAAAGATCATACACACATTTTTTTAAAATTCTCATTACTTTTAAGCCAATCTCTTGATGTTTTTTGGTGAAGGGAGGAGGAAGAGGCAGGGAAAATTCACAGTTTTGGAATTCTTAGAGCTGTAATATTGATATTATATGAGCAGCATATGAACAATGTTTAATCCAATCTAACCCTAAAAAACAGCAGTAGTTGTTTTATGCCCCCTGAATCCAGCCATATCAATATTAGTGTAATTAAAAAGGAAGCGGTCAACTTTCAGACTGAAAATGTTCTTCTGCTGTCTGCGTCTGGGGCCTAAATTGGAATTTTCTCACCATATGGATTCCTCATTTAAAAAAATAAAAAACCTAAAGCATTGTAACAAATCTTACAGATTTTATTGGAATAAGTAACAGAGCTCCCCCTAATGGTTTTCTGTAGTTACAGCAGCACACAAGATAGTTATACACTGTCCCTCTGACTTTTTGTTAATAAAGTTACATCAAGACTGTCTCTATCTGGGTGCACACAAGTGCCTCTGTGCATATAGCTGCACACACACACACCTCACAAAAGCTACAACCCAAGAAACCCTAGAAGTTGACCTCATAGCCTTTTGGGAAAAATCCTATAGAATTTAGTGAGGCAGTAACCAATGATGAGGCATAAAAGAATAAATAAATCTAAAAACCTAGATAATTTAAAAGTTACTTCTTTACTTTCCATAGGACCCTTTACTTTTTGAACCACCCTATAAAACTCTATTCAAGTGATACAATTCTGTATTAAATTCGGCAGAATGATTTTTTAAAAAGGGTAAACAAAATTTATTCTTCTTTATTAAAATCTACAGGACTTTTCCAAAAGAAGAATGAAGGACTTGGTGCAGCCCATCTTGAATAGCTAAAGGATTTGGCAGCAAAAAAAAAAGTTTTTATAAGTGAAATAAACAAACAATAAAAGAAAGAGACCACATTAGCCTCTTGACAGGGTTTTATATGACTTTTTCCCTGCTTGTGGGTACTGCTTAGTTATTCCCTGTAGAAAGAGGGATTGGGACTGGTTGCATGATGCATTTTAAGGTTTTAAAGTATAAATTCCAGGGTCAAGCTGGTTTGGGCTTGCTTAATTGTTTTCTCAACCTCGTATCTTACCAAGGGAGAGGCTGCTGCTCTCCTGGGGATATTTCTAGCACTGCCATTGTTGATAAGTGTGATGAAGTGAATACAGGATGCACGGAGAGATGACAAAGAAAAAGTAAAACAATGTTAAAGACTTGGCGATGTAGAACAATAGTTCACTTGCCTCTCCTCTAGAAATTGGCCAAAGACAGAACCGTTTCACAGAACCTCTCCCTGCCCCACCCCTGATCTGTGGGAGTTCAGATGAAATGGGACCCAGATCCAAACCACTCCTGGTTTTGGTTTGGAAAAACAAAACTATGATCAAGTAGTTTTTTACAAAACCAAAACCATCCCAATTTTGCCCACCACAGCTCTTGATTCCATAGATCTATGTTCAAATAGGCTTAGGTCACAAATGAAAGTGTGTTTAGTGGTCTCATCCTGGTCCACATTTGTACACATCACAAAACCACCCTAGAGCCTGGTACATTTTAGCAAAACTGACAGCCTCTCATCTCAGTGGAAGTGCAGTAATGAAATGGAAGGGGTACTACCAGTCAAAGTTGAGGTACATTGACTCTGTGAAAAAGTCAGTGCTGTTAGTCCATCTCTAATATAAGTACAAAATTTACTCATATGTTTTAAAATTGAACAGGAATACTCATACATAATGCTGAAAGAAGAATGAAGCAAGGAACATCTTTCCAGCAAAAATTAAAAAGGAAAAAAATCATCAAGGCAAATCTTAACTTTGCACTGTGGTATTTATGTGTATTTTTGTATGTTATAAAAAATATGAGCACACAGCATGTTGGTTTAAGGGGGAAAAAAAGAAAAAAAGAACCAGAACTACTGAGAAAAGTAAAACACACCCTTGGCGAAGTATCCTAGTCTTTCTCCCCAGAGAGAGAAAGCATTCTATGGTAGTCAGACAAAGAGGAAAGAGAGGATTCATTATTATTGTTGTTGCTGAATTATATTCTGCATATAAAATATGAGGACAGGCAGAGGTCATTGATTTGAACTGTCTGATGCACTTAATTACTAGCACACCCGGTAAATAATTCAGTCTAGCTCTCTCTGCAGTACCTGACCATAAAAGAGTTTGCCAGTTATCTGGTCTTTATTAAGAACGTAATATATATATATATATATATGAAGGAGCTGGATTAAGACCAGATTTTTTACCATGCCAACTATCTATCTATGTATACACATACACTATTTTTTACTATATATATAGTTGGCATGGTAAAAAAAATCTGGTCTTAATCCAGGTCTTTCTTTCTAAGTATCATCTTAGTCACACAGCTCAAAAAAAACAGTTAATATGGGTTCCATTCCTTAGCTCTTGCTCTGCAGGTGTACGGGTTGAATCTCTTTTAGGTCACTGTATGTTGCAGTAGTGGGTGGCACTAACATTGGCTTATTTGATCCTAAGTAACCATCTTATTTTAGCAAGAAAAGCTGCCCATTTGTGGTTTTCAAATTATGGAATGAGCTTAATTAAACTGTAAAGCATTAAACAACAGTAGGCAAGATGATATCCCTGTGGGCAAGGAGAATAAATCAAGTGCTTTGCAGAAAATAAACAAACTGGTGGTAAAAATAAATCAACAGTTTCCAGTCCCACCCATTGCATTGCCAGTTGAGATAACAAGGTGAGTTTGCCTTTATAAAGCAAATCTTTCGCAAGGAAAAGAAAAAGAAGAACAAAAAAATTCCAAGAGGAAGTGAACGCATATAAATGTCTTCTGAAAAAAGAACTCTTACTCAAGTCTACAGAAGAAACGGGTAGCCCTACCCATGCTAAAAGTTACACACAAGGAACAGTCAAAATGCTTTCTGGAGATGAACATAAGGAAGCTAAACTATGAATGGCTATAACTTGCCACTGTAACTTTCCAAAGTTGAGGGAATTTTGAAATGTTACAGAGGGGCAAAGTTATAGTATTTCCTCCCACCCCTCCCCCCAATTTATTATGCTACAAATTTTACAGAGTTGGAGCAGTTTTGCGAAGTTTCAGAATAGAAAATGGGAAAAGGAAAAGAAAGAGGCGAAAGCAAAGAACAAAACCAAACCAAATACTATGCATGCTGTTGCAAAACAGTAAAAATAGGGTGGGGGAACGGGAGGGGCACACACAACTACAATGTTTTTAAAAATATTCCTTTTTCAAACATTGAATAAAAAATTTCACTTTGAATTGAAACAAATATTTCCTGTATAAAATGAAGGACTATACTTAAAATCATTCTGATACAAGAGACAAAGCATAAAAAGTGAAAGCCCTTGCTCTTTAGGCAAAACTTGGAACAACCAAGAAATGTGTTTCAGGAGAGCTCAGAGAACAACCAGGAATGTGAAGACTAAGACAATCAAAGATTAGATAGGCCATGACTATGTAACACCTTGCAAACAAGGAGTGCAATTTCAAAACCAGTATGGTATTTGACTGGCAGCCAATGCAACTTTTTCAAAATAAATTAAATGTGCTCCTGTCGTCTCCTTTTCATAAGAAACCTGGCAGCCACATTCTGTTCTAGCTGGAGTTTATGTAAAGTCCCTGTTTCCCTGAACATAGAGGAAATCCAGTCTCTGCTATAAGTATTTTCACTGTTCTTCTTCTGAAGTATTCTTGCATCCTCAAATACCACCGTGTGATTTTTTTTATCAGTCTACTGTAATGAAGAAGATTTAATGGGAAGAGCCAGTTAAATCAAACTGATGAAATATTAGAAACTAATTTATTTATCATTACATGCCTGTATGAATATGAGATACATTTTGCATTTGGCATTAGTATTGTTGAAAAATATTTATTATATTTATTTTAAAATATTTTATTTGTGGCCACTTCTGCTTTAGGAAAGGAATTTTAATGTGCTTTTACTATAAGAAAAAAAAATCATTTTCATGTGAGTGACTGAACTAGTAGCAAGTCAAGGAGAACCAGGAAGGTATCATAACATTAGGAAAAATTCAGTCTTTAAAAAGGGGGAAAATAGCAATCTTTGCAATTATGGCACATTAATTCTAACTTTAGTCCCTAGTAAATAATGGAACAACTATCAAGAGAGAAAAATCTAGGTAACTAGCGGATAATGGAACATGCACTAAACAATAGGGGCCAGATCTTGAGCTGGTGTAAATCAGCATCACTCCACAGCAATGCTGATTTACACCATCTGAGGATCTGGTCTGATATTTATCAAAAACAAATTATACCAGGTTAATCTGATTATTATAAAAGCAATTTACAAACTCAGGACCAAATTCTTATTCTTAGTTACTTGGATGTAACTCAGGAGAGTTTCCACTGCAGTTCATGGAGTTACTCCAGATTTATATCAATGTAAATGAGCAGAGAATCTTGCTCTAGTCGATGGAAAGAATGCAGTTGATGGAATGTGTTGAGACATCAGAAACATATTGTACAGTGTCGCGCAGTCTCACTTGAAAAAGTAATTCAGATTGGTGTGTGCATTTATACGTGGATGGGAAACTGACTGAGGACCATGACATAAGAGCAGTCTCCACAGGGTTGGGAAAAGGAATCCAGTGGAGTGCCAGACGGATCGGTGTTGGCCTCAGTTTTATTTGAGATCTGTATTAGTCATCTTGAAAAGGGGGGAAAACAGCATACAAATTAAATGTGCAGATTATATTAATTTAGGAGGCATTGCAAACCCAAGTAAGGACAAAGAATACAAAAGGACTTGAAGAGGTTAAAAACATGGATAGGAAATAAGAAATGGGATGCAATATAAAAAATGGTTGCTTATAGATCAGGAATATGTGTATACTATATATAGTATATTATACACCTAACTTGGCAGTCTTGTAGTAGACCATACAACTGTCTCCCAAGGTAAGTGAAAGACCTGATGCTTACTTCATTTAAACTAGACTAGACAGAACCCTCTAGAAAATGTTGAAGGGGACAGCCCTGCTTACATAATTGGTCTTTTCCATCTCTAATTTATATAGGCCATATTTTGCCATTGGTTTTTAAGCAGAGTTCGCCTTTAATTTCACGTAATTCTACTTAAAAATTGATGGCATGATAAGGCTGAATTATTCTAGCTTATTTAAGTTGTAAAATATCTTATGCTATGTATTGAGTTTTACATTTTACATGTCATTGTCTTTATTATGTGCCTTCCATACAAATAATTGCTCTTTATCATTCAGATCACTATGTCTAAAGATAGCTGTAAGTTAATTAGAAATTGTTCAGTGGTTAGGCAGTGCAGGCTTTGATCACTACTTGCTTTTAGAGTTTGTACCTGTGCCCATCCTGCATTCCCAAGATGTTTTCATTTACTGTCAGGGAAGCAGACAGAATTAGATCATGTCACAGGAGAGACGTGCTGAAAGCATGAGTAAAAGCAATGATTAAAAAAAACTGTTACAGTTTATCCCAGAAGTTAAAAACTCAAAGTATTTTGTCAAGATAATAGTGAAATAGGTATGACCTTTCCAAAATGCTCATGACTAAAACTGCAATGTGGTAGCCAAATATCCAGCACTTATTGCTTATCTTCATAGCTCCTTGTTAGTTCACTTTGCTGGAATATCGTAGCTATCATGTTGGGGAAACCCGACTCACCCACAGTATTACTTCTTCTTCAGCTAAGGATGATGTCTGCCAAGGGGGTTCGCTGGTGGGTTTTTAAGTGGCTGAGGAGCCCAATTTGTGCCCTGCAGATTTTCCCACAGAAGTGACAAATGTAATCTTGGAGGAGACACAGTCGTCGGCTGGAATGTTGTGCCCTTTCTTTCCTCCTTTGTTGCTTCTCTGTCTCATGAGTACTTCTGTTCTCCTCAGAATGAGCTGTGGCTTGGTGTATGGGTAGTGCCACTGTGTTCTGTTCTGCGCCAAGTCCTCCCAGTTTGTTGGGTTGAGGCCTCCCTTTTTAAGGTGTACTTTCAGAATGTCTTTGAAGCACAGAATGTCTTCTGCTGCCATTTGAGAGGCCTTCTTCCCTGACTTAACTGAGAGAAGAATACTTGCTCCAGGAGGCACGTGTCAGGCATATGTACACAGTGGCCAGCCCAGTGGAGTTGGTGATTCATGACCTCCGCTTCTATACTGCTGCTGTTGACTGCAGAGATAATGCTGATGTTAGTGTGTCGGTCTTCCCAGGTGATACGTGGTCAGATGACACAGTATAGCTCCCCTATTCTTTAGTATTTTAGATCTTCCTTCCAAAGCCTTGTCATGCCTTAAAGATGAAAGGCAGATTCAAAGTCAAACTAGTGCTGGGCTCTAGTTTTGATCCAGAAACCATGAGAAGGTTCTTGCCATGTGCAGGTGTGGACAAGGAGACTGTTTATGTATTATGGATTAAGCTCTTGTAGATACTACTGTATTCAGTATCACAGCCCTGGTCTAGCTTCCCTGGACCTTCACCAGGCTGCTAAGTTTGGATCCCACACTGATCACTTTAAAACTTTCCTGAGTCTGAGCAGGGTGCAGGCATTGCCTCTGGCTCGGGGTTTCTAGGCATACTCTCAGTTGCAGAGTCTCTTTCTAACATCCCCTTCTGAGGGCTGACCCCCACCCCCAAGGTCCAGCTACCTAGGCCCTATGACTATTGATGGCTCCCCAGACTCCCCAGTTGCTTAAGCACAGGCTTTCCCAGAGCTCCAACTTTATGGACACTCTGGTTTACAACCTACTTCTTCAGGGACATGTGATAATTGAAGTAAACAGACACAGGCTTTGCAGAGGACTTCTAAAACAATTACTCTTTACTTTAGATAGTACATGAGATTTACAAATCTAGGTGTAACTTTAGTGCCCTCGTAGCCAAGATGGAGTCGGCTCTGCAGGCAGCTCTGGCCAAGAGACAGCGTGTGCAGGAATGCAGCAGGAAAAATCCCTTCCACTCCAGGGGCACCTGTTCCAACCCCCCCCCCCCCCCGAGAGTGAACACACCCACCCACAGGAAAACTACAATGGATATAAGAAAGGGAAATATTTATTTACAGAGGGATGAGAGGAGAAAAACAACAAGGGGAAATACAGGGGGAGTGGTAAAACAGGGTTGCGTTCAAACCAAAACCCCATAGGCCCAGTGGTAGCACAGTCTGAAAGGGCAGGCACCGAGCAATGTGTCTGCACACAGAGTTCAGGAGTCCTGAGCAAAGTTCCAGTCCAGTGGTGAGTCTTGGGTGCTCCTGGTCATCTTCGGCGCCAGTGAACTTCCCCCAAGAAACCCCTCCGGTGCCCTCTTCTGCCGCTCTCTGCAAAGCCACACAGAGCGACCACCTCCCCACTTAACTATCTAGCAGCCTCCCTCCTTATTTCCGATGCAGAGTCACAAGCCCCAGTACTCACAGCCCCATGCAGCTCTGGGCAGCTGTGATACTGGGTCCAGCTCCGGCCTGTCCTTCTCGGGCGATTCCTCCCTGGCACAGTGCTGCTCCTGGCTCCTGTCCTGGGGTGTCCCCGATCGGCGCCCTGTCCTTCCCAGGCTTCAGGCAGGTTCTCTGTGTCTTCACTTTTGTGAGGGCCTGTGGGCTGCAGCCCTTCTTTCTCTCTGGAGTTCAAGAGCCACAACCTGGAGTTTCCCTCCTTTCTCTCACTGCTTCCCCTCCCCTCTTAGGAAAAAGATTTAAATGGGCCATGCTCTCTAAACCCCAAAGGGGTTACATAGGTAAAACAACAAACTGCCTATATATATCATTCCCTGCCCCGGTTTACTCACCACTGTTAAGTGTTTCTGAGATTTGGTCAGTGCCCTCTAGGATTTTCAGGATCCCCCTACTGCCACTCAGGGTGTCTCTTCCAACTGATGGAGCCTCTCTCTGACATCAGCAATCAGTTTCCTTCAGCTTTGGCTGGTTCCACTAAGAGTCCCCTCTCCTGCCAAAAGCCTGCCCCTTTGTTCCTCTCCTGCTCCAAGTTTACTTTGAGTTTTTAAATGCTAGTACTAACACTTGTGTTCTTCATTCCACTTTGGGGATGTTCCACTGCTCCAATACCCCTCTCCCTGCAGACCACCTTCAGTAACCAGTGTCTTCCAGCTTCTTAGCCTGCCCATAGTCCTGGCAGAGTAGAGTCATTAGAATGCTAACAACTTCTTTTGTTTGTTCTGTCGTTTTTTCTAGACGGTGTATTATACATGAGAGAGTCTTTGACAGCCCATGTCTACTTTACTACACATTGAGGGCTGAAGTTATACTTAGGGTTCATAAAATCAATCAAAATTCAAAAGATGAACGTAGGCAGAGTCCCAAAATTGTCACACAGGTATATGATGTGGGCTAGTAGACTGTTTATGTAGTACTGTCTTAAGCTCTTGGGGATATTCCTGTGTTCAATATCAAAGTAACTGAGGAAGATACCAGGACTATCTCAATATCCTGATGCATTTTATACTTAATTGGGTGGCTATCTTGCCACCAAGACTGCTAAATAAAAGTATCTCCAAAAAAAAAGTATCTCAAAAGACTCAACCGTCTCAGTATATGGAGCCCACCTCTGATTCCTTCACTATACGTCTAAGTGTCTTTGACCTCAAGCAGAAGATATTGATCCTATTTAATTCTGCAGAACATCTATTTCAAAGAATTTTCCTCATAAGTTCTGCACTACAAAGGGCAGCCTTGCTGACTGCACAGCACTTATAAATACCTGTCTCTCTCCAGTGACGACTAGCTACTTCAACAGAACCATGTTAAGGTGGGCACTTGGAAATGGAAACCCAAGTAACTACTAGGGGCTCAGGTAAAGTTGAAAATAAAATGCTCCCCAGCAATGGTGATCAAATTTTGTTGCACCCAGAGCTTTTCTGGCAACATGCCGAGGACCACACCCAGTGGTTGAAGTAGGCCTGGTGTACAGCTCTGCCTACTACTGAAAATGAGTAGTTAGTGTTTCTTCCTCATGTGCCCTCAGGAAGTACAGAATTTGTGATGGGTGTTACAATGCAAACATCATGAAAAAACTTACATTTTATGCTCCATATCCTTTTGAGATTTATTTAGACCTCTTTGTGAAGCTAATTAGCAGGACTTTCCTGATGTCATCTTCACCTCTCCAAATTCCCTGCAGCCTTTTGGGAGTGAGTGAACTGTCCACCATTTTGGCTACTGTGGGGAAGGGACATTTTCTCCTTCATACTGTAAAGGAGGAAATACGGAAACTAGGAGAACATGCAGAGTGTCAATCAACACTGAATTTGTGTGGTGAACAATGGTGCTTTTAGCCCATTAGATGTTCTGATTGCACACAATATGCACTGATATTAGGCCACCGCTGCTCCTCAGTATGGTTTACCTGAAGGGAATGTATAGGTGTAACTTCCAACAGGTTTTGCGTTTGTTTTATAGATACATCAAAGATCTGTTGTAGTTCATTGTCTCTGAAGATGGTAGCTAGTGGTTCTGCGTATTTCACTCACTGTGTATCGTGTACTCCCCTAGAGTGGCAGTTTCACATAAAAGGGTAATAGTCAACTGCAAATGCTAGTTGCTGCTTTAAGTCAAGCGGTCAAGGGTAATGCTTTTAGTGATGAAGATCCTAGGTTCAGTTCTTGCTGCCAGCCCATAGTGGAGAGATTGTTAAGTTTGCAGACACAGTTCTGTGATCTCATTTCTGTGTTGCTCTTTTGGAATTTTCTTGTGATTGCTAGAGCTGGCACTTGAGAAAAGGGTAAGTAAGCCTTCTGTTTCCATCCATGTCTAAAAATAAACTTCCAGCACCACCCAAGCAGTACAGCAGACTACACTGGGAACTGCATCCACTATTGTAAGTCCTTGTGTGGGAGACTGGTATATTAGATTTGAAACAAGTCATGTTGCAGAGCAGGATTTGATACATGAAAGACTAGACTTCTCACAGACTGTCTCTGCTATTGAAAATAAAGTAGAGTCTTTTTCTAAGAGATTAGTAGGTGCTGAAAACAGGTTTGCTGGTCTGCAAACTAGCTGTGCAGGATATGTTGGCATGTTTAATACATTGCTCAAGGAAAATAACGTGTTACAATACAAGATGGACAAAGTAGATATAAAGCCAGAAATTGGAAATCTAAGAAGAGCTGGTGCGCCTGAGAAAACTGAAACTGGGAAACTTGATGGGTTTTTTTGCACAATGGCTTAAGGATTTGCAGTGCTGCTAGGAGGAGGATTGGGCACCAATTACTTTGATCTCTGCCAGAACACTACCGTGGAAAAAGGCTACAGGACTCTTCACTCCTGTGGCACAATAGAATGTCCTACAATAAGGGTAAAACTCATCTGTGCAGGAGACAGTTTTCTCAGGGACCAGACGAAGCCTGTGGAATGAATTCCCCTCAAGAACTAAGGGCTACCACAAACCACATTCCTCTCCTAGGCAAGGTGCATTTTTTTTACCTTGACTTCTCTAATAAATATATCTCAAATCATTCTGCCAGATGTTGGCAGCAAAAAGGCCCAAGTTCATTTTCCTAGAGGTTCCTTCTGAAAACGTAAACAACGCTGTCTCAATGCCCCAACCAGAAACTTGGGGAAACTAAATTATCTCCCTTGGGCATCCTATATAGGCAATACTGCCCCACTCACAAGCACTGACTCCATGGGTTTAAAATAAAGGGAGCTTTGTGGGAGGGGGGACATAGAATAAATTTGGGAAAGCCAGCAACTAATACATCAGCAATATCAGGTAAGACGCCCACCCTCCAGAGTGTCCTGGCACCCAGCACAAAGCAGAACCCTCTCACCTGTCTCTAGTCTTCCCAGGCTGTTTTACCCAAACATGACAGACTGAAGTGATGGTCACACGCACATTCAGGCAGTTCACTGGCCTGTTAGTTTCCCAACAGGTTTAGTAAAGTTTCATCACCCCCCAAACTTCAAACTTAGCTGAACTTTTACCAAAATGCCTAGAGCTGTCACATACCAGAAAAGCAGACAGGGCCTGGCCCCTTCAGCCATTTCCCAGTGCTCACCAACAGACGCTGGCAGAGCGTTCCCTCTCTGTGGAATTTCTGTCCAACTGGAGTTCTCAAGCTGCTCTGAGCTGCTTTTGACCCTGTTCACCTACAGGTGTCAATAGCGAGCTCCCTACTCTTTAGGGCTTCAGGCCATAGGGTTTACATAGATATTATATACATAAATTACCAAAAGAAAACATTCCACTGCACACATTTTTCCCCCAGGGACAGTATGAGAAAGCAAACAGAATGTGACAGACATTAGTCATGTCACTTAATGCACCACTGAAAGGCACTCTGATATTACCGTGGTAAGTGTGGCATAAAGAACTTATACAGACTAGAACAGAAAAATGCAGCCAGCTTCACCCTGACAACTCTGCACATCCCTATTTATCCACTCTTATATCTTACCTCCAATTGCTTTGCCAATGATACCACCTGTTTGTGCCCTTCAGCTCAAATTTATTGTTGCTTTCTTCCATGCTGTTCTACACAACTGGAACACCCTCCCTGAATCAGACCATAAAGCCATTAACACTGTTTGCTTCCCAATCCTTCCTTAAGACCCTCTTCTGTCATAGCACCTATGAGACATTACCAGCTCATAACAACTAGGCTGATGGCCAGTAGGGATTGCCAAAATCTATTTCCTGGCTGAGCAAAGCATGGTCTTATGTGTGACTCGATGGCATTTCTCTGTTTGTCTGTAATGAAATATCTTTTGGATGCCACATCTGATCAATTCCAAGGAATATTCCAGCATCAATGGACAGTGATTTTGTTGTGAACATAGCACAATGAGTATCTGAGCTTGACTGGCACTACTGTCATATAAATAGGCAATACCTGCAGGTTGTTGAATCCAGAAACACAACTTTGGCACATGCCTTAACTACTCTGCATTAACTCTGCAAATTCAGCTGTTCTAGAAGATTTTGAGTTGCATGCAAAGGCAACAGATTCCTTTAGCCTGCCTGGTTCTGCCAGTCTTTCACTTCTGCACGCTATCATAGGGGAAGATAAACAATTTCCTACATGACAAAGTAAAAAATCATACAAGCTGTTTGGTCCAGAACCAGTCAAAGCTAGTCTGTTTCATTTTCTCTCCTGATGATGATATTATAGTGTAGGTATAAGATGTACAAGATAAGGACTAAGGAACCATTTTGCAAGCACCTATGCATATGAGTCACGTTTCCTTTGTGCGTAGTCCCAGTCCGATGGGACTGCACGCATGTATAGTTATCATGCATATCAGTGAGGGCAGGCTGGGGCCTAAGATGGGTGGATCTCATAGAGTCAGAAGTTTTGTGCACTTTGTGAATTATTTTCCAGAGTTCACAAGACAAATACTCTGACCTTGCAAGCCTTTTGCCTGCCATTCAAACACATGTTTTTTTGTTTAAGGATGATTAATATATTTTTAATGTTTTTTCTATCTTAAGGGAAGCCTGTGGTATATATTAGAGGCAGTAGAAACATCACCCCACGCCACCTCACCCAAGCTGAGCTGGAGCAAGTGGGCGGCCTGTATATGATTATTATTAATTGTTTTTTTTTTCCTTAGAACTTTGCTCTCTCTCCCCACTGTTTTCCTACAGTGTCTCTTTGTATTTGTCTCTCTGTCCTCTTTTGGCTTTATTTTTCACCTTTTGCTTTCACTGGAATATTTTCTCACACCTCCTCTTTGCTCCTCTTATTCCCCACAGTAAGTTCTAAGTAGAATTCGAACCAAATGACCTTTGAGTATGAGTCAAAGTTTCAAAATCATGATGTTCAAGTAAGTCTGAACCTGGCCAACAAGGCCCTAAACCTGAAAACACTAAAACACATGCTTAACTTTGCTCCCATGAGTAGTACCATTGAAATCAATAGGACTATACACAGCAGTAAAGTTAAGCATATGCATAAGTGTTTGCAGGATTAGGGCCTTGGTTTCTCCTCTCCCTAGTAGAGACACTTCTCAAAATGACAGACTGAACAAAAGGGGATGGCTGCAAGTGGACGTGGTCTGGAAAAAACAGAGGAAATGTCTACCAGCAAAAAATCCAATATGAAAAAAATATGTTTATCTGAATGCATAGTACTCAGTAAACATGCTTAGGCTAGTGAAGGTATTGGGTATAGTAGGAATGGCCAAATTATCATGAGGTTGAGGTCAGAGATCAAAGCCAAAAAAACCTCCTCTTCCATTGACACATGGTACAACCTTTAACTTCTAGTAAAAGAATCAAATAAATAGTATTCCAGGAGGAGTTGACATTCATACCATCACCATTTCCAAATTATAGCTAAGACATAGGAATAATTAACTGTATTTTACTTTACATTCTCTGCATTTGCTGCTCTGAAATGCACTAATACAGAAAGAGAGCCTCCAAGCACTGAGCCCCTGTTTAATGCTCATCTGACAGTGTAGAGCTTTTGTTTTCAATAAAAGTTTATTTTAGTAAATGTTCTGCTAGTCAAAAAGGAGGGGCCAAGTTTCAAGGCCGGATCATATAAAAAGAAGCACACTACCCCAACTGGGTAGAGGAAAGGCAGATTACCCCCTACCAGCACATTTTAGAGCAGCTCAGTGGGGGAAGGAGTCAAAGGAAGGATGTATTGAATTTCCAGATGGGAAGGTAAAGGGAAAAAATACATGTAATCAGAAGAATACATTCTAAATGAATCCAAATTTTAATACGGAGATATGTGTAAAGTAGTCTATAGAGAAAAAGAGATTCTGTATTATCCTTGTAAATATATACAGTAGTATAGAAATATGATTGAGGTAAGCACTCTGTATTACTTATTTCCATATATAAAATTTCTCTTTTATGCATCTGTATTACCTATTTCTATATCGCTATTATATGTTTTGAAAAGGATACAAGCACAAATATACAGAATATGAAACATATTGCCACATCTGAATTATATGCAAATTAATACATAGAAACATTTTTCTTCTGTTTGATATTAAAAACCTCTTCAGAAACAAAAATGGATGCTTGGGTCACATTTGATAAACATTCCAATTTATATTAATATCCAAGTGCCTTTGATGGCTCTGTTTAAAATATTGTTGCGTATATGTTACTTTTTAAAAATGCATTCAGGCATAAATAGTTCACAATAAAATGCAAATGAAATCTAACAGAATGAGAGGTAAAAGAATCAAGTCATGTTGACTGACACATAAAATGTAGGCTTTGTTAAAGTTATACTCATTACCTTAGCAAATATTTTACAGGAAGTGTAGTAAATCCACCACAGATGTGATAAAAATTAAAACCTCTTTTAAAGTAAGACTATCTATTTAAAATAACCAAAAAGCATGTGCAACATGGCACCATAATCTCTCTAATAGCTGATGAAACAATAGTTAACATTAAACTAAAGTGTTTTGTTAAGATTATTCAAATAAAATCTTTGTTAATCTAGAGGAAACATACAAAATCAACATTTTCTCTTCCTGTCTAAGGTATATAATAAAATTTAATTACCCGGTAGTTTTTTTTTAAATGGAGGTCCATTCACCATAGCGCCATGTCATCTACCACATTAACACACAAAACCACTTGCAGTAGAAGATATGAGAGCATGTAAGGTCTGGATTTCCCTTAGACATCAGCTTGAATTTAGAACAAAGTTCTTAATATTCAAAGTATCTGCACAAGAATTAAGATCACATTGGGTGGAATCCTGGCCCACTGAAGTCAATGGCAAAACTCCTATTGACCTCAGTAAGGGCAGGCTTTCACCCATTGTATTTTTTAAGCCTGGATTCTCTTTGCATGTAATACGATGAAATACTGATATTAGGAATACACATCGGTCATTCTGTTATGTGGCATATAACTCCTATGTACAGTATCAGAGGGGTAGCCGTGTTAGTCTAGATCTGTAAAAGCGGCAAAGAGTTCTGTGGCACTTTATAGACTAACAGACGTATTGGAGCATGAGCTTTCGTGGGTGAACTTTGTCGGATGCATGTAGTGGAAATTTCCAGAGGCAGATATATATATATATGCAGGCAAGAATCAGGCTAGAGATAATGAGGTTAGTTCAATCAGGGAGGATGAGGCCCTCTTCTAGCAGTTGAGGTGTGAACACCAAGGGAGGAGAAACTGCTTTTGTAGTTGGCTAGCCATTCACAGTCTTTGTTTAATCCTTTGCTGATGGTGTCAAATGTGCAGATGAACTGAAGCTCAGCAGTGTCTCTTCAAAGTCTGGTCCTGAAGTTTTTTTGCTGCAGGATGGCTACCTTTCAATCTGCTATTGTGTGTCCAGGAAGACTGAAGTGTACTCCTACAGGTTTTTGTATATTGCCTTTCCTAATATCTGATTTGTGTCCATTTATCCTTTTACGTAGGGACTGTCCAGTTTGGCCAATGTACATAACAGAGAGGCACTGCTGGCACATGATGGTGTATATTACGTTGGTGGACGTGCAGGTGAATGAACTGGTGATGGTGTGCTTGATCTGGTTAGGTCCTGTGATGGTGTCACTGATGTAGATGTGGGCAGAGTTGGCATCAAGATTTGTTGCATGGATTGGTTCCTGAGTTAGAGTTACTAAGGTGCGGTGTGTAGTTGCTGGTGAGAATATGCTTCAGGTTGGTGGGTTGTCTGTGAGCGATGACTGGCCTACCTCCCAAGGCCTGTGAAAGTGAGGGATCATTGTCCAGGATGAGTTGTAGATCACTGATGATAAGTTGGAAAGGTTTTAGCTGGGGACTGTAGGTGATGGCCAGTGGAGTTCTGTTGGTTTCTTTCTTGGGCTTGTTTTGCAGTAGGAGGCTTCTGGGTACACGTCTGGCTCTGTTGAAACTGCACCATCTACTCAGGACACTCCCTACACTAACACAGGAACAAATCAACATACCTTTAGAGCCCCGACCAGGGTTATTCTAACTACTACCCAAGATCCACAAACCCGGAAATCCTGGATGCCCCATCATCTCTGCCATTGGCACTGTCACTGAAGGACTGTCGGATATGTGGACTCTCTATTCAGACCTACACCACCAGCACTTCCAGGTATCTCCGTGAGCTCATGCTCCAATACATTTGTTAGTCTATAAGGTGCCACAGAACTCTTTGCCACTCCTATGTACAGATAAATATACACCCCACAACTGGCTGGCAAGTTTATAATAGCTATATGCATGTTAAATCAGTACTTACAGAATTTAGCTTGACAGTGTGTGATACAATCTGGTATATTTAAATGAGGGTTTAAAAATATGAATGAAAACTAAAACAACAAGGAGTCCAGTGGCACCTTAAAGACTAACCGATTTATTTGGGCATAAGCTTTCATGGTAAAAAACCTCACTTCTTTTACCCACGAAAGCATATGCCCAAATAAATCCGTTAGTCTTTAAGGTGCCACCGGACTCCTTGTTGTTTTTGTGGATACAGACTAACACGGCTACCCCCCGATGAATGAAAACTAAGGTGTTAGCATAATGATGTATTTTATATCAAACTATTCCAATGAGTCAGTTGGAAATATTCTACACATCTTTTCGCAATTATAATATACTATTTTACCATGCTATCAAATACTCTAGCCAGTGCTTTTAAGACAGCAAATGAAAAAAAATGTTTAGACTAGTGACAAACATCAAAAAGCACATGAAGAACTCAATTGACCAACAGAATCTCTTGTCCATGTCTTTTTGAGAACTAGTTACAACCTGCATATTACACACTAGTCATAAATGTGGCAAACACAGAGTATAGGAAAATAGGAGGCAATGGTAAGGCTTATGGGAAATATAGCCTTAGGCTCTTATCCAGCAGACATTTACACATGTATTTAACTGTACTACCATGAGTAGTCCCATTTAAATCACTGTGTCTACTCACAGCAATAAGTGTTTGCAGAATTGAGGCCTTTATGTGGTCATAGGCACTCCCTTCATATTGGAATGCTATCCCTTGTCTTCCCTATCCTCATCTGTGTGAGCGCTAAGAGTAGGGTTATCAGATAGCAACTGTGAAAAAACGGGACAGGGGGTAATAAGTGCCTAATAAGAAAAAGTCCAAAAAAACAGGTCTGTCCCTTTAAATACAGGACATCTGTTCTCCCTAGCTAAGAATAACAGGAAAGGCTTCCTCAGGAACAAGGCCAATCAGTAGATGGGACTGAGCAAATTGGCCTCTGCAACTGCCATATATGAGATATTAGCTCAGATCTTTTGTTTGAAGTTTTGACTTTTTTTAAAAAAAAGCTCTCATTCTCGCTCAACAAAAATTATGAAAATATTCAGAAAAGAACCAATGCATGTGAGTTACACAACATATCTATATAGAATATTAAGTATACTAACACATAACAATATACGTATATGTGTTAGTATAAAAATTTGATTGGCAAAAACTAATGTTGCTATTCATGAGTAATCTTGGCGTGCCAAATTTATGCCAAGAAAACTTATTTACTACCACACACCAGCATGTTTTTATCTCAGATACTATAAAATGTTCATGTGTACGTGTTTTAATAAATAATTGCAGTAAGTACATAAACATTACGACCTAAGAAAATTTCCCTGAGGATAGAATACAGAATTTGGTTTATTACATTTGTTTCCCATACATTTTATACCTGTTCCTATAACTGAATTACATTATGTCTGAAAGCACTGTATTTAAATGAGAACCTTAACTTCTGAGACAAATTCTGAACCTATTTACACCACTAATTCCAATAGTTTTGCACAGATGCAACCAAGAGAAAATTTGTCCCCAAGTAATTCAGAAAAACACTGGATCAAATTTTACCTTCATGTAAATATGCAGTTCCCATTGAAGTTAATTGTAGGTAAAGTTTCTAAGGATAAAATTTGACAAATAAAAAGAGCTGGAAACCTATTTGGAATCCATTTTGAGAACTGAAGGGTTTTAAATAAAGCTATATATTGAGAAATGAGTTCCAGCCAAAGACATTTCTCTTCCTGAGAAGCAGAAGATGCACGGGGTGGTCATGTTCAGCCCTAAACACAACAAGCATTAGAATTTGTATGTCAGGTATTTATCCAAACCTCAACAGCATCTCAGCTTCATCCTCAGCCCAGCATAGAAGAATGCTCTGTTTATGTAGGGCTGCCATAGCTTCTCCTCTCCAATCCCCCATCACTTGCCAGGACCTAATATACAAGGCATTCCAAAAGGAAAGGGGGCATAGCTGGAGCATCTCTATGCCTCAATAATTCCAGGCTGCTGGAATGGCCCCTCAGGTCAATGGGTGTAATTTAGAGCAGCCATAAGGCTGCTCTGGGTTATGCTGGATGTCCAGCCAGGCCAAAGCTGGCCCCAGGATCAGGCAAACACAAAGGTGGCTTGGAGCCGTCTTTGCCCCATTCCAACAGCATCAAACATATCTTGGCTGGTCTGCTCCTTAGAATTTAGCCTCATGATTGTAAATGCTGCCATGAGTCATACAACCTACATCTGCTAGTAAAACTGATATGATTCTTTTTACATATACTCTTCAGGATTGCACTAAATTTCTTATAGTCCAAAAAAACCACATCAGTTATAAAAATGAATTTAATCTACACTATAAAAAACATCAAAACACTCAGGTCAACACACAAATTTGCCATACAGAGCACTCTGAGGACTCCTAACTAGCATGATAGATAGAAATGTCTATAAAATGTGGACAGCTGGTAATAATATCACAGCATCAATGTCAAGGTCTCTGATTATTGTGCATTAAACTCCCCGCATTTCAATTTAAAAATGCTTAAACAAACCAGCATAAACTGAGAACAAACAGCATTTCAGCTATTTACCTATTCACCCTTGGGTAAGAAAAACAATTAAAAGTACTTATAAAAATAAGGTTTTAATGTTTGTTCATATAAAAAATACAGAGTACCGCTATTTATTAAAAAGTCCTTTTATTTTAAGATTATATTTTAGAATGTGTCTTTATAATCTGCCTTCATACGTCTCTATAAAATATTTCTTTATAAACTAAGTTATAGGCAGAAGTGGCGGGCCTGTTTTTCAGAGGCACTGAGAAAGCACAGCTCCCATTAACTTCAGCTGAATGGCTCAGCACCTCTGAAAATCAGGCCCTGGCAAAATAGAAAAGACAAGTGTGCAAGATGATGGTGGTTATATGCCAGACTATGGCCTAAGATACACACGTACAACTCCTGTTGTCTTTGTTGGCCTGATTTTCAGACATGCTGGGCTCTCTCAGCTCCCTTGACTATAGTTGGCCTCATGGGTGCTCAGTATTTCTGGCAGTCAGGGCCCAGGTGTGACTATCCAAAGGCAGAATGTTGCCCTAATTTTGTACCTGATTTGAGACTGAATGTCTAAACCGCTTTTTGTAAAAACAATGGCTCACACAAAGCTAAACACTGAGTCAAGGGAATTATAGCCTTCCTCTTGCCTTGCCAGGTGCAAGCCAACTACCATTTCGGCAGAAAAATGAACATCATTCACAGAATTCTCAGGGTTTATCTCAAGCCCGGGATGATAGCTACCAAAATATAAATAGGCAAAGTAACCATCAGCTGCTTCTATATTAGGCGCTTCAAAAAGCAGCATTTCAGTGCAAAAGCATTCATCCATTTAATCGAGGGTGTGTTTTTAACATAAAAGTAGTAGACCAGCTCCTGAGCTGTATTAGAGAGGCTTTGTGCTGCTCCCCGAATGCAAAACAGCCTTAAAGCTGGTTTAATTAGCCACAGGAGAAGAGCCATCCAATGCAGGGGTATCCTTGGATTCCAAAGCACTACAATAGCAGCTCCTATGCCATCTGGCAGCTGGTGGAGGGGTGTAGCCACAGAAAAGGGAGCATGGCCCTGCCCATTCTACCCCTGATCCCTGAGACTCATAGCCCCTTGGGGCCACTGGCACGTGATGCAGGTTTGACCAGTTTGTTCTAACCCATGTCGGGAGGCTGGCCCAATTCAGCGCAGGCCTTGGACTGAGGCTTGCAAAAGGCATCTTTGTAACCTTCTCTTCAGCTCTCTTGAGCGCTCCTGGACTGCAGCTGAGGATCTGGTGCAGGATGCCTGCAAAAATTACGACCTGTAGGTGATCCTTGGCTCCACTATTAGTAAATTTAAGACTGTTGAACCAATAAGATGAGCTGTCAGCATACTCCTCTAGCTCATGTATGTGTCTGTTAATGGGTCCTTCATCTTTTACATACAACATGCTTTGTAGCATTCGGGGATTTTACACCAAACAAAAGCTCATTTGGCAGCCAATAATCTCAATAATTTCTATAGTGAAAATTAACAAGATATGACTTTCTGTTTCCAACCGATGGCCCTATCAATCAAGACTTACAGTTTTAGAAATATAGGAACTGCCTTACTGGATTATTCCAATGGTCTATCTCTGGTAGTATCCTATCTCTGGTAGTAGCCTGTAGCAGATGCCTCAGAGGATGGTACAATAAATGCTGCAACTGGCAGTTATGGAATAACCTGCCTATAGAGAAAGATTCTGCTGAATCCCCCATCAGTAAGAGGTTGACTTATGCCCACAAGCATCAGTGTTTTACAGCTCTTCCAAACTTTTGATTTTATTTATGCTTAATATTGTAACCCCAGATATAATTTTGTATGATCTGTACAGTGTCTGAATACATTGTACTCAAGGTCCCAACCAGTTCTTCACAGCTAGGTGTTGGGAAGTATGTATATGAAATCAAAGATTCCATAGGTGAGTGTCAATAAAGGGATGCCCAGGCAGTAGTCTAAATCACTTCTGCTAATTTAGGAATTGGAGAGAGGGGGAAAGTCAGCCAAACCTGATTTCAAACTGATGATTGACGTATCTGAGTGGGCCATTAGAGTAAAAAAAACACCCTGACTTTCTGATTAAGTTGGGAGCTGTTTCCCGGAATAGCAACGGACACAATTATACACAAGGCTGAGTATATGAGCTGAACTAATTACAAAAAGACAATTTTAGAAAAGTAGCACAGAAAGCCTATATGATGAGCCAGTCTTTGAGCAGTGAGCCAACCCCACGTACATAGTATCCTCAGGGCCAGTATGAGATGCAGTTAATTGTTGAAATTTGATGGAACTTCTTTAACATATGATGCTCCATCCCAGCTGCTCCCAACGCCTAGAGTTTTGTTTGTTTTTAAACACTGCTACAGAACAGTGGGATGGAAAGGGCTGATACTGTGAAAAACATTGGCCTTTGAAGTCTTGCTTCAAACAAAAGGTATGCAGCCATCTGCTAAAATAAAGTGACCATTGTTTAAAACAGCAGGCCTGATTCTACATAGCCTTGCACTTGTGTAGTTAGACACATCTTGCCAAGTCGGTGTAAAACTATTGCCCAATCAGCACTATCCACTCACTTGCTCACACTGGGGTTAGCGTGTAACTATTCTGCACAAGTGTAAGTGATGACATAAGGAACAAGGAAGTGGAGAATCAGGCCCGATATTTTTTCCTAGACATGGTCACTGAGGCCCCTGACCTTTTTTCGTTCTTATTTTTGTTTCTAATTTTTAATTGGATGGCCTACTCCTATCTCACCCATCTACAGACACGTCAAGACCAATTTCCTCTCGGGGAAGGGGGGGGACATTTTGCTCAGACCAGTTTTCTGCCTGTCTGTTAAAGAACTTGCTGGAATCCTGACAATCCCAAATCATGCAATTAGCTTGAAGCTAGGAAAGTCTCCTCTCAGTGAAGCTGTCCCAGTTACCACAGGAATATAGACAAAAAAAATCGCAGACAGCTCAAAGATCAAATCCTTTCTAATAATGTAGTTTTAGAAGGGAGATATAACCAACAGCCACAACATGGCATGTGATTTGAATATCATCTGACCAGAAACATGTGATGCGAGATAATATTCAGAAAGACTCAACACTTTCAGACATCTCTGGCTTGGAAAACAAACATAAACCTCCCTACCCCTGCAATGCTATAAAAATGCTTCAGCGTGTGTTGGGATGTATTCCTATCTTTTCCCATGCTCAGGACGAAGGCTAAATAATCCTCAAATTCCTCATACCAGAGCAAGAGGTTCAATACAGTTTTAAAAAATATTTTATGACATCTTAAAATATCCCCTTTTATCATTTCTTCTCCCTCTATAGCATTTGTAGCTTATGAGCTGATTTTAAAAAACCCTTGGGTGCCACTTTCGGAGTCAAGAGGATGCATATGGTGTGCACATTTCCCACTGAGTGATGACTTCCATGAGAAGTAATACGTGTGGGTGGCAAGTATTATATTTGAATGCAAAAGTCAAATAAGAGCATGAATTTGCATCAGAAAGAAACTAATTTGATGGGACAAATTTATTCACTGCCTTCAAGAGAAGAGCTTGGTATTGTCCCAAGGCTGCACAAAATGGCAACATAGCAAATCTTTCTCCAACAAAATCTGCATGGAACTTTGTCATAGGACTTTGTCATGATCCAGTGTATTGTTCCATGGCAAACATGGAATTGGTTGTATTTTGCCACGTGAACTAAGAACAGACATATTCTCATGCTCAGTTCTAATTAATTCAAAATTAGGGCTCATGCACATCTTTCTCCATCAGCAGAAACACATTTAGATACAGGTGGTGTAAGTACCTACCCAGGTTAAGTTTTATGAGGCCTCTGCTTGCACATTCGGTTTCTTCCCTATAACTGTTTTACCATCACCCATGCCAGAATCCAAACATTCTATTGTTAAATTACCTCACTTATTTCAGTTCTCATTTTTAAATATGATATACCCCTTTTAAAATTGAATGAAAGTTAAATTGAACAAAAGCATTTTCTTTTCAGCACATAATTGGTATAGTGATGTTATGGCTTTAATTACCTATAGCAGTGGTGTTGAGTTACATTTTCTGGAAGGCCAGATAAGGCAGTGTGAAAATCTTGGGAAGCCAAAGGGCTCTTCAGGTGTTTGTTCTCGCATGAGCCTCTGAGACCGAAAACACCCTATAATCACATCCTACGTATTGAAATAATCTTTGTGCACAATATGCCTTGTGAGATATAATTTAAAAATGAGTAACATGCTATCATTAATATTCTTGTGTAATGTATGTACAACATGTATATTAAGAATTCTGAACATAAACTGCAATTAGGACTACAATGTGTTTAACCAGGCGAGTTGGAGAGGGGCCAAACCTGTTTCTCAAAGACAAAGGACAAACTGATGGGTCTAGCCAGGTGTCATCAAGGTTGATCGGCAATCACCTGTCATGTGGCCATTCTTTAACAAAGAAGCAGGGGCAGGAACAATCAATCAATTTTTATTTTAGGAAACACCATCATGAAACCTCTTTCACCATGAGACTCCATGGTTCTGGCCTCACAGTAGGAATGAACTTTATCAAGGGGTAACCCTGAGGAAAATGAATTTCAAAGGGTGACTGGACTATAAAACACCCCAAAGCCAGCTCTCTCTCGTCTAAGAAGACAAAAGAACAAGCCCTTTGACTTTGTGGGGAGCTCCAGACCTGAGAGCCCTGGGTCAGGTCCAGACCTGAGAGCCCTGAGAGCCCTGTTGCTGAGACCGTGTGGTAAGGATTTTACCATGTTAAGTTTTCCCTATCAGAAAGCGTGTTATCTTTATTTCTCTTGTAACCATTTTTGACTTTAATACCTTATATTTGCATTCACTTAAAACCTCTCTCTTTGTTGTTAAATAAACTTGTTTTATTTTTAATCTGAACCAATTCAGTGCAGGGTTTAAACTAAAATTGTTCTGTAGCTCCAGTTAAAGTAGCAAACTGTTGAATATTGACCCTTTACGGGGCAATGGACCTTTAATATCTGAACTGTTCAGAAGAGGGCTGGACAATGCACAACACATGTTCTGGGAAAATTTGGGACTGGGGGTATGTGTTGAGAGTGACCTTGCAAATAGTTAACAAGGTAAGTGGAAGCCAGAGTTTGACTGTAGTGTTGCTGACGGGCTTCTGGGGTCAGAGTTGCTGGACAAGGACTGCAATTATACACAGACACTCAGGGTGTGACCTGCATGCTGTTAGACTGTTTGTGAGAATCCCTAGTTGAAACTACAACAGCAAAGCACTATGAGGCACCCCAGGTGATAACACAGCCCATCACTGGGATGGATTGCACCCCAGAATGTGAGAGCCTGCCCTGGGACAGAGGTCGCTAGCTTTCAAGAGTGGTGTGCCAGATTGCATTTGTTAATCTCAAATGACAAGGTTAAGCATGCTGATAGAAACTAGTCCAATGAAATTGTGCAAACACATAATTATACAAATACACTGTAATGCTGTTAAAACACAATGCTATCAAGTCTATAAAAACTACACTATGAACTTAAAATTTGAAGTTACACACACAAGAAATGAATGGACATCTACTTTTCCTTTCTTATGGCCTGATATTTTGACATTCACTTGCACTGCCCAGCCTCCTCCATCAGATCTGCCTCTAACCCCTACCCATCTGCCCAGTTCCCCAGTTCTACTAGTCCTCTCACCTACCCCACCCACTCAGCTCCCAGCCCACCATCTGCTGTGGTGGGCTCCTCTCTGCTCCTTCTGGGGTTCTTTACCCCTCGCCTCCTTCCCAGGCTGGGTGTTAGAGGGAGGGAAGGGGGAGGAGCCATCCCTGCTCACAGGAGGGATGGGAAGAAAGAGGTAGTGAAGCCACCCTGAGATATAAGCCACCCTGCAAGACTAGACTAGGCTCCTGAAGTCAAAGGGAGAGAGAGCCCTGCTGCTTCCTGAGCAGTTCTGATTGGCTGTTGCTTCACATGAGGCATGAACAAAGAGCTGATGGCCCTCCTGGCTGTCTCTGGCCAAGTAGCTGAAGAATAATGCTGTACATTATGTCTGTTTTAGGGGGGGCTCAGAACCAAGACCCTAGGCTGTAGCTTCTAAAGCCTCTGCATTAATCCAGCCCCAGGACTCCTGATGATTCTGGGATGCCATGTTAGACAGCAGGCTCTTGAAGCTGGCCAGCCATCATTCATTAGTGCATTATATTACCATGCTGGGGTGCACAGAGCAGGCACTTACCCCAGCTTGTTTTAATTTTATTTTCGGTTTTTTTGGCCTAGGCCATGAGTACCCCTGATCATCAGCACTAGAGAAGCAGTTACATTATTTTGTAATATAGTGAGGACCATCAGTGTTCTCAACAGTGCACAGTACACTGATGAAACCTCTCCCTTTCTTTAAGGAGTTTAGGGCCCAATCATGGAGAAAAATGGACTGGGTTGGGGCGATCATGTTATAACATGGTAATTTCCCAAATATATTATAACATGGTTTGCTCCTGTCTGTGTACACCATGTTACTGAATAGTGTTACAGTCCTGTTCTTTAAAGTAAATGTCGACAGGCCCTTCACTGGACTGACAGCACCGTAAACAGTATAAGAAGTGACCACCGGAAAGTGGGAGGTCCAGTCTCAAACTGGAACAGATCTTTTTATAAAATGTTAATTTAGTTAGTGACTTAATAATGAAAACTTCCATGAAAGAAGTGTGTTTTAAGAAAGGATTTGAACACAGAGAAGGTGGTTGCCTGTTGCACAGGGGGTGACATGGTCGCATGCCCAAAAACAGAAGTGAGAGAAGGATACAAAGTTAAGTAGTCTTGGGTGGCAAGAAAAGAGCAAGAAGTTGTGTAGAAAAAAATGACACGTGCAGAGTGGAAACTACACACTGCACTATCCAGGGATCAAATCCCACTAGTATCTCATGCGATTAAGAAAATCATTTTTCCCCATCAGATCTAAGACATATAACATAGGGGGAAAATGGTTTTTCACTTGGCCTATTATCAAAGTATTCTCGGAAGTCAAGGAACTCCATACACCCCCGCACTAAACTGAGAATTTTGAGTAGAGGAAAAAATTACATTTTCTCCTAATTGGCTATTTCTACAGATTAAAATTAGAGTAGGTGGGAGGAGGTTTATATAGATGCCAGATCTTCCCATTCCATCTTACACTGGAATTGAGCCAGGACACTACCCTTATGAAAAATACCATGGGATCTTTTAGTGGTCTCATCCAAAAGATGGCACCTCATGAAGGTGAGCTCTGTGCTGAAGTATTCATTGAGTATTGACTCAGAGAAATCACCTACCTACTCGATCACACCTGAACGTTCTCTGGTAGTCTTCCAAGCAAGTACTGAATAGGCCCAACCCCACTTAGCTTATAAGAACTGATAGATTCTGACTCAGTGGGGGATGGTTGCAGACTTGAAAGACACACTGCTTAAAAGGCTGTCTCATGTTTCAGTTGACCATGTGTTTTCTCTTAGTAGCCTGAGAGTTCAAATACTCTGTATAACAAAAGTCAGATTGAAAAGGTATTGTGCATAAAATAATTCTTATCCAGGTTGGAACAAACTTTTTTCCTTTTTCAAAACAGTATAAAAATTGGTTGTGTGGTATTAATTCTAATTTGTTCCTATAATGGAGCTACTTTGTATTAAAATGTTGGCACTATTATGTACTGTTAATGCAATAAAGCTTGTAAAACATGTAGTCTTGGTTTAAAAAAAATATGATCTGCAACAGCACTTATCTTATAATGAACAATACCATTAAACTTTGGAAATAAGTTTTTTGAATCATCAAGCAAAATTTGAAAATATAAGATATTAAAAAGGAAACATCACTGAAAAGGTGGCTCCCACTTAAAATTAAATCCGAGCAAATCAGCAATTTGTACAATACATTCTAACTATAATACATTGCTATAGTAAACTGATGTGAAATGAAAGTCAACATGACCGTGAGTGAACATTAATAATTTCCCAGTGCCAAATGTTCAAAAATCATGAGTTGGGCCCCCAAAAATAACGAGATAGGGCTTAAAATAATAAGATAAAAATGGGAGGTTCTTTTTATTTGCCTCTCTTAAAGCACTTAAGGTTCATGTGTTCAAGCTTTTCTCCATAGTCATGAGGGCTAGAAACTTACTTTCATTTTAAATGAAAGCTGAGCTTCTCAGCCAGTAATCTGACTCCAGGAGCTCGTGATCTAAGAACAACAAATATCAGGAGGCTCACTATAAAACACTGAAGCTAGCATATTGGAGCATATTAATCTGTGTTGTAACTATTGATTTAAGCAGAGGGACAAAGTGAGTAAGATAATATATGTTATTTGACCAACTTCTGTTGATGAAAAGGACAAGCTTTCGAGCTTGGGTCTTCAACACAGCAACAACAAAATGCAAACAACAAAGGCAATTTCAATGGAGTTATTTAATGGACGAAAGTCATCTGTAGTGTATGTCAACTTCTTTTTTAATTTACTATTTTAGTAGTGTTAAGAGCTGCTCAGACAGAAAGTCATTAGCAGTGCAACAACAACTTTATTGAACCAACATATTTATGAACAATACTTATATACCAGTTGATGAAAAGCTTTCCATATACTAACTTTTTACATATACATATATATATATAGAAATACTTCTTTTAATACAGAATTCTAGATGTAACTATTTATGCCAGGTCTGAATTTAGCCCATAAACTTGTTTTCCAATCCTTATGCTATTTATATTTAACTGTCTTCTGAGAAAGAACACGCTATTTCTATGCCTGATCTTGCATTCTTTACATATACCTCATTCCTGTTGAAGTCAGTGCTATTATCTCTGTTTAAGAACTGCAGGATCAGGCTCATAACAACAACAGACAACTAAAAATAGCACCAGTACCAAACTCAAGAGAAAGGTCCATCTCTTAGTAAACAAATGTGTGAGCCAGCCCATCAGAGCCATCCCAAATCGCATAGCTCCATTGACTTTGCTACACCAATTTCAAGTCACTGAGTATATGACCCACAAGGCTCAATATAAATACTATCAGTAGAGACACATCATGTATTTGAGCCAGCAGCAGTCATAAAAAAAATCACCTCTTGCCATAATGTCTTCACTGCAGAGTTGACTTAGTTTCTTTCTTGGGTGTTACTGCTAAACGTCCTCCCATCCACACACAAAACCCTCTCACCCAAGTTTCATGATGCTTCACATCCAGGCTAGCTAACCCAGATGGGGTAGAAGCTAGAGCTCAGATGCCACTTTCACTTGAGCTGGTAACCTGCCCACTTTGTAGTGAGGACATAGGGTAAACCAGTTCAGTGCTGGTAGTCCTCCAGTGGCTAAATGTTCTCCCATAATCATGGGGGAGGGACATAAAGCAGCAGCTTACTGCAATACAAAGAACTATGGGATATGCCCTTAGAAGTCCTACCAAGACACAGTTAACATTGCAGTGAGGACATACCTTTAGAATAGTATACTCCTTGGGGGTGCCTGATACAAGAGACAAAGTGTGGACTATTCCTGACTGCATTTTTCTCTCTCCTACAGTAAATTTCCTTTCATGTAAGTAATAAAAGTGGCCATGAGATTGATTTCCCCTTATTAAAGTAGAAAGGTCTTTCTACTATATGTATGATGAACTTGGTATCTAAGTATAACATTATGTATACCTTCCAAACCACAAGGAATAGGCTTTAGAGGTCACCAGATTATCAAGTTTTTCTCCCTTTTAGGAACTCTGCCGGACTCATGTTTTAATTCTGATTTCTAAATTTCTTTAGAAAATTATGTATTCAGAGTTGCTATAATTAAACAAACATAGGTATTTTGTAATACCTTAAATTAAGTAAAATGAATACCTTAAGTCTCATAACCAACCACTGTATGTTTCATTGCTAACTATATAAACATTAAATTGATTACAGTGGCCTTGTGTCTATTGGCATAGAGCCAGGGTACTGGGAATCAGGACTCATTCTAATCTTGTTTCTGTCACTGACTCATTGTATGCGGATGGGCAAGACATTTAGGGTGAATCCTGGCCCCATTGAAGTCTGATTGATTTCAATATGGCCAGGTAATCTTTCTGCACATTTTATCCATCTATAAAATATGCATGATGATAATGATCTACCTACTAATTGCTTTGTGAAGCCTATTCAATGTTTGCAAAGTAGGTTGAGCTCCTCAGATAAATAACATTATAGAACTGCAAAATATAATCAAGATCTACAGTAGTTGCATAATCTAAATCTCACAACTTTTCATAACATGGGCAAAACTCTTCTGTTAGCAGCATTTCTATCCACCACTCTTATACCCTGATCCTGCAAACATTTACATACGTGCTTAACTTAACAAATATGAATAGTCTCATTAAACTCACGAGGCTACTTATGTGGTTAAGTGTGTGTAGGATTGGGGCCTAAATTATTACTGTTTGAAAATCTATAGAGAAGATGCCAGCAACGTCCCTCAGTCTCCTTTAATACTTTTTTATTAGCATCGCAGAACTCAGAGCAAAATATTTTATATTAGAAAATTGTGCTCCTAAACAAGACAGTAGCATCAAGATATCTAAGGCATTAAATAGCCCAAATCTGAAATATTTGTACCAGAGCATTCAAGACATAACCAAATGGTACAAGGGAAACCTCTATAAGACATAAAACCAATTCAACGTATTCCATTATTTTGCTAATTCACAAGTATCTCCAGTAGGACACTGTGACATCCCTACACTTCAGCGAAAAGCCAAAGGAGTTAGCTAATACATGCAGTCAATGGTCTATTAGCAGCGTTGCTTCCCAAGTCCTGCTGTGAGTGAAGAGGGTATCAAGGCAACAATAATGATAAAGTAAAATCATAAGCAATCACTGAAAATGACATATTGCTTTCTTCTTGCAGATCTATCCAATGTTATGTTTAGCATTGGGACAGTTTAGAATTCTCATAAGACCAAAAAAACCACACACAAACAACATTTGAACAGTGGTTATATTGCACTTGAGTAACCCAATAATCATGCTTCAAGGGAGAAAAATGATTTCCTGTCAGAACTGCAGACTGAAACTGCCAAGCCAGTCTCTCCAAAACTGCAAGCGTATTGCCATTCACCCATTAACATTGTGATGAAGAGAGAATCACAACTCACTAAGCCAGCACATAAGCCATGGCCAGGACATCACTAAAAGAGGGCGGGAAAGCAAACGGGACTAGTAGGGGAGGTGGATTGAATTCTGGTAAGCACTTGGGTTTCAAAAACTGAATTTATAGAAGGCTGTGGTGTAGATGGAAATATAACTACACTGTGGTTTACACTTTAACATTTCTTGTACAACACTGGCAGTGTTTCGTGTTATTCATCGGGCCATTTATTAACAACTTACCAGATATCGCTCTCCAACGTCACCAGTTCTGATGCTGTATGTTAGTGGAAATATCATGTGTAATGGTATGTCTGCATTAGAAGGTCATCTGTCTACTAATGGGCATGTGTTTGGGGGAAAAAGATCAGGCAGCAAGTGCATGAATCTCCTGTGGCTAACTGCACCCCCCCCCCTCCACAACCTCCCTCCCCAATTACAGTCTGTTAACTTTATTAAAGTCTGCCCCCTTTTAAAGATCACTACCTTTTAAAATTAAATAAAATCAAAGGTAAGTTTGCTTGACAGGTGAAATTTTTCCAAGCTCACTGAAATGGATTTCCCCATCTGTAGCAGGGACCATGCTCCCCGACATGGGGGAGTTATACGACTTTGCCTTTTTAGAAGACCAACAATAGGAGGAGACAAAAAATAAAACCCACACAATTGCATTTCCTGCTTGTGCTGACTTTAACCTTCTTGGTCTATTCTCATCCCCTTGTGTTATAGTTCCACTTGTTGAGCCTGAGGCAAGATCACTACCCAGAAATGGGTGACTGGTTCACAACATTATCGCATGCATATCTGAGATTCCCAAAATGGAATAACAGCAATAAATGTGTCCATTCTTTTCACATTCGAGGTCATAGCAGGATACAGCATCATCATTAATATCTTATCCAATGTATTATTTCAACGCCCCCAGTGAGAAATGGGCTGCAAATACACCTATCTATCTCTACAAGCAACATGTACTATGTAATGAAAACCAAATCTAAAGTAGATTGAATTATTTCATATGGTCCTAGAAGCCCAAAATTTATCAAGAAATAAGACCCACAGTAGGAGCTGAAGCTAATTGTGAATTCTGACACAACTTCCCTAACAATGATTAATGACCAAGGGGGGGGAAATGTGGCTACGTGAGTAAACCGACACTAAGACATAAAGCTATTTTAAATATTTTCCTTTCTAATTAAATGTTTCATTCTACTGTGTAAAACTCAATATAAAAATGGACCGGATCTATTGTCTATCATGAAAACAGCAGGCAAGGAAATTAGTTAAAAGCAGTTAATTTGAATGCCACAAGTAAAGAAACAGCAGTTTCTTCCCTTTCTAAGCCAGACATAGAAATAAAGGGCTTCACTCTCTTCTCACACCAGTGTAACTTGTGACTAACACACTGAAGCCAAGGGAGATACACTGAGTGTAAACAAGAGGCAGAATTAGAGCTCCCAGTTTTGCACCTGGAATTCACTGTGGGTGAAAGTAACGCTGGGCCAGCACCTGACATATGCATCACATAAGTCTGATTAATGAGCACTGCACGAGTGCTCTAGAAAAGAGAAATCTGTATAGATGAAGATAGTTAATAAGTAAGGTTACAATTATGTCACGGAGATCACAGAAGACATTTTCTGCCCTGGGACTGGTGCTCCCAGCCAGCGCAAACCCTCCCCCTGGCCCCGCAACGCCCTCCCCTGCAGCTCCCAGCCCCCACCAGCTGCGGCAGGGGGCTGGCAGACCCTGCAGCTGTCCAGCTGCTGCAGGGGACTCCCTGCAACTGTCCTGCCATGGCGGACGGACTCCCCACAGCAGCCCAGCTATGGCCAGCAGCTGGGGGACCCTGCAGCTTGCAGCTACGTTAGGGTCGAGGAGACCCCGCAACAGCCCAGCCTCAAGGGCAGGGGGACTCCGGAGCTCCTACACATCCCAGTGATGGGGGACCTGGGAGCCCCAGCAGCAGTAGGTGCTGAACCCGCCTACCCATTTTGTCAGGGATATTTTTGGTAAAAGTCAGGGACAGGTCACAGGCTTCCGTGAATTTTTGTTTGTTTCCTGTGACCAGAGCCACTGAGAGCGGGTTTGGACCCGGTGAAAAAAAAATTTTCGGGCCCCCCAGCAAGGGCGGACCGGCTAAACAGGGCCAACGAAGCCAGGGACTGGCTGGGCCAACGAAGCCCTTCTGACTGGGCCCCGATAATTTGTACCGGCTTCCCCACCCCTCATCGGCCCTGCCTGTGACCTGTCCCTGACTTTTACTATAAATATCCATGACAAAAATTAGCCTTATTAATAAGTAATGTGCCAGTAGATGGCACAGAAAAATATTTAGCATTGTTCATAGGTTTTCTAGACCACATTAAAGTGGTTCTTGTGCACTCCACATGGCTTCCAGCATGCAGCTCTTTAAATCATTGGTACATAGCCCCTGGCCTGCAGCCCAGAGATGCATTGCACAATCCAGGTGCAAAAAATTGGGTTAATTGTTAACACTTAGCCATCTAGCTATCTACTTCCCAGGTGTAAATAAGAGAGTTCATTTCCAAATGTTCATTTCTACCCAGAGGTGCAAAATTAGAAGCTGGTTTTATCAACGAGGTCTCATGCTGTTTATTACTTCTCAAAGTGGGACGATGTTTGATATTCAAATTACATTCCCAGTTCATGAACTGTGGAAAGCTATTGGGTGGTGAACATATGACAACACTGCAGGAAAGGGAGCCCCCAAATCGATGGTGGAAAGGCAACTATTCCATTGGCCGGAGAGGGTGGGAACTCCAATCTCTGCCCCACCCAACAGGGACCTCATTCTGGTTCCTCTTTATCCCTCCCTCCTTCCCCAGGAACTGAGAGTATCCCTCTTACCACACAGCGCATGAGCTGGTGCTGCCAGTAGAGTGCTTGGTTAACTCCCCTGCACACTGATATACGGGAGCAGATTCCCCATGCATGACAACTCCATTTGTCTCAGACACCTGTCCAGTTTGACAGGCAGCCAGGCCAAATTTCAGTGGTGTTGCAACCCCATGCACCAGGTTGCAATGCTACTCATTGAAATTTGGCCCAGCCAACCCTCCATATGTATGGAGAGATGGCTGGGTCACACTTCAGAGGTGGTGTGACAATGCAGTTGTACTGGCTATACAGATTTAGTACAGGACCACTTTGAGCAAGTGCAAAAACTTTTTGGGGGCGGGGGGATGGGGACGTTATTGGCACCACTACTCCAAATATGTCCATGATTGGTAACTTTTATTGGGCATTATAGCCAGATACCTCTTTGCAGTGGAGTGGTCACAGATAGTTGTCATCTGATGGAAATCCTTGCAGAAGTAGACATTTTAATACATATTGTGCAATTGTTTGGGAGAAGTAAATTTCACTCCCCCACAGTGCAGGTATTCTGTGATGGCCAGACTTGGAAAGTGCTGTGGACCCATAATTTCTATTGACACCAGTGGACGTTGAAGCGGGTTAGCCCTAAGCAGAATATATTCAGCAGCACCTTGTAGAATTAAGGCCTACAGGGGAATTCTTTAAACAAAGAAATATTCATCAAACTTGATGCAGAACAGTTAGGTTGGTTCTGGCCCATCAGCATAATGAGGAATCTCTCCTGAAAACTTTTCTAGCTACCTAGAGCATGTATAAAAGGCTCCCCTTAGTACCATGTTGTCAGATAATACAAATATCATGCTTTCCTCAGGGAATTGATGAAGACTATGCCAAAACTAATAGTCTTCAATGATGTTTAAAATAGCAGAGTATGCCCTCATAACAGCCCATGTCAAACAAAAGGAACGAGTAAAACAAATAAGCTTTTACCAAAGCCCTCTTACTACTGAACACAAATACAGTGTATAAAGTGATAAACACCATCAGCACGCTTTAGCCAGAACCCAGTGCAATGTTATAACCTCAGAAATCCTTCCTCCTCCACATACCTTCCACCGAAGGATTTTACGTTGAGTCATTCTCCCATCAGGCCATGCATGAACAGAGCCCTGCATGAACAGAGCCCTGCATGAACAGAGCCAGAAGTGGGCCTCAACTAGTCTAGTTGAGGCCCACTTCTGTAGTATCTTCTTGCTGGAAAGGTAATTCTGTCAATCCCTGACTTCTATAACGACCACACAGCACTTTCAAGCGGTGGGAGGAGGGGTATTTGGCTGGCTGGCCAAATGAAGGGAATAGTGCTTTATGGCTTGGATGGGGAAAGAAAACTGCTGCAAAAGGGTCAGCATGGTCACTGACTCATCCCCTGGGAATGCAGGGTTTAAAAGGGGCAGCTCTGCACCTGAAGCCTCCCTTTTACATGGAGCAGGCTGAGGCTCCCTTACCACCATATTGGCTTGGGTCCAGTTGGGTTTTTTCACCTTCCCCACAGCGGGTTTCAGGAAGGGCTCTGTTCATGCATGGCATGACGGTCAGTAGGCCGTATGTCGCAACTCATTATGTGAGTGTATGGAGGATGTCCACTTCAGGTACTTCATAGGAAAGGTATACAGTGACCATATAAATGACTTGGAAAAGGACTTAAAAAGAGGTGTTTGTTAAAGGAACGAATGGGGGGGGCAGTTGGATTGGTACAGCAGGGAGCCAACTCCCCGTTCTTATCATCCACATTAACCCTCCTATGAATGGGATGGATGGTAAAGTTCTGGCAATGGATTTGCTGGAGAGCTGATAAAAGCCCCCTGGGTAATTACAGAATAAACCTGGGGTTACCTGCACTGTACACTTTTATCTGCCAAGTAGTCCTGGACATCTAATAATAAAGTTGTGGCCTGATTAAACCCATGTCAAATGTCTCCTGTCCCTCTTTCGCTATAGCCAGACAAACCTTCACAACAGGGAAACTAGGGCTAGGGGTAGAGAGAGGGCGCCCATCACAGAGATGAAAATTTAAAAAGCTAAATAAAAATGATCATTCTGAAGCTTTTCACAAGGAAATCTCACCTTACTGTAGGGCAACAAAAACCCACTAGTTCTCCCTCCACTCTGGTTACCGGCAGGGATGGGGCGGGGAGGCACTTATAATATTTTAAAACATTTGCAGAGTTTGAGAAAAACGGTTTCTGTTTAACTGTAGCTGGTTTAGAACTGCCTTAGGCCTGGAGAAACACATTTTTGGACTGCTCTTAAAGAACAGCTTGAGTTTTGAAGTTTGGGTGTGGTTTTTCTTTCTTTTCCCCCCCCCCCTAAGATTAAATGTTAAATTAATAAACATCAATAATGACAAATCTGCATGAAGTCTGCACACATTTTTAACAACTTATTAGCTAAAAACTTATTAGCATTGACAAAATGTATAATTTTGTTTCTTATTCTAACATTGTGCTAGATTCTGCATTTCAAATCCTGTGAATTATTTTGCATGTTGTTTTTGTGGTAATGAAGCATGCTTGAGCAACATTACATACTTTCAGCTGTCCCCTGAAACTTCATAAAAATAAGATTGATGTGTGATAAGGTTATTGCAGGGTTATCTAATGAATCTTTACAAATGTCAGCCTCATATATTAGTATCAGAACAATATATTCACCTTTACTTTCCTCATTACATATTTGGAAGCAATAATATGTCTTGTTCTGCTTGTAGCTGATTGATTAAGTAGTTTTCAGTAAAAATGTAACAACAGTGAATGATCATTAGCTGTTGATAAAAAAAATTATAGTGCCTTGGAGCATCCTCTGAATTTTTGCCCATTCTTTCCAACTGAGGAGTTTTAACATTTTAGTAATCCACAGTTGCTATCGGTGGGTTGGACCTGATTCATCTTGCATTAGCTGGCTGAAATGAAATTACTATTGGTTTACACCAGATTAAATAGGCCCATTGTTCCAGCAGCTACAAAAGTTTAACATGATCCATCCTAATTGTACCGGAATATTCCTACAGTAAAATGGTATCTGAGGTAGGATTTTTGATGATTTTATCCTTGTATAATCCTATTTTGGAATCACTCACTCAAATTTGGCCCAGCTGTTCCCTCCATGACAGAGGCCAAGTCAAACCAGAGCAGTGCTGTGACCCCAAGGGTCAAGTTACAATGCTTAGAGTGAGGAGCTGAATCCCGCTAGCCCCTTTGGACTGGAGCCACTGTTATGGGTCAGTGCAGGGTGGGCTCGGTCTGCAACTTCTCCACTCTCTCCCCCTGCACAGCCCCCAACCCCAGGGGAGCAGGACCCACCCCAATTTAGCCACTGCAAATGTTGGGAGGTAGAAACTAGCAGCATCAATGTGCCAAATCCTGAAGATCTCATTCAGTTCCTACAGAAGCAAAACTCCTATTGAAATCCATTCAAGTTCTTCTGCCTACATAAGGATTAAGTAGGAAATGAGGGCCACATTCTGCTCTCACTTTATCATTGGCTTCAGTGGAGTTACTTTGGATTTAGCCTCATGTAACAGAGAATTCGATCTTGGCTCTAGACTGCATGATTTGACCCAGAAGTAGAATAATTTGCATAGGAGGAGAGGAGCATGCAAAGGTGACACTGCTGGATCAAAACATGAGTCTACCAAAGCACGGATCATGCTCACTAACTCCTAGGCCCCACTATGCCATTCCAAAGCTCCTGTCTCACAAGGAGCCCCCCCAAAATGGCCTGGTTACAGGAGCCAAAGAAGGAGTGAAAACTTTCACTTGACACTCTTCATGCCATACGCAGCGTTACTGGCTGCTACCCAGGCCAGAATTTTGCATGGAGTTTTTGTTGTAGATGGTCATTGAGACGGCCTCTTACATGTACCAGAGAGCTCAGGGCAAAGACTAAGACACCTTTTGTGATGCAAATCAAGATTAATAAAGAAAGAATTATCTTCACCCCATTTTTAGGTGTCAACATAGCATCATGAAGGCTGAGGTTTGTAGGAATTCATAAGTGACCATCTTTCTGCAAAATGCATATAACCATCCAGGAACCACTCAAAGCCTATCATCATTAGCATTTGTCTAGTCTTATGTATATAAATCAGGCAGCTCTGCAGATTATTAGGAATATATTGTCTTTGACAGAAGTAACCAGTTGTCTGTTTGAGAGCTACAGGAACACTAATTCTTAAGAAAAGTATATTTGTCTGCCACATCTTGCATTGTTTATCTTTTTTATAGTGGCTTTTATCAGGCCTGTTTTTTGGTTATGGTTATACTTCCAGTTCATTAACTTTTCAGACTTGATTTACTTTCAGACACTTTACCCATCAGTGTACGGTGTAAGAATATGAAAAGTAGTAATGGGGGAATTATTTTTTCCCTCTAAAAAGCAGAACTGCAGAACTATATGTCTTCTCTGTTTTCCATGAATTTATAGGCAATTTTGACTGAGACAGTTCCTTGCTTGGCATACTAAGTCACTATATTTGTGTAACATAATTTGGACTCTACTTACCCCCTGTCTTTATTCACTAGTTCTTATCTTCTCAAATCAGGGTCATCTCTCACTTGCTCAGTTTTATAGCCTGTAGCTTGGACAGTAAATTACTGTACTACTGAACTCTCGCTCCTTAGTCCCGAGTAGTGGTCAATTCAAATTTGCTCAAGCATTACTCTTTACTTTTGCAAGGCTGCCAATTTGCAAAGTAAAGAAACATTGGAGGATTCCTAAAAAATGTTTGCTTACCAAGCAGGATCTCTGCTGAGATCAGTAGTTATTGAAAGCAAACCCCACCTTACTTGGGAAAAGAAACTGTGAGAATGTGCCATTCTCTTTAGGAATAAGAAAGGAAAAACTTACCAGGAGGTCGGACTGTTTACCAGCTGGAAGAGAAGGAGACACAGGAAATGGCAACCAGTAGCAAAATAGTCACTTTTGAGGAGCAGCTGCTTGGCTCTGCCAACTTTAAAGGGATAGTCCACAAGAGTGTGCTGGGGGGAAAGGTTCTATAGGAGGGCAACTCTGCACAGAGGAGAATCATTAGGGACCAGGGAGACAAGAAGACAGGCTACTTTTGCACTGTGCATACCACAACTATATCACAGGAACAGTCGCCAGTCATCCACACTATTCCTCTCTCATGAAAAGACTGTGAAAAGTTACTCTAAATAAAAGAAGCCCTTTTGGAATGGGATGCATCTTGTCTGAAATGGTTGAGCTGTGCTATAAACTTTATGCTTCAGTTTGCATATTTTCAAGTCCTTGAAAGTGGATCTGGAATGAATCAGCAATGGGTCAAACTGGTTCAGAAAATGTTTGAGTAACTCTGTTTACAGGAGCCTTCAGGGGTTCTCGATCAGCTGAATATTTTGACTACTGCCGTTCAATCACTACTCAAGAAAGCAGAACTGCTGGGAAAGGCAACACATCATAGAGCAACATTGATTGTAAATGATCCAGCGCTCATTACCTCAGGTCCCAAGTTTTGGCAACAGCATTACCAGAAGCAACTTCACATCATCACACCACCCCACTTAGTCAAGCCCTAGCCAACATCACTCAAAACCAAAGTTAAGAGTTTTTAGAAGGGACACATTGCCTAGATAACCTAACCTATTTTTTTCTCAATACTGAAGAATCTGAACTTGCATGTGACAAATTACTATTTTAAAAGAGAGAGGCAGCATATAATCTTGCCCAACTTCCCCCTATGATAGGCAGGATCAGACATAACTAAGTAGGTCGTTTATGGTGAGGGAGAAATGTCACTATGAAAATACAACCATTCTGTATCATTGCTTCTCGGCTGCAGCCAAAGACTTTTTATAATTTAGTTACCTGTATGTGGTTTTTCTCACACACACACACTCTCTCTCTCTCTCTTTAGAGCAATATGGAAACCCTCCTGCTCCCAACACAGTTAGGATCATGCAGCACTACTGAAGTCAACAGCATGGGTCTCACTGAGCACAAAGTTTGGCTCAACAGCTATACAAACTATCAGCGTAGTATCAACAAATGCATACAACCCTCATGTAACAGAAATGTGGATTACGCGAAATAAATTAGTATTACAAGTTGAAGTCACAATTTTTTTAAACTACATCTACCAAGTCACATGCTACCCTCGAGTATGGTACTATATGGTTCTTCACTATATTTTCATTTATTAGATTTTTTCTTTTTTGTTTTTAAATGCTATTTTAATAGAATTAAAAGGAAGAGATTACAGAATGCTGGGACCGACCGCAGAGCTGGCTCAACAAAGTAAGTCAAAGTTTGCAGCTTTCAAAGGAGTTCATACATAAGTCATATGTCACTGCTGATACATAAGCCTTCCACTTTTTTCCCTGTGCCCAGAGATTGTTCGAATTTGCACACACAATATTTTGTTTTAATACAAATAGTACATGACAATGAACAAAAACAGATTTAATTTTGTAGCTGGATCCAGTTGTCATTGATTTGTTTTACTAAATCACAATCTAGAAGTCTTTTATTATTAAATATTAATAAAGTTTCCAGTCTAGTTTTAAATTCAGAGTGAAATTAATTTGGACTGTTGATAGAAGTGTTGAGAAAAAGAAAGATTGTATTAAATGGTGAAATGTTAGGATCATGTCTCTAAATTTGTTCAGAACTTTGGTTTTAATGCCAGCCTGTGTAACTTTTCCTATAGAAACAGCTTTGGGGTTTTTTGGTGTGTGTGTGTGTGTGTGTGTTTTCTCTTTAAAAAATAGACTATTTTTGTTTGTTTCACTGTTTCAGGCAAAACTGATCATTGAGAAATAATATGACCCACCCCCAATAAAAAGTTTTGTTTTATAGCGCACTTTGGCAATATTTTAGGCACTCTCTCTTAAGGAGTCTGTTCCAAAGTCCATTGAAGTCACTGGAAAGACTCTACACGCTTTGTACCAAACCCTTGTGTTACATGTGCATGACATCATAGAACTGAAAGCTTCTCTATGGAGATGGAACCCTTTTTGATTTCCATTTCCAAACACTGCCTGCCTCTGTTCCAGTTCACTTCTCTGAGTTTTCTCCCTGTTCCTGGTACACTTCTTGATAAAACCAATGGCTTGAATAACGTTTGGCAAAAGCAGATTGAAGATTGGTATTGGCAACATCACAACAATAAGAAAAAAGGTGTGCAAAGGTTTCTAAAACTATAGGGGTCCATCTAAAAGATAATAGCACTTTAAAGAATTGAAACTTAAAGCAATCTCCCTTGTGTCAGAGGCCATAACTATTTTGAACATGGCTGTTCGGTGCTGCCAATCAATTTTTTTTTTGTTAATTTTCCTGCTATTGGGAAGAGTTTGAACATAATCCAGTCCAAAAAATGCTGACTTTTCTAAATAGGGCCTGTGTTTTTGCAATAAAGAACACTGGTCAATATACAACTAAAGAAAAACTGAACCAGATGTGAGTAATAGGACCACAGAACTTTGCATTTGCCCAGAATCGCTATTTTAAAACACACAGATGTTGGTCTACTGTTTTTGTGGGATAATACATTCTTGGCAGCCAAGAAGGGGTTTCAGTATGTTAGAAGGTTATCCTGGAACAAAAAAAAGAAAAAAGAAAAAAAAAAGGAGGTGCTAATTTATCAAGCTCTCCGCTGTGTCAAAGATTTCAGAGGCACATTCAGGAAATCACTTCAGAGGATGCTGCTCTCAGGACAGCTTTGCTTTTTACTTTTGTTTTCCTTTGCTAGTTTACTTTCTTGCTTGTAAAATGTCATTCTGCTCTTTTAAAAAAAAGGACACTTGTTATGTTTATACATACTCCAAATTTCAGGACAAGAAGTCTGGGCAGAACTGTTGATTTTTAATTGAAACTATAGAAAATCGTCTTTTTAAATTAAAAATGTAGTCAGACAAAAAAAAATCCAGCTACAAGTCCCTAGGTCCTACAAACTCTTATTCTTGCATAAAGCCTTGATTCACACCAGCAGCTCAGTTGAAGCCAGTAGGGCTTCTCAGGTAAGAGCTATTCACAGGATTAAAAGGTTTACAGGATCAGGCCCCCATGACTCCAAAACTGCTCAAAACAAAACAAACCGCTAAAACACTGAAAGCTACATGCATAATTGTTCAATAATTCAATTCTTTTGGCCACTTGTCAGCTGGGCTCCTAACCATCTACAGAATATTTTGTGGTGCACACAGTCATAAGGGTTTTTTTTCCCAAAAAAGTTGTTACATCGGTAAGCGTTCTTAATATAGAAATAAAATTTCAAGCTGTACTTTGTGTGTTTGGCATAGGGTCGCTTCCTTGTTTTACCACGTAGTAAATTTTTAAAAAGTCAACCTTTTCATTGTTTTAACAAATCCTCCTCTGAAAGATCATTAAAACCACTTCCCAACATACAAAGTTTTATTTTTATAGTCTATCTTCCATTATGGCATAAAGCCTTTCAAAAAAAATTTTTAAACCAGTGAAATATACAAATCACGCAAGACAGAAATATGTACATTAAATGTACAGAACAAACAGAGGAAATGACATAGAAGATTTACATAATATCTGAATGACAAGTAAAATATTTTACATTAAATAGTATTTTAAAAGCTAGGATCGTTAGACTCAGCTCTGCTCACAGACAGGAGTCACTAAAAAAAAGGAACAAGATGCGATTCAGCAAATAAAAAATGACTATGGTTTTTGTATAATAAAAACCAAAAGTGACATATTCAATGAAGTAGTGCCTTTCTTAATTTTAAGATACTTGGTTTGCAAACATCTGGAAGAGAGGGGTAAATATGTTCTTAATAAATTAAGAGCAATAAAGCATCATTTAAAGAGCTGATAAATGATCAAGATGAACTTAATGCAACAGCTTATAGGCTTGTGAGAAGTTAAGGCTTTAGTATGACTAAGCTAAAGTGGAGGATTTTACTTGTTTGGTATTGAATGCCAATTTGTTTAATTTATGGGATGGGAATGATTTGGGGTGAGGTTTCTGAACCAATGACAAATGCTAACTGTGTTCTTGTAAATACGCTATATTGGGGGAAACACAAGAAGTTGCTGTAGTAGGTACTGATTTCCATCTCAAAAAATTAAAAAAACCCTTAAGACAAACGAAGGGCCAAATACAGTTTGTGCTAGGGAATTTTAAGGTTTCTGTTTCAATGATAATCAATAATGCCCTTGCAGGAAAGTGGAAGAGAGAAGCAGTCTCCAACCAAGTGTGAATTCAAGTGCATGGTATCTGTTCTACCTGTAGCTCAAGAAGCCCCCTTAGGTTAAGAAGAGGCTTAACTTCTTTGTGATTAAAGTATTCTTAAAACCTTTGTGTTATGACACCAAGAATGCTAGAATCAATATCAAAAAATCCTAAAAGTGATTTGTAAAAGGAAATGGGGGAATAATATGCTCCTAACTGATGAACTGCCTCTGTAACTTTAGCAGTTTTATAAAAATCACTGGCTGTATTGAAATATATATGTACAAAAAGCTCTGAAATATCAGACACCAGCAGACCACAGTTTTCCCGTATATATGTAACTGCTCAAGTACAGTCTGAACAGTTTTAGTGTATACCTGCAATATATTATCTAAAGCACGTGTTCTGAAGACATCAGATGATAAATTTGGCATCGCTGCAATATTTCATTGAACTAAAATAGCCACTTAACATCATTAAGACATGAAACTATTGTCTCCTCAAGTCAAAGCTTTCCCAAAATCCACAATAAATCAACCATCTCAAGAATGATTGATGGTTAATTATTGATTTCCTTGGATAAGAGGGGTTATTTACTAAGCTGTGTTTTGAAAGTTGGCCAGCTATCACACCACTTTGTTTTTTAAAAGGCACTTCAAATTAGGGGAATTCTGTTTCCTAAAGGGCTTTCCACAGAGTAGGACAGTGAAACAGCTGCAGTGGTGCAATTTCTATTGGGTCAGACCAGAGCACACTGTTCGGTGAGATTCAAAGGTCACTTGCTCCTGATATTCTTTATCAGTAAGGCATTGCTTGCTAAGATGGAATACTCACACTTCATACACAATTAGATGAAGAGCTGATAGGTCACATCCTGCTTTGATGTACACCTTTAGTGTTAATCAAGGCAGATTTTTTTCTTGGTCTTGCTAGCTACTGGCCCAAGACTTTAGGTCCTAAATACCATAGCTGAACCCTTTAGAAGTCTTATGCGCTCGTACCCTTTAATTATCTCACCTTTAAATTAGCACCTTGCAGTCATGTGATTGACATCATAGTAGCTTTGTGCTGAGCCCTCCTGGGGATATACCAGCCCTCCTTTTATGAACCCCTGGATGTATTGATCAGCTTTGTATGCACCTATCAGACTACTTTTGGTCACTGAAGCTAAAATCATGCACAGGTTTGTGGGTTAGTGTGTTCATAAGGATCATTCTCAGATCCCAAGCACCTAAGAATTCTTTGCTGGCTGCACATGTACTATGACTCATGGGACTAAGTTAGGCTATGTTGGATTTCCCTTCAAACTACGCTATTTTTTTAAAAAGTCTCTTTTTTTGGGTAAAATAAATATTTTCTTGGGTTCTCCCCCATTATTGCCAAAAATATAAACCACACACAGTCCTAGGATGGGTGCAGAAAAGGTTCCAGTCACTTCTTTTTGTAACCTTTATAAAAAAAAAGAAAAAAAATCATTGGACTCTATAAATAAAGTGGAGATTGTCCTGGGGGTAGCACCCTTGCTGGCAGGTAGGAGAAGCACCTCCCACCTCATCACCCCCTATTTGCACACGAACTGGTCCACGATCTCTGTGCACTTCTTGCATTTCACATAGCAGCACCAATGGAACTTGCAGTGGCAGCGCTCTGTCTGCACTGTCTTGAACTGGTCATAGCCCCGGCCACAGCACATGAGTTCGCAGCCATCCATGCCCTCTGAGGTCTTATTGCAGAGGCGGCCCTGGGTGCCCAGGGAGCCGGTGCTCTCATTGCGCACGCAATAGTCGGGGCTAGGGTCAATGTAGACCAGGTCATGGATGGTGGGCGTGTTGAAGCGGCTGTTCACTTGCACCAGCTTGCCCCGGCTGTTGAGTTTCATGGCAGCAGCGCTATCGTATTTCTCCTTCAGGGCATCGCCCACTTTGCGGAAATCGGCCAGCTGCAGCCAACAGGTCTTCAGGCTGCAGGAGCCAGACACCCCATGGCACTTACAGGCCACATCAGCCAAGTTATACACAGTCTAAGGGAGAGAAAAGAGGAGGAGGGAAAACAAAAGTGTCAATGTGGTTGTTACATAGCTTGAGCGCACCCCTCCCTTAACATCCCCATCACCCCTACACACACGGGAAGAGAGCCCCTGACTCACCCCTACTTTCCTCCCCCACCCACACCAAAGAGAGTGAGCTCTCAACCTCCCTCTCACACACCATGCACACCCCCTAAGTGTGCACACAAGTCCTCAGTAGAATCATTCATGATGCATTCAATTTTAGGAATTTGCCTATTACAGGAGAAAGGATTTTACTGTTTCATTGAGAAATTTCAACCAGCCCTTTATTTTATTTTTACTCTCTCAACTGATCTCAGTTTGAGGCTTGTACTAGAGAAAGAGTTAAGCTTTCTTCTATTACAGGCTATGCGGCAGCTGATTGTCTGCTCTTGGCTCAGCAGTACCCTCCCATCCAAAATACTGCTGTATAAGAGAGACTGCATCCAGAAGAAACCCCCAAACACCTTTGGGTGGGGGATTGACCTACGCAGCAATATCCGTTTTATAAAGCTTTGGCAGCAAGATCTCAGTCATTTACGCTTTATAAATAGAAATAAGAGTCAAGTGTTGACACTGCCCCAAAAATCCTGGGGTCTGACACATTAGGTGGATACTGTATGCAACTTCCACCCAACATTTAAAAAGAATCTCGATGCTGCCAAATGGCACTGCAAAGAGGAGGCTGGGAAGGGGGAAAAAAACTGCCGAACTATCTGTAGACAACTGTGAAAGTTATTTTTCTTCTTTCTAGTAGTAAACTGACCTGTCTGTTGCTTTCAGATACCCTCCTCTCACATTTAAATAATATTAATATTCAATTATCTTTCATCCAGCCTCACCTTCAAACACAAGAGTAAAGTCTCCAGCAGACTATTTCTGGCACCACAGGCTCTAGGAAAATAATGACTTTGGCTCTTTGAGTTCATAGTATTGTTAAAAAAAAGTTTACACTTATTCATTTAAGGCATTTTCAAGATAAAAAAGGCCATAAAAAAACATGTTTCACCACAGAGGAGGGTGTTTTCTAATCATAAGCTTTTCACATCCTCAAAAGGGGTGAGGGAAATTATGTTAACCCTGCAAGAATATTCAGCTCTGGGGAGTTTGGTGCTTCTCTTCTCCCTCCAAAGCAAACTGGATTGGTTGGAAATATAAACCAATAAAACTCTATTCTGCAGAAAACTCACAGTGAACTGTAGGGTTGTAACTAACAGAACATGGAAGAAGACAAGATATGCTGCTCTCCCACTGATCTTATGGGGTAGGGAATGGAAAACCCAATGGCAGTAGTGTTGTCACTCAGGAATACTCCTATACACACACCCTCTCTCCCCCTCCCCATACTTAAACCCAACTTCACATGCTTTCCCCCTTGCATTTGAAGAAGGCCAAATATTAAAGGTTTTGATTTTTGAGCTCCCCAGCAGATTTCATTGAGGACTAATAAGAAAGTCAAAGGAAATATTTCCTTGAAAAACCAACACGTGCACGAGCTAAGGACCTTCAGAGAAAGTTATCCGTGCCACCGTTCTTTATCTCTCTCTCATTAATTAGGTGTGTCCCTTCCCAGGCAGGCTGCTTTGGGGAAGGGGAAGGAGCCACTCAGCCACTTACTCGTCTTCCAGCCTCGTTGTTATGCAGGTTCATCAAAATCCTAGCACTCTCGTAAGAGCCTTTCTGGTAAATTCTCTCACGCTCCCGAGCGTCCACAAACTCCTTGGCGAAGCGGTAGCCATATTCGATGTTATCCCCACAGCCACCCCACAGCCAGTCCCGGGGTAAATCTTTGGGCCTGGCTGCCCTGCTGCAGCCACAGGAGGAGAGCTCCCCCTCTCGGCAGGCGCGACTCATTGCATTAACCACCCCGGCAGCGCTGACTGCGTAAGTAAAGGCAGTCTCCCTACTGCCTGCAAGGAAAGAGAAAGCAAGTGTTAAAGGCAAGTCTGCACATGTTCCATGACATTCAGTACAGGGCATGGGGAACTGCTATATATGAAGTTCATGGGGTTTTGAAGTGTGCTTTAGCCTAAGAGGTCTCCATGGAAACATTTTTATTCCTCACCCTCCCCCGCAAAAGCAAACAAATCAATGACAGAAAGTGGAGGTTCAGTTATGAAGAGCAGGTGCTGGATTCTCCTCTCACACTGGTTTTCACCAGGGAACACTGTGGTGCAACAATGAGAGGAGAATCAGGCCCTAGGAGTATGTTTAAGCAATGGGTTACAACAATAAATGTGTCCAGGGGTTAGAGAGCCTGGCTGCTTCCCATCTTCTCTTTTTAAAGATGTTAAATACAACTTTTGGAAGTCTGTTCCTTAAATTACTACTTCTTGAACATGATTTATCTACTTCACTCATTTATTCCAATTTATTTAAAGTTACAGCATTTCACAAAGCCCGCTGGTGTCAAAGAAAGAGCACACCAGAATGATACTTGTCAATACTCTACCCTGCCCTGGCCGGCTACTTTGAAGAGGGTTATTTAAAAATAAAGATATAATACCCCACTGCCCACTAGTATCTAATAACCCAACCAATAGGAAGATTTCATACAGCAAAAGAAGCCACTGCCAATCATTTCTATAAGTTGCAGGGAAGAGCGAGCCTGGGCCAGGAGTGTATTAAATGTTTTAGCCAAGGACTGATTCCCTTACATTCAAGTTTTTCCAACTTCCATTTTAAGATAAATAAGTTTCTTTCAAGGTGATGACAGAAAAAGCTCTTTGTTCCTATGTGCTTGTCCATAGGATATCCTCACTGGAAGATACATTCATTAACAGCTTCCTCAACAAGACATCACCCTGATCCATTTTTACCTAGAACCCAGCTACATCCACCTCCTTTCTCGGGAATGGCAAGAGTTCTATTTTACAACAAATGTCTTTCATGAAAACAAGGCTAACATTATAGACCCTTCTGGAAGTTTGCATTTCTTCTTATCAGGAGGTAGGGCCAAAACCGCTACTTTTCAACATACCGGGCTCAGCAAAGTCCTTCTCCAGGAAAGACTACCAAAATGACTGTTGGATCAGGCTGAAACAGAATTTGACGTTGAAAATCAAAGAGAGCTAGCTATTAGTTTAACTGTTAGTTTTCCTTAGAGGGAGGGATAGCTCAGTGGTTTGAGCATTAGCCTTGCTAAACCCAGGGTTGTGAGTTCAATCCTTGAGGGAGCCACTTAGGAATCTGGGGCAAAAATCAGTACTTGGTCCTGCAACTGAAGGCAGGGGGCTGGACTCCATGACCTTTCCAGTTCTAGGAGATAAATAATAATTGGAGATATACCTATTTATTTCTATTCTTTAGTCCAAAAATAGAGTTGGTCTAGGTAAACCTCAATTTTCCAAGCTTGCAGGAGGAACATTTTTGTAAAAATCAGGGTTTTGTCAGATACGATTTTTGGATAACAGTTCTTTGAGGCAGGGACTGTTTGTACAGGGCCTGCCACCAAAGGCTCACTTCTGATTTAGGCCTGTTGGCACCACCGTATATTATGAACAGTACTCACAATTAATCTGTATTTAACATAGATCTAACACTATGTTCAGAGCAGCTATGTTAATGTAACAACTGCTGCCTTTTCAAATAATTTATGTTCTTTAAATGAAAAGAATCAGAGGTCATATACTGGGGAAGACCATTTCTAAAAACAGTAGAATCAGAACCACCCTTCCCCTCAGTGCTAGGGTCCATTCCAGCAGATACTCACTCATGAGACTACTTGCAAGAGTTATGGGTTACTCCTGAGTATAAAGGTTCACAAGAGTAGTCTAAGGGGTCATAATAATGTTGGTGTTATATGTTTATTTTGAATTTACCATAAATTAACTGGAGTAACTGCTTGAACAGATTTTAAAGCTAAATTCTGGATTGTACTGTAATGAATGTTTTGGATTTATTCTGCAGTCCTTATTCAAGTTAATGGGATGTTCGCCTAGGTAAGGAATGCAGAATTTTTTCTTTTGTCTATGATCTTTTTTTGAAAAATGTATGGTTAGCTCAGGTTTACACATATTAATTATCTTGTGTACTCCATAAAGTTTTAAAACTCAGGTTTTTTAGCTAAGGTCTTGGTGCATTTTTAAGGAATCCTTAAGGAAGAAAGGATGTGACGGAAGGGTGTGAAAAGGGGAACATGAGTGAGAGAAAACTGTCCCTAAAAGAGCAAGTTGCATATATTCAACTCCATTTTGTAGTTAAAGCAAAATTTGGCTAATCCACTGAAACTGATCTCAGGGCAGGCAGTTTGAGATTGCACAACCACTATTAACCCAACACATCACCCTATGTCTCATTAACTTTGGCAACATTATAGGAGTCACATTTCCACATGGATAAATTGCTCTGGAATAGTTTTTCCAGAATATTTAGGCACAAACATGCTTTCCTCCAGCAACCAACATGTCTGTCTTTTTCCACACTTCTTCAACATCCATCTCTATTGTGGCCATTGCAAGAAAACACACCATCTAAACATGTTTGAGTTCCTCTATGTCCTTCATATGTAACATAAAAATAGGACATTGTTCTATTTACATATTACTGGTTAGAGAAGTGCCACAGAAAATATATATGTAAAGAAACAAAATCTATCTAAATCTGGGCATAAGATACAGGACAAACAGAATGTTTTGTATTTCAAGAGCATTCAAAACTATCAGCAGACGTGATTAGACTGGACCTCTCTCCCATGCAGTTGTTGAGAAGATCCATTTAGTTTGTTTTATGTTAATATTCCTTTCTTATGTTTTAAATGCAGTCCAAATATGCCTTAGTTCTAGGCCTACTAATAAACTAAAGGACAGCACAATATATTGCATATGGCAGGATTTTAATAGTCTAATTAAGAAATGATCAACTGAGAGGAAGCTATGGTAACAGTATAAAAGCCCTGTAAATTTAATGTTCAGTAAACTATATATTCAGTTTCTATACTCAATGCTTGGTTTATTGGTACAGCTTTAGATAACTTTGCCTGACAAATCCTGGAAGAAAAAAATATAAATGGACATAGTGTAATAAATACCACAGATAAACTATCAAGTCAGTGCTTTTCTAAGAAGATTCCTCAATGCAGAATTACTTATGTTTTAGTCATTAGCATAAATGACAAAATCCTACAAAACTATGCAGACTCAGGATCCAGTTATGATCATCTCACACTGAGGAGAATAAGGAGCAACTCTACTGACAATCAAATTATTATACCAATGGAACACTGGTTTAAGTATAATCAGACTCAGACTGCAGACTTTTTTCTCCTATTCAAGAGGAACAACAGCCTGCCATGTACGTCACATCAAAATGTAAAATAATACAACTATAAAACAACAACACTTATCTTGTTCTTAATACACTTTTTAGGATCTTTAAGTGTTGGATATACCCTCTTGTATCTGCAGTTACTAAAAGTGGCTTAATTACATGATACATTGCTACATAGATATTAATTAATACAGTCATATAGTAGTGAAGAGGGAAAAGTTTTTCAACTTGTAATAAACCCCTGGGACCAGATGTGTGACACTCTTGAAGGTGTGAACCTTTCATACTGGAAACACGAGCAATACAGATATGGGCCCGATCCTGCCATCTTAATTCACCACCACTGAATCAGCTGAACGTAATTGAGTAATAACAGTTGAAGTTTGGGGCCAGAAATTTCAACATTTTTTTTTTTACTGGTTTTAGTTGTAACCTCAAGAAGATTAAAACTGAAAAGTCTCGAGGTTGTTACATTTGTTTTTCATGCTTATCTTGCTTTGTGGATCTTGCTCAGCTTGAACAATGAGAAGTGAGTTTAGTTTTTAGGTTCTCAATGCTGGAGTTGCAAAAAAAGACCGGGGAATATCTATTTGTTTAGAAGACACTGTTCCTCGGATATTTTTAAACTCTGGCACTTTTCTATTCATTTCAGGTTTTATAAAAGCTTTATTTTTACAAAAAGTTAAGTTTAGGGCCAAACGTAATTGACAGTATTCCTTCAAGCTATGTGAGGGCTAAGCAATTTACAAATAAAGTTGTTTTAATGTAATTTAAACCATTATTTTTGAAACAGGATAGGAAAGCATTGGAAAAGGATTTAAATTTAGATCTCAAATTAAAAAGCTACCGTGCACAAGCTATGAGCTACAGCAATGCTGAGATTAAGTGCCAGTACAAATGCTGTATAAAACACAGAAGACGATAGAAAGTAGATTCCTCTGGCTAAGGATTCAGTAGATAGAGAAGACTGGAAAATTCAGAGGAACGTTCCATCTTTGGGCTTGATCCTGTACCATTGAAGTCAATGAGAATTTTGCAATAAACTTCAATGGGAACAGGATTGGGCCCCTAAATTATAAAGAATTATTTGTACTATGTGGGTTGCGTGGAACAACTGAATTTTGAAGATGGATTTAACAGGAAAGAGGTTGGGACCCCAGCTCACTGGGATAGGAAGATTCCTTCGCAACATCCTTTCCTAACAGCTATGTTATTATATGCAACATAAACTACAAGTGCACTTTGTCCTGATAAAACTGATTTTGTATGGATTATAGAGCGGTTTTCTGTTATAAAACCAACTTTCTTTAAACCATAGAAGGATTTTGCCACACCTGGCAGTAAATGAGAAGGCATTGTTTATAAACACTATGGAGAATGTCAGTTAACTGCTACATAAAATTAATTTATTAGACAGCCTGAGCAATTTTGGAACACAGATATTTTTGCCACACACTACTACTTTTTAGTTAGTTTTAAACATACCATTATTTTATTTCAGATTTTTACCTTAAAGTTAATGAGTATTTTAGTGCCACTTTTTCTTTACTACTGCATTCTTATATTCAGATTTTTTTTGCCGTCACCTTTTTGAGGGGTGGGAACAAGCGGAAAATCAACTCTGACTAAAAATAGGGTTTTTTTGTCAGCTATAATTACAAAGATTAAGAACTTGGCAACAGTGTCTAATACAGAACATTAAGTAAATATCACACACCTTCTTAGGCAACAGTTTGATCAGAAAGTTTTTGCTTCCTACCTATCTGCATGACTCTGCCAAAAACAGAGTTGTTGTCCACAGTGCTGCAATTCCATCTTCTGTGTCTGAACTGATACTGGCATTCCTTAATGCCTGTCTTTGCCCCCTCTCCAATATACTGCATGTGGTCCTGATACAAGTGGCAGAGTTTCTTCTGTCCTTGGGAAAGTCCTGCTAGTTGACTACATAGTGGCTGTGCTCCTATTATATATACCTCTGACATCTGAACAGGGTTCATAGGATTCATATGATTCATACCTAAAGACCTGCATAAAGAAAGAATTAGATTAACATTGGGAGGACAAATACAATATTAGAGTATAAAACTACCCACTCCTGTTCTTGTGACCAAGAGGAAAACTTTTGAACAACAGTGAAGATCAACCAACTCTTGTTTAAAGGCTGCACAGAAGACAGCTGGCCACATGTACAGAATGATGGCAGCAGCCTTTAATGACGGTCTTTGCCAACACTTCAATGTACCTGAGTGCCAGGATTCAAATTTCATCCCATCCCTACAAATTTCTGTGGGCATGGTAAAGTTACAAGAAGTCCCAAGCAACTGCCTGGTCGTAGAAGTGCATAAAATAATAACCAAACCACACGATTTAGAATTTTCAACCTCAACTTTCAGTCTACACAATTATTAGAAAATAAGGAAATGCTTAAGTACCAACAGCTTGATGCTGTTACAGACAACTACTAGTTCCTTCTAACTGATAGAAAAGATACAGAGGCACGTACAGACACTAAACAAAATTAATCATGTTTTCCCAATTCTTAAAAGGAGGTCCATATGTGCTTTCACATGATTAAAACAGGGCTGCTAGTCAGAAAGTGTTCAACTGAGTAGAGGTTTTGCTTTAAAAAAAAAATCTCCAAATAGAAACATTAAAAAAATCCAGATATTAACTAGAGTTTCCCCCCCCCCCAGCAGTTACAAGAAATAAACTCAGCTCCTGGGTCTATTTAGAAAGTTGTTTAAATAATAAATAAATAAATAAATAATCTCTGTGTTGAATTTTTTGTACATGGTATTCAGTGCTTTCCCTTACATTTGTTATTTCAGACCCTGAAGAATGAGATTTTAAGTGACCCATTTAGAAATTTAATTTTGCTACTTTAACGGTGGTGAAAATAAATTTCCTTTGGATTTACAGTTATCCCAGAAATTGAGTATTCCTAAAAATCTCCTATTCATACAGCACTTTCCCTAGGAAGAGATAAGATATATATACACATAAAAAACAAACAAAAATTCAAGATATTCTTTTAAATAAAGTCAGTATATTTTAAGATGCTTACCACCAAGAGCTGGCTTCTATTACAACTTGGGCAAAAGAGGAGAAAATGGCCAGAACCACTATGAGATACTTGGAAGCCATTGCACTGCCAACTGTCCCCAAAGCACCTCCTTGGACTAATATTCCAATGGATTTCTGGAGGAGAAATAAAAGGAACAGATTGTTTATTGTTTCTCAGATCATTTTCAAGCATACAAGTTTAAACAAGAGAGGTATCCTGGGTCCCTTTTAAGTTGACTCTTGACTGACTGCCCTTCTCTCAAGTGAGTTTTTGGTGGCAAAATGCAGGCAGTTTCTAGTCCAAATTAGTCCACCCACGCAACCTGACAAGGAAATTTTATTCACTGCGATTCTGCTTGTAGGGCTGCCCAGCGACTACAGACATGTCTCTGTGCCGTTGAATCAAAGCTCGGTGCCAAACCCAATCTCTTAGAAAAATCCCTTATTCTCCGTCGCACACTTTAACAGCAGCAAAAAACTTACTCCACCTTCATTCTTCTAGGAGCAGTCTACAGGGTGCCCGGACAGGGGAGAAGCAGCAAGTGGAGCAGTCACATCAAGGGCAAAGTGAAGATGATGCATCAAGTTGTGGGGGTGTTTTGGGAATGGGGAGGGCAGGGAGATTCAGCTGTTACATTAACTCCAAACTAACAATGGATGTTCCCCGGTCCCCAACCCCCCCTCCCCACACACACACACATAAATGACACCTTTATGGGCCATTCTGGGAGCTGCTTCCAGATGAGAACCATCGAGGCAGAGCTCGTCCGAGAAAGTATGTGCAAAGCTCATTCCGTTGTCAGGCGACGCGCGTTTCTCCTTCCCAGCTCAAAATGCCTCTCTAACCCGAAGGGAGGATTCCGATTCTCCTCATTTGGGAGACAGATATTTGGGCCCTCCAGGGATCCCCAATTTGATTGCGGCCGGAGCGCTCTGAAAGCCACCAAGGCAGCACGGGATAAGATGCCGGTGGGGGGGGGGGCTCTCCGGCTTGATTTCACCATCGGGGGGAACAGGATCGCGTTGCGCCGTCACTGCAAGTAGGACGCCTGGGAGCTGGAGGTCGGGTAGGGTTTGTCTCTTCTGCCAGGAGACGCAGCGCCCGTGGGTCGGGATTGTGTCGCCGGCTTCCCCGCGCACGGGGACTGACCACACGGTGCTGGGAGTCGAATCAAAACAGCCCCCTGCGGGAAGAGCCGGCAGCTCCGTCCCCGGGACAGAGGGAGCGCGGAGCTGGGACGCGGGTTTGCCCGGCAGCGGCCCGGGGACGGAGCGCTCTCAGAGCCAGTGACCGGGCGCCCCGCAAGCCCAGCTCCGGCCGGCTCTCAGGAAAGGAGCCAGCGAGCCACTGCGGGGGGAGAGGCCGCTAACGAGGCCCAGGGGAGCCCCCGTCCGTCAGCGCCGACACTAAGCGCCCGAGCTCCCGGGGGAGTTGGGCGCTGAGCTCCGCGGCCAGCGGAGCCTGGGAACGGTTTGGTTCAGGGACGGGTGGGTTAGCTGGGGGAGAGGCTGGGACTGCCCGGCGCGGAGCACCTGCAGTGCCAGGGGGCTGGCGGGGGCACACAGCCCGGGAAGGAGCCTTCCCGGCTCCCGGGGCACCCGCCGAAGCCCTTCTCCCCGGGGTGCAGCGGAGTGGCGCGCCAGAGGCTCCCTCGGGGCGCGGGTTGCAGGACACTGCGCGCACTTGGAGCCCGTCCTGTTCCCGGCCCAGGCGAGGAGAAGAAAGCGGGCCGCTTTCCGGAGCTACGCGCACTCCGATTTCCGATTGGAATCGCCGGCAGAGGCCCTGCTCCGGATGGGTATTATTAGCCCGGGGTCTAATTGCTATTAAACACTCCCAGCTGCCTAATGGGGGGGGGAGTTAAGGTTTTCAGACGGAGCTGAAGTGGAAATGAAGGGGCGAGCGCGAGCCTCATGCCCACAGATTAAGAGATTTTCTTTGTTACGGGAAAACCTTCAACGATTCCCAACAGTATGAAGGGAAGGAGAATCCGGATTGTCAGGCGCAGTCACGCACGGAGTTCGCTAGGGATCAGAATCCCCTCGACTGCTGCTTGCTCAGCATGACGGGGGAAAGCGAGGACTCCCCTGATGGCTTTAAACACTTTGTGCCGAAGGGTTTCCATTGGATTTATCCAGTTTTTCCTACCTCGCCTGAATAGGCTGAAATAATCCTGAGTTACAAAAGGGCATTGCTCTGAAATCCATAAATCCAGCCCTGTGTTTTTGTTTTGTGTTTAAATAAACTCCCCTTCCATGAGCGCAGCCAACTCTCTGCCTTTACAAGGTTTCAGGGGAGAGCGGCCAATGCGCGCAGCAGAAAAGCCAATGGTAAACGGAAATGTACAAGCAGAAAGTGGAGTGAGTTATTACATCCCAAGGTCTCTGCCCGCGCATAAAATATCGATGCCAATTAATAAGTTAAACACTTCCAGTAAATAGGTTACTCGATCGGGCTTTAGTTCATAACGCAGGACTTGTAAGGAGAGTAATTTAATTTTTTTTAAAAGGCAGTTCAACACTTGGGGGCTCCCTATTCATTCTCAAAACGTTAGTAGTGAATTAAAGGTGCTCTTAATTCTTCCTGAATTTTTTTTTGTTGGGGGGTGGGGCGGCGTTTGGAGAGAGAGAACAACTGTCATAGCAACACACAGGAAATTGATAACATGAAAGCTGCCCGGACACACACAGCATTCAAGGGCACAGAAAACTGGGATTAGCGTGCAGCCGCCTGCGTGTGATGAGCTTTGTTACAGCTACACTCTCCCTGTCACTTGGGGTGCAGGGCTGTAGCACTAGGGACTTTAGATCCGCTTACTCTCTCTTACTAGGTGTAGATGGTTCCCTCCTCCACCCACTTCGCGTTTCACACCAGGCAAATCACTTAGTGTGCTGAATACTGTACTAAGGTTTTAAAAATATGACAAAGAAAATATGTAAATTTAGAACTCGGATTGGCCCTCTCCTAAATTACAAGAATTAAATCTGGGGAAATTAATGTGTGTATAAGTGACAGTTTGCGGAGGGCGCCGTAATGATTAAATTCAAATGTACTTTTTAGCAGCAGCTTAGAAAATCGTAAAGAGATTTATGCACCATAAACTAACTTCGCAAGTTTGGCAGTAGCCTCAGACACCCGAAATAGGGGTTTGGACGAATTTGGATATTTCGGTGCCCAGAAAGGGATTCAAACTGAAACCTAATTCACTGATCGGCTCCTACTGACAGCAACTAATTAGACATTGCTCCAACTCAGTTACTAGTCACTTGTCTTCGCAAGCATCTGTAGCGCAGATGTGAAACGAGCGGGTGTGTATGTCATTTCGGGGTAGAAATGAACTTTGTGGGGACAATGCGGGCGGTTATAAGAGGATTCAGCCCGTGGGCAGCAGGTCACCCAGGCAACCGAAGTTGATTTCGGTTCCTAGGCGTCCTGCCAGTGACACCCTCCCGAGCGTTTCTGCAGTGGGGAGATTAAGCGTCACAACTGCAAATCACTGACAAGCCAACTGGTTCATGGAGTCAAGACCCCAGGCTCTCCATAGCCAGCAAAAGCAGCCAGTCCTCCAGCGTATAACAGCCCAGCCTCGCAGAGGGGAGCGCGCACCTCCAGGAGCACCACTGTGAGCAGAGCCAGGCCTTAGAGGGGCGCTCAGAAAGGAGTTACAATCAAAATCCCGCAGAGCCAGAAAAATCCCAAGGAGTAAACAGCTGGGGCAAGGTCAAGAAGGGAGTAGCAGCTCCCCCCTCCTGTAACAGTTCTCACTCCGAAGTGTCTCACGCACGAGAGCCCTAGTGCAACCAGCGCTGGCCCGTAGGTGTGGTTTTAAGGCATAAAAGAAAGGGAAGGTGTAAAAGGAAGGTTAGGACGCTGGAAACATTTTCTTCTGGCTCAAAACCCTCCGGCCTGTACTCCGACTGCACGGCTGGGGAGTCTTTGCATGGGGGTTATTACACTTCACACACAGCCCGGAACGTTGTCGGAAGAGGAGTCAGGCGGGTTTCGTTAAGTGGAGTGGAACGAAGCGGGCCTCGCCTGGACCGGGCGGCACCCGTTCGGGGAGTCATTCAGCCCTTCTCCCGACAGGGGGCAGCCTCAGCCGCCAGAACCCCCGCCAGGACTGACGCCTGGTTCGGCGAGGGGCTCCATCGCTAACCCTTTTTTTTTTTTTTTTTTTAATTTTAACCATTTATTGGGACTCCAGTCTGAGAAGTCAGCCCGAGAAAGAGAGGAGACACCTGCGGTCGGTGAAGTTACGGTCAGTCTCCGCTGCTGCAGCCACTTCAGTATCACGCAGCTAACAAATTGCCATCAGTAAACTCCTGGAGGTACCAGCTATCGGCCCCAAAGTCTTACACACCAGCTGAACTTCGTAAGGCGCTTTTTTGGGGCGGGTGGCGGGAGGGAGAGAAGGGGGGTAGGCTCTTCGGTAAGATGAAAATGGACTCTTACAGATTCAGCACAGCCCTGGAATCGCCTGTGATCCTGTTTTTACACAGGGTGTCTGGAAAGCCTGTTCAAGCATCTGGTTTTATGGTAGCTTTTATGTGAGCACTGCCTTTGGTAAGTAGGCACCCAGAGAGCCATTCGGCGCTGGTGGGTTGTAAAATGCAGAAACGATTGCTGTATACTGATTTGCTCTGTGGTTTCAAAGCAAACGATTTACAAAAGCGATGCCACCCCTTTTCCCTCCAGTGGTTTTCAATAAAAAGGGGTCCGCGTATTGCAAGATTGTAGGGTTCAAGTGTACAGAAAAAGCCACTTACTCTGTCTCAGACACCAATGTATACAGTTAATTCATGGAGAAAAGGGAGAGGGTTTTTTCCTAGATTTTTTTAAAGTACACTCCCGTACTTTACATTGACAGAGTTGAATGAACTTAGAAAAGATTCGTTTCTCCGAGAAACTGAACTTTCCGTGACCCTCCGAGTGTAACTAATTTAGCATGCAATTGACAATTAAAAACAAACAAACTAACAGACTTTCCAACATGGAGTCCCTTAGAGCATCAAAGGGGCACCGAAAAACCTCGTTTCTCCTTTGCAGAGCCCAGCAGCAGAATCCTTTACAGATGCCAAGTGACAATCTCCAACATTTAGAATAAAATTAAAAGGGGGAAGGGGAAAAAAAAGCCAGGTTCTAAACTGGCCTTAAGCCAGAGTTCCTTAAAGGTGCAGGCCTCCATTACTGCCTGCTCACTCCTCCATGGCTATTCTCCCCAGAAATGAAGTCCGGAAAGATGTCTTAAAAACTTCGGCTACTAGAGGCTGCGAAAAAGATGCACAGCGTTGGAGAGCTGAATTAAAACAAGCGTCTTAAAGCCTCTTCACTTACTTTAAAAGAAACTGGTTCACGATAGGCGGAGGGGGGGGGCAATTTGGCCGTAAGAAGTGGAGTATTTCAGCCCCCCCATCTCCAGCAGGAGTAGATGAGTGAAAAAGCTTAGAGTTTGGGAAGAGGGGGGAGACAGAGGGTCGCCAAGGCTGTTTGTGCGGGGGGAGGGGGGGAACCCCACACATCTCACTACCGAAATACTTGTAAATTCGCCACCCCCCGGACTCACACAAGCGAGCTCAGCGTCTTAACAAGCAGCCCCTCATCCCAGCCTAGGACTCACCTCCATTGCAGGGGGAATCGCCGAGAGCGAGCAGCCAAGTAATCCAAGGGGGGGAAAGGGCGAGGAGGCGACGAGAGTAAATCCGGGCTCGCAGGAGCTATGCGGTATCCTCCAGAGCAGCGAGCGGCGGCGGCGGCTGCCAGGGGCCAGGAAGGGAGCGAGCCCGGCGAGGGGGAGCGCTGGGGCCCGGCGAGCTGACCCCAGGCAGACGCAGACCTCTGTCCGGCGCGGGCGCTCCCAGCGCGGAGCAGGGCACCCGGGCAGGCTCCTTTCCAAGGTCCATCAGCGATCGCGGTAATTAGGGCTTTCCAGCGAAACACGCGCGCGCGCGGCGCCCCGTGGGCGTGATCGTGCGGGAACACTTGGGAAACCAATACAATCTTCGGGAGCGGCTGCCGCGAAAGCGCCCTGGGCTACGATCCTTTGCACCAGCCCAGCCCAGGTGGTGCCGCCGCCGCCGCCGCCGGAGCGGGGCTCGCCGCTCCCTCCCCAGCAGCCCCGCGAGGAGCTCGCTTCCTAGCGCGCTCTCGGCCCCCGCCGAAGCTCCGTGCGGGAGAGGGGCGTGAATGGACGCGCAGGAATCCCCCCCGCTCCCCTAGAGGCTGGGTGTCCGGGGCTGCCGAGCCATCCGCGGGCTGCGTCCCTCCATTTTAAACCGGGGGGAAGCCGGACTTGACTCTTCGGCGCAACTGGGGAGGGGGCTGCGCGTCTTAGAGGGGGCGGCTTCTCCTGCAGCCCAGACGGGGACTCGGGCAGGAGGCGCTGCGGGAAGGAGGCGGGGGGAAGGTCCCGGGCTCAGGGGCTGTAACTCTCCCAATCCATTGCCGGGCAAAGCCCCTCAGCGCCGGGCACCAGTTACACACAGGCGGGACCCGGAGCGGCGGCCAAGCGTTTCCTTCCTGCGCCTCTCGGCTGGGTCCCCGCGCGCCGCAGCCAGCCAGCCAGCCCGCTCCCCCCGGTCCCCTCCCCGAGGTCGCTATCGCTCGCGGCTCTCCTCGTCGCCCTGCCGCTGAACAGTGCACGGAAAAGTTATGCGGCCGAAAAACTTTAGGAGGTGCGCATGCGCCTTGCGCCGACCTATGGCAAACCAGGCTGGGTTTTAAAGCTGTACCACAGACAGGAGCCCAACGCAAACCTCTGCACTCCAGAGATGCTCCACAGGACCGTCCCCACCCACCGCCCTTCAAACTAGTCAGTTGCATCCTTCGTAGGAAGGAGCCGCATTCCTATAGATTACTTGCTGCCTGCTTTAGCTAGCGCCTCATTCATCAATGCTGCAAGCTACGCGGAAACGCCAATTGGACCAGCTTCCCCTAGGCTGGCTCGGAGAGGACCAGTCCTGTGATTAAAACCTGTCTCCATGCCCACCCCGTAAAAGGAAACCCACCATCCGTGAGACGTGATTATACGCGATAGTATAGACACAAATACGCGAACCATACCCTGGGTAGTGCAACTTTATATATAATTCACCATGTGTACGTTATCTCCATACATGAATACAGACACTATGTATCATACGAGAAAGCTTTGCGCGTGCGTACAAATATATATAATTCGTTTTTGTTGATGAATTTCTCATGTCACAAGTGATTCCTTGCACGCCCAAGGTTGTAGATGTGCTTCCACGTACGCTTGACAAATGCTGGGTTCCTAAGCAGGCTTGATTATGTGATTTCCCCTCTTCTTCAGTGTTTATTTCCGCTGTAAATTTGGCAGGTTGTTGTCAAAACAGTTTAAGTTAAATCACGCAGGACCTAATGAAAGCCAAAGTCGAGGACGGTTTCCTGAAACCTTTGTACTTCACAATGGTTTCTCCACTCCAATCCTCAGCCAAAGGTTTTATTGAGTGTCTCGCATCTCACATGCAAGTGAGGAAGTAGCAGCATTCCCTGAGCCATTTCATAATTCCGTATTATTTCCCTTTTATTCCTCTATAACTGCAGGTCCACTGGGGTGGGGTAGGGTGGGGTGGGGGCGAGGGGGAGTCCCATTATCAAAGCAGCGCTGGGAAATCCAAACAGTGCTGAGAAAGCAGCCTCAATATCAATAAATGCATTCACGCTTTCAAAGTCATTCCAGTGCAAATAAAATTCCTTCGGGAGTCCAACGGGGAAACAACACATCTCAGTTGGTCTGATTCCACTACTGCAGTACACACTCTTCCAGGGCCAGGCAGTCTCTCTCTCTCTCTCTCACACACACACACACAAATACCCCCCCATAAGTGTGTATGCACATATATACAGAGGTAAGTACAACTTTCCTTTGTGCGCACGCACACAGGTAAGTACAACTGCAGAGTTGAACAGCCTAATCAATGCAAACCACTCTCAATAAGACCAGAAAGTAGTGACTCTTCTGGGGGTAACTGTTTGTGCCAGGTCACAGTGTAAACGTCGCTTTTTTTTATTATTCCTTTCCTTCTCAGTTATTAACATTTCTGTAAACAACCCTTCCGTTTGTCCAGTCATTTCAAAACCTTTATGGCTCGTGTTGAGTTGTTTCTGTTGACAGCAGACATTCTATAGGATCAAAGTCGTTTGTAAAGCCCGTTTCTTTCATACTTACTTTGGAAGATAGTGGCAAGGGAGTAGGGAAGATTTGTTTTGTAAACTTGCTGAATCTCCCTGTCCAACTTTCAGAACCCAAATACGAGATTGCAAGTACTATGGGGCTGCAATTAAAATTTCAGGATGCGGTGAGACACATGTGTAATGTACATAAGAAGTGTACCAAAGCTCATTCTGAGAGATGAGAGGCCTTATTTGCACTTGCCCCTGATTGAATGATCAAACGGACACTGTGTAAAACAGGACTGTAAAAAAGCACAGATCCTTTATTCTGATAGATTTGGGTTTAAGGGACAATAAAGTACTTCAGATTACTGCTAACCACCTTGAATCTTATCTAAGCACCTGAAGCAGAGAGCGGTCTGTTATCAACACAATTTATTGTTCTTCTTGTTAGCTGTTCCTGTTATTTGGCAAACCTCGCCCTGGTTTTAGGCAGATCTTCAAAACCTTCAGTGGATGTGTAATCAGGTATTTGCAAGGATAGTCCGTGCTAATCAATATCTAACAGAAAAGTGAGGAGTTCAAAGAATGTATCTGTTCTCATCAGGCACAAGAGAACGGTCACTCCTCGCTTTTATCAACAGCAAAGGACTAAACCTCCACAAATGAAGTAAAAGAGCCCAGTCCCCAACTGGGGATATGCGCCTAAGTGGGCACAGTACACAATGTGTTTGGCCCCCGGCTTCCGACGCAATGAAATAGCAGCTTAAAAAAATAATTAAACTTTTGCTGAGGCATTTTGATCTCTCTTTCAAACACAAACACACACACCACTACAGGCATAGTACCTGTGTAACATGTTAATACGTTGATTTTATACTAGTGAGTGAAAATACTTCATATATATTCTGTGGTAAATAAATCACGCCTCACAACTTGAGATTTGGTTCCTTCACCAAAAACTGTGATATGGAATTTGTCTATTACATGGATCACCAAACTTCCAATTCCAGGCGGGGGAGAACATAAGGGGGTTTGGTTCGTTCCTTTTAGGAAGACCGACCTTAGGTTTATGCCTAGTAAATAATATTTTATTGCCTTTGGTTTACTGTGGCATTTCTATTATCCCCTCCAGGAGTCTGCAAACTGCTTGGGTTAAAGGTCATTTCTCAAATCACTAGAATTAGTGAAGAATAGCAGAAAACTGTAAAAGGGGGAGGGGATGCGCAGTCAAACAAGCAGGATCGCCCGAAATAAACTCATAAAGAGCCCCGAGCCCTCCCGTTTGCATTGCAGAGTGATGTTTATCATCGTGTAATTGAATAATGTTACCGGACAGAGGAAAACGCCTAGCGCAGGACGATCAACAGAGAAAGACAAGCACGCGGCCGTATTAGCAGCCGTTTGGCAATAATCAAAGCAAACACTGAATCAGTTTCGTTGCTGGGATTCTTGGGGGGGGGGAGAGGCCAAAATCATATTTCTGAGCAGGGAATTTATAAATCTCAGGCAAGTTTTCAAGCCATGGGGCACAGGAGTGGAAATAAGAGGCAGCAAGCCAACCATCCTGCAAGTCTTTAAGAATTTTAATTTCTTCTCGCTATTTAAAACAGCTGAGGAAGGCAAAGGGGCGGGAGAGAGAAGTATCAACAACATTATAGCCTCTCATGCTTCCCAAGCTTTTGTTTTCCAGTTTTAATGGCAACAGAGATCTTAAGTTACTAGAGCCTTCATTCCTGTATGTGTCTTCCTACTAACGATTAAAGTGTTTTCATCAGAAAAAAATGCTAATTATAATTTATATTAAGAGAAAGACTATGGCTAAATATCCCAGATAGGCGAGCCCGGACACAACAGTTACTGACTGCTTTTCTTCGGTGCTCTAGTTCTTTTTAGTGCTGCTATAGAGCCTGTAATATGATTAAATATTTTTAACATGGAAAACGCATTATATCTTATCTTACAGCTACACTTACATACTTAACTGCGCAGTGTAATTCATGTTAGCAGAATACTGGATACATTTGTGTGTTCATTTCAACATGAAACTCCATATGATTTATATTCTGACACCTTGGCCAGTGGCCATACACCAAAAGCAAGATCCATTCAGAGGTTGATAGAGATCTCTCTCCTTCATCTACAAACTGTTTGGGGGGGAACAGGCAGGTGTTTTCTAGAAGAGAAGGCAAGATTTTCTAAATTGTGCACACTTGAATATATATTATTAATGCATATTGAATATTATTTTAACTTGTGTGTATGTGTAATCACACAGGCCTCATCCTGCAAATACTTGCATATGCGCTTAACTTTTACTGTCCTGCATAGTTCCAGGAGTATATGTGTTTGCAGGATCAGGGCTATAACTGGCTGTAGGAATGGCCATGTGATAAAAAAGCATTTATCATATTACTTTGATCTCTTCACCTGCATTCTCAGGGAGGCAGTGTAGCCTAGTAGATAGGTCACTGAATTGCAATTCAGGAGTGGGCTGGGTTCTAATCCCAGTTTGGCCACTGACCTTGGGCAAGTCAATTTCCCACTCTCTGCCTCAGTTTCCCCATCTGCAAAATGGGGGTAATGATACTGCCCTTCTTTGAAAAGTGCTATGAAAGGTGTGATAAAATAGCTTCACCTGCACTCTGCTCACTAATTCATCTGCCCCAGGAACTGCTACTAACATTTCAAACTCCTAAGCACTTTCAAATAGCTGCAATTAAAAAAAAAGCAAACAAACAAAACTTGTCCAATAATATTTCCTTCCCATACCCCTATATGTGGAATTTCTCTCCTCTACCAATCATCCATCTCTACCCCACCCCCTAATAAAACTGCAAACTTGCCCTGAGGTAGAGAGGTTAGACTATGTTGCCAACTCTCATGATTTTATCTCAAGTTTTGCAATAATTGGAGTTTGTCCTAAAGTCCCAGCTGCATAAAAGTTCAGCTTTCATTTTTAAAAAAGTAACTTTCTAGTCCTCACAATTACAGACTGAACTTTGAAAAGGAAAAGCAAATGCATCCTAAAACTTCAGAAACTAGAAGGCAAAGGAAGAGAATCCAACAGATAAGACAATGTAATATATTTTAAGTCAATCTCCTGATTTTTAAGCCAATCTCATGATTTCTTTTTTGGTCAGGAAGGAGGCTTGATTCATGATTTTTGAACATCTAGGGTTGGCAATACTGGATACAGAAGGGGAAATATTGAGTCTTGGTGTAGAGAGACGTTTATATCTTATTTATATTTATTATTGTAATAAGGTCACACAACTACTCAGTTTTGGTATGTGCACATATTAATGGACCTGTTAAATGTATAACAATTTAAAAAAAAATTGTGTGTGTGTTGAATTATCTCATTTCTTGAATTGGGTCCCTCTGAGCTGTATAGACAGAATGCACAGGACCTGGTCCTCAGGGGTGGAGATGAACAGTTGAACTGCAATGAGTGCTGGTCAGTGAAAAGGTGTGCAGAAGTGGCTTAAAGCTCAATTTTTATTCCACAGGGGAAAGACACAACCCAGAATAGGGAAGGGATAAGAAAGAATATTTAGATAACTTAGATGTTTTCCAGTCTGCAGGGTCTGATGAAATTCATTCTAGAATACTTAAGGAACTAGCTGAAGCAATCTTGGAATCATTAGTAATTATCTTCGGGAATTCTTGGAGGATGAGTGAGGTCACAGGCAACTGGAAAAGGGAAAACGTAATATCTATCTTTAAAAAGAGGTACAAGGTGACCTGGGGAATTATACTCAGACCAGTCAGCCTAACTTCAATACCAGGAAAGATACTGGAACACATTATTAAGCAATCAGTTGGAAAGCACTTGGAGGATAATAGGGTTATCAGAAATAACCAGTATGGATTTGCCAAGAACAAATCATGCCAAACCAACCTAATTTCCTTCTTTGACAGGGTTACTGGCCTAGTGGATGAGGGGAAGCAGTAGACGTGATATATCTTGATTTTAGTAATGCTTTTGATACAATCCCACATGACAGTCTCATAAGCGAACTAGGGAAATGTGGTCTAGATAGAATTACTATAAACGGGGGGAGATGCATAACTGGCTGAAAGACCACACCCAAATAATAATTATCAATGGTTTGCTGTCAAACTGGGTCCCACAGGGGTCAGTCTTGGGTCCAGTACTACTAAATATTTTTATTAATGATTTGGATAATGGAGTAGAGAGTATGCATATAAAATATGCAGATGACACCAAGCTACAAGGGATCGCAAGCAGTTGGGGAACAGGATTAGAATTCAAAACAACCTTGACAAATAGGAGAATTGGTCTGAATTCAACAAGATGAAATTCGGTGATGACAAATACAAAGCACAGTACTATCCTTAGAAAGAAAAAATCAAATGCACAAATACAAAATGGGGAATAACTGTCTAGGTGGTAGTACTGCTGAAAAGAATCTGGAGGTTATAATGGATCACAAATGGAATATGAGCCAACAATGTGATGCGTTTATGAAAAAGCCTACTGTGTCATAGGTAAGAATTGGGAGATAACTGTCCCACTCTACTCTGCACTGGTGTGGCCTCAGCTGGAGTATTGTGTCCAGTTCTGGATACCACACTGTAGGAAAGATGAGGACAAACTGGAGAGAGGCCAGAGGAGAGCAACAAAAATGGTAAAAGGTTTAGAAACACTAACCTATGAGAAAGACTAAAGAACTGGTCATGTTTAGTCTTGAGAAAAGAACAACTGAGAGGGGACTCTGGTAAGTGTCTTCCATTATGCTAAGAACTGTTATAGAGAGGATGGTGATTAATTGTTCTTTATTTCTCCTGAAGGTAAGGCAAGAAGGAATGGGCTTAATTTGCAGCAAGTGAGATTTAGGTTCAATATTAGGAAAAAGTTTTTTTACTATAAGAATAGTTAAGCTCTGGAACAGGTTTCCAAGGGAGGTTGTGGAATCCCTGTCATTGGCGGTTTTTAAGAACAGATTAGACAAATACCATTCAGGATGGATAGGAATATTTGGGCCTGCCTCAGTGCAGGGGGTAGACTAGATGATCTCTTGAAGTCCCTTCCAACAGTGTATTTCTCTGATTCTCTGACTCTGTTGCAGGTGTCTGTAGGGTTGCTCTCCCTATGCTTCATCAGAGCAGCCTGAAGGTTTCTCTAACTTGTGCTAGGGGACAAAAATGCATCTGAGGATTGGCAGGGTGCGATGCCCATACCCTCTTTACTCCATCAGTGCTTTCTTTTCACGATTATAGCATCAGAAATGAGAGGGGCAGAGTGGGAGCCCCTGTGCTACTTGTATACCATTGGAGGATCAACCTTACATTGGGGATGGGGGGGAATCTCTCTGGTCTGGGTAAAGAGGCATTAAGGCCAAATTACACTGTCTGTGCTTTATAAACTGGCTGCCCCAACTTAGAGATTCTGACCCATAGTTTGGAAGTGTGATATTAGATTGCAAGCTCTTTGGAGAAGGGACTATCATTTTGTTCTGTGTTTGTATCCACTAAGCACAATGGGGTCCTGGTTATTGGCTGTGCAATACATATGCAATACAATAATTATAATAATAGTTGTAGTAGTAGTAGTATGAAAAATATTTTTGCTTCCAGGGCTGCTCTGTGATAAGATCTGCTTCTCAGTGCTGTTTAGATACAACAGGAGGTTACCGCTAATCTATGAAAAATATTTATCATATGGTATTTCACATCATGCTATCTGATTGGCTGGCCAAAGGGTGCAGCAGAAGCCCATTGGCTTCCACACACCAGAGAGGAGGGCATATAAGCCCTTTCCTCCTAGCTGTGCACACAAACTATATCAAACTAGTAAAGGAAGCAAATTCTGACTGCACTACAGATATAACTTTATTTGATACCCCCCTTCGTGTCCCAGTTAAGAAAGGTGTTAAACTCTTCTCAGCCTGCCTTGAAATGGTACTGAGGTGGATGAATTGGAAGGGTGGACTCAACATCAATGGAGAGCAGTGAAACCATCTCAGATTCATGGATGATATTGTGTTGATCGTCGAAAATACTATCGAACTACAGAAAATGCTGTGAGAACTCAACACAAAAAGCAGCCAAGTCAGACTGAAAATTAACCGCTCCAAAATGAAATTTATGTGGTCTGATACATTGCCAAATGCCCAAATAACAGTCAAGGGAGAATAAATAGAAGAAGTCAAGCAATATGTCTGTTTGGGCCAAGAAACTAACACGCACCATGGTCAGGAAGGTGAACTCTCGCGAATAAAGAAAGCAGGTTGGTGCACATTCAATTCTATCAAGGATGTCCTCCAAAGAAAACATCAACAAGGCAACATGCGTCAGCCTCTTCAACTCAACAGTACTGCCAGCAATGTTGTACTGGAGCAAAACATGGGCACTGACAAAGACAGAGGAGCAGCAACTGTCTGTCACGGAGAGAGCAATGGAAAGAAGAATTCTGGGAATTTCAATCTGCAACCGAGTCCCCAATAAGTGATCAGACAGTAGAGTGGAGTGCAGGACGTCATTGTTGAGAGCAGGCCTGGTAAAATGCGATGGGCTGGGCATATAGTGAGGCTCACTGACAATCGATGGACTGCAGCTGTCCCTGAGTGGTACCCACAGGAACTGAAATGACCACTCGGCCGACCTCAAAGAGATGGGAAGATTTTATCGTGAAAAGACATGGCCGCACATGGAGAAGGAAGGCCAGAATATGAGAGGAATGGAAGATGTGTTGTGGATCGGCACACTCTATAGGAGGGCTGAAGGACCAATCGATCAAGGTGTCCAACTTACACCTGGAGGAGTTTAGTTAACAAAGTTGCAGTCTAGTTAAAGCACATGCCTTCCATGTTGTGTGTCTTCTTGCATGTCTGGGACAATTCCAAGTCATTGTGAGCACCATTGTCAGATTGAAAATTTATCTTGATACTTCCAGATGGGGCTTGGTAACAAACTGTGAGGGCTATTGAGGTAAGACAACTGTCCAGTCAGCCACCCTGGTGTTTACTAGATATCAAAGTCCAGTTCCTGTGTGCAGGAGGGAGGAAAACCATCACACTGGGTTCTGGTGTGTAGCTATTGTAATCTCAGATCCATTAAGGTTAGACCTCCATTCTCCACTATACTCCAAAGCAATCCAGCTCATTCGTGAAGTAGCTTCTTTTTGTAGCAGCGACAGGCACTCACCTCTACCCAATGTGTGCCTTCAGATTATTGTTGTAACCACCCAAGCACAGACCACTGGTATAGATGATCTTTACAACCTTTCTTCCAGCTGAGCATTCTTCTGTAGCAACGCTTAGTTCAAAATCTAGTAGCCACAGTGTAGTCACTGTCAGCAAAACAGCCCAGCAAAGTAACAGCTACAATCACAGACACTCACCTGTCTGATAATAATTGCTCTGTTGTAGTTAATTATAACTGTCTTTATTGTGGGTTGCCAACTTAGCAACACTCATTAACTTAACCAGCTCTCCCTCTAGCTAGTTTTTGTCATCCTCACACAGCACTTCCTTTCTGAACTCCAAGGGGTCATATGGTAGCATGTTCAGATTACATTATGATTGCCAATAATACCTATGGAGTGAAATCTTAGCCTTGATAGAGTCAGTAGTGTCGCAATCCGATTCATAGTTATGGCTATGTATGGCCACTTGTCGGTCCACGGCCATCTTGAACCTGTTCAAAGGACAAGACAGCCTCCATGTTGGACCAAGTTCTTGTTAAAGGGCAGAGATGCTATCCTGCCCAGCAACACTGGTTGTGTATGCTTTTCTTTTTTTTTACTGGGTCATCTAAGGGTCAGGCTGGTGCCGTGTGCAGAGACCTGATCTTGCCCAGCAACTTGTAGTGTCGTGTGCAACATTTTGGTGCTGTGTGCATTTTTCCCGCTCTTTTTGGGCCCGGTCGTCTGGAGGTCAGGCTGGTTCTGCCCAGCAACTCCAGAGTACTGTATACAGAGACCTGATTCTGCCCAGATACTCCAGTGTGCCGTGTGCAAATCCTTCCGACGTGGGGTGGCAACAGCTCAAATCCTGAAGGGAGGAGGGACCAGGGAGCCAATCAGATGCTGACACGAGGGAGTGAGACCTTTCAATAAAACTAGGTTTCCCCCCAGAAAATCTTGTCTTGACCATTTTCTTTTTGGTGGAGTATCCGCGTGTTAGCCGAAGGACCTGATCAACCTTTTGGCCAGGGTCTCCTCCCGGTAATAGCTAGCTCGTGTTCGTGTGGAGTATCCGCGTGGCAGCTGAAGGACCGGATCAACCTTTCAGCCAGGGTCTCCTCCCGGTATTGCTAGCTCGTGTCGTGTCGTTTTGGATCCACTTCCGTCAGCTCGTCATGCTCCTGGTGTCTGTTCTGCTGGTCAGCTGCGCCTGGAGTGCGGTATTTGCTTTTTAATATCTGACAGTTAGCTTATTTAGCCTCTTATTTGTTCCTTTCCTTAACTTGGTACCAAATATCTACTCAGAATATCAGGATTGTATTAGTGAGCTCAGAATTGCACAATTGCTTAGCTAGCTCGTATAATTGTTCTATTTGTTATTGAATTGTTAATTGCAAACTGCTTTATGTGTTTGAATCACTGCTCTGTCTGTGTCCAGTGTGTGTGTGTTTAACTGGGGAGCTGCCTCTACTTAGAGGGTGGCTGACCAAGGGGGTCCAGTCCCCGCGGTCTGAGTGAGTGGAATCTGCCCAGCTGCAGCCGCACCACACTCTGGATTTATCCTCTGTGTGAAAGCAAGGGTGGCTGAGGCAGTGGCCCGTGGGTCTCTTTTCTGTGTTTGCACCGGGCACCGCCCTGACGAACCCGATTCCTATCTGTGTGATTGGTGTGTCTGCCTATTTGGTGTGGTGTGGTGAGCAGTATAAAGTGTATTATTACTGTGTTTTGGGGTGTGTTTGTACTTTTGATACCATCCCAGCCAAAGTTGCCTATTCCCCCAGCCCAAGTTGTAAAAATCCCTAAATAAACGCAGCCACTTGGCTTTTCAGTGTTACCCTGGTCCTGCCTGTCTTTTCCTCACGCAATACCAAGCTTGAACGAACCCCCAGCTAATTCAGACATGGCGTCACGAACAGGATTGCGTGAGGAAAACCGTTCCCTGTCATCTATACAGTCCACTTCCCTGTCATCTATACAGTCCACCTCCCTGTCAGCTATGCAGTCCACTCGCCCGTGCCCAGCGTGTCTCGGGACGGGGGAGGTCGGGTTTGGAATTGATCCAGCGCGTTTATGGGAAGGGGCTCAGACAATTTTGAAAGCAGCTGGGGGCACCTGCCTATCACCTGTCACTCCCCCAAGACTCCCAGCAGGGGGCCCTGCGCATGAGCTGGTAGTCCAGCTCCTGCAGGAGTTAGAGGAGGGAAAGAAGCGTAGAAGGATCCTTCCTAATAGGTACAAATCTAAAATTGTCGCTGGTACCTATCATAGGATTCTAGGGCTGGCTCTGGACCAGTTGACCGGTGTCATGAACACTCTGGCGTCCGTTACCCAGGAACTAAATGATATCCGCAAAGCCCCTGGTACGCCTCAATCCCCACCTGGGCCCCCACCTTCCCCCTCTCTGCTAGGTCCTGACATCCCCGAGCCTTTCCCTTCCTTAGCTTCTGTAGCCCCCAGCGTGTGTATGGCTCCTAGTCCTGCTGGGGCTATACCGAGGCAGCCCACTTGCGCTAAAGCGGACGCCACGGGGGCACAGGGGGCCCTGGGAGACTCAGAAGGGTTGGGGGTGCAGACGGCCTTGGGAAGCGCGAGGGCACAAAATGTAATATATGAGGGGTGCACTCGCAGTGAAGCAGAAATGGACATGCTTATTGATGCTACAGCGCGGAGGTCAAATGAATCTGTGTTCGCCTGGCTAGGACGGCTTGTCCTGGAGTATGGCCAGGAGCTGGTTAGTCAGGAGGAGGCAACCCTCATGTCACGCAGTGCTGCCTGGATATGGAGCACAGGCCGTGGGATACCTCTAAGAGCTCCGGTCTGGCCTATCTCCTTGCCAGCAGCTGCGTACCTGCAAATAGACCACAGCGCCGCAGTATTCCAGTTGCCCCCCAGTGGGATTTCTACCCCATGCGATTTGCTTTACACCATCGCAGGGGCATCCCTTATTTGGTGGGACCCTAAGCAGGCCCCCCTGGGTTTAACATTAGCACAGAAGCAGCTGCGGCCGTGCCAAGCTTACTGTTATGTTGCTAACCCAGCTGCTATCCCCGTACAGGAACAGGGGGTGAATATGGCACTAAATCACAGCCCCCTGGGAGACATTAACACGCTGCTGTGGATGCGGGGTTTCCAGGGGCAGCCAGTCACTTTTTTGTTTCAGGCCATGAATCGCCTAATGTGGCCTGGGCCCCAACCACCTGCGGTGGTTGTGGACACTGTACCCCACGGGGGCAAAGCCCGGGCTCCTAAGCGTTGTTATGCAGAGCGAGAAAGCTCCGGTTTGTACATCAATAGTGGGGAGCCTAACACAAACATTGTGGGCAGGGTAAGCTCTATATCACAGGGGAACCTGGCTGTAGCTTTGGGGTGGAATAAATATATTGATCCAGAGCCGCCTCCACTTTGAGAGCCAGCTGTTTTTTTCCCCCTTCTTTCTTTCTTCCTCCGGACGTGAGTGTGGGTATCCTTTGTCAGCGGTGTGACCTGTTTCATACTGAGCTTTTCCCAAGCTCCGCTTCAGCCCAGCTAGCTGAAGTTCTGAAACTAAACTTCCTTGGTTTGTTACTTATTGTCCTTCTCACTGGTCTGATAGCAGTTTATTGTATATTATCCTTGATTGATGCCTTCGTGCCTTTGAGGTTGAGACCTGTGATAGGCCTGAGGTATCTGTTGCCGCTCCTCCTGGTCCTCAGGATCCTTTCCTGACTTGGATGCATGAGGAGTGGGGGCATTTGCCTGGAAAGGCCCTTTACCGGGTTCTTAAGGTACGCGGGCACGGGAAACCGGAATTGACCCGTCAGCACTGCGTTAATGTCTTGCGCGCCTGCCAGCAGTGCCAGGCAACCCGTCTTACGTCCCGACCCTTTGTTTTCCACGGAGCTCTACAGCCCCAACTTTTCAGACCCGGACACCACTGGCTTAGCCAGAAATCATAACAGGACCTGCCCTAGGGCTCGTCCTATTCTCTCCCTTTTTCACTCCAGGTTTATTCACAGCGGCGCCATCCCCATCTGAACCCTCTGGTCAACCAAACTGTGGCTTACACTCATCAGACACTTCTGGCCACCAATTCGAGTGAGGTACCCTCCATGTCTCCAGACCGTCCTGGCTGGAACAACATCTCTGCCGTCACCCAGCAGCTGTCGTCCCTGGCTGTCCGTATCCGTGAGGACCGTGAATCCTGGGACTGGTGGCAAACTACCTTGTCAGGCTGGGGACTTGGACAATGGGCACAATCCTTAAAATATTGGTTAATTGCAGCAGCAGTAGTTATTGTTATTTTCTGCTTAAGTCACGTCAGCTGACGACCAGTCAGACTCTGAGCTTTCTGTTTGAATTCGGTTTTCCCTTATGTTCCCTAGGTTCGTTCCCTCCTAGGTGTAAGCTGACCCTCCCGTGATGGACCGCCAATCGGCCACGGGGGCATGTCGCAATCCGATTCATAGTTATGGCTATGTATGGCCACTTGTCGGTCCACGGCCATCTTGAACCTGTTCAAAGGACAAGACAGCCTCCATGTTGGACCAAGTTCTTGTTAAAGGGCAGAGATGCTATCCTGCCCAGCAACACTGGTTGTGTATGCTTTTCTTTTTTTTTACTGGGTCATCTAAGGGTCAGGCTGGTGCCGTGTGCAGAGACCTGATCTTGCCCAGCAACTTGTAGTGTCGTGTGCAACATTTTGGTGCTGTGTGCATTTTTCCCGCTCTTTTTGGGCCCGGTCGTCTGGAGGTCAGGCTGGTTCTGCCCAGCAACTCCAGAGTACTGTATACAGAGACCTGATTCTGCCCAGATACTCCAGTGTGCCGTGTGCAAATCCTTCCGACGTGGGGTGGCAACAGCTCAAATCCTGAAGGGAGGAGGGACCAGGGAGCCAATCAGATGCTGACACGAGGGAGTGAGACCTTTCAATAAAACTAGGTTTCCCCCCAGAAAATCTTGTCTTGACCATTTTCTTTTTGGTGGAGTATCCGCGTGTTAGCCGAAGGACCTGATCAACCTTTTGGCCAGGGTCTCCTCCCGGTAATAGCTAGCTCGTGTTCGTGTGGAGTATCCGCGTGGCAGCTGAAGGACCGGATCAACCTTTCAGCCAGGGTCTCCTCCCGGTATTGCTAGCTCGTGTCGTGTCGTTTTGGATCCACTTCCGTCAGCTCGTCATGCTCCTGGTGTCTGTTCTGCTGGTCAGCTGCGCCTGGAGTGCGGTATTTGCTTTTTAATATCTGACAGTTAGCTTATTTAGCCTCTTATTTGTTCCTTTCCTTAACTTGGTACCAAATATCTACTCAGAATATCAGGATTGTATTAGTGAGCTCAGAATTGCACAATTGCTTAGCTAGCTCGTATAATTGTTCTATTTGTTATTGAATTGTTAATTGCAAACTGCTTTATGTGTTTGAATCACTGCTCTGTCTGTGTCCAGTGTGTGTGTGTTTAACTGGGGAGCTGCCTCTACTTAGAGGGTGGCTGACCAAGGGGGTCCAGTCCCCGCGGTCTGAGTGAGTGGAATCTGCCCAGCTGCAGCCGCACCACACTCTGGATTTATCCTCTGTGTGAAAGCAAGGGTGGCTGAGGCAGTGGCCCGTGGGTCTCTTTTCTGTGTTTGCACCGGGCACCGCCCTGACGAACCCGATTCCTATCTGTGTGATTGGTGTGTCTGCCTATTTGGTGTGGTGTGGTGAGCAGTATAAAGTGTATTATTACTGTGTTTTGGGGTGTGTTTGTACTTTTGATACCATCCCAGCCAAAGTTGCCTATTCCCCCAGCCCAAGTTGTAAAAATCCCTAAATAAACGCAGCCACTTGGCTTTTCAGTGTTACCCTGGTCCTGCCTGTCTTTTCCTCACGCAATACCAAGCTTGAACGAACCCCCAGCTAATTCAGACAAGTAGCAAAACTCTCCTTGACTTAAATAGGGCCAGGGTTTCACCCATAATGAACATCAGTTTTTTCTGATGGGCTATATTTATAAATGAATTAAGATACTGCTGAATGCCAGCACCTAATGTGATATCTAGTTTTGAAGCCAACTGTTGCTTTCTTGAGTTGACCTGAGGAGGACAAAGAGAGATAGGAGGAAAATAGGGAAAGGTGAATAACAAAGGTTGGGTTATCTATTATCTCACAATCCTGCTACTCTACAAAAACTTCACAATCCCATCTGTAAATAGTAAGATGTTCACAGGGCAGCAGAAGAGGAAGAAGGGGAGAAAGAGGAGGAATAATAAAGAGAGGGAGAACAGAAGAGTAGGTGGAGAAGGAGTTCTGTCTCCATCAACCTGTCTATTTTTCCCATGTACAGAGAGTCTATACAATAGTGTGATGCAAAGGTTTCACTGACACAAGTTTGGGATGGTTGTGTTACTCATAAGCGGTCAAGGCATGAGTGAGTTCTCCAGGCAATCCCAAAGGAATGCCGGTAGAGCCTTTATCCCATACTACACAGTCAAGTCGAAAGGAAATTACCACCAAGAGTTAAAATACTTTATTTGCCTATTCTTTTTATCCTTCCTCTTGCTTAGACAGGTGCCTTGACTACTGTAAGTCCCACTGTACAGGTCACAATGGATGAAAAAAAGATTAGAATACATTACAAAATCTCTACAAATTACTTAACATAGCTTTTCTTTACATAAAATTGTAACCAACTTAATGTCTGATACTTCAGTACCTTCCACTGCTGTGAGTGCCACTGGACAGCTGGGACTCTCCCCTTTGAAATACTAGACCTTAAACTTGTCTTTGATGCAGGACTGAATATTGTCAGTCTTGCAACTGATACCAGAGTATTTTGGGGGGAGGGGAGAAATTCCACATTTAAAATATAATTTGAACATTGACTTGTGTATTATTTTGTCATGGCCTTGTGAGTGTGTAATCATTGTTGGAACTCCGCGGGGGATGGGGAGAATGACGTTGACTTCACAGATTAGGGTGCACAGAGCTGAATATGGCCCATGAGCTCTGTAAATGATCATATATTTTGGCTTTTGGATAAGAAATCACCTATCCATAAATGAATCATCTAAAAGATGCTGTCCAATCTAAGATTGCTTAAGCTTTACTCAGTTGAATTAATGAAGCATGTAATAATCTATCATTTTCACATATTGTACTACTTTTAAAAATCTATTTACATTTAAAATTCTTTGTTGCATTTGTCTGGATGGGATTTTTAAAACCAATCCAAAGTGAAATCAGATTTTTCAAAATATTTGTTTAAAAAAAATCAAACTTCCTATAAATATGGTATTCATTTTAACTAGATCTCCTGTATTTAATCATAAATGTTAACATTGTCTTTGTTATGTAATTGCACCATTGCACTATGAATCTGAACTGGAAAAAAGCAAATGTTCCTTGCATCTTAATTCTTGTGGTGCAAATAGGATATGCATAATATCAAATCTCTCTTTTCAACCATCATCTTTTTTGTAATATATGCGTTACGTAAGAGGCTTTCAAATGCTTTGGTTATGCAGAGAGGAAGAAAGTTACCAAAACATAAAGATCAGATTTTTAAAATGGAGAGACGTCCTAGTCTACACACGGTTGAACTGCATAAAAGCACTTGGCTAGCATACATCAAGACATCATGCATGATTGGTTTCATCTGTTTTACCCAAATTGAATAATTATTTACCTTATATTTCAGGCAACATCTTTGCCTTTAAATAAACTATGTTCTTATCAGAATAGGATAAAATGTCAAGATCTGATAGGTTATTATAAAAATGCCTTTTTAGTACAGTATATTTAGGCTTGGCAGAATTTGATTTTTTTAAATCATTTTGACACATCATAGATGCTTATTTTAAGCATTTTTTTATTTTTATAGCTTAACATTTTCACAGTTGCACAAAATTATGGGGTGGTCAGACAATTATTTAATGACAATAGAAGCTGAGATTCAAAAAGTTAATGTTTCATAATTAAGGCTGCTTGTCTGTCATGGAGGTCATGGAAAGTCTCGGATTCCGTGACTTTCCGTGACCACCGTGACTTCTGTAGCTGGAGCGGCTGGCTCAGGGGCTGCCTGAGCTGGGCAGCCCCTGGGCCAGCAACAGCAGCAGTTTGACAGTTTGGGTGTGGGAGGGGGCTCAGGGCTGGGGCCTGCGGTTCAGGGCGGTGCTAACCAGGGCGGGAGGGGGAAGAGCTCCCTGGCTCCCACTGGCATGTCCCTGCAGCTCCTAGGCAGAGGGGCCCACAAGTGCTTCCCCTGCAGATCCCATTAGGGTGACCAGATGTCCTGATTTTATAGGGACAGTCCCAATACTCAGGGTTTTTTCTTATATAGGTGCCTGTTACCCGCCCGCCCCCATCCCGATTTTTCACACTTGCTATCTGGTTGCCCTTGATCCCATTGGCTGCGGTTCCTGGCCAATGGGAGCTGCAGAACCAGTGCTTGTGGCAGGCGCAGCACGCAGAGCCCCCCTGGCCGCCCCTCCCCCTAGGAGCTTCAGGGACATGCCGGTCGGAGCTAGGTAGGGAGCCTGCCAGCTCCACCAACCCTCCCCCTCCAGCACCAGTGGGGGTCCTGGGCTGCGCATCGCCACCTCCTCCCCCCACTGCCAGCGGGAGTTCCAAGCCACGCACTGCCACCTGCCTCCCCCAGCACCAGTCCCAGGCCACCCCTGCCCAGCACCCATGGCCCTTGCGGCCAAATTTTATTTAGGGGTAGATAATAAAAGTCATGGACTGGTCACAGGCCATCATTAAAACATAAATCATCAACATCACATATAGAATAAACAAAGTTAATATCCTTAAATTGAACTCTAATAAGTTTTCAAACAGCGTTTTTCTAACTTTGCCTATCTGTAAATTTCAGTTATCACTGGAAATATTTTTTCATCAGTTTGTATGTGTGTACAGTGAAATCAATGTTTATCAACATTTACTGATCAAAATTTAATCCTTCTAGGCCCAGGAATACTTTTACACAATTTCTCCTTAGTAATATGAGTTTAATAAATATGCAAGGCCAAATGTGTCACAATTAGTATTTTTAAAAAGTAGAGAGCTGAGGGGGAAAAGTAATCTTCATACCTAAATGATTAGAAAATGGAGCCCTTTGAAGAATTGGTACTTCAGAATCACCTCTTTTCAAATTCCATGATACACTTGGTAGCTGGAACCCTAATAATGAGGACCTAATGATTCTGTCAGGAACAATGAACAGGGTTCCATATTAGAGCCCAGTCCTTCAAGGTACTGAGCATCCCCAATTCCCATTGCATTCAGTGGAAGTAGTGTGTTCACTAACCACTTCACAGGGTAGGGCTTCGAGATCTGTTTTGAAAGGTATGTTTAATTACAAAATCAGTCTTAATTTAGGTACCTCCTGGAGCCCACTGTCATATGCTGCAATAGACAGCTCCTCTGAGGAGCAATACAGAGGAGCCTAAAGGAGCAAAAGATCTTCATGGTTCTTCTGGAGAAAGCTTGTAAAGAACAGATATGGCATTTTCAAGTGAGGGAATTTTAAGTGAGAATTGGAAAATGGATGGAAAGTTATGAAAGGATGAAAAATGTCATTCCTTTATGCCCAAGTGGCTACAGTGTAAACCATCATGCTGACTGGTACCATGGCTTCTGTAATGCAATAGATTTTAAACTGGATCCTTCTATGTGGGGCACATGGTCTGAACAAATGGAGACAAGGATTATCATGAAAGTTATCAGTATCATCATGGGCACTCTTGTAATCCTACACAAGTTACAGTGAGGTTTTAGGCTACAATCCTGCAAACCGGTATATATGTGAGTAATTTTACCCATACAAGTAGTCCAATTGGGCCCTCAGTATGTAGTCAAAAATATGCTTTTTAAGGGCCAAATTCTCAGACCTATACTCATTTGAGAAGCACCTTAATTTTATAAATAGGGCCATTGCTTTCAGTAGGATTACCCATGGAGTTAAGATGCCACTCTCAGCAACTTAGAATCTGTCCCTAAAATTAATATAATTTATCTGAAGGGCACAGACCAGAATAACACCTCTTACAACCAATTGAACTGTAAACTAAATAAATTTTAGCATACTAAACTGTTTCAGAATAGGATAACATATATGTTAGAACTAGTTAAAATTTTTCAACAGAACAGTTTTCTGTCAGAAAATGTTTTCAAATCAACATGTTTCATGGGAACATGTTGATTTGACCAAATTTTTGACAGAAATTTCAGAACAATTTGAAATCAAAATAGAGTATCAACTTTCTTGTTTGTGTTGACTTTCTTATTTTGTTCTGGTTGTTTTGTTTTGACTTTTATTTTTTTATCTTTCTCCGATATTACAATACTATAATATTTAATATTTTAAATTATATTATAATGTTTTGACATTATCAACACAATATTTAATAAGGTTGCTTTGATGTTTCTGACTTGAAATATTTCAAAATTTCTGCTTTTCCTATGAGTTTGTGATTGGAAAAAAAATCTGAAATATTGGACTTTTCTATAGGACAGAAATTCCATTTTCAGACCAGCTCTTTAAGTATATTTTAGTTCCAGATGGAGGAAAGACAATAAAGAATCTCAATTAACTCCACCAGGAATCAGTGTTACCTATCTTTGAAGAATGATCAAGAATTCCTGTTCAATATTCAAGACCTTAGAAGAAACTTCCACTGAAGCCCTGTTTGTCACTTTGTTTTTCTAAGCAAGAACACATTTTTTATCATCGTGAGAGCTGGTCAGGTCTTTTCCTGTATTTTTCAAGCCCCAATGTTTTATTAACCAAACTCCTTGCTTTAGACTTGAGCTCATGTTCTCTGAGGAAGTACAAGTGGTAATTATGCAAGTCTTTCCTTCCCTGTCATAGGCAACATTCTCCGGGGAGATTTACAACCTTCACCTTTCAGATATGGGGACTAGTTGTTTAACTAGAGTAAGAATAATTCTGACATTGTAAATACTATCAGAATTGGAACAGCTCCTCCAGGAACTAGTCATTTGGAAGGACCTGGGACTTTATTCTTGTATTGTGGGGTTTTTTTGCTTTGTTTGTTTTTTGTATAACACATTGGTTCTACAGTGATTCCTGAGACAGGAATTAATTGGATGTTGTTTAGTTTCAGAAGCCAGACACTTTATATGTGATTTGTTTGATGTAACTGCATTAGTAAGAATCAAACTAACTTTCAGTCAGACCTAAGAAATACTATACAATAACCCTGCACTAATTCTTATAATTTGGAGAGATTTTAATAGGAGATTATATTCTTTCACAGCAATGGAGTACTGATCTCCAAAAATGCAGTCAGCAAACCTATAAACAGACATTCTGTAAGTTAACTTCCATATGAAGCCCTAATGTGGTGGTTTCATTTTCTAGCCAAAGAGTTCAACATTTGGGATACTCAGTCTGTCTCAATTCCATATGGGCCAAATTCTGACTAATTGCCCCCACCCCCATTCCTCTAAACATATATGAGCCAAAGGCACTAGCAGGGCCTGAAGACAAAGGGAGTCTTTCTATTGACAACAGTGTGCTCTGGATTAGGCCCCTAATGCATACGATTGACCACAGTCCTGTACACAACTCCTGGCTTCACATATTCTATTTGAGCCAAGAGTAGGCCTAAAATATGGGAGTAGGATGTGGGGGTGTGCACGGAGGCTATGCAAAAGGCTGGGTTCAGACAGGTATTGTTTATACAGGTATAATACTTCTAATAACCAGGTGCCTCTGTGCCATGCATCAACTTTGTCACTTTTCAGTGGGGTCATAATAAGGACCTTTTTTCATACCAGATACAGATTTGTTCAGTGCTTTTATGGCCTATGGTTATGCTCGCACCTAGACAGAATTTGGCCACCTGTGTTAAAAATACACAAATTCCCCTTATAAAAAATGTAATTAAATGTAAACTCCATAAATAAACTGCATATGGGGAGCCAAATATTCAGACGTCAGCACCTAAGTTAGAGCTAGTGATTCCTCCTTCATGTGCTTGCAACATCAATTTGGTGTCTGAAACGGAAAAACACCTAAGTACCCATAGCAAGTATTTCAATGGACAAGTGCAGAATTAAACTCAGAGTATTTTTCTACAATCTCAATCTTTTACTGTGTGTATGTGTGTGTGTGTGTGTATGTGCACATGTGGATTAAACCATATAAGTAGCATCATTTATAAAAAATAGAGTTATTAAAAAAGACAAACTTGCAAACATATGTCCCCTGTAAAATAGGTGATGACAGTATGATGTGCAATATTTTTATTGCCATATATTTGGCAAGACTTGGATAACTATATTTAGCCAAAATATATATAAATAAAAATTTGCTAGTACTCCACACTACCACATATTCTATATATATGTATATATATATATATATATACACACACTATATCATATGTATATTTCCTCTCATCATATATAGAGCAGTCAAACCCTTACCTGAATTCTGGTTAATCACAGATCAGCAGTAATGTCCCTCAGGTTGTACAGCCTTTTTAAAACTGGACAGGTAATCGTGAACTGTCATCTAGCATCACTTCATTGTTTTCTGGGGCCATCTAGTTTCTCTTCACTGCCTTCCACAGCCCTCTTAGCTGGCTGGTCCATCTGGAGTTTGCTGGCTGCTCTTCACTGAGCTCTGGGATGGACGACCCAGAGCAGTTTACAGCTGCCAGAACATCTGGAGTCCACTGGCTTCTCTTGGTTAGGGACCCAGAGCACACAGTCTTTTTACAGCTGTGCAGCTGGCTTCCCCCTTCATCTGAAACTGTGTTTATCCAAACTCAGACTTTGCCAGAGACCTTTGGATACATGGGTTATACTGTGCATGTATGTATGCTCTTCTATATTGCAAAACCAAGTGTACATTTCAATCATTATATACACTGACTTTATGCTGCATTTATAGATGTCACTAACTCTCCCTCATATGAGTAACAATCTTGTGCTGCAGTAGCTAATGTAGGCCAAAGAGGAAAGGCAGAGAGAGTATAAAAACAAACAAAAACAACAAGTCCTGATTCTACAATTGGATCCACATGGGTGGACATCTGTCTCTGTGGAGCTTCATTGTAACATCAGGGCCTATTTGGAATAAACAAAATACATGGTGGGGTGGCAGGCTACATCTAGTGGAGGGAGGGGTTTGCCCATTGTTTGAGAAGCCCTGCAAAACACACTCATTGCTCTGCTGCATGTGTAAAATGAGGTCACTCCAAGCTCCTCACAGTAAAATGCAGACAATACCCTAGATCATCAAACATCCTTTCTTATCTCTGGTCCGCGTTCTGCCCTGAGATGCGTGCAGGGCCCCCGCTAATTTCCATGGGAGCTGCACATGTGCTTTAGAGGGCAGAACCGGCTTTATTTACAGAGTGTGGGAAAGCAGCAGTATATCCCATGGATCAGCAATTAAAAGTTTTACTTTTTGGAGTAGAGAGGTGACCCCAAAATCTGAAAGTAACGGAAACAAATTCATGTAATTACAAAGCCTCATGTTTCATACTTCCTAACAGGTCTTAATGCCAGCCAGGATGCACTTGACATAGATTACCAGGTTTCTTTCAGGGCCACATCCTGCTCTCAGCGCATAGCACAAGCAACCAGCTATGAACTGGAATTTCTACAGTCGATCAATTGGCTTCTCCCAGGCTACAGGGTAGCATTGAGCCCCTCTGTACTATTACTCATCCTCAGAGCTGCAGCACTTTTCCGTCTTTGAGCCACTGGGCAGAAACACAGATCTGTCACCTCCTTCTGCACAGACAAGCCATAAATCACCTGATTTTGCTGTGTCCAAGATGGGAAAGAGGAAGGACCTGCCCCTAAAAGCGAGTAGTGATCTACTATGAAAGCAGAATTAAGAATGAACATTGATATGTTGCTGGCTGAATTCTAATGCACCATATGCGTTGTCCGAATAAAGAGCCAAGCAATCATGAATGATTACAGTTGGTTCAGAAAGAAGATGTTATGAGCAATCAATACTCAGTTTATAGTGTTCCAACTCCAGGCCAGATAGGCATAAGTAAAATATATAATAAATGTGCATTTAGATGTAGTTAATAGTGCAACTTAATATCCCATGTAAGTACAGTATTATATAGCCTTATATTGCTCTTACCATGAGGAATAATTTATAGGTAAAGAAACAGAGCTTAAAACTAAGAGACTGTGTTTTTAAATAACCTACCTGAAATGCATACTTACTTACCTTTTATTCTCCTGCTATGTGTGCACTGAGTTGGTCCAGGGAGTTCTATGAGGTAAGAAATTCCTGTGCAACAAAAGTTCCTTTTCTAAAAAAATGAACATAATGGAAAAGGCGAACAACTTACCAGGCAGCTGAAAAAGGAGCTGACTGTGTAGAGAATTTCACACCTAATGGCTTTTGGTTAGTAAAGAATATAAACAAAATGTAATTTTCTATGCAATTATAAAGGGTCACACAAAATATTATGTTTCAGAAAACCATGCAAAGAGTATATTGCTCACTACATCCTTAATTCTGAAAATACTTCCTAGCATGAGTAACTTTACTTCCCTTACATAAGTAAAGTTACTCTGGTGCGTAAGTATTTGTGGGATTGGGGCCTAAGAGACAGTTTCCTTTTTGAAACAGTTTGTGTAACAGTAACAAGAGGAAGATAAATTACTTTGAATGGTAGCAATTAGAGAAAAGAGGAGTGTGATGAATTTACCATGTGGAAAACATCTTATATTTGTTTATAGTCATTAAACTTAGCTTTAATGACACTACACTGATTTCAGAAAGAAACAGTTTATTTGATGAATAGAAACAAGCTGATCAACAGTAAGTACTTCCCATACACATGATAATAATGTTATGTTCTCTAAATACCTTGATACTTCACACTTTTACTAGACATTAAATTACAATGACTGTCTAATACATGCCCACTGGTAATTTCTAAGGATTCCTTAGTTTCATATCAATGTCCTTAACCACATATCAATATCACAATCCAGAACATGCCACTCACTTGAGGAAATTATTACATGAAGCACTATCAAATGAGGGGTTAAGGTAAATAGAGAATACTGACCCATTGTTGCAGAACATCACATTCAAACATCACTCTACACAAAAAAAACAAAAAACAACCCTCCCCCCACACACATTGCGGATATAGTTTGTGTCAACACATCTGAGGTCTTTTCATAAACACTGTTGAAAAAGGAAATTTAAACCCACTTTCAAATGAAAGTCAATGTGCAGTTACGTGCATACTAGATACACAAAATTCATTAAATACAAAATTCATACTGTACATTTAAATGAAAGAAAGAATGTGCAGTACAAGCCTGATTCCACACTAAAATAATAATAATTTATCTTAAATGTTAGCCAAAAGTTGGTTTAATTTCTTACATTTAGAAGGGGGGGAGGAACTACCAAACATTGCTGAAATAAAATATTTTCCCAACATCACAGTGTTTATTGTAAACCCCGAGAGTCTATTTCAGTATATGAAAAGATTTTTCTCCAAACATCATAGCTATCACATGAAATGAAAAAAACGAAATGTTAGACAATTTTTTTTCTTTAGGGGCTAACTCATAGCCCTGATAAAAGTTTAGATTAATACTCTTACAATATGAATGGAGCAAAAAGTGCTCCTAAAATAATGTCTGTGACAAAATTGGCACATACATATAAATATCTAACTATACAGTTTTGTTTTTATGACCCTATTTTCACCTAGTTTATTTCCTACTTCAAGTATTCAGTTGCAGAGTTAAGGTAAAGACCTGATTGTAAGAGACACAGACAGTTGTCCCTTACTATGACAACAAGTTCACCACAAGAAACAAGTTCTGTTGTCTGAGTTTGCAAGTGCAACATTTGTCATATGTGCTAAATAAACTCCCAAGAGCTTTGCTGTTTTGAAAACAAAGATCTAAAATTCCATTGATAGTTAAAGGACAAACTTTTTAAACATGAATGAATTTGGATCACGTATGCTATTCTAATTCTATACATTTTATTCTATTTACTGAGATGAAACATCAAGAAGGACTCCTGCTTGACTTAGTTGCTCTTTATTTGCACCAAAAATGATGGTACAATAAAATACTGTTTTCTACACAGCAATCATTTTAAAGGGGTTAATATAGGTATGGCTCACATAGGATGTTACTTTAGGGATAATTGCACCAATGATTTCAAAAAATAATATTTTTCTAAATTCAGTGCAAGACTTTCGGAATAACCACTTTAGAATACTTTTTTTTTTACAGCAGCAAAGAAAAACCACTAAGAATTAAGGCCACCCATGCTTAAATTCATTGTTTGTCCTTTAATAATGCAAATATTCAATTGCCACTCACGTCAGTATAGAAGTACTTCTTCCACTGACAAAAAGAGAGATGCATCAGTAAAACAGCTGAACATTTGCACATGTTTGCCAGACTGGCTGAAAATGGTTATGAAGTTGTAAGGATCCTCTCTCTGAGGAAGTGGTAGAGATTTAACTCTCATTTGTGTCTCATCACTACATTAGAATGACTTCAGATTTTTTCTTTTTTCCTGGCATGTGCTTTAAATTATTCATCTTTATTTGAAATTCGTTGTTGACACAGACAGCTTTTATTTTCTCCTCATTCATTAATATTTTCTTGTTTAACATCGAAAATTCATTGGGATCCATGATGGAGGCTGTTTGTTCACTACAGAAAACAACGACAAAATGGTCCATCATTTATAGGAGGCCTAATGCATATACTGTATTCACAGCATTCTTATCTTGATATATTTATGAGTCCCAGCTTTTATTAATACATACCTGTATGCATTTGGATGATAAAAGGTTGATCCACTCCTGTATACGTGTGCATGTATACACATATGTACATATACATACCTCAAGCTTTTACCATCCACTAATATATAAATTTGGTATGTAAATTATTGATGATCAATTTAGATGTCCCATGCATTGTCAGAGACACACACCATATTTTCATAAGGCTAATCCTTGCCAACAGCAAGTAGTACCAAAAATTGATTTCATTTCCAACCTGGCCCAGAGCTTAATACTCGTTACGCTATCAAAATATGATTATTTGAGTAACAGTAGATATAAGAAAACAGAGGAGGGTAAAGGCTTAGTTTTTACTTTTCTGAAAAGCCCACTTCTAACTGGGGGTAAGATTAATGCAGACTCCATTATATAAGTGTACTAATACCTCTTTGACAATCTAGTCCACTTTAGAAGTGTTACTGTAGAATACGCTAGGCAGAATCAGCAGATGAAGATACTGCACCTAATAGAACCTGAATTACACATTAAAAATCAATACCAATTTATCAAAATTGGTTAAAAGAATCCATTTAACTGAACTTCATTAAATAATAATATTCTGAACACAAGACCCATTAAAGGTGGAAATGAAGTTCTTGTAATTTCTGATTGAGTCCCCTTCATTATTTTCCAGAGTATCTGACTTCATAATGACTACAAGAAATAATGGAGTAGACACCAATTTATGCAGCATTTCATCTGGTAACAACCTCAGCATTCATCTTCTGTTTCTATGATCTGCTCCAGGATGTCATGGTTATGTTTGGAGATCCACTGCAATAGATTATCAGCTTAATTCTGCAGTGCTGCATTTTTCCCTCCTCTTTCTCCAGCTCCTCTGACAACTGTAACAACACAATAAACCATTCCAATTATTAAAATGCTTGACAGGTACAAATAGTGCCAGTTCTTACCCAATCAAAGCTCTCATGGAAGTAAGAAGAAATGTTGCCTATGTAGGGAAAGAGTCAGAACTTAAAGATTTCCAGATTTGAACCTATCTATTATATTTATAGAGTGCCAATCATCCTAGTACCTAGGCCCATGTTTATTTCTTCTACAGTTTACTTGTACAGCAAGATCTAAAAGAATGAGGCTGCTTTTAAATTCCAAAGATGTTAGATACCACTAGATATTGTGATTTTTTTCCATGTTAAACATATTTGCGTGTCTTACGCAAATAGACAGGATCTTAGGAGTGGAAATGCTGCAGTTGCTGACAAACCTTAAGGTCTTTATTTTGAAAGAAGGCATGCTCCTTTCATTTGTCTGCAAGTAGAAAAGCAATTACTATCTGAAATAAGAGCCTGGTGCTGCTGCCCCCTCCCAAGAGGTGCTGAGGGCTCTTAATTTCCAATGAATTCCATGGCAGATGAGAGTATTCAGTACCTCTCAGGACCTTCCAGGATTGAAAGTACTGAAAACAACAAAACATTTTACCAGTATATTTTAAGATAAGTCCATTTCAATTTTCTAGAAAGTAGATTGAGGTATTTTAGAAATGCAAATCTCAGATTTATAAAAGGTTAAAATACAAATGTTCACGATGACTATTTTTGTCTGTAGCCACTTACCCACAAGCATTGTACTTACTAGTATGAGTAGTGTTATTGAAGTCAATGGGATTTCTCAAAATAGTAAGCACTATGGGCCAGAGTCACAACCCTAGGAAGTTAGTAGAAAGACTCCCACTGCCTTCAATGGGCTTTGGACCAGGCACAAAATCTGGTAGTAAGTATACGCAGGGTCAGACCCAACTCACTATAATGGCAACAGAACTCAAGTAACAATAAAATGCCTAACAGCCTTGAATACAATGCAGTCAAACAGTCTTATTCAGTACATGTATATGTCAGATGGGGGGTGGGGGGAATTAAACACTTCCCTTGCAGTACATGTGCACATTAGTTTATTGAGTTTGTGAATAAAAAAGGACAAATGCATTTACCTGCTAGGATTCTCAGTTGTTGGTCCCACATTCATGTAACTGACAAGTTTCCAAAATGTTTGTTTAAAAATGGCATAAAATATATTATTGCATTAAACAAATCATCTTTCCTGCTCTTGGTACTGTTAAAAGACTATGATGAAGTTGTTTTGTAAATAGAATTATTTTGGCTAAAATGGCTTCTTATTTTTAAAAGTTAACACTTTCTCAGTGTGGTTATTCTGAAAGTGCAGCTCCACACTGTTTAAGTGCTGTGGACAAACAAACATGCAAAGAATTTGAAATCTGTATTTACAGGTACACGTCTGTGTGGTGGCTGCATATATTTATAGTCAGATGAACTATCAATCTTCCTACAAGAACTCGTTGCAATTCTTTTGGTTAAAACACTTAGGACCTGATCCAAAATCCATCTAAGTCAGAGGAAAGATTCCCACTGACTTAAATGGGCTTTGGATCAGGCCATTGAATAGGACAAAAATGACTTCTGCAGAGCTGGAAAGCAAGGGAGTTCCTAAAGTAGATCATGTTACTAGTTCTGGCACATAAAATCTTTGCAAACTTTTTATGAAAACTGTAAGTCAGAGCACGTGTTACATTTTGTGAACTGTGCATAGTTCCCATTCTTTTGGGTACTGAGGATTTTTTAATCATCCAAAGAGATATATAGATACAGGAAAAACCCCATGGAAATTAACGAGAAGTTAACATTCCTGCAAGTATTAGAACAAAAAATGTCTACTCCATTTTTTTAACAGGTTGGGAAATGAATAAAACAATCACAGTGATTGTTTTATCACAATCTTCTATGTAGCTTGATATTTTACAAGCTAAAGCACCTTTGTAATTAACACTCGTTTATGCTGTTAAAAGTAAAGAACTCAGATCAAACAATGCTAGTCTGAGGAAGAGCAATAACATGCAAAATACAATCTCTCTGAAGTCCATTTTCCTACTTTTCTTTTAGGGTTTGATGTACAATAAGAGAACTCCTGGATAAAACTCCACCCACTTAATCAACCAATCCATTCTTCAGGAAATTATATTATTGGAAGTACATGAAAAACCTGTTCACCACAAGTGGGAAATGCACAATATTTTTCAAATAAATCAAATATATATATATATATATATAAAAGGATATTGCTGTCAAACACCTACAAGGCCTGAGTAAATATAATATATATTTCTGTTTCTTCAGTGCAGTACACAGCATTAGTCACTGAAAAAAATACAAACCCAAGATTTGGCTAGATATATTGGACCCGATATTCAGAATTGCTGATCACCCACAACTCCAAGTGATGTCAATGGAAGCTACAGGTGCTCAGCACCTCTGAATGTCAATTAGATATCACTGAATGAAAATTTCACAGGGATCTGAAGATATAAAAAGTGTGATTGCTCATAATGTATTTTCAGATTATTTTTCTTTTGGATAAAGACACCGGCCTGATTACTAGTTTCTGCCTCCAGTCCTTTCCTTTCAGTGGTTATTTGCAGAAACAAGCTGGGGGAGAGAGAGGGTAAACACAAAGGGGTTAAAGGGGAAACTGTTTAATAACGGTAGTAAAATGCAGGCTATTTTTGACATCTGGGTTAATGTCCATTATGTTCCATATGCTTTCCAAATGTTTGCAACAAGCACCCACATACAAAAACAGATACTCATTCACCTAGCCTTAAATTGCCCTCTTCTAACCTATTACACATTGTACCAGCATAAAAGGCCAACAACTGATATGGTCATTAGTGAGAGAGAGAGAGAAAATAGCCAGTTACTGTTAGGAAATTGGTATCTCACCAAATGTTGGTACTACAAAGCTATCATTAATGAAAATCCAGTAGGGCCATTTCTGCTCCTTAACAATCTATTAGAAGACATCTGCATTATGACTTAACATCTTTAAAAGTGTTGTCAGAACGAATTCCTTGTATTCCTAGTGAAGATTTATTTATTATTATGATCAAAGTACTAACAAATTATGTTAAATAATTTCATTTGCTTGGTCTAAGCAACTAGCCAAAACAGTAATAATTAAAAAATAGGATTAGAGACCATTGATACTAGCAGTTTTAAAACTGTGCTATGGAATGCCACATTATAATCTGAATGCAATTGCAATCCAAATGCATTCTTAAGTATTTGTGGTCAACCCTAACTATGAAATATTGAAATGGGTAATGAAAAGTGGCATGGAATTCTATTCCTGATTCTGCCACTGACTCACCGTCTGACCTTGGGGCTTTCTATGCTTTCTATGCCTTAAACCCCTTAAATCGGAAGGTAAATAACACAGAACTACCTCACAAGGAGTTGTAAGGCTTAATATCTGAAATGTGCTTCGAGATTCTTGGATGGGTGTTAAATATTATTATTTTTCAGTCTCCGTATTTCATTAAAACTATACACCATAAAAAAAGATTACTTTCATATACTGAATTACAAGTAAAAAGGGAGCATGTGGTTTGTTCAGATACTTGTAACTGTCAGTATTAGCATGTATTATAAAATAGGTGATTGCCAAAAGTCTTCAGTGACAAGTACCATGTAGGCATAACAGAAAGATTGCAGTTGGATTCAGCTGCTGGATTCAGCTAAGAATCTGTTCATGACTTCAGTGCAATCCTGCAGCTTAGATCAATGAGAATCTTGTGGACTGTTTTTCCCCTTCCTCTTAAGTGCAGATGCAAACATGCTCAAAATTTAGAAACTTGAAATTCAACACTAGGGACAACACTGAGTGCTTTTTTTATGAAAATCTAATAGAAATGTGTTCCACTATAATTTTTATTATATTAATACATTATTGAACACAATAGGCAACCTACAATTTGAACTCTTCTGTCACTGCAACCTGAGGACTTGTATTGTTCCTGTAACTTTTTGACTGCCAAATTCTTGGGAGGGGACAGATCCACATAGAAGATTTTGAATGAATAAAGATCTGCCTGTTTCGAAATGAGTATAGCATTCTGTCAAATACTGCTATATGGATTTAAAAGTCTCTAGCAAAGAGGGCCAAACCCAGAGAAATAATTAAAATATAAATTTTTATCCAACCTGAAATAGAAAACTTGCAATACTGAGATGCCAAAGACACCTAAGACACTTGCTGAGTTAAGTGAAAAGGTAAAATCTAGTTTGAATTTATAGCATTCCTTCAGTGTCCCTCTAGGAGTTTGGCTTTATGCCAGTGTTCCTTGTTAAAAATTTGTTAAACGTGTTTGGCATTAATGCAAACACAAAGTACTCATTTGTTACAAATTCTATTGGAATGCATTCATTTAAGGCAATGAAGTAGTTACCAGAAAAGAAAAAATGTTCATTAAGTACATTTTAAAAATACAATGATGTATGCAGTGCATAACTATGGCGCCCCAGTGGCTATATAAATATCTGACAGAATAACCACAAGTTGTGTTTGGTTTGAAATTGGACTCTTAAACACAACCGATAGAACAAAAACAGGTTTTGTTTGTTGTCAAAACTGATGTTAGTTTTTCTTGTTTAGAACTAGTTACAATAACCAAAGTTTTGGCATACAATTTCTTACATCTCAAATCAATAAAACATACAGGTTAAAATAATGCAGAAGGAAGTCTCTCGCATCAAATTGTAAATTGAGCACTGCATATTCTATCCAGAAAACACTGAATCCAGAAAACAAAACACTCTGCTTTCAGGAGAGCAAATTTTAGTCATTCTTAAAAATTCCACTGAGAGGAAATTACACCTGTTAGTTTTGCAATTGTCTGACAACATTTGGGTACATGTAGGCAAAAAGTTACTACTTAATCATAGTACAGCAAGAATAAAATAAACATCCCAAACCCTGTTTAAACAATTTAAATCTTAATAACTTATCCTCTTCTTCATGGTAACATGAAATATTCCTGAATAATGATAATTTCGTAGAAGAGACCATTTTGAAGTTTGTTTCCTAGGCGTTAGAGACTATCATTAAATTGTTAAAACAGAATAATTCTTCCTCTTACTATACATTGCTTTACAGATTATTCACAGTAAATCTTAAAATAGTAAAAATATGAGATTAAACTATCCTTTTTTGAAGATTCCAAATAAAAGTAGATAGAGTGAAGTAAGACAATGCAGGTATAATTATTTAGTGATTCGCAATAATAATCTATAAAACAAATACTTTTAAAGAAAGGACTTTATTCATTTTCTGGAAGGGTAATTCAGAAATGATCACATTTTGTTATTTATGTTTTAAATTCTTTACACAATAAAGTTAATCTGCACAAAAAGATCTAGAGCTGGTTGACTTCCTGCATGGATCTGATGAATTTTGCAGATTTCTATAATGCCAGAATTGTCAAACTACCCTAATAGCTTTCTTTGACAGGGTTGTAGATGGAGGGAAGTGGTAGGTGTGGTATATCTTGACTTTAGTAAGGCTTTTGATACTGACCTTCTCACAAACAAATTAGGGACATACAACCTAGATGGAGCTACTATAAAGTGGTTGCATAACTGGTTGGAAAACAGTTTTGAGAAAATAGTTATCAGTGGTTAACAGTCAAGCTTGAAGGGCATATCTAGTGAGGTCCTGCAGGGACCAGTTGTGCTCAATATCTTCATCAATGATTTAGATAATGGCATAGAGAGTACACTTAGAAAGTTTGTGGACAATACCAAGCTGGGTGGGGTTGCAAGTGCTTTGGTAGATAGGATTAAAATTCAAAATGATCTGCACAAACTGGAGAAATGGTCTGAGGTAAATAGGATGAAATTCAATAAGGACAAATGCAAAGTGCTCCACTTCGGAAGGAACAATCAGTTCCACACATACAAAATGGGAAATGACTGCCTAGGAAGGAGTACTGCAGAAAGGGATCTGGGCGTCATAGTGGATCACAAGCTAAATATGAGTCAAATATGTTTAGTTTGGAGAAGAGAAGACTAAGGGGAGACATAACTGTTTTCAAGTACATAAAAGGTTGTTACAAGGAGGATGGAGAAACATTGTTCTCTTTAACCTCTGAGGGTAGGACAAGAAGCAATAGTCTTAAATTGCAGCAAGGGTGGTTTAGGTTGGACATTAAGAAAAACTTCCTGTCAAGGTAGTTAAGCACTGGAATAAATTGCCTAGGGAGGTTGCAGAATCTCCATCATTGGAAATTTTTAAGAGAAGGTTAGACAAACACCTGTCATGGATGGTCTAGATAATACTTAGTCTTGCTTTGATGCCGGGGACTGGACTAGAATTTCTCTCGAGGTCCCTGCCAATTTTATAATTCTATTCTATAAATTGCTAACCTGAGTTACGAATAACAGCAGATACCATAGGAATGAATAAAATCAAATTGTTCCAAATGATCTGGGCAATGACAGTCCTTGAAAACTACTGTACCATTATATGATAGAACTAGATGAAGATTGTGAGCCTTGAGACTATTTAGACAAGGATGCTTTCTCTACTAGGAATGTTTATAAATCAGAGTTAGGACATCAATGTTACTTGAAAAAAATTTTTAATAGATACTTTTTTATAAAAAATAAGTCTAGTGCAAAAACAATGCTAATCTGAACTATGCCAAAATTTAAAACATATTCTTCAGTGTGCAATTTCTACACTGAAATAAAAAGGAGATCAGAGGAGCTCCATTAAGAATCACTTCAAAATATTGTTCTCACAGGGCCTGAATCAAAGTCTACTAAAGTCAGTGGACAAACTGCCTTTGATGTCAATGGGCTTTGGATCAGGCTCAGAGAGGGCAGAAAGGAGCAGTCACTAGGGCACAAAGCTGTTTGTCAGGATGCTAATGTCTCCTCCAAGGTGCAGAGTTTGAAACAGGACATTTGCTAATATTTTAAATGAGCAGAAATACTGAATCATGAAGTGGCTCAAACGACAAGAGTTCCCAACATGATCCTAAAAACTGGCATTAGTAGAGATCACCTAATGAAATTGGAAGGAGCCTTTTTCATCCTTGCTGATGTGGAATGCTATTTATTCTCCTGCTAGGGACTAATTAGGGGCCTTGTCTGAAGATCAAGGTTTTGCAGTCTCTGCTTCTTAATAACATGGTTTGCCTATCCGCCACCTGGGACAAGGCAAGGTACTCTCTTTTACTCCAAACAGCAGGCACTGCCTTAGGCCTGTGCAGGCAGGAAACTGTTTCGGCACTTTCAGTAATTTAACCACTTCCCTATTGGCCTTCTATAACCATACTCAAAGTCCCGAATAAGCAGTGACCCATCCACCAGGAGTGCACCTATTTAATATAAATTACTATGTGATTGGATATCAGATAGTAAGGGAAAACTTATTATTATGATAATAAATGATATCAGAACTGTATGATCTGTTTATTTATAGATGAAGCGGAGGACACAAATCAACAAACCATTTGTTTTGTTTCAGAGTTAGAGACAATTCAAACTTTCAGTGGCTGACAAATGATGTGGTTAAATAAAAGCTGTGTCAAGCCCCCAATCTAATAAGTCATCTTATTAGGAAGTTGTGATGCCCTGCTTGCCCTGGCTTGTCTGCTTTACTGAAAGATCTCCTGCTGGGACCTTTGTGGCATTACACGAGGTAGAGAGGCTGCTGCAATATATGAGCCTTGATTCTGAGCAGCCAAAACAGCAGGAGAACTAAGCTGCAAAGAATTAAACATGTAACAACTCTACAGCACAGACAGTGATTGAGGTTGGCCCTTTTGCTGTTGACACATTCTGGCCCCTGTAGGTTGTGGTCACTAAGCCCATTAGAATTGCAGTGTGGCAACAGCTAGTTCAGCAAGTTCAATGTGTTTCTGTTTTATTTCTAAATGCAGGGCGCAAGCTCGCAGTGATAGCAGAACGAAGTAAGGCAACAGAACCATGCTATAAACACAGTCATCATTGTCAGGGATGTGAAACTTGTTTTCAAAAACTGTTTATTTTTGGCAGATGGAGCTTGGATGGATTTTTGCATTTTGTTAACTGTATTTTAATTTCAACTTACTGCATGCTTTAAAAAAAAAAAAGCCCCGAGTGATGTTGTTTCCTTTTAAAAGAGAAAATTGTCACTAGTTAGAGTGATCTCTTTGTTACTAGGAATTCATGGAAAAAATGAAAACAGATGGCATGAACCCACTAAAATCTCATTTGGGGTCAATCCCATTCATTGGCACTCACTATAATTAAATCCACGCTCCTCAGAAGTTTGGTAAAAAGATATGCAAAATACCTCTCATTCAGAAAAAAACCCAGAGAATGTGAAATGAGCTCTAAATGCTGAACGCACTTAAACAAATGAGAGATCTATATGATCAAGACAGATTTAGGGCAAGATTTAAAAGGAAAAAAAATCCTAGGCAAGTAATTTAAGTTAGGCGGTATGTATAACACACACATTTTAAAATGATGATTCCTCCCTCCACAGGATTAGGCTTTTCTGTGCACTCTGGGAATGGTGAAAGGTTGCCAGTTAGGGAGACCATGTGTTCCTGAATACTGGGAGGGTTCTCAAAAATGAGTCTTCGATCCCAGTTTTTCTAAACTCCTTCAGGCTTGTCACCTGAAGGAGCCATTGGCCAGTGCAGATGGTGCAAATGACAGCTGGCTGAGTGCATGTGTCCCTCAAAGACTTCCTTGCCCTCCAAACCTGTTGTAAATTGCCAGCCTGCTTTCGCCCCCACTGCAAGGCCTCTTGGAGACTGTCGACCCCCACTGCATGAGTCCTTGAGCCAAACACTCCCCATATTTAGACTTAAATCCACAGGGCAGCGGGGAAGGAGGAGAAGGGAGCTTCTTGGCTGAGCAGGAGTAGGCAATTTCTCTTGGTCTATGCATATTTCCCTGACACCCTCATCCCATCCCAGGACAGGTGAGGTGACAGGCCTTTCACTTTAAAATATGGTCACTTAACTGCCAATACATCATTTCGCTGCTGGTGAATATGCAACCCCATGCCAGCTACCTTTTCCAGACAGACACAAAGCTGCTGGCAAGACCAAATCACATTATTTGTCAGCCACCAGTGAAGGAGGAATAGCTTTCCCTCCCATCCCCCATTTTGTGTTCTTGGTAGTTGGCCTGATCTGAGTTAGGCAGTAGCTATGGAAATCCATTGGTTGATTGGCTCTGGAATCTCCAGTTTTGTGGGATTTATCTTTTCTGTCATGCCTAGATTTGCTGATAGTGAGTTTGGGATTAGAAGGGAATACTTCCATGTATATTGGCCTGGCACTGAGAAGTTTGTTTTAATTTTCCCCTGCAAGAGTTAGCTGATAGTTAACCGTGAAAACTGTTTGGAGTTGCATTTAGCTAACTCAGGTTACTGTTTCATTGTGCCTTGCTCCTGGAAGCATATAGGTCACTACATTTTTGTTGTGCTGGAGTGCCTTGTGCTAGTGGTTGGAGGTTCAATGCAAAAGGATCACAGGCACAGAGCAGGGATACAAGGGAGTTAGTTTTGTGGCTGGATCAAGTGTGTGGATAGGTGTTAAGATGGAACACAGATTTGAAGTACTTTATGCGTGGGCCCATTTCCTTCCCCTGAGGAAAAGGCTGGATTCTTGGCTTGAGAGGACATGTCTTCTTGGAAATGCTGGGCACAGAGTGGTGTTCTTGGAGCTGATGGCTCCCGTGAATTGGCAGAGAATTGCTGGGATTATCATTTTTGGTCCGGTAGCCATTTTGTTATTTAATTTAATACAAGTACATCTAGCCTGAGATGACATGCACATGCTTTTTCCAATCACATGGGGGGCGGGGAAGTAAAGTTTGTTTATTTTTAAATATTTGTGTAAGCTAACGAGTTTGACAGCCTTGTTCCTTGGACATGCATATTTATACTGACAGTTATGCCTCTAGTCACACAATGGGCTGGTCTATACAGCACCAGCTAAGCACACTAGAGAGGAGTTCTAACATGTTGCATGTCAACTACCCAATGCAGACCCTGCTGGCATGCTCTGAAAGGTAACTAGTTCACATTAAGATACAGGGCTACGTTAATGCAAAATAGATACCTTTTAAAACACACCAGCAAGGTCTGTATAGAGCAATTAGAGTGCATCACATTAGTGCACTTTACAAATCACACCCCTCTGGCACAGTATGCCACACAGTGTAGACAAGACCTTGTTGGGTTTTTTTGTGATTTAAACAAATTATTAGCACACTGTTTTACTAGTGCATTCCATTAGCTAATAGTCATGCACTGCTTAAATGGAAGTTATTAGAATCTGAAACCATCACCTGATTGTTGTAGTGTGTTGCAATTAGGGTTGTCAAGTGATTTAAAAAAAATCACGATTAATCGCATGATAAAAAACAATTAATTGTGATTAATCGCACTGTTAAACAATAATAGAATACCATTTAAATATTTTTAGATGTTTTCTACATTTTCAAATATACTGATTTCAATTACAACACAGAATACAAAGTGTACAGTGCTCACTTAATATTTATTTTTGATTACAAGTATTTGCACTGTAAAAAAAAACCAAAAGAAATAGTATTTTTCAATTCACCTAATAACAGTACTGTAGTGCAATCTCTATCATGAAAGTTGAACTTACAAATGTAGAATTATGTACAAAAAAACTTGCATTAAAAAATAAAACAATGTAAAATTTTACAGCCTGCAAGTCCACTCAGTCCTACTGCTTCTTCAACCAATTGCTCAGACGAATAAGTTTGTTTACATTTGCAGGAGCTAATCCTACCTGCTTCTTGTTTACAATGTCACCTGAAAGTGAGAACAGGCGTTCTCATGGCACTGTTGTAGATGGCATCGCAAGATATTTACGTGCCAGATGCTCTAAAGATTCATATGTCCCTTCATGCTTCAGCCACCATTCCAGAAGACATGCTCCCATGCTGATGCCAGGTTCTTCTCGATAACAATCCAAAGCAGTGAGGACCGACGCATGTTCATTTTCATTATCTGAGTCAGATGCCACCAGTAGAAGGTTGATTTTCTTTTTTGGTGGTTAGGTTCTGTAGTTTCCACACTGGAGTGTTGCTCTTTTAAGACTTCTGAAAGCAAGTTCCACACCTCTCCCCTCTCAGATTTTGGAAGACACTTCAGATTCTTAAACCTTGGGTCGAGTGCTGTAGCTATCTTTAGAAATCTCACAGTGGTACCTTCTTTGCGTCTTGTGAAATCTCCAGAGAAAGTGCTCTTAAAATGAACATGTGCTGGGTCATCATCCGAGACTGCTATAACAGGAAATATATGGCAGAATGCGGGTGAAACAGAGCAGGGGACATACAATTTTCTTCCAAGGCATTCAGTCAGAAATTTAATTAATGCTTATTTTTTAATGAGCGTCATCAGCATGGAAGCATGTCCTCTGGAATGGTGGTTGAAGCATGAAGAAGCATGTGAATGATTACCATCTCTGGCATGAAAATACTTTGCAATGCTGGCTACAAATGTGCCATGTGAATGCCTGTTCTCACTTTCAGATGACATTGTAAATAAGAAGAGGGCAGCATTATCTCCCTTAAATGTAAACAAACCTGTTTGTCTTAGCGATTGGCTGACCAAGAAGTAGGACTGAGTGGACTTGTAGGCTCTAAAGTTTTACATTGTTTTGTTTTTGAGGGCAGTCATGTAACAAAAAAAAATCTACATTTGTAAGTTGCACTTTCACCACAAAGATTGCACTACAGTCCTTGTATGAGGTGAATTGAAAAATACTATTTCTTTTGTTTATCATTTTTACAGTGCAAATATTTGTAAGCAAAAATAATATACACTTTGATTTCAATTACAACACAGAATACAATATACATGAAAATGTAGAAAAACATCCAAAATATTTAATTAATTTACATTGGTATTCTATTGTTTAACAGTGCTATTAAAACTGCGATTAATTGCGATTAATTTTTTTATTTGCGATTAATTTTTTTGAGTTAATTAACATAAGAACGGCCGTACTGGGTCAGATCAAAGGTCCATCTAGCCCAGTATCTGTCTACCGACAGTGGCCAATGCCAGGTGCCCCAGAGGGAGTGAACCTAACAGGCAATGATCAAGTGATCTCTCTCCTGCCATCCATCTCCATCCTCTGACGAACAGAGGCTAGGGACACAATTCTTACCCATCCTGGCTAATAGCCATTTATGGACTTAGCCACCATGAATTTATCCAGTTCCCTTTTAAACATTGTTATAGTCCTAGCCTTCACAACCTCCTCAGGTAAGGAGTTCCACAAGTTGACCGTGCGCTGTGTGAAGAAAAACTTCCTTTTATTTGTTTTAAACCTGCTGCCTATTAATTTCATTTGGTGACCCCTAGTTCTTGTATTATGGGAATAAGTAAATAACTTTTCCTTATTCACTTTCTCCACACCACTCATGATTTTATATACCTCTATCATATCCCCCCTTAGTCTCCTCTTTTCCAAGCTGAAGAGTCCTAGCCTCTTTAATTTTTCCTCGTATGGGACCCTCTCCAAACCCCCAATCATTTTATTTGCCCTTTCTGAACCTTTTCTAGTGCCAGTATATCTTTTTTGAAGTGAGGAGACCACATCTGTACACAGATTGCATGCACTAACTGTGATTAATCGACAGCCCTAGTTTCAATATATGCTTATTTTATTGCAGGATAAATAATTCTAATTATGAAGCAAATGAAGACGCCTTCGGAGTAATTTAGAGATGTATTACATACGGTAAGCCTGTTCTTGCATTTAACAAAATATAGTTTCACCTTCTTCTCCTTCAGACAATTCTTAAATAATATATTTTTTCACATGGTTCATCACAGGAACCTGTTTATATATGCCTAAAGCTTCTTAGTTAAAGTTATATCTTATTTTAATTTCTAGAGGAAAGATGCAATTCTTTGAAATGCTAACATAATTCATCTTTTTGAAGCTGGACCAGCTAGCTGTACTCGCTCTTAGAACTGATAGAACATTACCATGCCGCCTGAACATGACCTTGTAGGCATAGCTACTTCTTATTTTTCAAATACCGATCCAAACAGCATGCAACAATTTGAAATCTAACCCATCTTAACCCATGTGGGCCAATTATGCTCCACTCTTAGGGTCTGCCCATGCAGTTTTCAGTTCAGGATCAGGAAGACTTAAGGCCCAATTCAGGTGAACACTTATGAACACGCTTTAATGTTTTGACTTCAACAGGATTTAAACATGCACTTAAACAAAAAAATATGCTTACGTGCCCTTTCTGAATAGTGACGCTTTCCTGAATTGGGGCCGTAGAGACTATCATTCTATGATGGGGCACTTACAGAGCATGTGTAAAGCTACACCATGGAGTTACTGACAAGTCTTTACAATAAGCACTGATGCAATAAGGAAGGAAAAAATGAAAGAGAGAACCAATTTTTTTAACGAGACCTTAGGCCACGATCCTGCAAAGATTTACATGTGTTCTTAACTTAAAGCATGTGAATAGTCCTACTGAGGTTTACAGGACTATTCATTTACCGTGAATACTTAACGGTAAGCATCTGTGTAAGAGTATACAGGCTCAGGGCCTTAGACTACAAGTTCTCAAAGGCAGGTAACAAAGTTTGCTATGTGACTGCAAAGCACCATGTAAATTTACAGCACTATATCCATGAATTTCAATGTTTAAATAGTAATACAGTATAACAAAGGGCACTATTAAAAAGCAAACCAGTTCTACTTGGCATGTTACTGCACATTTGGTATATTACAAATGAAACTAATCTAAGAACTGCACTTACTTTGTGGTTTTGACCTTACAAATAACAAAAAATAACCAGAACAACCCATCACACAATTGCACTGATTAGTATTTTTATCCCACAACCCCTTCTCTCCCCTCTTACTCATTTTCTTTTTCCCCCGTTGTTCCCCCATTCCATCTGTGGCTGGAGCCTGGAGCTAACCACCCCGATTTTCCCTTTTGTTTCAGTTGTGCTCCTTTCCAAGCACCTTTCTTTTCTCCCCCCTACCCCTTAGTAGTGCTTTCACTGCTGTATCCGTCTTGGTTGCCAGCCTATGAAGAGCTCATTTTCTGAGTGGTGGCATTGTGACATAACTGGCAACTCGGAATTACCATCACCATCTACTTTACTTGCATACTACAGGCCTATTGATTGGAATGAGGAGAATCCCCATGGCAGTGGGTCAAAGGCATCTTTGAGGTCAGCAGAGTGTCAGTTTAAATAAAAGAGTAAGAAGAGAGAGACCTTTATTATGCATCCACAGGGCACTAAATTTTAAATGGCGAATCTTCAGTGGAAGTTAATTCCTGAAGACACACTTGTGAAATGATAATAGAGATAATACAGCCCACACTTTGATATTTCTTCTGCTAGCTTCATAGGGACTCCCAGGAAAGTCAATGGGACTTGCGCTCCTATTTCCCTTGGCTGCTTTTGAATCCCTTTCCCACAGAGACTAATTCTGACACAGGTTACATGAAAGGTTGGTTGACTCAACCAAAGTTCAATACCTTGTGCATGCTGGTCCCTTTGATTGGAAGAAGGGGCAACAAGATTTTAACATACTAGAATGTTTATCAGCCTTCTTCCCTTTCTCTGAATTGAGCCAGAAACTTAAATGCTGAGGACTAGTGTAGGTAAAAAGCCCTAACCTCTACCAGCACCCAGCTCTGACCTTCCAAGACTGTTTTTTTTTAGTACCTAGATGACTGGCTTGTTCCCCCAGCTCTCATATGCAGCAGCCTATCTTCTACACCAGGGAATAGCATAACTGAAAGAAAAGGGAGCAGGAATCAGAGAAATAGCTGGAGCATGCAATTAATTTCTGAGGTTATGAGGCGAGGTTATGTGGTCTAGAACATAAGGTGTGTGGAAGAAGGCTGCACTGCAGATGTGGATGGAAAGACATTTTTGGTGCAGATGCTTATCTGTTCCAAACCAAACAAACTCCAATCTTGCTGAGGTTCCCCAAAGCTATTTGTGATTTTGGAACCAGTAATCATTTGTACTTTACACCCCTAGCCACAGCTTATCCATTGCTTAATAGGCAGAAGCATTTGACTGAATCAGGAATAGTTTCTTAGCAGCAGCTCAACAACCAAAGATAGTGTAGGTAAGTAGCTGTATTTTCAACCCACAGAATCACAAAAATGAGAGATGGGAAAGAGGTAGCAATAGTCCAGCCCTCTCACTGCCTCTGCAGGATTGTTTCCCACAAAATGCTTTCTAATGGTTTGTACAGTTTTATTTTAAATACCTCACAGGATGGATCTTACAGTGTTGCAAAGTGACACTATAATCAACATAAATTGTTTAATAGGGTCCATAGAAAATGTAACCAGTTAAAACAGTTTAATTATTTTCCAGGTTAGAAAACCATTTAGGACCTGATCTCTCCCAGGACTGGAAGAGAGGAGAGGAGCAGCATCTCACAACCCAATTGAAACCTCCCTCCCATCCTCCTGGGAAGCCACTCAAGACCGAATTTCCCCTTCTGGCTTCTTGGGGATCTGCCATAGCCAGAGACCAGAGCTGATTATGTGTCTATAGGAAAACTTCTCCAATTAGATCCTTATTTAAATTATTTAACAAGATAAGGAAATGGAATTATTCACAAAGGAACATTTTTATGAAAATGATTTTAAATATATTGAAATGAAACAATAATTCTAACTAATATTAAGGCAGTTTGTGCATCATGATTTAGAATATTCAGCTATGCACCAGTGTCTGTGTTTGTGGAATGCAATTTCTAATGATGGTTGACACAATCTACATTTGTTGATATTATGACCATATCAGCCTATGTTGGGATTTTGTAAATATACTGAATAAAACAGTGCACTTTTTCCAACTTTATTCCATCCTGCTATGAGCACTTCCTGTTGGCAGAAGATAAACTGCTTTGCTTACTTTCAATGGACTTGCTTGGTGCTCCTGCTGTTAGATAAACTTTCAAGGATATTTTTGTGACAGGTACAAACCTAGACAGGAAAGCTTGTGAAGAAATCCTAAATTAATTATATGTCAACATTCAAGCCTTGAGAAGGAGCAATTGTCATAAATTTTTTTAAGGTTAGAATCCAATTTTAGTTGAAAATGTAAAAAAGTTCACTGACTCGCTTGTAAGTCAGTGCCAATAAAATGATATATTTTACATTCTTTAATGGCCTGTTTTAGCTAAACATAGGGGAAAAGAAGCTATGATTTTATTCTCTTGAAAATTGAATTGTTAAATCATGTAAAATGATTACAGCTATGAGCCAATACCAAACAGTGTTGAATTTATAAATTGAAATTCAGCATTCCCTAATCCTCTCTGTTTTATTTGTTTTTCAAGAAGGTATATAAGGGATAAAAAAAAATTGTGCTAAAAAAATATCTTCACCACTTGTAATGCAGTCATCCCATGCTCATGCCAACAAAACCTTTATCCTATACCACACAGCATATATTCTATCCAACCACACACTGAGCCCGGCGGAAGAGTCTGTCCTATGTCGGGGACTCTTGCTGCCCCACCATCCCCACAAACATGATACAGTTCTATGGTGATCTGGAAGCCTACTTTCATCATCTCCAACTCAAGGAATATTTTCAACACACCACTGAAGAGTGCACTGACCCCAGGGGCAGCTCCAGGCCCCAGCACGCCAAGCGCATGCTTGGGGCGGCATGCCACGGGGGGCGCTTTGCCAGTCGCCGGGAGGGTGGCAGGCGGCTCCGGTGGACCTCCCGCAGGCGTCCCTGCGGAGGGTCCGCTGGTCCCGCGGCTCTGGTGGAGAATCCGCAGAGCGCCCCCCGCGTGCCGCCATGCTTGGGGCAGCGAAATGGCTAGAGCCACCCCTGACTGACCCACAGGAACCCTCCTACCAACACTACAAGAAGAAGAATTCTGCGTGGACAACTCCTGACAGTCGAAATGACAGACTGGACTTCTACATAGAGTGCTTCCGCAGATGTGCACAGGCTGAAATTGTGAACAAACAGCATCACTTGCCCCATAACCTCAGCCATACAGAACGCAACGCCACCCATAGCCTCAGTAAAAACTCTGACATTATAATCAAAGGGGCTGACAAAGGAGGTGCTGTAGTCATAATGAACAGGTTGGATTATGAACAGGATGCTGCCAGGCAACTCTCCAGCACCACATTCTACAGGCCACTATCCTCTGATCCCACTGAGGAGTACCAAAAGAAACTACACCATCTGCTCAAGAAACTCCCTACTATAGCACAGGAACAAATCTACACGGACACACCCCCAGAGCCCCAACCAGGCGTATTCTATCTGCTACCCAAGATCCATAAACCCTAGATGCCCCCTCATCTCAGGCATTGGCACTTTTTACAGCAGGATTATCTGGCTATTTGGACTCTCTCCTCAGACCCTACACTACCAGCACTCCTAGCTATCTTCAAGACATCACCGACTTCCTGAGGAAACTACAATACATTGGTGATCTTCCTGAAAACACCATCCTGGCCACCATGGATGTAGAAGCTCTTTACACCAATATTCCACATGAGGATGGACTACAAGCTGTCAAGAACAGTATCCCTGATGAGGCCATGGCACACCTGGTGGCTGAGCTTTGTGACTATGTCCTCACCCACAAACATTTCAGATTTGGGCACAACTTATACCTTCAAATCAGTGGCACTGCTATGGGTACCCGCATGGACCCACAGTATGCCAACATTTTTATGGATGACTTAGAACAACGCTTCCTCAGCTCTCATCCTCTAGTGCCCTCCTCTGCTTGTGCTACACTGGTGACATCTTCATCATATGGACCCACGGGAAGGAGGTCCTTGAAGAATTCCACTTGGATTTCAACAATTTCCATCCTACCATCAACCTCAGCCTGGATCAGTCCACACAAGAGATCCACTTCCTGGACACTACAGTGCAAATAAGTGACGGTCACATAAACACCACCCTATACCAGAAACCTTCTGATGCTATACTTACCCACATGCCTCCAGCTTCCATCCAGGACACATCACATGATTGTCTACAGCCAAGCCCTAAGATACAACAGAATTTGCTGCAATCCGTCAGACAGATACAAACACCTACAAGATCTTTATCAAGCATTCTTAAAACTACAATATCCACCTGGGGAAGTCAGGAAACAGATTGAAAGGGCAAGAGGGGTACTCAGAAGTCACCTACTACAGGACAGGCCCAACAAGCAAAATAACAGAACACCACTGGCGATCACGTACAGCCCCCAGCTAAAACCTCTCCAGCACATCATCAAGAATCTACAACCTGTCCTGGAAAACGATCCCTCACTCTCACAGACCTTGGGAGGCAGGCCAGTCCTCGCTTACAAACAGCCCCCCAACCTGAAGCAAATATTCACCAGCAAGTACACATCACACCACAGAAACATTAACTCAGGAACCAATCCCTGTAACAAACCTTGTTGCCTACTCTGTCCCCATATTTATTCTAACACCACCATCAGCCACACCATCAGGGACTCATTCAGCTGTACATCTACTAATGTTATATATGCCATTATGTGTCAGAAATGCCCCTCTGCCATGTACATTGGCCAAACCGGACAGTCTCTATGTAAAAAAATAAATGGACACAAATCGGACATCAGGAATGGTAACATACAAAAGCCAGTAGGCGAGCATTTCAATCTCCCTGGGCATTCTATAACAGATTTAAAAGCAGCCATACTTGAACAAAAAAACCTCAGAAACAGACTTCAAAGAGAAACTGCGGAACTAAAATTCATTTGCAAATTTAACACCGTTAATTTGGGCTTGAATAGGGACTGGGAGCGGCTGGGTCATTACGAAAGCAACTTTGCCTCTCCTGGAATTGACACCTCCTCATCAATTATTGGGAGTGGACTACATCTGCCCTGATTGAATTGGCCCTGCCAACACTAGTTCTCCACTTGTGAGGTAACTCCCTTCTCTTCCTGTGTCAGTATAATAATGCCTGAATCTGTAATTCTCACTCCATGCATCTGAAGAAGTGGGTTTTTTTACCCACAAAAGCTTATACCCAAATAAATCTGTTAGTCTTTAAGGTGCCACCGGACTCCTTGTTGTTATATATTCCCTTTGTCTATATATATATATATACACACACACAGAATATAATTGGTTTTATGCATGCTATTAATATTTGAGCACGAGAGGGGTTAGGAGAGAAAAGAGCGAGTGTGTGGAAACAATATTGGTCCACTGAGAGTTGCTTATGTTTAGAAATATTTGCTGTAGTTTTAGTGCTGCTACAGGTTTCTTGAGAACTTTTCAGTTTACGCTTTTCAGCCAGTGACGTTGACATGTCTTGGAGAAAATTCTGAACACTGAAAACAAGAACGAATATGTCGTTAGAATGCTCTATGGACACTACTAGGAAAAGCTATAAGGATGGTGGAGCTACACTCTACTCTACCTGTTCCCCTCCATCTTCGGGGGGAGAGATAGCTCAGTGGTTTCAACATTGGCCTGCTAAACTCAGGGTTCTGAGTTCAATCCTTGAGGGGGTCATTTAGGGGTCTGGGTCAAAAATCTGTCAGGGAATTGGTCCTGCTTTGAGCAGGGGGTTGGACTAGATGACCTCCTGAGGTCTCTTCCTATCCTAATCTTCTATGATTCCATCTCTAAATTCCTTTTAAAGGAATGTGGCACAGTACTATAACTCTAGCTATGCCATTACCCGGCAGAGTTTCCTCACTGCAGCACAGACCACAGTTCCAGTCTTCATTCTGTGCCTCAGCTAGAAGTGGTATTGTCATCCATGCTAAAATGAGAACAGCTGAAAAAGCTGACCATGGTATGTCAAGGAAGGTACTAGTACAATGTCCTTGTGCTTCATCCTGGTAGGGGTACACTTCAAACCAGTCTAGGGAGGAAAGACTCTAGGTTAATTGTAGCCTTAGCAGCAGGAGTGATTGGAATCGGGGAGGAGAAGAGAAGGGAAAGGATATTGGGCCACATTTTGGATGCAGCTGTGGGCAGTATATAGGAGCCTGCTATGGCCCCCAATTCTGGGGGCAATTCTATGATGACCCTGGCATAGATTAGACTAGCCAAATGGCTGCTCTAAATCTGGAACACTGGAAATGGACCTCAGGGAGAGAGATAGTCAGGTGGGTATATAGCTGTAGTAAAGTGTGCACTGGCCACAACCATTCCCTACTTTTATGCAGGGGACTGTAGTGAAGGTGGCTAGCTACACTGGCTCTGTACCTACCTGACATTCCTCATGTAGAAAAATACCAAGCAGGGAGATCTAGCTGTTCTGATGGTGCAAAGGGAATGGAGAAGTTCAGAGGATGCAGCCCATAGCACTGAGCATGAGTAAGAGTGACAAAAAGGTAGCCTGGGCTGTAGAGTAGAGCAGAGGGTATGAAAGAGTCCTATTACTAACTTGGTGTAAGAACCTGACTCCACCCATTTTTCTCAGTATAACCATTTGTAAAACATGGATAATACCTACCTGGCTTTGCAAAGTGCTTTGACTGCTCTATAGATCTCAACCAAAGCTCACTGATGTCAAAGAAAGTCTTTCCAATGATTTCAGTAGGCTTTAGGCCAAGCGCTATACATGTAAAGCATTATTGTTATAGTCCCAAAATGCCAACACTCAACACACACATGCAAACTGTTTTCACCAAATTCTGGCTATCAACGTACATATGTATACACCAGAAATCCTGCAGGCAGCAGCATGAGCACATTGCAGTTAGCTGGCCACCCTGACTGCTTCTTCTGAAAAGCTGTGGATAAATCACTCCACATGTCCTCCATGGGGAAGAGGAATAAGTGATATGGATATCTGGCCACCTGGATATTTTATATGAAAAAATGCTTACATTATTTGTCCTTATAAAAAGCCAGCCATGCAAATTATTCCTACTCTTCTCCGAAAAAAACAACAACCCAATCAAACAAAATCCATAGATCCCAAGGGACTGGGCATAGGGGCTAGTCTCAAGAAAAATAGAGTGTATATTCATGCCAGTTTTGTGGTGTATACATGTGTCTATGTGTTGATATGGTGTTGGATGGGGGTTGTGTTGCTTTCTCCACAAGCCATTCTCACAAAAAAATTGATTCTATAAGGTGGAAACCTCATGAGACCACACAATCTTGCAAGATTTTAATCATTTTAGGCCAAAATCTGTTCTCAGGACTTTCTGGCTGCATCCGCATCAGAAACAGAAAGTAGGCCCCTTATACATTTGGATCTGACATGAAACCAGAACTAAAGAGCTGTAGATTTGAATTCGAATCCCTTGACATTTGAAGGGGATTGGTTCTGAAGTTTTTGCTTTGGTCCATCTTTAACACGTCTACATTTGTATGTAAATAATGTCTGGATTATCTGTCAAACTAGTCCTAATTCTGTATATTTGATATGTGTAAAAATTAAAAATAAGCTGTATCATATTTTGCTGTAGTTGGATACTGACCATTTTACCTGTACAAGGAGACATATTAGCAGCATATTCTTCACAGTTAAACATCCCACATGGCTGATTGTTACATTTGGACATTAGCAATTTATTTATCAGAATAACTGTGGATAATAGAATGGCTTGAAGTAGTTTCATTTCCTCCAAAATGATAATAAATTGGTAGCGTGAGTGCTGACTTGCTGCAATGCAATTTCATTACTTCAGAGGTTAACGGAGCAACTTCTTTCTGTTGATCTTCCTGTCACCATAGGCTACAAAAGACTGTCTGACAGAGTCCAGTTTTCAGGAGAGGTGTAAGTATAACAGAGATTATCAACATTAAAAGGAAAACTGTCCTCCTCCATTACATTCTGCAGAGCTAGCATGCAGACCAGTGAAAATGATAAAAGGATTGCAAAACTCAACAATATGATTTGACTTCCGCTAAAATAAAATTAGAACCTTACAAGGGTTATGATGCAACATTACTGAAAAAATGGCTTCCTGGCTTACAAATAAACAATGAAGAGATAAAACAAAATGGGAATACTTTAATTGTGAGGTAAAACATCAGTGGCTACAGATCTTGAGCTACTTTTTACAGTGGGTCAATAGAACCCCCTTTTACTGTATTTCTTTCAAGTAATCATCAATGATTTTTGTCAAGCTATGTCGACTCCACATTCTTTTGAATGCTGAATTTATGTTTTTTGTAGGAGATGAAGATTGACAGGGAAAAGGTGGCATCTGAGAATCAGAGGATTAAATTTATTGCTGGTTAAGTGAGTAACTTGCTTAATATGCCTCTCCTTGTTGTGTGTTGCTGTGCTGAAATGCCTTTAAGCCTTGGTAATTCTGTACAATTCAGGATTCCTGTTGATCACTAACAACACTTGGAAAGAAAGTATAACCCATGCTATTTGTGAGCAGACAGAATTGCCAAAACAAGCAGAATGCTTCACACATCTTGTAAAAAAAGAATTGGGAGTAACTTCCAGGGAAAAGGAAAAGTATTCCTCCTACACAAAGCACATTAACATGCTTGCACAAAGTATTCAGTCTATCTAGGATGTTAGTTTACTTGGTGTAGATATGTTAAAACTGCCATTCTGTAGGGAGGAAATTAATTTTGCTGTTAGGGCCCAATTTTTCTCTGAAATATGTTTACATGGTTATATGTACCAAAATGTGAGTTTAATTTGTGTTTGCAGTTACCATAAATACATGCACAAATCAAGTAATTGTACCTGCAAATGACCAAATATGTTTCTGATCATTTGTGCACACAATTACCCAATTTGCACATGCAATTACTGTAATGTCATGTACAAACAAGGCAAAGAATTGCACATACGTTTTTGTGCATGAAGTTGGCCATTCATAGGTTAGAAAATTGGGACCTAAATGTCTTGAAATTGGGCCACTCTGGATAGAGCCATATTTGCAGCTGACAAGGACAATGAGGCTTTGAGGTTTTTGAGGCTTTGAGTTTAATTCACCACTAAAATTCATAGCTTTTCTTTTTAAATTTGTATCCTTTCAAAAAACTTCAAAAATGTGTCTGGGTTCCTATAGAATTTTACAACTTTTCTTTTATTTCCTTTGCTTTTTATAAAACCCTGCAAATAAATGTTCTTATTTGTTATGTAGAATTACATTGTTCGACTGTATAAACATTTTCTTTTGATCTCTGATGCATTAATATATTTTCAAGTAGTAAAACAATGAAGCTGAACTGCCCCCACTAATTTTTTTAAAAGACTATGACATTTCAAAGTCATTAATCCCTTAAGCAATAGGGTTCGGTGAACAGAATATGAAACAGAATTGGCCTCAACTTCAGGCTCTTTCATTACTCCCTTTTCCTTCCTGCAATAGGCCTTCTGATCCAGCACTTGACCTGAAAAAGACACTCCTTTCACTCTGTTTGATTTCAGGCAGTCCAATCACTTTCCCCTCCTCCTAATTTTGCTATGGAGTTCACTAGGTCTGACAGAGTATCTCCTGGGCACAAGCATGAGTCCTCTATTCAGATCGTATTTTGTGGATGCCATATTTAGAAGCGAGTGTTCCTGAGTGGGGAAAACCTCAACCTGAGTAAAAGTGCAGATCCTACCAACATAGTGCCAGGGCCTCTGGACTTTCCAGTGAAAGGGACCATCAAAAGTAAGAGGGGAGGAAGGAACTGTTGGAGATGATGGAGAGGGGGGAAGACAGAGAGCCTTTGCTGAAGAGGTGATGGAATGGAACAGGAGCCTACTGAGAGTCCAGAAAGGAGCAGGGCTCTGGGGAACATAGCAACCAAAACTCAATGCCCTTACACACTTGTGATCTAGTAGTTTGAACATGAGACAGGGAATCTGGGTTACTGGCTCATTCTATGATGTTGATCAAGTCACTTAACCTCTCGGTGCCTCAGTTTCCCCACCTGTAAAATGGGGATAACAATACGTACCAAACATGGCAAAGTGCTTTCAGATTTATGGAAGAAAGTGTGATGTAAGTGCAAAGTATTATTTTGTCTTATTGTATGTGGTAGTAATTTTAATGCTTTAATATACAAAATATATGCAATGTGATTAAGTTATGATTGATTTCAGAACTATGGCCTAAAGTTTTAAACGTGAGTAGTGATTTTGAGTGCTTAACTTGAGACACATGAAAGGGTCCTGATTTTCACAGAGTAGGTGTTCAGCGCTTGTCAAGACTCAGGCTCCTTTAAGGTATCTTAGGTTGGGCATCCAAAAGTCAGTAGTCAGTTTTGAAAATTTAGGCCCATAATTTTGAACTTCTTGACTGTTGTACATTTAAATAACTACTATCATTTTGCCTTAATATCTTTTTTTGTGCTGAATTTCCCTTAATAAATAAGAACAAAAATTAATAGGAAAATAAATGTGTATTTGAATGCTCATCTGCAATAGCGATCATGTGTTTTCTTGACGCTTGGGATGAGCACTCCAAGGATCACTGAATTCCAGACAGCTTGAAAAATTTTAAATTTCAAGTATTGGAGTTCAGCGGGAAGAATGCTTGATCTGTTTGGCCCTTTTCAATGTCATGTCTACAGGCAGTTGGGGGAGATTTAGTAAATTAATATGGGGAGGGAATCATTTCTCAGTGTAGGTGATGTTCTCTATGCAAATAATTGGTGTTTATACTGGGCACACAGTGAAATCAGTAAAGTACAGTCTTGAGTCCATCAGCATTATGTTAATTCACACAGTATTTCTTAAATTTCCCCCTCACCTTCTTTGTTTTAAACCAAGAAAACATACATCCATGCATGAAAGTCTACACACTGGACAAACCTGGAATAATCAGTTCAAATAATTGATAAATTATCTGAGTGAGGATGGGGAAGCACAGAATAGTGTCTGAGTTTACTTTTGTATTGTGAAAAAACACAACTTTTCCACCCACACAGATAATTCAATACTTTTAAAAAAATCAACTTTCCACGCATGAGAAATTTCAGTGCCAAGAATACATTTTTGAGATATTATAAACACCATAAAGTGGAGGCTGATGACAAGAATGACTGTTTAACCACGGGAAAATTTCTGTCTCCCAAACTTAAACAATTGCAGAATGAATACAATGTATGTTCATCAAAGCAACATTATCGTGAATCTCTATTCTGACCAGTAATGGCCACAGCCTTCTTAGTAAGACAATTTTTCCTTGAAGAAGGGATAATCAACTCCAAGGGCAGGTGGGTGAGAGATATAGTAATGGTTGTGAGGTAAAAAGATGTCTGAGCACAAAGACCATGCCTCCTGGCACCAGAATGCCTTTCTATGGCTCCTGTAACAAAACACCTATGGAGTGCCTTGTCCATAGGTTATAAAGGGGAGCCAGAATTGAGGTGGAAAACTTCCATCCCACATTTTCCCCATGAGTGTTTTGGCATGCACCCATGGACAATCGGACTGCCAAAATCTGACTATTTAGTAAAGTATTGCTACTACAATGCCAGAGCACTTTTCAGATGCATAATATTTATATAATCTAGTTAAGACTTGTATTATCATGAATACCATTAATAGATTCATTTATATTAGAATGCTTTGTTTCACAAAATAGAGAGGAATTTTTTTTGCATTGTAGAGGTTATTCAATAATTAATTCTAACACAGTGTGTTTGATTATAGGTGGTCAGATAGGCAATGGTTATAGTAAGTGAATATGAACAATGGGGAATCCCAAGATAGCAGAGTAGGTCTTTCACTCCCTGGTCTGGTCCTATGCTCTCAGTCTGATATCAGGCACCTGATTTGTTTAATTTTTTTGGTATATATTTATTTATAGGTGCTCATCACTGTATAATCTTATCACAGCTACAAACATTGAAAAATTGAGTCAACAGATCTCACCCACTGAGTTCAGTTGAGTGACTCAAGCAATCTGATTATGATAAACAATGATTGAGCACAGATAGTTGCTTTTTAAATGCAACTCTTAGTGCTAACACAACAAATGTTTTTCACAAATGTATTTGTACCAGATAAAGTGGAAAAAAGTGAAGGATTAAAATCCATAAACATTCACAGTAGAGAAGAAATACTTTGGAGTTTATTTCTTAATTGATTTTGGTCTTTACATACCTATCACTTTTTTATTTAAAAACTCATTAAATTTGATTAAGCTGACTTCTTAGCTCTAAAATTGGGACAGAAAAAAACAAGAATACCTGTAAAAATCTGTATTTTGGATGAAGTATCAAGTATTGGAAAGGGTTTTTAGTGTTGAATAGCTGATATTAATAAGAACACACTAAAGTTTATGTCTATACTTTTTTCATGTTTGTTTTCATTTGCTTGGTAGAAGCAATTAACAGGATGAAGTATTACTGTCATGAATGACAGAATAGACTCTCCAGTGTAGTCAACACAAAGATTATCCATCAGAAATAAAACAAAACAAAAAGCCTGCAAACATACTGTAATCTCTCTTTTTCTTGAGATAAACTTTTATATTGACTATAATGCTAGCAAAACAGAATTTTTCATTTCACCTTTTTCCCCCTATTGAAAAGTGACACTCTCTTTATCTAACCTTTTCAAAAACCACCATTGAAAATTGTATTTTCTGATTCAAACAAAACACTGTTTTTCTTTCTCCCTCATATGGCTAATAATAAAGACTTGAGGTAAATCTCCCTACAGCTGCTTTCAGTTCACTTTAAGTCAATGAAACCTATATAATCCTGAAATACAGTCAATTGTTTCTTTTCCACTAGGCCTGAAGGGCTGCAAGCTCAGAAGGGGAAGAATGACTGTTTTGCTTTTAAGCACCTATTAATATTTAGCCCCTCCAGTGCTTCTTTTTCCCCCCCTTTGAAGCCTTTCCCCCACTAAATTAATGTTTAACAATTAAGTCAAGCTGAAGGAGATTTTAAGAGATCTAGACAATTACTGATTGGGTAGAAGAACAGGCCTTTAATTTAAATGGGAAACATCTCTGAAATGAAGGTATGAGACCCCACAACTAATTACATAATTTTCTGCATCTGAAAAAACATAAGCTGAGAGAATGCAAATAGAGCCACACATGTAATATTAGGAAGAAAAGCTGGAACTATAACATCTACCTATTATCTTTAAAAATAGAGCAACTTGTAGAAAAACAAGCTTTGTGCTACTAGATCTACAGAGAGAAAATACAACTTTGCAAAGAACGAGAAAATCCAAGTGATGGTGTCTCTTTTTTCAGTCAAATATTACTGATACACCTGGAATGGTCTCAATAAACTTTCTATACAAACATTACAAGCAGGCCTCAGAGCTCTTTTGAAACAGTATATTCTTAGTATACATAATATGCTTTGGCATACTTGCAGGATACAAGTGTTCTAAGTTTATACTTTCTTCTAAAGTAATGAGCACTTTAACACAAGAAAATATGGTGCTGAATAACAGGATAATGGTGGCGTTTTTGTCTTATGTAACTAGAGATTGTCTTGAACCAACCCTCACCCCCAAACTTCGAAGCTGTTTTAGTGGATACCTCATCTGTCAGAGTGCCAGGTCAAACCATTGTCTACACCAGTCTCCTTTGACTTGGATGGCTCCTTTGATGCTGAGCCACTGTCAGATCCATGCTCCTTATTGTTTCTTTGGATCTGACTGGAACCTTGTTAAACACTCAGATCTACAGTACTACTACTTCTGCTTCCTAATCAAGGGAAACTCTATCTGTTTCAAGCTGATCGAATCAGTGGAGCAACACAAACAACCTGGGTTTCTTAACATGTCTCAGATCCAGCTCTGTCTTGAATCCAAGACTGAGTGATCATTTGAGTTGTTGGAACACTTGGCATCAGACCATAGAGCAATTCAATGAAGTCAATGACTTTGTCACAGTCTAACCAGACCCAGATGTGGAATCAGCTGAGGGAACTCAGAGCATCTTCTAAGAAGAAGCGTCTCAAAAAGCACTCCTGAAATCAAAGACAAGGGGTGAAAACTGCAGAAATGGAACACGCTTCTGGAGATGGCTCTTTGCACAAGCACTTAGGGCCCAATTTTGAAAGCTATTTAGGCACCTTAAGCAGCAGATAGGCACCTAATGAAATTTATAAAGGCATCTTAGTAGGTTAGGTGCCTAACTCCCATTGTACATTTTCTAAGAAAATAAAAGGAACCTCAGAGGGTTTAGAGGGTCTGTTCTGTTGGGATAATCATCCCAACAGTTTGGATGCTTCCCCAAACCTTATCTTTTCCTCTTGATGTTTCAAAAACTCTCACAGCAACTCTCAAAGGGTGTAAGATTTCTGGTACTTCCTGCCATTGGACAAGCCAGAAATTCCAAGACCCGTGGTATTTTGGCATTCATATTTCTGTCTGGAATAAGACAATGCAGAGGTAAATGAAAATAATAATAGTAATGATAAATAAAAATTTTAAAAGGACCATTAATAGACCTAAAAGGTCTGGTTTGAATTTTGAGTGTGGTTTCTTTTAATTCAAATAGGTTTAACACATTCCTAAATCAAATCAAAACATCTGAGCAAAAACATTAGCATTCAGTTCTATGAGTCATTGAGTCTTTTTGACACACTAAACATCTAAGCCCACAATCTGTTATATAACCTCAACATAAGTAAAAATTACTACATTTAAAAAAAAAGATGACAAACAGATTATTATATAGGAGATATGCAGCCAACTAAAAATTGTCTGGCACTTCCAGGAATTAAGTCCCTTATTCTGATACCAACACCACTGACATAAGAAGGTCATGTTCTTTCCATGGTTTCAACAATTTTTTCATCAAGTCTATCAATTTATCTGCACTTTCTCTGCATTATTCACAAAGTAAATTCAACCAGAACATTAAAGAGTGAGGATAAATGTCTCTATACAGAAATGTAACTGATTTTATGTGTACGTACATATGCATGGGATTGTATCCCTCCCCAGATTCCTTTTGTTTAACCCCCGAAGGGATGCATGGGTAATGACCCCATGTTTGTTTAATTTATCCAATAATCTGTACAAACAGTGGAGCTGGGCAGCAAATATATTTTGTGTATGAAACCTGGATACTTTATAGTAAAAGTTTATATATTTTCAAGAAGGTATTAGATAACTTTTAGGAAATATATTAACAAGTTAGTGTATCAAAGTGCAATTCATCCTTGTGCAGAGGGCTAACACTGGACTTATTCATCAATTAAGTTCCACTTAAGCCTTGCTTTGAATATCATCTCTAACTTGGTAACCAATAAATAGCAAACAAAGATATATACCCAGTGACAACAGTCAGCATTAAAAGTAAATGTGGGAAGCCTGCAAAGTGTAAAAGGTACTTATGTTGTTAGGCACAGGCAGTGAAACAAATTCAAAAGTAGCACTGTGTGTCAAGCAGAATTCTGTGAAGAAGAATTTGAGAAACAGAAAAGGGGAAACTGAACTGTTATTTAAATTTCTGGATTTGGATTCTTTCCATAATCTGACAATGAGAAATAATAGAAAATTCATGCCATCTGTGACAGGGAAAGAGGAGGGTGATACTCAGTTCTCAGATATCATTTGCTAACGGGCAAAGGGAGGTTTAAAACTATCACCATTCGTAATGGTGATGATGAGTGAAAAGTGACATAGGGAACTTACTGACTGTTTTTAATCACCCTTGGGTAGCTGTAGACACACAGTAAAATGGAAAACAGGACATTATAAACAGAGCAAGCATGAGTGCCTTCTGTGACAAGGAGAATTGTTACAGGCTCCTTTATTCAGACAGGTTGGCTTAAGTATTCAATCTATCATCTTCCACAATTGGTTAAGGGCTTTGCCCAGTTTTAGAGATATCTAAACTTGTCCAAATTGGTTTGGTCCATCTCAGGTTCAATATAAAAGGAAGAGAGACTTACAGGCTAGTTAGTTTAAAAAAAAATCTAAAAGACTTTTTTACAAAAAAGTGTTTCAAAATTTTTTACCAAAAGATAACAAAGTTGGTTTCAAAAACTTCTGATATATTTAAAAACATGTTTAAACAAACTGGGATACTTGGCAGGGAAGTACTTTTGCAGAAAAGGCATCAGTTACACTGGGTTAGGCAGTAGGTTGGGTTTGATTTTCTTGAGTGTTGAACTTCATGGACTTTTCTGGCTGTGTCAGAACTGAGTTTTGCATGTCTTTCTGCAAAACACTCAGCAAACAGCATTGCACAACACTGTGCTTTGGTCTGTTTTTCAGTGATGCTTTGTACCTGCAGCTCCCACTAAAGTCAACTACACACAACTAATGGAAAGGTACTTGAGCACCTCTGTCAATCGGAGGTATTGGTGCTCAGCACCTTTGAAAATCCATCTACTTATTCTCTGAATACAGCAGGCAGCATTTTAAATTCCAGACATCACTCACAAGTTACTGTGGTGTTTCCAGTAATTTGGTCATAAACCTAAAACAATGTAAACACAAATATCATTATTTCTGTTGTTTTTGGATAGTCGAGTTTGGAAACAAGGCAAGGACTTTATTTTATTGCAGCATGCAAGTTGTAATACTGACAGTAAAGTAAATAACCCTTTACAACAGGCAAAGAACAATTTTAACTCTGTTTTGGGCATATTTTATTTAGTTATTACATTAGAAGAGTGGGTGCATGCACATATTTATTTAACTTTGGACTTCGAGCATACAAGGCAAATACATTGGGTTTAAAACCAGTTCCTCTCTGTGAACTACATAAGGGTCTCTACTTCTGAAAGCAGCCTAACAATATTTGTATTTTCTAAATATATTCATTCAATGGCATTTTATTCTACTGCATTACAAGAAGTTACCTCAACATACAGAACACAACTCATATACAGGAACTTCAATGCCTAAGTCACTTCAAGTCCTTACTCATCTTCCTTTATCTATACATGTGTTCCATGTTTGGCTAAAATCACTTGTCAGTCTCAGAAATGTAAAATACAATGAAAAAAACTCTCCAGAGAGAAAGCTAACTTCCCACAAGGCTTACTGTCACGGAGGACTAAAGTATTCAGAGGGGAGAGTTTACATTTTCTGTGGTACTCAAAAATGAACAGGTGTTCACAAGACCTGAGCTTTAGCACATTTTTACCCTTCCTTCTCTCCCCAAACAGAGCCGAATATCAGCACTTCTGATACAATGAAGTGTTTTGTATCTGTGTGTGCATGCATGCGCGCGACCAACCTGAATAAAAACGAAACAAAGACAGAAAGAATAAATTAGAATCTTGAAAGGAAACTGAATTGTAAAGAAATAAGAGACTAGATAATTCTACATTCTGATAGGACTTGTTCTGAAGTGCTCACTGCATACATGCTGCGTTCCTTGGCTCATAACTTGCAGCAGTATTACAGAGTTTTTCCTTCCCCCGAGCATCTGATTAATAGCATGGATGAGATATGTCTCTGCGCATGGTGAGATCTACAAAGTTTGTACAGAGAGAATACATAACCCTTTGTTATCACAGGTTATTTGCATGAGTTAGAGGGGAAACAAGAAGTGCATCCACAAGTCAGTTACACTAACCCTTTAAAAACAGTCTCAACTCAAAAGGCAAAGTTATGCTGAGTAGTCCACACATTCAATATGCCATAACAAATGTACGTCACTTCTTGAAGTCAGTAACATGACTTCAGCAATGGAGATTACATTTCTACTGGTTTCAAAGGTTTGTTTTTTGTTCTGTTGTGGGGCCATTTGTTTTTATGCCTTATTGTTTCTGCACGGGTGCTTTGAAATGTTGCCACTCCTTCCATGGCCATTTCCATTTTACTTCACTCAAGAACAATATAATGAAAACCATTTTAAAGTCTTTTCCCTTACAAAATATATCATTATAATTGAGCTCATGCTGAAATAATTTAAGATTGCTCAATGTGAACCTAGAATGGAAATTTCGTAACCCTGAGAAATATTGCCCCCTCTCCCCCTTTCAGTCATAAGAATATTGCAACCATCAACTTAAAGATGTCATAGGCAAATGGAGGGAAACATCTGCAAGGTCTTTCTGTCATCAGATCACCCCTTCTGTGCTTACATCACTTGAAAGTGGGTACGATCCATGCTCTGGCCCCATCTCAAGAACCCCGAGGGAAGGAGAAAGGACTAAAAACTAGAAATGAAGATGAAAGTGGTAATAGTTGGAAGAGAATTGGATAATAGGAAGGGAAACATGGAGATAAAAATTAAAAGCTGAAGACAAAAAGAGAAGTGGAGAAAGACCAAAACAAGACAGAACATGTTGGGGAAAATAAAGAGAGAAGGTTTTAAGGGAAGGAAAAGCAGATTTAAAATTGGCTTCTTTTAATAATTTCAGGGGTTAATACTAGCATAGAGGAAAATTGCACCACAAGACTTGTGCATGATGGAGCTGGTGTGTGTGCTTGTGTGTCACAGCCATATCCAGACCTGCAAAGACCTAAAGTGAGGAGGGGGCAGGTAGTGACATGAGAGATACCCATCAACCCCACCAAACTCCATGGGAAATCTGCCAAAAAGTTAATGCAGCTCAGCATTTAATTAAACTATGAGCAACTTGCCATGGCACTGTGCCAATCTTTCCTTCCTCCCCACATGTAAGGAGCTGTGAGGAAGAGAAAATGGGGTACCAAGAGCTAGTGCAGAGGCACAGGGCCTCCCCTCAGATGGCTTGGTGCTGCTAGAGGATCCCCTGAGGCCCACATAGGACTTGCTGCCCATTCCACAAAGGAAAACCACATTGCCCCCTTCTCACCCTCCACTACTGAGAAAATAATGTGTGGAAATCCACACATTTGCATTTAGAAAATAATGTGTGGAACCCTGTGGAGTTTTCCTCCTCTCCCTTCTTGAGGTATGTCCATGGGAGTGGGCAATCTAGCGCTCAGATGTAGACTTTTTAAAAAAAGTCTGTGAAGTTAACCTAACAGTATCCCCCTAAGGAAAGGGTTTTTTCATTGTTCTTTTAAAAGCGTATTTATGAAATCATTCCTTATCAATGGAACACATTTTCTTTCTTTGCTTGACAGTAGGTACACATATCAGTGTAAAACAATAGCTTGATTACTTGAGCATTTACATAGTTTTAATGAATAGTTACAAAAATGCTCCTGCAATTCCACACACAAATATTTAACCCCAGGGCTGCAGTAATTTATGGACCTTCCATTTATGGAAAGTATTCTATTTTTTTTTCATAACCATATGTTGCTTTTGCATTGCACTTGGCCTATTCCTTTTATTGCCAACTCCATATCCTCTCACACTCTTACCCTATTTTCTGGAGCTGTAAACTACTGTTACACATAATGGAAAGGAGTCTAGTTAGACTGTTTACGAGCCAGGTAAACAAAGTATAAGGAATCATGGAAAAGTTCACTTTCTGTGGAAAAGTTGATTACATAATTTTTTGTTTTTCTATAAATACTGAGTGGAAAGGACCCCAAACTTAAAACTAGGATCCTTAATTTTGGTTCAGTGTGATGTCAAGCACATTTGCCCCTAATTAAAAGTCAAAATCCTACCCTTTCAAAGATATGTCAATAACTACTGTAAATGTTAACGAGAGGAAAAAATTGAAATTCTCATTTAATTCAAACCATACTAGAAATGTGTTTGTAGTGTCTAAACGGGTATAGATACTATATCAACCATAACCAGAGCATATTAGAATTTTAATTAAAAATTATTATTCATTTATAAACAAAGTACTGGATGTTTCCTTATGAAGTCCAAATTAAGTAATATATTCCAGTGCTAAAAATCCCATGACTGCAACATTAAATAGGGACTGGGGAGGAAAGGAAGACATCCAAAAGTAACATCAATCCAATTAATAAATATTTTTCCAAATACCAGAAATGGCTATAAAAACATAATTTAGATGTGGAAGAAAAGCTTTGGGGCTGAATTAGGTAACAGAGACAACGAACATTTTAAAGTAAAAAAACCAAAAGACTCAAGGACTTCTGTTGAGCTTTAATATTCACATCCCCTTCCCCAAAGAGAGCTTCACAACACACAGAGGATGTGAAACTGATAACAAAGAAAAGATGCCAAGAATGTACAAAATAGGAGGAATTTCTGCATTCCTGCTCTGAAGATGGAAATCCTCCCTCTGAAACAATTAATCTTGGCGGAGGGATAAGTGAAGTGGGGTGCCCAAGACAAACCTGTCAGACAAAGATATATTTGTTTGCTTTCTATTGATCTTAAAGTCAAAGTACAATACACAGCAGTGCTAATAGGGATGTTTCCAAAAAGATCTTCACTGCTCAGTGGGATATGGTGGGAGAGGAATATTTTGTTCTCAAGGGAGGATGGATCTGTTACAAATTGTTTTTATCATCATCAGTTTTGTAGCACCCGAGGCCCCAGTCTCAGTTGCAGCCCCATTGTGCTAGTCCCTGTATAAATTTATAGTCAGAGGCAGTCCTGGCCATGAAGAATTTACAGTCTAAACAGACAAGATTAAGGATGAGAAGAGAAACAAAGACAGAGGGTTGAAGTGATTTGCTCAAGGTCATACAGTAGATCATTAGCAGAGCTGTTTACAGAACCTAGGACTCCTGACTCAGTCCAGTGTTCTAGTCACTAGACTACACTGCCTGACCTATGCTAATCTCTCACATTCAGGAAAGAACATAGTTCCCAAAATTAACATAACAGTCATTTTAGGCTATCCTGCTGGTTCTAAGAAAGATAGAAGGTGACATGAAGATCCTTTTTTTACATTTTTCATTCCAGTTTGCACTGAACAGCTGCTTTTGAAGACAAGTTACTATGTAATAAATAAATTATCTGCAGTAACATAATACTAGAAAATGTACTTTAAGGAATAATTCTGCAGTGGCAGGGAGACGGATTTGATGAACTGATAGGTCTTTTCTATTTCTAATGTCTATGATTCCCTAAATGGACAACAGCTGTATTTGAAAGTTAACCCCTGAGTAAGAGTCAGTCAAAGAGTATAAGCTTGGCACTTAGAAGAAATGGCCAGACAAACAAAGCTTTACTATAAAGAATTATAAGAAAGTGTATTCTGATCATAAAAAGTCAGGAGATAATATTGGAGGATCTCTACTTATCCATTCTGCCTTTTCTGCCAGGGCATCATTTCCTAGAGGCACAGAGGGCAGTTCTCCCTACTGCAACTTTTCATAGGTCTATATCAGGGGTTCTCAAACTGGGGGTCAGGACCCCTCAGGGGGTCGCAAGGTTGTTACATGGGGGGTCATGAGCTGTCAGCCTCCATCCCAAACCCTGCTTTGCCTCCAGCATTTATAATGGTGTTAAATATATAAAATAGTGTTTTTAATTTATAAGGGAGGGGTTACACTCAGAGGCTTGCTGTGTGAAAGGGGTCACCAGTAAAAAAGTTTGAGAGCCACAGGTCTATATGCTCCATTATGCCTTCCACTTCCCAACTTTGCAGGATATAATATAATCACATATAATGTTCTATATGCTGACACAACTTTGTCCTCCCCCTAATTTTATGTAACGATGCCCCCACTTTTCAGGTGTCAATACAAGAATTCCATGATGAGGAATTTCTATAGATTAACTCAATGACTGGTCATTGATGGAAATGACTGGTTCAACCAATTCATTTATGACACTTAGCTTAATCAATCATACATTATATTATATCCCTTAGATAATTTTTCTTAGCAATGTTAACAATAGTTTTAAAAAAATGATGGGTGTAACATTAAAATATTCTTCATTTATTTAAAAGTTTCAGACTGTTAATGTATAGACTATTGAAAAAACTCACAGAATGGTTAGGACATTAAAGTATAGAGGGAACATTCTAGTATAGTTGGCTGTTACATGTTCCTTTGGGTCTTTGGTAACAAGAATGGAAAATGGCACAACCCTAATCTTTTTCTTGACTAAACTTGATCAATTCTTGTTAAAATCTTAAGCAGTATAATCTTATGAATCCTTTGGGCTTTCTGTGTTTGGGCAGTGCTAATTAAACTGTATTATCTTATGCAATGAAACCTGATGCAATCTGACATCATGCATGTACCATTCTGCTGCAAAACGGTGACAAACAAAGCACTGATTTTGTTGTTCTGAAAGGGTGAAAATCCTGGACTGACTGATTTCAGTGGGAGAGGAGGGTGCTCAGCATCTTGAAGGATCAGAACTTATTAAAGGGATAATAATAAGCTGTTATCCAATACTTAGTAGTTATATGGTGTACTAAAACACATGATGCAGCAAACACTCCTAACTTGAACTTGTCCTCATATTCCTAAAGCAACCTAAAACAATGTTATTTATTTACAAAATTGCTTTGAAGACAGAAGATATCTGTTGCAGTTCAATACCGGTAGTTTCTGGTAAAGAACTATAGACTAGATTGTGTATTGTATGGTTATGTATTTCACACTACAAAGGGAAACGTAAATTAAGCAAAGCATCAAAGTAAGGAGGAAAACAACTGCAGAAAACAAATGAACAACAAATTTCAATTTCCATTTTTTCCCCCTGTTGCACTCAAATCTATTCAACCTTATGCTGCAAATGGGGTGCATTTTATAATCTAAGCAGGATTGGGTTGGGATCTCCAAGGAAGATCTAAATGCTGCAAGGAAAGGTTATAGTGATTCAGTAGGTGTCACTCCTCCTTCTAAGCCAGTGTGAGAGGTTGAGTCTGTGTTGGCATCTTAGTAGGGGGGCTTATGTGGCTGGAGATACTGCCTTTCTAAAGTCCAGCTCCTGACCACTTATGGTCATTACAGATCCTATGGAACCATTTGTAATAGGAGTGTCTTAGCCAAATTTCAAATTGACCAATTAAATATGCCTACTTAAATCATAAACACCACCCCCGCCGTTTCCTGTTTCAACTGGATGTAGTATTCTTTTCTTTCTCTTACACAGAACCGCTGTCCACAGTTAGGGAGCTGTTCCCTGATTAACAGATGCCATGATTGACCTCAAAGATGGCTGCATTTCAATGGTTGGGGAAAATGATCCCTATGTATAGTTCAACTATTAGCTTAAGTTCCCTTGGAATCCTTTGGGATGAATAATAAGGTATTACTACTAAATTACATCTGTATAGTTTGTTTTAGATTATTTAGTATTTTCCTCAGTTGTGTGTTTCACAATAAGCTACCATATCAACAGAAACACCTTTGGTAATTATCAATTCAGAACAATTTCAGAAAGCAAACTTTAATCCTCTAATTGTTTCTTTCTGACACTCTACTAATCTCTGCATTAAACAGGCTTTTCACCAGTTCTGGTTCACATGTCATTGCAACTTAAAGGGTTAAGCTATGCAAGATCACACAGGAGAAATCTCCACAGAACAGCAAATGTGGAGTGGAACTTTCAGTATGTAACACATTCTCACTCATGGATCAACATCTGACATTTACTTTATAAACAGTCAGTGACTAAACTGCAAGAAACAAATGTCAATACGTAGCCAAACCTAGCAACAGCCTGCAATGTGTACGCACTTGAGAAATCTGCCATCCTCAGTAAGAAACTGGGCCAAAAATCTAAATCTTGAACAGAGTGGAGTGCAGCATGTTGTGTTTTCTACAGATTTTAGCCCTGAAGTACAGAAATCCTGGAAAATTATCCCCTTCCAAAAAAAGATTAATATAAAATGCAAAACATCTAAGCACATGAGCTTGAGCTTCTTGGAATACAGTGCTATAAGTGTAACAAGCTTTCAGTTTAATTGCTCTGCTGTTTGTCCCGTAGAACTGTGCCTCTCAACTTTATATGGTTACAAATAGGATTCATTTTGTTCTAGTCTTTTGTATTCTCTTACTGCTATAAACAGACTTGTTCATTCATGATGTGCAAACCTCAAATGGTTTTGCCCCATAAAGTTTGGGCAAGTAACTAAAGGTTACTTGACACCTTTGAGGTAATCTTTCTCTTTTCCCATTTCCCCATATTATATCTTTCTCTCAACTCTAACCAGAACCTTTTCCCTCCATCCTCTAAAATCCAAGATGATCCATCTTCCTCTCTGTCACCATTTCCCCCTTCCAGATATGGGGCAGTGGTTAGCATCAGGTGGTATCTCGTGTTTTCTGTCCTCCACTCTGCAAACTTCTGGGTCCAACTCCACTAAGTCTCTGATTATCAACCAGTCCTTTAACTTTTCTGATATATAGGACTATGTGAAAGGTTCCCATTGAACTAAGGAAACACCTGAACTCAGGTGGATTTGAGTTCTGTTTCTTCTGTCATCCTCAGCCCAGGTTTAGGAAAGGGTCTCAAACCTGGGTGGTTACGGTTTATACAGAACATCTTTTGTCTGCCCGACAGTTACATAATTCCAATTAAATACTGCTGCTGAAAAATGAGAGAATGAATTTATATCACATTAATTTGGATTAGTGCTTACTGATACAGCTCTGGACTCTGCACTGTAAGGTCAGTGTTAATGTTCTGTCTTCAGATATTTATATCTTCTGCTTTATGTACAGGCAAGATGGGATCATTTGTCCACTTCTCTCTGAGGAAACTTCTCATTTGAAAATTTTCACTGACCAAGGCCCTGATTCTACAAGTGACAGACCTCTGTGCCCATGCCCAGCCCATTTGACAGGAACAGGGCTCTGTGTAGGTTCAAGAGTACTCTCAAGCAGAGTAACTTGCAAGATCAAGGCTCAAGGTGATTCTTTGCTTGAGTGGAGCTGTCAACTCAGTACAGGCCCTCAATTTAGGTTTTGTTGTTTAAAAAAATTACAAAAGCTAATAGGAACGGGAATGTTTTGACTTCTTTACAAGTAATTTAAATGAATAACTTTGTTTTGTATTGAAAGTCGCCTACAGTGTTGTGAACCCAAATGCAACAGCACAGTGTATGCAAACAAGGAAGTGAAACTAACTATAAACAAAAGTGAAACTGACCAATCTTGTTTCATTCTTTCATCTGAGTGAAATGAAAAAGTAGTCTAAGAGCATAAAAGTTACAAAACTAAATACTAGTTTTACATTTCCTTCATTATTTAAGAGGATGAGACTTTTCCTTACAGATTCAGTGCCAAACTCCTTTATTGCACCTTTACCTACACACATTGCTCAGGTAACTGTCTAATGCAGGTCAAACGCAGTTTTGGAAGCATCGTTGCTGTGATTAAATAAACTTTTTAAAGTTCTTTCTAGCTATATCTTCCTTACAGATGCAGCCTTCTCCCCAAAAGGGATCATTAAGTATTGTTTGCCTTCTAAGATATGTGTACCTATCTTAGTACCTGCATTGTAATTTATTTAAAGTAAAACATGAGGGTGATATAATAGCAAATGAATGTTGGCAAAATGTCAGATGACAGGCATAAAATTTTATGAACATGCACATTCCAATGTAATGTGGACATAAACCATCCACTGTAGTCCATTTTGGCAGAAATATTACAAAAATATAAGTTTGGCATATATTATAATTCATTTAAGGATGCTTAAAAACACATCCATCAACCTCCCAGGGAAGGTCAAAGAAACACATGAATACACCAAATTAAACAGTAACTGATGGAAAAGACAGCCTGAAACTCAGCCTTAGAAACTGGATTGAACAGATGTTTGAAGTCTGTTTTATTGGTTTCTTAATGCTGGTTGGGGCTAGATGTTAAATACAGAGCTAGAACCTGAGCTGGCGTAAATCAGTACAGCTACATTGACTTCAGTGGACCTACCTGATTTACTCCAACTGACAATTGGGCCTATAATATAAAAAAAGAATTAAAATCTTTTAGAATGAAGGTAAAATGTAAGGCGTTCACATTTTTTGCCTGTACATATTTTGGGCCAAATTTTTAGTCATCCGGAAGTCGGTTTCCAAGTGTTCATGCACAAACCTAATGGTGCAATTTACACATACAAATGACTGTGTGTGCAAAGAAAATGCAATTAGTTGCAGGCACAAAACTGTAAAGACAGGCTGGAAATCTGGCCCTCTAAATCTTCCACATGTCACCACTTAACAGAATAGCATCTGAGATGGCTATTCTGATTACCAGCCAAATCCTTCACCATTCACCAATCTGTAGCAGCAAGCAGGGAGAATTGGGGATGGAGGCTGTGAATCTGCAACTATGAAAATCTAGAAGCCAAAAAACACCAACACATCAAAAGCCTGTTGAAGTAAATTGGATTTTTTCCATTGACTTCAGTAGACTTTGGAAACAGGCCCAGCGTATGCAGTGATCATAGCCATTGGATTTAGTAGGGACCATGAGGCAGCTATGCTGATTGTGTGTGACCTGCCACCAGATTGGGTTGCAGTCTGTCACTTCCAAACCTCTGTGTGGGTCCCATGAATAAAGATTGTTTGTACATTGCTCAACCATGACTGGAAAAAAAAGTTTCTTTGTAAATCCATTTAAGCCTACTATGGATATATAGCCAACATTTGGTAGTAACTCACTTCATAGCAATATGAGTGTGAGTGAATTACAGTGTTGAAAACTTGGTTAAATCATTTGTCACTCCTAAGTTTTGCAAATAAAATATGTGTTTATACATATGAAATCGAGTAATTTAAACACTGACTCCTTGGGAATTAGAAGCTTTCAGGATGGATGCAAATAATTATATATCTATATCTATCTATCTATCTATCTATATATATATATATTTAAATAACCAATTCAGATTCATTAAGAAAAAAAATGATAACATCTGCCTCTTTGGGCCTAATCCTGTGATGTACAGTCAGGGGCGGCTCCAGGAACCAGCACGCCAAGCGCGTGCTTGGGGCGGCAAGCCACAGGGGGCGCTCTGCCGGTTTCCGCGAGGGCGGCAGGCAGGCTGCCTTCGGCGGCTTGCCTGCGGAGGGTCCACTGGTCCCGCGGCTTCGGCGGACCTCCCGCAGGCGTGCCGCTGAATCCCTGGGACCGGGGACCTCCCGCAGGCATGCCGCCAAAGGCAGCCTGCCTGCCGTGCTTGGGGCGGCCAAATACCTAGAACCGCCCCTGGGTACAGTATACCCTTAACTTCTAGTGAGCTAATTCAGCCCCTGGCAAGAGGGGGTCAGCACCTTGCAGAATTGGTCCCTTTAGATCTTTGTCCACTGTTCCATTATTATTAGATTTATTTAAAAATAAAAGGGGCATCTATCCAAGGCTCTAGGGACCCCACCATAAATTATTAAACTATATTAGATCTCCTATAGATTACCAAACGCCCCTCACCAGAAAACAGCTGATTTCCCTCAAAAGCCCACCTCCCGTGCAGCCTGTGTCTTGCAGATGGATAGACTTAGGCTATTTCAGACCAGTGGTGAATATCTCTTCCAGAGCTGAGCCTCATTAGCAATAGGTGATGAAGCAAGTAGGCAGAACCCTCTATCCCAATATAACGCTGTCCTCGGCAACAAAAAAATCTTACTGTGTTATAGGTGAAACCACGTTATATTGAACTTGCTTTGATCCGCCGGAGTGCGGAGCTCCCCCAGCCCGTCCCCCCGGAGCACTGCGTTATATCTGAATTCGGGTTATATCAGGTCGCATTATATCGGGGTAGAGGTGTAGTTTGAAAGAGAGCTTTATTGAGCATGCACAGAGGCCAGTGTTATATGCGGAGAGGCCTGCATTTGCCTGCTGACAGTGGGGCCCCGGCTTGCATTCCTGACCCACTCATGTCTTACCAAACCAGGGCCCTTCTGAAAACTGATCCTATTTCTCCAGTTCCACTCATACTACACGCACTAACAAATATTATTTCTTTTGGTATCACCCAGTGATACCAATTATGACTGGGGATCCACTGTGCTGGGCACTGTACTATCAGAGATAAAGAGGCAATCCCAACCATGGAGAGTTTATAGGCCAAAAGACACTAATCGGATGAAAGGTTTGGATGGACACATAGCATACAAGAAAATGAATATGGTGATGAACTGGCACAGTTTTCTTGGGTATGTAGCTTTTTTCATTGGATTTTATAAAAGGGCATAGAGGTAGGATGAAAGGGAATGCCAGAAATGAGGGCGTTAATAAGAATAGGGGAATAGAAATGGGTAGGAAGGGGAAGAGGGACACAGTCACATCTAAGTCACCTGCTATTTTTGTCATTCCTCAATCCTTAATTATTTTGATCTTTAGTGATACTACAGACATTTGGCTGGTGTCTATTTCCTGAGACATAAACACAGGCAACCTGAGAAGCCATTACTGCTCAATAAACAGACATACTGTATCTGAAGAACAAACTGACCAGAATGAGCTTCCCAACCTGTCTGATTAAACAAATAAAGGAGAAAGACAGACCTGGTAAAACTAAAGGATTTAAAAACCCTCCATGATTACCATTATCTGAGCAGGATCTAAAGAGCATATCTGAACACACTCTGCTAATGTGATAAAACTAAGTGGTCAAAGAAGATATTCACAGAACAAGAAGGGACCCTATGCTAAGGAATAGGAAGCTTCAAGGAAGAAGAAACTTTAATGAGGGCATGATAAAGCCCAGACATGTGGAAATATTTCTCTTTGAGGATATTCTTTATACCCATTACCCTTCAAAGATACCATATTAACTTTTTTGGCATAAGATGACAATTAAATTAGATTAATAGTTTCCAATGTTTTTGCATCTGATGTGCTCAAAAATGTTCTTTTGCTAACATTTTTAGGCCATCACCCTCATCTTTTACTTTGGCAATTTCTATAAACACTGACTTCAATTAAGTCAAGAATTTAAAAACATTTCAGCCTATTCATCTTTTTTATGACATGACAAATAATGAACTGGCTTTCATTATTGTTTCTTGTTTTCCAAAGCTATTGCATAGGGAGAAAAATTGCCAATAATTTTCAACGTCTCTCTTACATCTTCCAAATTGGCTTATTTTCCCATTTTTATTACAAACTTTTTCCTCTTAAGGATTAACAATGTCTTGAACTATCCAACCCTGTCCAATTTCATGCTAAAAAATTTCCTTTGTCTTGATGTGCTTCTGGTATTGGCACAGTATAGAAAAACAGTACAGTAATTCCCTGATTAAACTAAACACTGGGACACAAAGAGGGAACCTTTTCTAAGTAGCAGGTACAAGAGGAAGCGGCACATACATCTGAGTATTTGCCAATGGGATTTATATCTCTAACTTCCCCACACCCTTTTTAGAAACAATTAACCCTGCATCTCAAAGACAATGTTTCAAACCTAGTCCTGGCAAACTGTAATAACAGCAATGGTCCACTTTCTTTTTTGTTATAAAAATCCCTTTTCTCTGAATACCTGCAGGAAGCTTATCCATTCTATATGAGTTTCGTGAGGTTCCTGCGCTCCTCATTCTTTGGCCATATTTTTCAAACTGTCTTTATATCATGGACATATACCACACTTCCTTGCTTCCTGAGACCCTTGGAAAGTTACCCTGAGCCCTTTCTTTTCTTCCCATGACCATAGTGATTTCTTCTCTTTTTCTGCATCCCTCCAGTAGGTCCTTCACTCCCTTCCTGCATCTATCCAAAGGTCCTGGCTCCTTCCCATGTTCCCCATAAGTCCCTTTTCTTCACGAAGCCCTATCTTTGAAGATCCTTCTGCAGGGCTTTTCTGGCCTCTGTTATTGGATTCCCATTTCTCAAGTTCTGGGACTATACTTGTCCCAGATAAGTGACAACAGTGAAATGAACTAAGCAGAACAGGAACAACTGGGGCACATGCTATCTTCAAAGCATTGTGAGGAAGTCCATGGGAGTTGTGGCCAGTTGGGAGCTTATGGAGAGGAAGTTAGCCAGGGTTTACTGGAAAATAGCAGAAGAGAAGGAAGAAAATTGCTGATAGAATTGGAGAGCCATTGGGAGGGAAATGTGCAAGGGAGCAAGGACTACTCTTTTGGAGATGGGTCAAGAAAATGTTTCCTAAACTAGTTCATCCATCCTTTATTTCCATACAGTTTAGCTAAACAAGTCCTTAGACATGCATTGGAATGCATATTGCACTCTGCATCTTATCGGGACCTTGAGATAACAACCTTAGACAAGTGACACTAAATTGCTGTAATTTTTATAAATCAGGTTTGTAGTAAATTTAGATTGGCAATGCCTTTGACTTTTACATTTTCAAACAGGTGCAAAGCTCATCTCTTTAAGTTTTTATTTTTCAAAAAGAATATAAATCCCAATAAATAAAAAATTAACACATACATTAAGAGGATGCCAATGCGGCAAAATGGGTGTTACATGCATCAATGCCTTTCTGGATTTGTCCCTCAGTGTGTGTGTCCCAATTCCTTTTGGATCATGGATCACAAAGTCAAGTCTGGTTCTTATCTATTCATATTTTTCCCCTTTCACTACTTAATGCAGTATTTTAGGTTTTTTCTTTATTAGATCAACTCTATTACAATATACTATTTAATATGATACTCATTTTCATTAAAATGAAATCTTAGCATCCTCAGAGTTTCATGCCCATGTTTCATTCTGTTTTACACTTTAATTGATCAACATTCTGGGAGCTTTTGTACTAATGAAGACCAACAGGATCTAGGTGATGACAGACTATACATTCCCTACGTTGCCTAATGCTATAGGGAACATTTCCAGGTGTGTTCAGGACTTTGTCAGTATTTTTTTGTATGAAATAATAGCTAATGAGCATTAAAACCCCCTCAAATCATAAAAAGAAAGGAGATATTCTATGCCTGCTACTAATGAAAATAAATACAATTTTGTACCTCTAAGTCAGGAATATAACTATGTTTTTTTTTAATTAGGAAAACAAGATGGATGTGAGAGGAAACTATGTAATTGTTGTACTCTTAGACAGAGTCATAAATCTGACCTGACTTAAGTGCTTTGCTCAAAATTAGTATATGAGGCAGGAAACATTTACCGTAGTTCTCCTAGTCTTCCTCTTTTTTCACAGCACAGTTTTCACACCAACGAACCAGCTAGCATTCATACTATATCTTTATCCCCAGTCAAAATAGGTTGGTCTTGCACCAGACACACCTGGTATTTCGACATGGTTCATCTTCCTACCTATTAAATGAGCTGCTTCTTTCTGCAGGCAGCCAAGCAATGGCACGCACTATAAATGCTGGTGAAGGAAATATGAATGGAGACAGTATTTGTACAGCAAGGTGTTTTAGCTTGCTGACTATAATTATGGAACATTCCAGTCAGCATATGGAACAAAGCAGTCAGCAACTAGCATACAGCCTTTTATGGTGAGAGACAGGTCTACCAGCAGTGACAGCAGTGAAAGATGACGACACAGCATGCCTTTTATAACACAGTTAATTCACTACAGATTACAAAACACATCAGCTGCAAGAGAGAAATGCTGCATATATTACAATCAACTCTTGCATAAAATATAGTCAAGTAATTTTAAAATGGGTACTTTGATAAAAGACACGGTAGACATTCCAACCAACCAACACTTCATAATGCTGTTAATTATGAAGAAAAGTCTGAAAAAAGTTTTTGGGTGAAAAATATATCAATTTTAATTTATGGCAAATACATTTTAGAGGTCTCTTCATCAATGTGTTTTTTCCTTTTTTCTTCCTTTCCTGAATGCTGTGTATTTCTGGCTTCCTAGGATACTACTTTAGAACCCAGTGGTGTGCTTGTTCAGGATTAAAAATCCTCTTAAATGAAGTGTCCAAAATTTGTCCAAATGTAGGCTGAATCTAATCAGCATTAGGTCACTGATGACCTTATCTTTAACACAGAAGTTTCACCTGTGGAAACCACAGGAGTTCCAAACGTGTTTCTGGGACCTGTAGTCTCCAGAAGCCACAACTGTGTGAGCCACATTCAGTTCAGAGGTTCACTTTAATTGTTTTCCATAAGTGTGTGACTTGGCATTTTAGTCCTAACTTCTTTGGTGCCAAACACGAAGGTTTTCAAAATATGTAGGAGCTGATCAGTTGGACTGAATGAAGAACAATGTCCTCCCAGATATTATTGTATAAAACACTGTGTAAGAGTGTGACTCGGCAGGTAGCACACCCACTTCTGGCTGGGTGCAGTGTACCAGGCTCTCCTCCTTTTGCTGACAGCTACTCCAGCCCTATGGTGTTGTGCTTCTTCTTGCGACTTGGCCCTCTGGTTGGGTCACATACAGTCCCAGCCATTCTGGTAGAAACTGATAGTCTATTGACCTAACATTGGGCCTTTGGTCTGTCTCTAGATTCACAAGTCCTTACCCCTTATATCAGGGGGTTTCAATAGTCCAAACCCTTTGTGCCCAGAGGTTTTCACCCCACCTTCCTATGGGAGAATTGAGGCCCTTCCTATTCTCTGGGTTCCAGCCCAGGGTCCCTTTAATAAGCAGTCAAGGCCTGGCTATGTCGACCCTTTGCTGCCTTACTGGACCACTTCCTACCTCAACCTGACTGATGTCTTTCCCACAGACTCTTCCTAGGCTCACTGTGTAGCAGCATCACTCTTTCTAAACCTAATCTCCAGGCTCATTGCAGAGCTTCTTAGCACTTTTGGTCATCCAGCTGATTCCACTCCTGGAGAGATTTCCCAACTTCCCTGGCAAAACAGCCTCTGTAGGAATCTTCCTGCTCCATGCAGGCCTCTGCCAGCATGGAGAACTCTGGGAAAATACCCCTCCCCCAGTTATCCTTTACAACTACCTTACACACTCTGTTGCAGGCCTACCTTCCTTCAGGGAGGCTCTGTCTGCCAGCAGTCCAACTCAATTCTCTAGCTCCAGCCAGGCTTCTCTCACTGAGTGATAGCTAGCTTCTGCTCTCCTTCCAGTCAGGCCTCACCTGAGCCAACTTCAGTCCTTTTAACTCCACTCAGCAGACAATTACTGCAGGTGTAGCAAAGTGGGGCTGATTGAGCTCACAGATCCTTCAAGCTCAGAGTTGGATTTTTACTGCTAAAAGACGATCTTTCAAAATTATATTTTATTCTGACAATGATTAAGAACATAATAAATCAGGTTAAATCTCCTCTGAAGTGGAAAATCCTTACTTTGCTGCATTCAGGCAAGGTTTTCACCAGCTCTTTGGAAATGCCTAGTCCTGCAAGATTTCTGTAGGATTGCACATAAGCCCCACAATCTGCCTGCACAGTTCTTCTTGAAGGACTGGGGTCTAAATGGCTGAAAACAAGGCTTTATCTGTGTTAGGTAAAAGATGTTGATCCCAGAAATGAAGCACTGAGGATGTTTTTAAAAAAAAGTACACAGGGATCGGTTTTCAGGAAGGCAGCCTGTTTTTTGCAGGGGTAATTTGTGATAGCAGTTGAATTGCAGGTACCATTTTCAATACTTACAATCCTACCTGACTGTGGGTGCAAATAAAAACATGTACCTGTCCATTCTCTACACCTCAAAATGAGAAAAGGAAAATATAGCCATTAGAATGACTGTATGTTTTCAGTTCTGGTAGTGCTGGGATGACTCTATTATGGATAGAGACCTTTCGTTTGTCATAAGGTAACCTTTGCAGAATTCACAGAATCATAGAGAAACTTTATAAGTTTTTCATTCAGATCCCATTAGTTCTCTGTGTGTGTTTCTTTTCAATGTGTGCAAAATCCCACAAATCTAACAAAAATGCCAAATTTCCTTTAGGGGAAAGCAGAATTTTCCTCCATTACCATATTTCCTATTCTAGTAATATGTAAGTAAGAGAATGAGTGTGAAAATGTCAGATGTACAGATCATCTGTGACCCAGACTTGGGACCATGCTACATGAAGATTGTCTGGAAGTACAGTTTTTCATGTCCTGGTAGTTGTCAATAAAATATATATGTCCTATCTCAATTTACACAATATAGACACTCTCTTCTGCCAGTTCTTTTCCCTATCCATCTGCTGAGTTTAGACTTCATATGAAGAAGAATAAGGACTACCTGTCAAAATAAAATGCTATAATAATGAAATATACAGCACATGCTGTGGGAAAGTACTCAGTTTACTTACATATGCTGCAGCTGGTGAGTGCTATTGAAAAATGTTTAACTCCATCACCCAGAAAAATAAGTATGTTTACAGAATATTTTAAACAGAATACATCTTCATCTTTTCACATGCTCAGTGTTCGGTTTTTGATTTAATATTAATGCTCTTCGCTGCAAAATAACAGCTCCTATGCTGAAAAGGTTAATTCCTATGTTTCTTGACAGTCCAGTGCAATATATTCTTACACGGTGAAGAAATCAAAATGTCTTTTAAATCTTGCTTCAAGTACCCACACATTCCATGTTAAGCTGCTATGCTTAATTTAATATCTGTATGGCAGTGGTAAGAGTTTTAAACAATAGACTGTATAGCCTAAGGGACATAGGAACAGAATTCAGAAGGTGATATAATAGGTTTGAAAGATGATTGTACATTTGAGATGAGGCAGAAAAACCAAAAGCAAGGAACACTTTACCACAATTGCCAGAAAATAATGCAGTCACTATGTGAGCACACCCTGAGGCACTCCTCTGTCAGAAAGGGAGAGAAGTCCACAGTACTGTCATGCTCCAAAGGCTACAAATGTTCCCAATGTAGCTGGGTATTCAAAGCTTTCTGACATAAAAGCTCAACAGCTGTGGTTCACTGGAAGTCTGGGGGCAATAATTCTGTATTTTAATGACATAAATGACAATAGTTTTTCAACAAGAGAAAGAACAGGAGAGGGAGAGAGAGAGAATGGAAAATAAAATTAGTCTTATTTCATTTCCTTTCTAAATTACTTCTTGGAATCAAGTGCAAAATATCATTCCAAATTCCCTCAAGTGCTTGAAATCATTGTTCAAATGAAAGGCGTTAATTACCTGCAGCAGTGGTGTTCATCAAAATTCAGTTCCAGATTTCATTTAGCCTGTCATCCTGTTCTCCTCATAGCCATTCTTGGTCTTTTCTTTGAGGTGGTGAGAAGAGTCTGTATTTGTTATTACAAGATTCAATCCCAAACTCTCCCACTAAAGATCCCCCCCAAAACTAAACAACCCACCCAAACCTCTCCTTAGATGCTTACATTTGTAATTTTTTGAATACACAGTGGTACTATATCTATACTTGTATCATCAGTAAGATGCAAAACAAGTACTGTACATAGAATAATCTGCAATACTATGAAATGATGAAACAAAACATATTGGGGAAAAATAATAAATGTCCTAGATCATGATAAACAGAGCATTTAGGATGAGCTAAACTATATTCTACTCAAGGCTGATTTCAACAGCTTGGAGACACCAGTCACACAACATTTACTGGACTCAAATGTAAAGCATTTTAAAAAATACTGATAATCTTACTTTGCACGTTGTGTGTAAAATTCTGACTATTTCATGATCTGCTTTTGATTTGTGATGGGGGAACCTCGTAAGATTCAGTCCAGATAAGATGCTCAATAGATTGGTCTTCAGCTCCATTGGGTCTCCATAATCTGTCTTTAGTCTCCACAGTATGCCCTTCCTTCCACTGATGATGTATGGCAGCTTCATCATCCTTCCCTCCTTCAATGATTTCCTAACAGCCCAGTTCCCAGACCTCCTCTTCTCTATCATCTCCATGGGCTAATCTTCAGGTCCTCAGTCAGTTTTTACTCTTTCCATACTCAGGCAAACTCACAATAAAGTTAACAGGTATTTGCCTAATAAGGAATGAGTAAAAACTGAGGAAACAGTCTTAAAAAACGTATGCCTATAATTGTCTTTACACACGAGTAGTCCCATTGACTTCAAAAGGATGACACACATGCATAAAGTTAAGCATGAGTGTAACTAATTGCAGGCTCATGACCTGGATGAGGACCTCTAGATCTGCCTCCAGCCCTGAGTAGCGTGTGCTGATAAGTCTTACTTTAATATTAATCAATGGGGTAAGGCACATAATTCTGTATGTTAAAAGGTTTAAAATACACATGTATTTTATTTAAATAATGTTGAATTTCTGGGCATTCTCCCCAAATTCCTTTAGTTTCCTTAACAATTAGAGTCAGCTTTGGCATATTTTTGTAACAATGCAGTGAAAGATTAAACAACAAACCATATGTATATGAAATATATATAAATGAAGCATTCAGTGAAAGAGAAAAATAAAGGCAGGCACAAATGAGACAGTGGGTTTTATTCTCACTAAGGCTCAATTTTAAGGTAGAAAACTAGCAACTTTATTAAATAAATTCATCCTGTCTTGATTTCTACACAGAACTGAAACAAAAGGTGTACAGCATGCCTCAGAGCACACAAATTCCCACTCTGGGGCCACCCTATCACTGATGTACAGTACTTCTGAGGCATTTGAGGAAAAAGATAGGAAAGTAGCACATGGAAGACAACCACAGGTAGATAGATCCTGTAGGAGTATGGAAGTGTTGCCCTGTGTGAGGGGACTCAGATAGAGATCATTTTTATAAAGAGTAAGATTGTTTAAACCCAAACTGACAATATCTCTCTCATCCTTTAAGAGAAAAGGGACAAGATTCTCATTTCTGCCTGCCTAGTTACTTTGCTATTGTTTGCAAGCTCCAGAATATGGTGACTGGAAACCACCACTTTTATATGTAAAGATACAGAGGGGCGATTAGCTATCTAAGCCACACAAAATCAGGAGGTATTGCTAAGGTACAAAGAACATAGCCATAGTTTCCTGTTTATCTTGTTTGCCAGAGGTTTACCTTTATATAAAGGTTGTGTGATCCCTTCACCTGTGGTATGCTACAAGCATTTTAACACCTCAAGCATTCATGGAAGCCATTCCAAAGCAAGATTCAGAAGTACTTGAAAATGGAATGCTTTGCTTTCTACAATTTTAATGGTATTTTTTCTTAGCATATTTGTGGCTTCTTTGGCCTTTTTGGGTTGGTGTGATCACAATCGGCATGTAAATTCCCATGAGCAACGGGCTTCTTAAGAAAGCACTGATACTTAGGACACCCTGCATGGGTGCACAAGGGGGACATAGGGTTCAAAGAACTTTCACCATCATCCCCTTGTTCCTCTGTGCAAGAGTCAGTTACAGTGGTGTTCCTGTTACCTTTGAACACAAGAACTTGGTGAGTCTAACACTGTAGGTGATGCTAAAAACACCTTCAAAGGAGTGCAAAGGATTGCCTCTCATAGAGCTGAGATACTGTGCAGTGAGCAAGTGGCAGCATGTGCTGCACCCAGTTAAGGACATAGCAATGGCCAATGGTCTCTGCACAGTGTTGTGCCCACTTCAAGTAAAAGGCCTTCAATGACTTTGTGCCTCAGAATTCTTGTCCACTGGAGGATGTGGGTTAAAAGCCACATTAGAACCATTGGAGCAGGTACCAGGCCATTCTTCCATATGGGTAAATGTTTTTAGAAATGAGAGATACCACTATATTTGCACTACCTCGTCTCTAAATCAACTTTTAAAATAAGCAAGTAATAAAAAATTCCATTGTCACCTAAAGTTGTTTTCAATCATTTTGAATTAGAGAAGGCATTATAGGCAGAGCCAAAGACTGACTTTAGAAAGTTAAAGTGCAATCTGAGAGATACCCCAGACAGAATCCAACACTCATTGCAGCTAAACAGATCAGTAGATTTTAGAAACCTTTTCCGTAACCTTCCACATATACAATAAATAGTGTCCAACAATTTAGATCAAACTTTCAATAGACTTTCTAGGCCGTGGTCACAGTAGTTTGAGTGAGTTATTATAGACTGATCATGTACTAAAAGGAATTCTACCTCTTAAAATGCCAACAGTTCAAAAAACTGAAATCCAGAATAAAAGGATGGTAAAAACCAAAAATGTTAAAATGAAGCCTGCCTCTCACCCATCTGATTTATAAACCAATTAAGAAAAGCAGTTGATGTGGTTCATGATCCAGTTATCAATACTTAACACAATAATGTTTTTATGTACATAATTACAGTAAGTTTACTAAAATTGTTGTTACCATACAGTTTCAAGTTACCTTAACAATAGGAAGTCAAGTATTCTGTCTGACAACAGGTGGCCAGACATTAGTGAAGACTGAACTTACTGATAAAGTCCGTCCTCATGTTTGTGGACTGTTCTAATAAATGAGCCAAGGAAACCTCCACGAGATTAGCAAGTAGGAACTAAAATAATCTTGTCTCATATTGAATTTTCTCTTTCCGTATCTTATATTTCCCCTCATCTTTTGAGAGCTGATCCAACTCTCATTTCCAACTGTGATTCCCAACTGGTGGTCAAAACTGGAAGCAGACTTCTGAAATTAGCGAAGCCCCCTTTCAGGAAACTGGACTTGCTGTATGTGCATCTAACACATTAGACTTGACCTGGAGCCTTGTGTTCTGCAGGCAGCAATTCTTTTAGGTCAGCTGCCCTAGAGGGAAGCTCTCTCAGGTTGATTCACAAAGAGTTAATTAAGCTTGTCTCTTTGTACATACTGCATAAACAATTCCTCCCCCCCCACCGCCGCAAAAGATGCTTACTGGTATTATGTCTCCCCACTCCCATCATTCTCAGTTGTCTAGGGACCAGAACACATTCACACACACACTTCCCATTCTGGGGCGGGCACCATATCAGTTATGTACGCTGCTCTGGAGGCACGGGGAAAAAGACAGGAAAGGAGCACATAGAAAACAATTACAGGTGTATTGTATTATACACAATATACTATATCAGCTGTAAACTGTGTATATGTAATATATATACAAATTATATATATAAAATACCTGACTTGGTCTCACCTTGAGACCCATTTACACTGTGAACTGATAATGCAAAACATTCCATTTAAATTAAAGGTGCACAATGCACCTGAAACAAAGAAATAAACAAAACAAAAACTTCCACTCCTATGTAAGCAATTGCATTAGGAATCAAATGACTTTTCCAAGAGTGATTTTGTAACAGAATCTGTTATATCCTTGGGGCAGCCGGTGTAGGAAGAAATCACTTGAGGCCAGAGAGCAGACAGCTAACCAAAACCTCCATTTTATTTACAGAAACAGAGAGCTCACTCAGCCGGTTGAAACCGGCTGAGCTATCCCTTAATAGTCTAACTCAGTTGCCATAGTAACAAAACCCATGACAACCAAATACACAACATATTCCTCCCCCCCTAATAAGAACATCCCCTAAATAAAACACACACTAAACTAGAGAAGGAGGGTAGACTGCCTCCATTCCCGGCTAAACCCTGGGGATTATTTTGCCCCATAACCGTGGGTTCGCCCTAACTAAAGATCCAGCCGATGAGGAGGCCTTCTGTCTCTAGGTGGATTATGGCGAACTTCTGGTGTTGTTGCACCTGAAAGTACTAGGGGCTCAGGGTCCGCAGCACGAATAGGTGAGGAGGTGGTATCAGCTCGTGCTGGGCAAAGGGGTATCTCAGCTGCCGGCAGTAATGGAGGAGAACAGTCAGGAACAGGTGACTCATGATTCGGTGTCTCACCAGGAGGGGTGAAGTCAGACCCCTCAACTGCAGATGGGTCCTGAAGACTGGCATGAGCTGGCAACAGCTGATCTACATGTCGCCGCCAGGTGAGATTCTCTGCAGTCCGGACTGTATAGGAAACAGGTCCTGTTTGAGTGATGACTGTGGCCGGGACCCATTTAGCTCTGGAAGTATAATTCCGAGCCAAAACTGGCTGCCCTGGGCTAAAGGTTCGGTCTTTTGCTCTGGGTGCCCGTCTGATTACTTGATATTGCTGCTGATGTTGCACAGTTTGTCTGGGTTCAGAAGGTTTCAGCAGATCAAAGCAAGTGCGCAGCTGTCTTCCCATCATTAGAAAGGCTGGGGAAGCCTGGGTCGTAGCATGAGGTGTGTTTCTATAGGAAAGTAAGAAGGTATCCAGACGCTTTTGAATGGAGTGTTGTCCCTTTGCTGATTTCAAAGCGTTTTTCATTGTCTGCACAAATCTTTCAGCTAATCCGTTGGTGGACGGATGATATGGTGCTGACGTGATGTGGTGTATCCCATTTGCCTTCATAAAATTTTGAAACTCCTGAGAGGCGAACTGCGGTCCGTTGTCGCTCACAAGTTGTTCTGGCAGACCAAAACGACTAAAGAGTCCTCGTAGTTTTTGGATAGTACTCTCTGCAGTAGTGGACTGCATTATAGAGACTTCTGGCCATTTAGAATGGGCATCTACTGCCACCAAGAACATGCTTCCTTCAAGGGGGCCAGCAAAGTCAACGTGAATACGTTGCCACGGGTTTTCAGGCCAGTCCCATGGGTGTAGGGGTGCCCACTGGGGTGCATTTCTTACACTCTGACATGACATACAAGCTTTTGCCTTCTCTTCAATAGCACTGTCCAATCTAGGCCACCAAAAATAGCTTCGTGCAATTTCCTTCATGCGCACTATTCCACAGTGACCGGAATGTAGCTGTTCTAACATCTGTGATCTCAGGGGTGGTGGAATAATGACACGCCTCCCCCACAACAAACAACCAGATTGGACCGATAACTCCGTCCGCCTGGACATGTAGGGAACAAGGTCGGGTGAGACCGGAGAGGTTTGTCGAGATTTTCCATGCATCACCAGGTCCATAACGTGGGACAATACTGGGTCAACGCGAGTTGCCTTCTTTATCTGAGTAGCAGTGATGGGTGTATTCTCTACCTGTTCAAAGTAGAAGATTTCCTTTTGGGCACTATCTTGATGTTTGACCGGTAAAGGCAACCTTGAGAGGCCATCTGCATTGCCGTGCAGAGTGGATTTCCGATATTTGATTTCATATGTGTGTGCAGAAAGTATCAATGCCCAACGTTGCATACGACTAGCAGCTAATGGGGGAATGCCTGTGTAGGGTCCAAAAATTGATGTCAGAGGTCGATGGTCTGTAAGAAGAGTAAACTTTCGCCCAAACAGGTACTGATGAAACTTCCTAATTCCAAAAACAATTCCTAATGCCTCACGTTCGATTTGGGCATAGTTAGTTTCTGCTTTGCTTAGAGTGCGTGAAGCAAAAGCAATAGGTCTTTCTTCTCCCGAAGGCATAATGTGTGACACGACCGCTCCCACTCCATAAGGGGAAGCATCGCAGGCCAATTGCAGTGGTAAGGATGGATCAAAGTGCATTAGAACTTCAGAATTTAGCAATGCATCCTTAGCTTTGTTAAACGCAACATCACAGGCTTCAGTCCACTTCCAGGCCTTGTTCTGCCCAAGGAGCTCATGAAGTGGTTTTAGCAGTGTGGCTAACTGTGAGATGAACTTTCCATAATAGTTCAGTAGTCCTAGAAATGAGCGTAGCTGGCTTACATTTCGAGGTGGGGGAGCCTCCACAATAGCTTTAACTTTTGCAGGGGCCTTATGAAGACCTGCAGAATCGATGATGTGTCCCAAATATTCAACAGAGGGCTTGAAGAATTCACACTTGTCTTTGCGAACTCGTAGACCATACTCTTCCAGTCTTTGTAGGGTAGCCTCTAAATTCTTTAAGTGATCCTCTTCATTTCTTCCAGTGACCAGGATATCATCCAGATAGCACTGAACTCCTGACAAGCCACACAAGATCTGGTCCATAGCCCTCTGGAACAGGGCGGGAGCCGATGTGATTCCGAAGGGTAGGCGACAGTATCGATAAAGCCCCTTATGAGTCACAATAGTCAACAGCTCTTGGGACTTTTCATCGACGTGCATCTGTAAATATGCTTGACTCAGATCAATCTTACTGAACTTTTGTCCCCCAGCCAGGCCTGCGAAGAGGTCATCGATGTGGGGAAGCGGGTATTGCTCTGCACACAACACTGGGTTGACAGTGACTTTAAAATCACCGCAAATCCGGAGAGAGCCATCTTTCTTCACTATTGGAATGACAGGAGTGGCCCATGAGCTATGGGTAACTGGTATTAGGACTCCATTGGTGACCAGGCGCTCCAGGTCTGCTTCAACTTTTGGCCTGATGGCATATGGCACAGTTCGGGCTTTCAGATATTTTGGTGGACTGCCAGGTTTAATGTTCAATGTCACAGTGATTCCCTTCATACTTCCCAAATCATCTCCAAAAACAGCAGCATGTTTCCTTAGTATAGGGGTTAGACTGGTTTCTTCTTTAGTCATCCGGTGCACTTCTGCCCAGTTCAGCTGAATCTTCCCAAGCCAAGACCTACCCATTAAGGCTGGGTAGTCACCTCTCACCACAAACAGTGGCAATTTAGCCGCCTGTCCATTGAGCTCCACCTTAACATCAATAGTGCCCAACATGGGCACAGCTTCACCTGTATACGTCTTCAGAACAGTTTTTGTTGCCTTAAGCGGAAGATGCTGTAGCTTTTCCTTATACACAGTCTCAGGAACCAGCGAGACAGCTGCACTGGTGTCTAGTTCCATGCGTATAGGTTTGCCCTCCAATAAGGGGGTTACCCAGTATTCATGTGAGCCCGCTGCCAAAGACAAAACATGCAGTGGCACTTCCTCTTGTGAGGAGGTGTCACCTTGATCATCCTGGGTCTGCTCTAGGGTATGCAAGGTTCCTCTTTTTGTCGGCCAGACCACAGGCCTCTTTTTCTTTTGTTTACAGGCATACTCAATGTGTCCCTTTTTGCCACAGTGTCGACACACCAGGTCCTTACACCAGCATTCTGATGCCTGGTGACCCGGCTTACCACAGCGGTAACATTCTTGACTCTGCACCGTTTTGTGGGTCAGTTCTTGTGACACTTTTTGCACCCTAGGGGATGCACCGATGTATTGTGCCTCCCTTGTAGCCAGTTCCATGGAGACAGCAATATCAACAGCCTTCTGTAATGTAAGCTGAGCCTCTGTCAGTAGGCGCTTCCGTATAGCTTCACTGCAGAGGCCACACACTAACCTGTCACGCAGGGCATCATTTAACATCTCTTTAAATTCACAGTGTTCTGCTAGCTTTTTTAAAATGGCTACAAATTGTACAACTGTTTCATCTTCCTTTTGGTCTCTTTTGTGGAACCTATATCTTTCAACAATTACCAGTGGTTTTGGGGAGAAATGAGACCCCAGGATTTCCACAATGTCACTGTAAGATTTAGTCTCAGGCTTAACAGGGTGTAGTAAGCTGCGTAGCAGAGAGTAGGTTTTAGCCCCTACAACAGTTAAGAATATTGGCACCTTCTTCGCTTCTGTAATGTCATTTGCAATACCAAAAAGCTCAAAACGCTCAGTATACACATGCCACTGCTCTGTATTCTCATCAAAAGGCTCCAGGGGCCTGGTCAGAGTAGCCATGATTTTTAGTTTCACTTTCACAGTCAGTGCAAACAAGCAGCTTTTTTTCTTTGTTTGGTCTTTACCTTGACTTCTACTTCCTTCTGTTACTGGAGCAGCACCAGGATCCCATCCTCGTCGCCAGTGTTATATCCTTGGGGCAGCCGGTGTAGGAAGAAATCACTTGAGGCCAGAGAGCAGACAGCTAACCAAAACCTCCATTTTATTTACAGAAACAGAGAGCTCACTCAGCCGGTTGAAACCGGCTGAGCTATCTCTTAATAGTCTAACTCAGTTGCCATAGTAACAAAACCCATGACAACCAAATACACAACAGAATCAATATATAGAATCAATGCCATGGATTCACATGCTTGCTCTAAAATTCTAATGAAGGCATCTGTTCATCACAGATATGCACCAGCATGCATACATCAGCCTGATAGTGGCACCTGATAGTTTCTATGCAGCTGTTTGTGTTATTAACTAGATATCCCATGGTAGTGCTAAGTTAAAATCTTTCAATGGTATGTTGTTTAGCTAAACTACTGACTGTTCATTGGCTTGGATTTACAGTAGTATTATAAACATATTGCTACTATTGACATTTTGCACTTATAGAAGGTCATTAGTCACTGAGCTTTGATACTTATATACTGCAGTTTTACCCACAAACAAACAATGTAACACATGTACCAGTTAATTCCCTCTGTGATATAATTTAGATATATTGTTACTTGCTGGTTTTGCAGCATATACAATATTCATTATTATTGCTAATTGGTTTATGATGAGCTGAAAATAGTTTTTGCCAATTTCAGGGAATGAAATGAGACAAAAGCAAGGAAGGATTTGGATGGCTATGATTGACTTTGTTTCAGAAATTCAATAATTCACTTCTTTAGTACAGAATTTAAACTGCATTGTGGCAGTTCACATGCTGTTTTCTGTACTACATAATGTTTGGTGAATTTTTTAACTAGTATATTTCTAAATCTTGGTCCCCTTGAATGGATTTAATCTACATGAATGGATTTAATATCTAAGAGTAAATCTAAATTATTTTGACAGCCTCTGAAAAATGTAATTAAATTATCTCTGGTCAAATAGAAACATTATTATCCTCTGAATTACTTCTGAATCTGAGAATTCAGAATTCACACTTCCTGCAAATAAATTAAATTTAGACACAAATCCAGCAAGAATATGGCACAAATGTTTTGTATCATAGACAACTATACATCTTCATTAATACTTATTCTTCTGAAAGTAAGTTTTTTCATAGTTGATATGGTCTGTGGCAAATTGCCGGCACTATTATGATGGGTCCCACGCTTTCTCCTCTGGTGGGGGGTTCAGAGTGCCGTTTCTCACCCCTGAACTGGGGTATCAACTGTCTCACTAGTATCCCAGAAAAGGGGAGTGGAGAGAGAAGGACCCGGGCCCGCCCTCTACTCCAGGTCCCAGCCCAGAGGCCCTAGGGATAGCAGTGAACCACTTGAACTAGCGATTTCTTCCCCTGGGGTACTTCCCTCTCTGGCCCTTCAGCTTATGGGGCATCCTGCCCTCTCTCCACTTGGGCCAAGTTTCTCCCAACCTCTTGTGTCTGTAGAGTCCCTCTGCTCTGCACAAGCCGGGTTTCCCTTTACCTAGGGTCTTGGTCTTCTGGCCCGCCACAGCACTTCTCCAAACTGCTCTCCTCCAAACTGTTCTTCTCTCCGACACCAAACCATTCTGCTTCAACTCCTTCAAACTGCTCTCCTCTAAACTGCTCTCTGCTCCAAACCAAACCACTCTGCTTCAACTCCTCCAACTGTCTGATTGAAGCAGGGGGCGGTTATCAGGTGACTGGCTTCAGGTGCTCTAATTAATCTGTAGCAGCTTCTCTTCCCTCTACAGGGAATAAGGCTCTCATCATCCTGGGGCTTACAAATCTCCCATCTATCACTCTCCTGCTGCCTTCTGGCCATGCTATATCACAGGTCCAATTGATTGATTGTAGAAGTTACTGTAGAGCCTTTTAAAATTTCATTCATTCTGTTTTTAAGAAAAGATATGCAGTCCCTAGATCTCTGTTATAGGCATATCAACACCATCAGATGTAATGGAAGACACCAAAGCCATGCAGCAAAAAAAGTGGTGAATATTCTTATCATTGATCATTTTTTATTTACCTTTAAATGATGCAAGTCAGCAGACTAAGGGTCTGGTTAACAAAATACTTTGTGTGCTTTTTGTATTATTAATTTATTATTATTATAATTATTATTGTTGAAATTATATAGGAAAGATTGAGTTGTTGAAATAATAAGAGCACCCATCAACCCACACTGAGGGAAAATATTTAGTCACCCTTGCTGCTCTTACTTGCTTACCAACAGGATAGTCTTTCCCAAGATTATTAAACACAGTAATAATAATAACACAGATACTGACTCCATAGGACTGTTGAAGCACATAACTCAGCTGCTCACATGCACCGAGATAGTATCATTTGTATAAATACCGTATTTTCCGGCGTATAAGACGACTGGGCGTATAAGACGACCCCCTAATTTTCCACTTAAAACATAGGTTTTGGCCTATACTCGCCGTATAAGACTACCCCCCCTTCCGAGGCTGAAGGACCCACCACCGAAGACCCGGTAGAGAACCGTCCAGTGAGTACACCCCCCACCCACGTCCTGCCCCCCCTCAGAAACCACAACCCATAACCCCCCCTGCCCTGCTCCTTGTCCCCTGACCACTCCTTCCCAAGACCCCCAACCCTAACTCCCCCCCAGGACCCCACCCCCTGCCAAACTTGCCCCGCTCCCTGTCCCCTGACTGCCCCGACTCCATCCACCACCATCCCAACAGACCCCAGGAACTCCCACGCGGCGCCTACCCAACCCCCCCTTCCCCATCCCCTGTCTGCCCCCCCAGAACCTCTGCCCGATCCAACCCCTCCTCCCCCGCCCCAGTCCCAGCCCTGGCCCTGGCCTCTTACCCCTGCCGGGGGCCAGGGCGGGCCCGGCCGACGCCGGAGCCGGAGCCGCAGCCGCAGGGCCCGGCTCCCCAGGCCCGGCCGACACCGGAGCCGGAGCCGCAGCCGCGGGGCCGGCTCCCCGGGCCGACACCGGGACCGGCGCCGCAGCCGCGGGGCCGGCTCCCCGGGCCGACACCGGGACCGGCTCCGCAGCCGCGGGGCCCGGCTCTCCGGGCCGACACCGGAGCCAGAGCCGCAGCCGCGGGGCCCGGCTCCCCGGGCCCGGCCGACACCGGAGCTGCAGCCGCAGCCGCGGGGCCCGGCTCCCCGGGCCTGGCCGACACCGGGACCGGTGCCGCAGCCGCAGGGCCGGCTCCCCGGGCCGACACCGGGACCGGCGCCGCAGCCGCGGGGCCCGACTCCCCGGGCCCAGCCGACGCTGCAGCCGCAGCCGCGGGGCCCGGCTCCCCGGGCCGACACCGGGACCGGCGCCACAGGTAAGCCGTCCCGCCCCCTCCCCCACACGCCCGGCTTACCTGCCCACTCCTTTTTTCAGGCTTCCCGCGAACATTTGATTCGCGGGAAGCCGGGGAAGGGGAGGAGAAGGAGGGCGGAGCGTTCACGGGAGCGGTGTCATCTATTAAGCCTGCTCGGATTGGCTGAGTCAGAGAGGCAGGCTATTACAACCTTTGCCAATCCGAGCAGGCTTTGTATGCATTAATGGCATACACCAGAGAGACGCCTCCCAGGATTGGCTCAGCCGAAACCTGTTTATACCCAGCGTATAAGACGACCCCCGATTTTTGGGGGTTGTTTTTTAGTTTCAAAAGTCGTCTTATACGCCGGAAAATACAGTACCTTATAGCACTTTTCAGTTACTACACTCAAATCAAATAATGTTCAGCAATTTAAAGCTTGATTTCAAACTCAGGCCACAGTATGCCAAATAATTTTAAAGACATGCAATCTTTCTTAAATGTGTGCAGAGAAGATCCCACATACTGGGGAATGATGAAAATTTACTTATGAAGGAGTAGTAAATCTCTCGGTACAAGACTAAGGTCAGCAGACATTTTGGCAGCCAAGTTTTGAAAAAAGTAAAAATCACAATTTTTTTTAAAGGTAAGAGAAGTGGCACAGAGACCAAGAAAAAGAGAATTATACTACTCCTAACAAGAGATGAAAAGGAACATGCATATTAATCTGGATAGCCTTTACAAGGGCACATATACGGAGACAATGGCAAAGATCTAGATCATAGTTAGTGAGACTGCAATAAAAAGGGAACAGTTGCCACACTGTGGTATCTCAAATATTAAATCTGAGAGACCAGCATTATTTCCTATTCTAAGCATACTATGGCAGTAACTTATCACAATACAGTGTGATAAGTGTTGTTAAATACTGATTTTCTAATAGAGACCACTATTTGTTACTATTTTATTGTTTGTATTATAGTAGTGCCCACAGGCCTCATTCAGGAATGGACTTATTGATTAGGCACCACTATATAAAAACATTTCTTGTGTTGCACTAATTACAATAGCTTAGTAAGTAAAGCTCTTCAGGGCAGGGACCGTCTTTTTGTTATGTACAGTATTTGTATTGTATCAAGCACAATTGGACCCCGATCCATGACAGTGGCTCCTAGGAACTACTGCAATATAAATAATGAATGAATGAAAAAGAAAATATCATTCTACTCTGCTACAACAAGAGCAACTGGCATAGTTAATTTATTAAACATTATGGGTTGGAGTCACTCCTAGGGGAGGGCTGATGCAGGGCCGCCCAGAGGATTCAGGGGGCCTGGGGCAAAGCAATTTTGGGGGCCCCTTATATAAAAAAAGTTGCAATACTGTAGAATACTATATTCTCATGGGGGCCCCTTTGGGGCCCGGGGCAAATTGCCCCATTTGCCTCCCCCCTCTGGGCGGCCCTGGGCTGGTGGAATTACCACTGCTATAAGGATTACATTGAGTTTGGCAAACTCTGTTTGCATCTGGGCTTTACAGGTGTCTCAATGGAGGAAGCTAAAGATCTGTGCATCACCAGGCTGCCTGGGTTTCTCCCTAGCCAGCACTTGTTTTGAGTTGCACTGGCTCCCTACAGTTGCTCCAGTAAAGAAGACATCTGGCAGATTTACAGCTACTGGTGGCCTTAGATCTTGGTTTACACCAATAGAAGACAGCACGTACCAGGTTGGGGTGACTCTAGCTCATGTGTAATGTTCAATCTGCTGGCACATTCTTTTAAAAAACATATTCTAACACAAGACCATCTGAGATTTCATATTTGCAGTCAAAGTCCATTATAGCAACCAGAAATGTAAGTTACTCATGAAAATGTTTTAATACATATAGCATTTACTATTTTTTTCTTCCTTCTCTCTCCTATTTAAGAAATTCATTAAACAGTAAAGAGAAAGGCACAGAGATAGTATCTATTTACTGAACATCTGACGTGTGTGCACGGATTGTGGGATGAGGTAGCTATCTTTTTTGCCATTTTCTCATCTTTGTGGAGTGTACCAAATTAGGGGCTGCTACTTGAGGATACTGGTATTAAATTGACCAGTCATCCAGTGAGTGGAATTTTTCCTATAAAAATCATATTACCTCAGTCACATGTGGTTTGCCTCGCAGCTCTGTTCAGCTTACTACAAGTGAGATTGCTATACATCCCTGCACAAAAGCTTCACACTAGACTAGCTGGGTATTGTAATACAGTCAAATGTAAAGAAGAAAGGCTGGTCTTGTGGCTAAATCATAGGAACAGCACTCAAATCCTGGGTCTATTTCCAGATTGGGCATTTTGTCAGTGTCCGCAGTCTGATTTTGAGGGGTGGAGGATATGTTGTAATTCAGCCTCCATTTTGAGTGTAATCTTTCACTCTATATGCTTGTTATGTTGGCATCATCCCCCTTGTTTTTTTTTTTACGGGGAGAGGAAGGTAGATGGGCTGATTCCTAGGTGTCTGATCTTGAATGAAATCAACAATTAAATAGCCTTACGGTGGCAGGATAATGGGTGTTACCAACCCTCTGCCCAGCGGAGCACCCAAAGGGTTGGAAAACGGAAATACTTTAGGGCAAGGATAGAAGGAGAAAAGGTGTCAGACTGCTTTTAAAAAGACACACTTACTGTCAAGGGGGGTGGTATCGTCACACTATTACCAGAATGAGAAGACTGGGCAGGAGGAGCCTGGACCAAGACCCAAAAGACTCTCACAAGTGGTGAGGGAAATGGAGGGAGGGATTTGTGTACAGGTGTTTGTTGTTTTCCATAGATCTGTAACACTCTTCTGTTTTCTCCTGGCAAAGTCTGCATTTGTTTAACAAGCTTTTCTGCAAAGCCTGAATGTTCCTTGCTGTAAATGTCATGTGGTTCCTGAAGGGTTAAACTGTAAATCAGAGTGCCCATTGCGGGGCACCTCTGGGGACAACATGCATAAGCTACTGGGGAGACTTGCAGGGTTCAGAACTGGTCTTGAGGCCTAGCACAGCCGGACCATGGAGTCCCATATCCCAGAGAAGGGGTACCAGACAGGGAGTCTGCACCCCAGGAATCTGTCTGAGAGGCTGCACTTAGAGACAGTGTCTGGATGCTGCCCAGACCCAGGGAGTTTGGAAGCTTGTGGAATCCAAAGGCTGGGTACAACACAGCAGCCTGATGATGGTCCACAAGGGGGAACTCAGCCAGGACTATAACACAGTTCTACCACAGACTCCCTTTCAACTTTGGGCAAAACACAGACAAATATTCAAAAGGGGCCACTGATTTAGTGTGCCAACTCGAGACACATATGGTTGGATTTTCAGAGGTGCTAAGCATTGACCCCAAATGGAGTTTAAGGATTTCATCTTCACGCAGGAAGTATAGGCTGTGATGGGATTTTTGTTTCCATTTCCTGGTTGTACAAGAACCATGAAAAATAAACCTGTAACCACAGAGAGGTTTCTTTCTACCCTCTAAATCTGGCTCTTCTGCGAAGTTTCTCTCCAGCTGCCCTATACCCTGGTCCTGCCACACTTGCCCTTGTGCCAGCATATTAAACTTTCATATTAACCAGCCATGTTTATTTGTAAAACATTCTTTGCAATATACTTAATGAAAACAATTAAACCAGGGCCAAAACCAGAGACCCTTGCTAAGTTTTTAAATAGTCTTACTCATGAAAGCCCCCCCTAATTTCAACAAGAGCCTTTAAAAATAAACAGGGCCTTATTCTTTTTTCTTATACAGAAAAATTTAAGATTGAGATGTAGGCACAGGCCCAAGTACAGTTTTGGTGTAAGTGGGAACAATTCCCATTAACTTCAATGGCAACTACATCTGCTTATATCAAGACTGAATTTGTTCTACAGGGTCTGCAGCATTTTCTTATATTTTTTAATTAAGATTATACTGTTGATAGTTCTGGTTATATCTGAAATGTACAACCTTTTGATTATATTTTAATATTAGGTTATATTATCTTTTTCTCTTTCTCTTCTATTATCTTTTGCTCCTCCATTATTCCATGCAGTACATATTTGGACTATTAGAACTGTGAATATGAATACTTCAAATAAGTTCACATAGTACTTTTTTATTTACAGACAAAGAGCTAACAGGAGAAGGGGTTTAAAGTGTTCTCTTGGTAAAGTATCTAAAAGGACATTTATCCAAATATCTAGATATCTGTTTAATGTAGACAGAAAGAAAGAGGTCAAAAAGGGACAGATTTTAGTTGCTTATCTAGAACAGGATGCATTTAAACTAAATAGTTGTTTAATAGCATCTCTCCAATATAGGATCTCTTACTTAGGCCTTGGCTTATTTTACACTGAAGAGGAATTCTGTCCCACATCAAAGACCTCTGTTAAAGAAAAAAAATAAATTCCTTTAAAAAAAAAACTTTGGCTGAACAAATAATTTTCAATTTAGGAGCAGGTGACAGTAAGATATCTCCCAAGGGCAGAGTATTTAGACTTTACATAGAACTAAACAACTCTGTTATGATGAAAGCCGGACATTCCTCAGCACTGGGATCTAATGAAAACGTCAACATTTTATGCAGTTTTGAAGCTGACAATTTAACAGTTTTACATGATCCTTTGAACATTTATCATCAATTTCTTAAATTTAGACAAGGGGAATAGTTACATAAAGCAAACAATTTTTGCATATACTAAAAAAACTGCACAAGTTCTTTAAGAAAGCAAATGTGTATTTAATTATTATGTATCTCTTTTGCAATAAACTGTCAGTATTATGGATTCCCATACACAGGAAATCAAACGTTAAAAAAGAAGAATAAATGATTCCCGTGCTAGGCACTATATGCTTTCTCTCTTTCTCTGGAACATATGTTGATAACTGCCACCAATCCTAAAGTCTATTGTGTACATGATTGATGTCTATGCAGACAAGGGAACCAAGGTCAGGATAACCAGTATAAATTATGGTGGCCCAATCTTTCAAAAACTTCTTAGTCACTCTGAGTAGGAGGGGAAGAGGTGGAGGTGGTAAGATTCAGCCCCAACCTGCAAGTGCAGAATTTCAGTTTTGGAAACAATGGATTTGAGGTGATGGCGACACATCAGTGAGGAAAGGTCTGTAAACACTTTGAGATAAGACAGATGAGAATGGGGAGAATGTGGAGGTACATTTGGGAATCATTTGTATAAAGTTTATAGTTGAAAATATGGGAGTGGCTTTGGTCACCAGCAACAATACAGAGGGAGAAGAAGAAAAGACTGAGGATACAGCATTAAGATTAATGGTGAAATAGGGCCAAAGAGGAGGATCAAGAGTCACTAGAGAATACAGTGAAGGAAATACTGTGAGACTGGATGAGAACCAAGAGAGAAAAGGAGCTGCAGAACCTAACAGAAGAAAGGAAGCGGACACAGGCAAATAAAAAAAAAAGAGGATAAAGTGTCACTTTAGATTACCTAGCCAGGGGTCATTACTAAGTAGAACTGTGCAAATAATGGAAAATTACTAACTGAATACATTATTCAAAAATGTTGAATTTGTCAAAAAATTATCCAATTAATATTATTTACCTGACTCTTATTAGTAACCTGGGGCAGGATGGCTTTGGTGGAATGTAGAATAGAAGCCAGATTGGAGGGAATTAAGATCAGAGTTGATGTTGGTAGAGAGCACACTTGAGGATTTTTTAGGTAAAGAGGGACCCAAAGAGTCAAGGGGGTTGAGGGAAGGTTTTTTGAAGATGGAAGATACAATGCAAACAGACTATGGGCTTGTAACACATGAAACAAAGGAAGCCTTCATACTTCAGCACTGTGCTTTAAATATTGTACAGGTATACAATGGCATGGCACTTAGTTAAAACAGATGGAAAAATTACTTCAAGAGAGTTTTAGAAATATATGCTAATTCACCAAGTGATATTCCTGCTGCTCCTCATGCATTTTGTTTTTAATACTCCTTTGACTGAGAACATTAATTTAATGTATGAATCATTGTATACAAGAAGCCAGCTTTCCACAAGCCTGTTTGCAAAACATTATTTCCAGAAGTGTAGCTTGCTGTCATTAAGCATATTTAAATGTTTGTGCCTAGATCATGAATTCATGAATGTGTAATTCATTTCCCTTTTCTAAGCATTCATTATTTTAGAGTTCTGCTTCTGTGAGAAAAAACAGATCTGTATAGAGATTTACCAGTATACCATTTAATTAGTATACAAAAAAACTAAAACTGCTGGAAATGCACAATGGTGGTTCAAGCTTGCCTGAATGTCAGCATGATGACCACACCTGGTACCTAGAAAGCCTATATCTAATGGGTAGTGAAATATAGATTACAGAAATGGATTCCTTATAGCAAAAGTAGAATGACAATACATATGTGAGATATAATTCCTTTACACTAAGTGCCTTATTTACTGTTTATTTCCCATCAAATAAATTTATTAGAGACTCTTTATGGAGTAACTGAGAAAGTATTTACATGCACCAGTCAACTGTGGAACAATTCTATCAGGTGAAGTATCTTTTCATGTGTACCCTGAACCATTTATTCATTGTTAGCTTTTTTTTTGCAGGTTACTCAATTTAAAAAAAATATTTAAAAATATCACACATTTTAAATGTATTTATCTGCAATTAACATTTAGTTTACTTCTCCCTGTTCCCCTCCCCAAATAGCTGAATGCTACATAATTAATACTTCTGAACCAAGAATAAAGCAAATTATTGTTTTCTGGTAACTAAAGGAGTAAGATACAACTAAAAAGAAATAAAAGTAATGTTTCATTAGCACACACAAGAGTTAAGATGTATACATGCTGAAATTATGTTTTAGCTTCATATAAAAATCATAATTGGAGCTCAAAGTAAAAAATTTAGCTAAGTACATTAATAAGTTCTCACAGCACCTTCAAGCCACCGTGGGTTAAGTAGGAATGCACTCAGTACCTAACTGAGTTGAGTTGTTAATTCACTGCAATTTGAGGCCAGTTTCCAGTGCATTTAAAAGGATAAAATAAAGGGTTCCCAGAGTTAAAAGGCCTGCAGTTTGGTGATGGGCCTCAGGTTCATGGGATATGGTGAGGCCTTCGTGGGCCAGGGTCAAATCTTGTGGCCATTACAAGTCAAGGTCCCAACATTTCTGCAACCTCTGTCCCCCTCACAGGAGGGAGGGTGCTTGGACTTATAGAGAGTTGAGTCCAGTGGGGAAGGCTGAGGAGAACATACCCCGAGTTATGGGTTACATGGTAAGGAGCCCTGTAATCCCTGCACTGAAACCAATTAAATGCCTGGCACAGGAGAGTATGGGTGATGGGTAAGTAGTGCCCCTCCCCTGTTCTAAAGTTTAAAAAAAGTTACAGCCTGCCGCTTAATTCCATGCATGTGTCTGTCCTCAATTTGCTGCTGTGTCTGCATCAAATGGCTACGGCTAGGAATGTCAAACTTTGTTTTGCAGATCTCATTGAAAAAGTCTGCTTGAAGAAAACTTTGAAGAAAATCAGTTCAGCAGCTTTAAAGTTGAGTGTTACAAACGAAGATTTTGTGCATAACTTTTCTTGTATTTTTCTAGCTCTTTTAAAATATATGTATTAAGGATTCACTACTGCATTACCAAAGCCAGCAGAGGCTGAAAGCATATCTACAGACCAAGGAACTTATAAGAGCTCTAGGCCAAAAAGCTCGGTGTATTAAGGAATTTAAAGGATTAATTAAGGATTGGTCTATCTGCTGGGGCCAGGAACTGGGGAGCTGTATAGGCTCTGCAGAAGAGAGAGCTATTGGGTTATGGAGCCTTTAGTGTAGATATTTTACTAAAGTGTTTTAAACAGGTTGATTTACATAATGGATTTTAGCATAGAGATAGTTCCAAAGTTTAGATGTAAACTGAATAGCTCAGTTTCAAACAACTTTCAAACACTACAAACTGATTGCACTGGATCAAGGTATACACAAATTCTGTGAGCAAAGCATTTCTTTTTTTCATATTTCTTTTTCAAAAACGAGAAAGTTTAAAACCAAACCAAACAGATTAATCCAATGTTAAGGTTCAGAAATCAAGTCCTCAAAAGTCAGCAAAATTCCCAGCATGCTTAAAATTAATCTGATAGCAGTAACTTGACCATGCTATCAGTATGTCACATTTTGCAGTTTTATTTTCCTTGTTAAGTGAAAACCCAAATTAATATTGTCTGTTACTAATGTATACCATAAAATAAGTAGGATGTGCTCTGTGTCTAAATTAAGGTTGTCAAAGCAATCTTAGCTTTCAGAAATTCCCAATTTTTGAGACTTAAACTTCACATGCCATTAGCATAAGTTCATTATTTTTGGTGATGTATGTTTTTATTTATATTGTACAACACATACATGTGGCTTTATGCATTTAGGCTATGGTCTTGAACTACTAAAGTCAGTGGGAGTTTTGCCATTGACTTCCATGAGCATACAATCAAACATTTAAGGAGCTGAAAGTAACCACTGAACCTTGTTGAAGATATGCTGTTATTCTCTCATCCTCTGAAAAGGGTGGCTATCTCTAGCTGTGCATGTTTCCCCCCCTTTATGTTGCAGAACCCCACAAAGGGGCAGGTATGTCCAAATTCAGTAGAATTAATGGAGTAGCCCATTAATTCCTATATTACCATGTGAAACAGAAATAGCTGAAAGAAAAATTTAGAGTGTAAGTTATAATTAACTTTGCTAAAGCAGCATGCATTTTCAGTCGCCTCAGGTATTCAGTCAATAGATATAACTGTCATCAAAATAAAGGGTGGACACTGTAATGTAATGTAAATTACTTTTAATGTAAATTATTTGGTTTTGTAAAGTTAAATGGAGGAGATTCACATTAATTAATTAATTGTGTAATGCATAGTAATGTTGTTTCTATACATTACATTTTTATTTTGTTTCTTATATTGTATGATTTTGCCTTGTAAACAGTGGCCATATGTGCTATATTTATAATTGTCGTTGTTTTAAAAGACTCTTTTATAATTAAATTTATTCTATGTTTGATCATATTTAAAAGGCATATTACACACAAGAGGATCAAGATATTACAGGGGCTGATCTAACCACATTAAGTGGGTACGCAGAGAATCGTTTTAACCAGACTCCAAAACGTAACAAAAACCTTGTCTCATTCCAAGGCAAGCCTGGATGGACTGTACCACTGATTATAAACTAGATTGTCCCTCAGAATTTCATATCATATGTATCTTACAGATATGCTTTGAATAGACAAAGTATTGTGGCATCTGGGAGAGGGTGACAGCAACAAATGTCCATGTGACAAAATCATGCAAACTTTCATTCATAATTTTGTAATGCATAAAGGTCAGGTATATACCACCATTGGGCTATACATATAAATTTATATAAGTACAATTTTAATCAAAATTTTACAATATGCAACGTTTGGTATATTTTTTTGCAACTACCCATCACAGAACTATCTTTCACGTTATGCATGGGTTTTTTTTAGCACAGTCATAAACGTATGTCCAATTCATGCTATTACCAGTTAGGAATAAAACCATTGTGCTTTCAAGTAAGAAAATTACTAGGGAGTCTGTTCTGTATTTGTAAGCAAAAATGAGGCACCTTGAATGAAGAAGGAGAATTAAACTAGCCCCAGATATGGCTGAACACTGGCCATGTGTTTCTGAAGCGGGTATCCGCAAAGCCCTCCCCACAGATTCTTTATAGCCGATCTGTAGACATATAAATGTGAAAATCAAGACATAATCTGGTCAAGAATTTGCTGCTATACAGCACATGGAAATCCATCCATTTTTTTAGCTTAAGTATTTTTTTTTCTAAAGGGCAGCATTTGGCCTTTGAATAAAATATTTTAAAAGACACTCCCAGCCCCGAATTTATACTGAAAGCTTATTCTATGTTTGAGATCCTGTATTTACTTAGTTCAAATATTTATGGGTGCGATGTATATACAGTATTGAACAAAACAGAAACCAGATTCATTCCTTAATGAGTGAGAAGGAATAGAGTTTGTATGGGGTGGCTAAATATACCATAGTGTTAAAAAATTGCCAGTTGTTCTTTAAACCAGCAACTCCAAGAAATTTTAAGTTTTCCCAGTTACTGAACAGAATAACAAAAACAAAAGAAAGTGGTATTAGTTTTTCTTCCATATTATCCAATTTTTAAGACAAAGTTTAGAATGTTCAAAAATGTGTCTGAATTTATTCAGCTGTTCTCATAGTTTCATATTTCATGAGTGACTGCTACACTGTATACGTTCCTATATGAGTGGGTTAAAGCTATCTGACAGGCTGGTTAAAGTTATTAGTCCAGCATTTGAATGCTTGTTCAAATCCTCAATCATCATTTATTGACAAGCTCCATTTTTTTTTAACAAAAGAGTGGCTGGTATTTTAAAGGCCAATACATGAACAGATTGCTTTTCCTCTAGACATGTACATAAACTAAAAATGGTGTTAAGTCATTAAAAGACCGGTATTCAGGGGAAGCGCCTTTCAACTCTAGTCACAGGTATAAATACAGCTCAGGTTGATCATGACCAAAAATCATTATCATCTTACAGATGTTTGTTAGCCTATCCAAAAGTTATGGTGGATTCAATCTGACATCAAAAGTGAGTGGTGCCATCAATCTGGCACCCTCACTGGTCATCTCTGTAGAATGACTAAGTACTGAAAGGGCACAGAGATAAGCCTGACTACAGTAGCTTCATACATCACTTCAATCATCAGTGCCACATATTCAACTTAATTCTTTTGTAGAAGATTCTCATCTTCAGGTATATAAAGAACAGGTTAGAAAATAATATGGAAAATATTACAATATCATTAAATAAATTGATGATATACCTCAAGTGGAATATTGAGTTCAGTTCTGGTTACCCCACCTAAAAAAGATACAGCAGAAACAGAAGAAGTCCAGAGAGAGTCAACAAAAATGATCGGAAGCATGGAAAGACTTCCATACGAAGAGACTGTTTAGTTTACAGGAGATATGAATAAGAATGTCCTGGAAAACGTATATAAAATGATGAATGTTATAAATTGTGGGTTCTTAACCTAGGGCTTCTGACCTCCAAGAACAGTTGCAAACAGGTTCCAGAGGGTTGTGAATATCCTCCTTTCCTTTATAGCTAAATTAAAGGGAATAGGGCAATGTGGGGGTCCTGAAATCTTTTTCTGTTATAACAAGGGGTCAAGGCAGGAAAATTTGAGAACCACTGGTATAGAATGCTGTTATTTAATCTCTCTTTATAGAAGAACAAGAGCATATCCAATGAAATTGAAAGGCAACACATTTTGAACTGGTAAAAGGAAATGCATGTAAACATCAGACTCCATATTAACATTCTTTCACAGTGCTATAACTGCAAGCCTGCCTATCATTTCAACAACACAGCCTCCCATTGGCTACTCACTCTGGTTGCTCATTCATCACATCATAGAATCATAGAAGAATCATAGGAGATTAGGGTTGGAAGAGACCTCAGGAGGTCATCTAGTCCAACCCCCTGCTCAAAGCAGGACCAACCCCACTAAATCATCCCAGCCAGGGCTTTGTCAAGCTGGGCCTTAAAAACCTCTAAGGATGGAGATTCCACCACCTCCCTAGGTAACCCATTCCAGTGCTTCACCACCCTCCTAGTAAAATAGTTTTTTCCTAATATCCAACCTAGACCTCCCCTACTGCAACTTGAAACCATTGCTCCTTGTTCTGTCATCTCCCATCACTGAGAACAGCCGAGCTCCATCCTCATTGGAACCCCCTTCAGGTAGTTGAAGGCTGCTATCAAATCCCCCCCTCTCGTCTCTTCTGCAGACTAAATAAGTGCAGTTCCCTCAGCCTGTCCTCACAAGTAATGTGCTCCAGCCCCATAATCATTTTAGTTGATTACTGTATCTCCCTTCCTCTATGGTTTCCCAAAGTCATGCATATCCAACCACCAGTCTTTCTAGAACATTGTAATAAGCATGACCATTCATAGGTAAAAATACAACCATAATACACTCACCCTAAAAGACTTCCATTGGCCTCCAAATAATCCCCCATCCATTAAGAAATTGCTCTCATCTTCAAGAATTTTCATTGCTATGGTCCTACCAATTTCTCGCTAAACTCCCAATTACTCTGTCAGCTCAATCATCCTTTCAGACCCCCCAATCTCTATCTTCCTGTTTGAAGTCAATTCTTTTCTACCACTGCACTAGCTGTCACAAACAGTGTATTCACTATCTAGCTATTTATATCATATTCATAACCTTGGTACCTCTCTCTATTTCATGGACATAATTGTTTTTGAAATGCAGCTCAAAACCTACCTCTTCTTTGCAGTGTTCAACAATCATCCTGCTAGTTAGTTCCATGTACTGGCACGTGTTTCCATCAATTCATTATTCTTCCTATGTACTGCCCCCACCTACGCAAACTAATTATAGTACTGATTTATAACACCTGTTGTTGTATCTGCTGTGCATTATGAAATACATTGTTTATGAAAGATATGTAGCAATATTGCTCTGTAGGTATTGTAAAAAGATGGTCCTTCCAATGAAGATTTAAGGCAGAGTGACAGAACTGTGTGGGGAACCATGCACTGCTGCCAAATGTACTGTATCTATCTTGTGGACAAATAAAGGACCTCAGTCTCAACAGTGATTAAATTATCATCTATCCCAAGTATTATCTACTTTTGCACAGATTCTGCCACCCCTGCTCATACTGAGTGCTTCCTTACTCTGTGAGTAACCTGGCTACAATCAATAGGGATACTTGTGGAGTAAGGTACAAATTAACGTAAGCATCAGTGGAAGAAACTGACCCTTTTTAAAAAAGGGCTCTTTCTGTATATTTAATTTTCTATTTCTGTTTTGTATTTTACCAGTTTATGTGACATTTAAAGTGCCAGTTCACAATATAGCAATTTCAGATACCAAATTAAGTTGTATATCTACTGGATGCAAAGTAACAAAAATCTTGCACATCACTTGTTTTCTTGAAGTACTTGGAGCAGACATACAAAAATAACAAAAGGACTGCCAAGCAAATCTACAGTTCTAGTCTTATACCAGCTACAGCCCTCCAGAGACTTTAAAAGTATTTCTCAGCTGTCATTATGAAAACTAACATTTTAGTGCACCCCCAAAAAATAAAATAAAAATCTGGCCTGATATTGCAGACCGTTACTCACATGAGTGCACACACGTAAGTCAGTAAGCTACTTCCATAAGTCAGGACTACATGTGTGATTAAGCATCTGCAGGTCTGGGCTCAACTGTAGCATACATAATGAAAACATATTATCTAATCAGAAATATTGATAAAAATTCAAATTAATTTGATAATGCTAGTGGTCTAGTCAAGTGTTCTAGGTTCTAGGTTCATACTTAATGCTTACTAATCTATGAAGTTGTATAAAAAACATTAACATTTAAATAGATTGAACTGCCTTCAGAGCTGAGCACCCAGCCAGCAGCCACCACTCTCTAGCTGCCCGGCTCTGAAGGCAGTGCTGTTGCCAGCAGCAGCGCCTAAGAGTGACAATACCACTACCTGCCTACAATAGCCTTGTGACCCCCTTTTGTGTCAGGACCCTGGTTTGAGAAACGCTGGTCTCTCCCATGAAATCTGTGGGCAAAAGTACACAAAAAACCAGATTTCACAGGGGAGACCAGATTTCACAGTCCGTGAATTTGGTAGGGCCCTAGTAATAACCATGATTAATAACAACAGTAAATGAATGAGAATTATCTAAAATCTCATACACCTTTTATTTATTTTTTACTACTAAATTGGAAATGGAGAACATTAATAAAATAGAAATAGGCCAGAAACCTTAAGGCTTCATCTAGGGTAATTTTATCTTATATCTGAACAATACAAGAACATACAATAAAGGGGTACTCTCAGGTTAAAAATAATATTAAAAAACAAACAAATTTATTTACCTGTGTTACTAATGTTCCCTTGGATTGTTATATTTGAAATAATTTTTAAATCTAACCTTTCAAGATTTATATTTGTTTAGTCTTTGCATTTCATTTAACAAACATAATAAAAATTGACTCAACACTTTCAGTATCTGGTTCTCGGTTACAAGTATTTTTACTTTCAGGTTCTCATTCACTAGCACACCATTGCAATTTGTGGGTTGCAAATCCTGAAGGAAAATGTTTAAATCCAAACAAAAAACTGTTTACAGTGAAATTTCCACTCTAACAATTTCATGAAAACATTCTGATTTTGCTAAACCTTCTTGGTACAATATCTACACTCTAGGCCTAAACCTATATATCAGTGTCACTTTCAATAATATCTCATGAATGGAAATGTACTACAAAAACTGTTATATCAAGATAGTTCAGTTACACAACAGATCTAAAATGGCTTCAGCATATTTACTCTATCACACCATATGTGAGGCTGTGGTCTCTACAACAAAACCTTTACACACTGAAGTCATTATCTCTATGAAGTCTGCAACTGGCATTTAAAACTTATTGATGGCCTGGGTATTGGTGGCTCAGTAGGCAGCCCTCTTGCCTGAGGCCCACAAGGTCACAGGTTCACATTCTGCTTAGGAAAAAAAACTGGACATATTCCAGAATTGCATGTGGGCTGTGCTAGACTCCTGGAGGGGCAGTCCTTAGGATAGTAAGTGAAACCCTGTCTGTTTTGTGCATATCAAGGTTCTCGTGGTAATGGAGGAGGAAGAATGGGTAAGAAATGTAAGTTTAATATGCCTGGAGCAAATGGGTGTACTTGTTGAAGATCCTGCATTCAACCATGTAAGCACAGGATGGTAGAAGAATAACATAACCTCCACATTTTTGGACATCTTAACAAATCATTTCTGACTTTGTATTAGGCATGTTTGCAAGAGACCTGTTCAAAGACATCACTAAACATGATCATCATTAACTGATTTCTTTATACTTTCTGGACTGACCTGAGTTTCAGTTTCACATTTTGGGTCTGTGAAAAATGTATGCATAATTTTGGTAAGTGGGAAGTTTAATCAAGAAATTTTTAAGATGGTAAAAACTTGTCACATGCTGCAATCTGTCTGATGACATTACAATATGCATCAAGGAAAAATCTTCATCAAATATTTAAATTAGTACTGGCAACTGATTTAGAAAACAATATAAGATTCAACCTGCTCTGGTGTTAATCTTTGATGTGTGGTTATCCCAGATGTCTCTCTCCTCCTCCTCCTCTTTATAGACAGGTAAAGATGGAACTCTTGAAGGAACTGGGGATCACACTCTAGGCAAAGGTTGGACAGGTGATCAATGTACAGCGTGAGATTTGCCATGGCTATGTGCCTCCAACAGTGACTGGATCATCTAGTTTAAAAAGACAACATATTCAAAATTGTAATATTTTATTTAAAACGTGCATAAGGGAAAAACAAGTATGGGGGAGAAATAGTGTATTTGAACAACCAGAAATATATCTGGATGACCAAACTTGTCATATTGTAATTAGCCCATTTCATTCAGTTGTTCTTGTCATCTTTAGTTTCCTGCTTCCATCTCTTCAATGACATCTGATGCAACTCTACAAAAGTGGCATGCATCACCAGTACCATGAAAAATCAGGGCCTGATTCATTGAGTTAAATGGGCTTTGCATCAGGCATTTAGTAAATAAAATGAGATTTCACTCAGCAATGCCCCAGAAGGCAACTCTAAATCCAGTCTCATAAGAGTGAAAACATTGCTTCTGTTGGCTGGCTACTCTAACTCTGGTATAGTAAATAACTGCCTTTTTTTTTTAAACATGGAAAACCCAAATAACCATTAATAACCTGGATCCTTAGGTTTAGCTTTGGCCTATGTACATTTTCTAGATGGAAAAACAGACTATGATGTATTTAAGCAACAGTTCTTGCACAATTAAAAGGGATCATGAATGACCAGCATCACAAAATCTTTAGGGTATCACCAAATTCCTGCGTAAGTGATAAGATTCACAAAAAACAAAACGAAACAAAAAAACCCTTAGTACTTATATTTTAGAAAAAAAAGAACTTAATATAATCCTGCTGCAAATCAGCAAATGTTCTAAGGTAAAACAAATTCATTTTGTCTCTAATATATAACAAGAAGCTGTTTCATAGAGGAGTGAAGGATATCCTCTTAACCTGTGATAACAAATTTGTTTGTTTTTTTCTCTTCTTAGTAAGAAAGCAATTAGATTTTCCCAATAAAAATATCCTTGTGCATATATAAACACTACTGGTAATCACGTAATTACCTTATCCAATCAAATTAAATTGCTGTCAGTTGAGTTCCCACTCCTGATTAACTTTAGTATACTTTAAATCTAAATGAAGTCTTTGGTAAAGTGCACTTAGCCATTTACAAAGGTGTCTCTATGATTCTACAAGGCATAACAGCAATATATTATTTGCCATAATCATCCAATGTTCAAGGTCAAGGATAGCTCATACTGAAACCCTTTTAGAAAACCTTAAAGAAACACAGAATTAAACTATGTTGCTTATTTTTGTGTTCTTTGCCATAACTTCTAAATGTAATAGTAACCTTTGACCCCCACACATTAAACACCGTAATTATGTAATTAAAACTAATTATGTAATTTATCTTGCATATTTGTCTCTTACAGGAGGCAGGTCAATTACTTCACTCATTGACCTTAGAAGATTTCACAATTTGAAGCATAACAACAAGGGTTTAAATTAATTTTAAAGTACAAGTGGAAAAGAACAGCAGATCTGCAAAACTTATAAAATAAATATTATGGAAGAAGCATTTACAAATCTTATTCTTTATATTTTGTAAAATAAATCTCTTGATGATTATTCCATTCCTTTACGTATCTTCTATAATTAGAAATATTAACATATTATTTATGGACAAATCTTACATACAGTACCTGTCAACTGTAATTGCCTGGGGCCAAACTATGTAAGTTTTTTTCTCCATATTTCCCTTCCTTCTAATCTGTCCCAATTTCCTCTCTTCTCATACTCTCTTCTCTCCCTACCATTTACCTTTAGTCTGCTCTGCATTTCTTTCTCTTCTCTCTTTTCCACATATACTCTCATGCCTGTTTTCTTTCCCTTTTTGTCTCCTTTCTTCTAACTTCTGTATCCCATCACCATCAGCAAAACCTGTTAGTACTTTAAATAGTCTCTCAGTTCAGTAGCTGTTGGTACTATTGGTCTGTTCTCATCCCCATTCCAATGCTGAGTCGGCATTTCAGGAGATGGTGTTTCACATCAGCTAATGACCACCCTGCACCTTTAAGAGGTGAGGGGTGGGATTTGGCAGGCTAGCTGAATGAAGGGAACTGTGCTTTATGGCTTGGGGGGGAGGAGATAAAAACTGCTGCAAAAGGGTCAGTGTGGTTGCTGACTCATCCCCTGGGAATGAGGGGCTTAAAAGGGGAAGCCCTGTACCTTAACCCTCCCTTTTGCATGGAGCAGGCTGAGGCGGCACCCACGCTCCCTCCCGTTTAGGTGGTAAAATACCAGGTTTGATCTAGACCTGATGTGGGCATCATGCCAGCCGCTGCTCTGTTGAGGGGGGCTGGGAAGGAATTTTTCCCTTGCTACCATATTGGCCTAGGTGGAGTTGGGGGTTTTTTTTGCCTTCCCCATAGCAGGTTCAGATGGGCTCTGTTCATGCATGGCATGATGGGCGGTAGGCAATATGTCACAACTCATTATTTGAGTGTAGGGCAGATGTCCAGTGCAGGTACTTCATAGGAAAGGCAACCAGTGACCGGATAAATGGCTTGGAAAAGGACTTAAAAGAGGTGTTTGGTAAAGGAGCGAATAGGGGGTGGTTAGGGACTCCTATGGCAGGGAGTCAACCCCCACTATTAGCGCCCACCTTAACTCTCCTATGAGGGTTGGGGGTGGATGGTAAGGTCCCAGCAATGGATTTGCTGGAGGTACCTGGATGGAAAAAGAGGGGGAGCCGGTGGAAGATCCTCAGTATGGTAAGGTCCCAGCAATGGATTTGCTGGAGGGATCTGGATGGAAAAACAGGGGGAGCTGGTAAAAGCCCCCCAGGTAATTATGGAGTAAACACTGGGGTTACCTGCACTGTACACTTTTATCTGCCAGGTAGTCCCAGACATCTAATAATAAAGTTGCTGCTTGATTAAACCCATGTCAAATGTCTCCTGTCCCTCTTTTGGTATAGCCAGACAATGGTTGGAGTGGCTTCTGCCAGTAGTGAGTCAGCAACAGGAAGGAGTAGTGGATTAGAGGCAATCACAGTGAAAGCAAGAAAACATGGTACAGTTTTAAAGTGGCCCTTGCAAATGTACCATATTTGGTACAACCGAAATACATACTACTAAATTATTCAGTGTGTGTCATTTCTTTAATACTATTTTTAACCTTTTTTTGAGAAGTACACACAGGTACAGTTAAACACGCAGCACTATAAGTTTTTTTAAAAATTACATTTAAGGCATATACAGAACCTCTTGATGAGGAAATTCCCATTTTTGTGGTATGGTAAAATGATGATGATGATCATCATTATAAATCAACCATTTTTAACTTTTCAGTAAACTAATTCCTATGTAATTTTGGTCAAAACTGTCTCTCAACAGAGAAAGGCCAACTGACAAAGTGAGTAGGCATGTATGCCTGTGTGCTCTAGCTCATTAAGGGCCAGACTGTGATTCCCTCACCATGGAATAGTACCTTACACCACCAGTGGTCTCTCTGAATTCAATAGAGTTAATTGTAGAGCAAAGCACTATACAATCTGTCCCTAAGTTTGCTCTGTCTACATTTTGCTATGTATGGGGATCAATTTATACTTTTACAGAAACATTAGTGGCAGATTCAAGGTAGCTGTAAGTCTTTGCCATATGCCAAAAAGTAAAGCAAAGATGGCTAAAACTGATTTCCTTATAGAAACATCTTTGGGCATGCATCAGCTATATCAGACACACCATCTTCCTTTGTATTCTCACCTTAGAAGAGGCTGACCACAGTGAAAGAACTAATGAAGGCTACATACAGACAGGTTGGACGGATATCAGTTAACCTTTGACATAATAGGAACCAGGATCAGTGAACTCAGAATAGAGAGTTATAATAGGAAAAAACAACTTAAGCAGATGGCAAACCTGACTGCAGCAGAAAATCATGCACTGTAGCTGATTTATATAATATTAAAGTAGAATAAAACTTCTGGACAACAGACCAAAGGAGAATGCATTTTTATATATATCTATATATCTACAGATACATAGATAGCTATATATATATATAGAGAGAGATATAGATAGTCTACCCAGGGGAGTTGAGGAGATTCAACTGATTTGAAAAAGAACATTAAAACTCTGATATCAATATACGTTGTCCCAGCTTAGAGAACCTCACATGGAAGAAAAAGAATTTGCATGAGTCCAAATATGGTTCTATTGCAAAATACTGGATTAGAGGAATTGGGACAGAATCCTACAAATAGCCAAATAACAGCAGGAGATCAGCTTCTAAAACAGCAGGATTCAGTTCTTTCCAGATGTGAGTGACATAATACAGGCAAAACAAGGGCACTTTTAGCTGATAGATGTATGCTTTGGAAAAAGAAACTGATGTAGAACTTAGGGGTGATTTCTCTAAAGCCAATATACATTTTGCAAGATTATGTTTTATATGGATAACATGGCATTGCATTTTTAAGATAGGAACAAAGAAGAAGAATCTCAATGTGGTATACATATGACTATATTCTGAAACTGCTGCATCAGAGGGATAAAGCCAAACACATTTGTGATACCTTGGCTGCTGCAGAAGCATGTCATCAGTCTTTTGCTGGACAATTCCCTATATATTAATTTGAATATATATGCAAATATTAGCCCAAAATGACTGAGTTATCTGGAATGAATCAGTAACAGAGTGTCTATATAACTTTTACTGATTATTCATGGATTTTGTGCTATAGTATTCATGGCAATGAACACTTACAGTGTCTGCAGGGAACAGTTTTGTGTTTGCAGAAAGATGAACTGGATAATCTTACAGCTCTTAGATACCACAATAAAAGGTGTTATATGAAAAAAGAAGATCAATAGACAGATCTTTTCTATTTCCAACTTCTCTATGATTCTATGAAATGTTACTTTTCTTATAAACTCCTATTTTTACTCACTCAGAACATTCTCAGAATGTTCCATTTGGGGGCTGAGATTCCTCATGCTTTGTCTCATGCCAAATGTAATATTTTTGGGACAAGCTTGAAGAAAATCCATTTAGATGTTTTTGAGCTTAGGTAAGTGAGAAAATCCTGCTTACAAATTTCAAATGGCTACCCCCACTCACAAATAACTCAAAAGTGGCTATATTAAAGTATTTTACAACTTGAAATAAATGTCTCTAGTTCTCAAGTAATAGGTATTTAAGTAAGTTTGGAAAAATTATCATTCCCTCCATAGGCAGAAGGATCCCAGGGATCCCAGCACAGGCCACAGCCACTTCTGCATCATCATCCACCCCTTCTCTGGTTGTCTGGAACACTGCAGGATGCAAGATTTCAAGAATAAATAAATAAATTTGTTAATCGCTAAGGTGCCACAAGTACTCATGTTCTTTTTGCAAGATGAGAAGGTTGGTGGAAAAGCTACAGAGATAGCATCACCTGTGGTTCTGTTTAATCCTTGTTAGCATTAATCTACCCAATTTTCTTCTCCACAGTTTGGAAACCATGGTAAATGGATCCAACATGAGCCATGCTAAAAGGGGGCAGGAGCCACGCAGAGAAGAACCAAATCCCAGTGCAAAGGCATAGGTTATCTATGTAAATTGCAGGTTTAGAGGGTTGGAACTCTGGGCAGAGCCAGGAATAACAGTCAAGTGCTTAGTCTCTTGCTCCCTCCACTAGTCAATATGGCTTTCCTGTCAACTACAGTATTGAGTAGTTGCATAAATAAGTAGCCATCTTGTTTTCATCATTACAGGGAGTGTGACTACTTAAGTATGTGAATGTATTATACATTTATAGCATGTATGGTTCAAAGCAATTCTGTAAAAGCTGATTAGGACATTATACTCTGCTAAAAATTGGATGTTCTGTGAATGTTTGCTTTTTGGCCTTTTCCCAACCCTTTTCCCTACCAAGTGATGGAGGACAGCTGGAATGGACTAACATTCTAGAGGCAAGAGATTTTTTCCCCTTTTTCCCTTTTGAAGGTATTACTTGCACGTTATTACATTTACATAAAGAATTCTAATTTTTCCCATATATAGTATTGTGCTACAGTATGTGAATGCTCTATAGCCACCCCCTCCCTCAAAATGCAAAACTGAATTATGCTCACTGTCATTCAGTGTTTTTCTAAACAAAGAGCTGATGCAAATCCATTTGTGTTTGGTCTGCTTTATGCTGACAGCAATTAATTCTGCATGTAGCCTAAAACATAAAGACATAAAAGAATCACACATGCTTTTAATCTGCAAGTAAGTTATCCAATTATTTTAGGTAAACTTTATGATCACAGCCATTCTTACCAACTTTCATATGATAGGTTATTTTCTTCTTAATGGCTTAAGACTCATATACTTAGCTATGAGGAATCTACTCTGAGTGCTGCTCATGTTTTAGTTCCTGATGTTGAAATAATATATTGAATGTGCACACTTTGTTTATACATATTAGTAAAAAGATACTAAAAGCATGCTGAGAAATAATGTTCCATGCCTTAGGACTAAAATAAGTTCTCCTTCTAAATAGAGCTTGTGTAAATCATGGACAAAGTTGACAAATTTCATGGATTAGTCATGGTGAAAATATCAGATTTCATGGTTTAAAACAGTTTAATAGGAAAGTCATATTAGAACTCCTGATTAACAAAACTTCTACATATTTCTGAAGAATAAAATGTCTGTTAACTTTTTTATACTCGTGCAATGTCAGTTTAGTATAAGTCGTTCTCATCTATCAAATGCATTCTAAGGCTCTGAAATCTACACTCAGTTACATTATGCATGATACAGTAGAACCAAAATTTCTACAACTCAAATTATAAGAAACGTTACATTAATGTTATTATGGTCCATTCCTCTACTCAATCAGCTTTCGTTGCCATTTAATGAGAAAATACTTAGTCATACAGAAAAGACATTTCCCTCAGCATCAACACAATTACAGTAGGAAACACAAACTTACAATTAAAATAGTTGATCTTGCAAGGTAATAGGTTATATCTAGTGTATTTCATTAAAGAAAGAGCTAAGGGGGAAAAAAATCTCCTCCAGAAGTGCCACTTTAACAGAACATCTTGGTACTATGCTAAAGAAATAAAATTCATATAAGTGAAGCATCACTTGGAGTAAAGAAAATCAATCATTTTTTTAATGTAAAACTTTTAAGTCCTTCCTGATGATGTAATTTAAAATTAGGCCTTATTTAAAAGAGACGTTACATGAGAGCATGTGATTCAAACAAATTTGTTGACTGTATCATTATTTGGCCTGAAGCCTGCATCTCCTCTTTCTGGTTAGCCATATAGACCACTTGTCATGTTTGCATATAAAGACAGCCAATTTGTCAGACATTTGTTTTAATTCTCTTTCTTTGTCTTCTTAACAATAACCTCCATATACATCATGATCATCAATATCATATATCTGACTGGAGAATGGAAATTCATTTGTGTCTACGTCTTATTTCCTTTGCATGCAATCCTCTAGGGTCTTATAGGATGTACTTAATAAGAACCACATTATTCTGCTAGAGGAAGTCCTTGAGCAGACTCTGAGAAGCAGTATGGCAAATTACTTTCAGAACATGGAAGGTCAGGTTGGAAATAAAAGCTGCAGTTATCTGTAGTACTTTTTGCAGTTGACTTTCTAATAGAAAGTAAGAAAGGGGGGTTAAACTTCCAAGAAAGGATTTGTTGTCTCTTTGTGAAGGCTATGCTTATTTACTCCTAATACAATAATGCCTTAAACGTTCACTGTAATAAATTCAAACTACATTTTTCAGTTAAACTGCATGTTTTGAACACACAAAATAGAACTATTTTTTTCCAAACATGTTTAAACACCTTTGTTACCACAAACCTAGGAGATCCAGGCTACGTCTACCCTTGGACCTACAGGTGTAATTCTCAGCTCACATAGACATGCTTGCACTCACTCTCATCGAGCTAGCATGCTGAAAATATTGATGTGGTCATAGTAGCATGGGCAGCGGCAACAAAGGCTAGCTACTCCAAGGACAAACCTCCTTGAACCCCATGGGTATGTACTTGAGGCAGCTGCTGCTCACTGCTGTCCATGCTACTGTGGCTACACTATGATTTTTAGCATGCTAGCTCAATGAAAGGTAGCACGAATATATCTATGTGAGCTGGGAATCACACCCCTAGCCCCAGTATCACATACATTAAAAGCATGTTAAAAGAAAAATATTTAGATTGCAATGTCAAGCACTTGAAATTTATGCAATGCCGGGTTTAAGCTTGCCCGTGCAACCTCAATTCTGCTCCCTTGGGTATATGCATTATGATAGTCCTTAACTACATGATAACATGCTATTATCTACACAGAATCCATGCCTCATTCGATGCACAGACTGGACAGTGCTAAGGAAATAGGGCATCTGTTCGATCTATCTATAAAATATTTCTTATTAACCTATCCTTTTAATGTGTGTTCCTATACTTTATCTGCACACCATCCAAATCCAGACTTTATTTATTATGAATTGCTTCACAGACTTTTCAGTGCTGCTTATCATCACAATATCTGAGCACCTCATGACCGTAAATGAACTGACCTGAATATTTCCCCTGTAACATGGAGAATATGTTTATCCTCATTTCACAGTTGGAAAATAAAGACACAGGGCCAATAAGACCAAAATATGCAAAAGTGTCCACAAATTTTGGGTTCCTCAGTGACTGGCCCCCAACTTGAGATATCTCTAGCTTGATTTTTCAGAGTACGCCACATTTTTATAGCATTTCATATGTTCAAAGCAGTATAGACAGAATGACTGATTTATCCTGAAAACGTCGTGGTGAGAAAGGTGTGTAAATATTATCTTAATTTTATAGGTGGGGAAACTTAGATAAAATGGCAAAGTGATTTGCCCAAGGTCACACAATGAATCATTAGGAGAGAGAGGATGAGAATTCAAGACTTTCTGACTTGCAACACTGTGCTCATTCGTCCAAGCCACACTATCTTACTGTCAGAATGGTTAAACAACCACATTTTCCGTTGACTTGATGTTCAGTCATCAGAGTTCAGGACTTCTGAAAATCAGGCTCAGGTGTTTGAAGTTGGGCACCGAGAAAATAAGGGTCGCACAATGCAAACATTTTGGCTTAAGTGACTTGCTAATTGTCACATGAGAAATCCAGGGCAGAGACATGGATAGAACAAATTCTCAAGTTTGGCATTCCCCTGCCTTAAACTCAAGACCATCCTCTCTCTCCTCTATCTTATTCACTATGCAATCCTGACTCATTCCCTTAGCACCATTCATGCTGTGAACTGAAACACAAAAGGGCCCAGTGGAAAAAAATAGTAAGAGATCACGTAATTGAAGACTATCACATTGCATATGTACAGGGTGAAAGAATAAAGGTTGCACAAGCAAGCTTAAATCAGGCATTTCTTAACTTTCACGTGCTTGATTTGCTCCCTAAATATTTATTTACATTTTCTGGCATGTAGTTTGCAAAGTATTTTTTTTAAAAGGCAAAAAATAATTCTATTATTTGCAACTATAACAGTGCCCTATCATGTATCAACAGCAGGGTATGAGACCTTAACATGCAGTGTTGCAGCACAGATATCTACCACTTTAGATAAAGTCCCATTAATACTGTGCTTATGGCGCTCACTTCCAATTGTAGCACTGCTAACTGAAAGAAGAGACTACTAGTTTGAAACTGGGTAACAATATTGTTTTTGTTTACTTTGCTTATTGATAAGATAAACTAAACATTAAGCCTTACTTATTCTCTATGTGTAAACTTGGGAATCTGTCCTGAGAGGCTAATCTAACAAAAGCGGGGGATAAGACCTCTGAGTTCCCTAAACCCAAAGACTCTCCCACTGACTCACTATGGTCTGCACCAAAGGCTACTGAAGCCAATGTGAGTCTTTCCATTGACTTAAGTGGACATTGGTTTAGGCCTATATGACCTCAGGCAAGTTACTTAAATAGATGGTTGTTTAAAAAGAATTGGCCTATTTCTGTCCTCCCTTGCATCTGTTTTTCACTGATGATAGTCCATTGACCTCAGTGGAGTTCCTCCTTGTTTACATTAGTGTCAGTGAGATCAGAATTAGCTTCAAAGTTTTAATCAAATGCATTTGTTCACATAAGTAACTAATATATATTTAGTGGCCCAATTATGCTTCCATTGAAGAAAATGGGAGTTCTGTTATATACCTCATTGAGAGCATGAGATTATTAAACCTGAAACAGTTTTAAAACTCCAATTTATTTCTCACTATTTCTACTAGTACTTCTTCTCACTACTTATTTCTCTCTCTTTTCTTGGTTTATGAGTAACAATGGAGCTAGTTTCACTTTTAGGTTTTCAAGAACTGGGGCTGTAAATACATCAAAGGGAATGTTTATTTGTTTAAAAACAAATGTTAATGTTGAAATTAAAAATAAACCTGGAAATATCTCCATTTGCTTTCTTATAAACAAAAATCAATACAAAATCTAAATTTTGGGACAAATTTTGAGTTCAGGGTGTCTTTTTCAAACTCTCTGCTTCAGTGTTGTAATATGGATATAACAATGCCTACCTCACTGGGATATTGAAAGGTTCAAGTAACCTATGTTTTAACGTACTCTGAGATCCTCAGATGAAAACTACAGCAATGTAAAGTATGATCATTGTTACTATGAAGAAAATGTCTAGTTCTGCCCACTACGCTCACTGCCTTAAGTAACACAGTGGGTACCCTGTTATTAGTAAAGGAATAAACTTTTCATCAAACACTCTTTATAAAAATATTTCCCTGGAAATGTAACACAGCATGTAGCAAGACTACTACAATTTTCCATCAACTATGAGTATATGGAGCACAGGTACTGTATTTAAATTATTTTACTCGAGATTTTTGGCAACAGTTTCTCTTAAGGAAACTTAAATTAACCTGAAATTTAGAGTCTGTTATCCCCAGGCTAGCTTTGCTGGAATTTTTAATATGGCACTGTCTATTCAACAGTTGTGTGTAAAATGCCAATAAACTGGCCAGAAAAGAGCTGAAGGGCTAATTGCCTTTTAACTCCACTGTGATGATAAAGTCACGTAGAAAGAAAGGAAAAACTCCCACTGCTTTAACAAGTTTATCTGACTGCCACTTTAACATTCTCTGTCTGCATGCACTTTAGTGCATTCACCAATAAAAGGATAAAAGCATTCAGAATCCTATACCCTCAATAACTAAGAAACCCCAGATTCAAAACGTATGCTCTGTTGGAACCAGCCCATTAGCTCAACTAACTTTTTGTATGGTATTTGACTTCAGCTATACAGTATCTGCTACAGAGTAGCCACTAAGCTAATTTTTCAGAAAAATTCCAGTTTTCCTTTTGCTTTATAAATATTATAAATTTGTACAAAATGTAAGAAAAGAGTAGCATAAAAAAACATTTCAGCCTATTACCTACAAACCAAGGAAGAAATCTTGGCTCCACTCAAATCAATGGCAAAATTCCCATTGACATTAATGACGCCAGGATTTTACCCCAAAAGAACAGAATTTGTGCAAACTATAATTTAAGAAAATATAGTAACCTTAATGATAAAAGTTGAATGAAGACTTATGTGAAAGTAAATTTTTTCAATCATTTCATTCAGAACCATATTTTTACACCATTTTTCTCCATTGCCACAGCTCTGTTTAAAAGTTCAGTTTTTCTATGAACTATCTTTTTTTTACCTGATTTTTCCTATATGCTATAGTATCTTTTACCTTAATTATCATTGTAGATAAATGAGGGATATAGGCATGTAAATGGAGAAGAGTAAAATCAAAATGATACATGAAATAAAAAATCAAAATTAAATTTGTAAATCTGCAAAGAAGACCATATTCTAGTGTTTTATTTTGTTTTTTAAATAAAGCATATTCTCCATTCCCATATAAGTAGCAACATTTCTTCTTTTCCTAAATGAATATACAAATGACATGGATCTTAAATGACACTACACAAAATATTTAAAAAAAAGAGAGGTGATGGATCACTCAAATTCTACTAGTTCTTTATTTTATTTTCACCAGGGAAGGACTATATCCAGCTCTTCTATTAAATTGACCTGTTCCACTTAATAAAATAAAAGCAGCACTAAAGGCATTGTGATGGTCAGCTGCAACACTGAGTGTTGTTTTTCTATTAGAATCAATTCCATGTATTTCTTATTTTAACCTGGAAAGAGTACGAAGTCTAAAATTCAAAGGGATTTCTGTAGAAAAGAATATGGTTAACACCAACAGTTCTTCAAGTACTAAACAAAACAAATGCTATATCATATTACAGTGAAATTTAAAAGCAGAAGTTCAAACTAAAAATAATGTGTCCTTCATAACAGACTTCATGTGCATCAGAGCCTGTCCATTCATGTGCTTATTTCCATACATTTCTGCATTAGCGTGCTCCATAATTTCATAATTTGTTCCAGATTTTGTTATTTCTTCCACATTTGAAGACACATTGTTCCACATTTGGGTGATGAAAGGTTGAACTGGATGGAAGTAAAGTGAAAAGTAAGATAAAATGAAAACAAAAATGAAGTTTTGTTTTCAAATTACAAAGTAGTAACAAATCTAAAGAAAATATAATATTCAATGATTCCCTGACTGGCCTTATGGAAGGATAAAGACATATATGGTCACAATGCAAAATGAACTACTGTGCTAGCAGCCCTCCAACTTTTAAATGACCATAGCTAAGGGAAGTGATGAACTTGATCTAACAACATATTAGATTTAGCCTGGTCTTTCACTGCAGTATAGGGGTACTCTTGAAGGTTAGATCTTTGTTACTAGATTACAAAACAGGGTGAACTAAATGATCAAGGTAATCTAGGATAAAGTTCTTCTCCATAGTTCGAAGACATTGGCCTTTCCCCAGGTTCAATTGCAAGTTTCTTTGAAGACTTGCCCTCAAGTTCATTAAATAAATTTTACTGACTTGAACAGATTTCAACATTAAAAAGATAATGTGAGCACTTCACCACCAGAAAAAAATGACAATCTGACTTTGAAGTTTTGTCATGCAACATTAGATTATTTTTCTTTCTTCCACTCAAAGACTATTTTATTCAAATGTACCTTCGTGTTTAAAATAAATCATTAGGTGATTACTCATTTGGTTAATTCTTTCTGAGGAATCAGAACTACTGATTTTTCTATTTATTTTATTTCTAATTTGACAATGTTTAAAGATGGCAGTAGCACATAATAAATTATTTATTGTTCCTGCAGCACTGTAGCTGTCCATGAGGCTTTGCAAAGAAATACAGAACGACAAAGAAGGTCCCTGCCCCCAACAATTTGTGATTTGACTAGATTTGCACCAGGATTTATATTAAGGGTACATATTTGTCTCCTTAACAGTGGCCCAAAAATCTGCAATAGCTGTAATTTCAGGTAGGAAGTTCTGTTTAAAGTCAATCCAACTTCCATTGACTTATTATCTGGATATATCTCATTTAATCATTTCTCTGCCATTGCACTGGTGCACCTTCTATTCTCTGCCTGTGACACACAACAGTCTAGTCTTCTATGGGTGTCATTTCCATTCCTGGGTTTAGTGTGGGGGTGCTGGTGATATACGGGAGGTCAGACTAGATGATCCAGTGGTCCCTTCTGGCTTAATGAGGGTTATATCTAGCCCTTCAAACATAACTTTGATTTTCATGTTGGCCTCAGTGCTGAACTCCTTAACCAGTCAAGATTCCCATTGTCTATATAGGATATTCAGGATGAAGATTATTATTTGTACTGCAAATAAGAGGATACACAGAGAGAGAGATTCATAAAGTGTCACACTTTCCAAAGTTTTTGAGGAAATGTTTGCAAAACATTCACAAAACAATGTTTTAAAAAGATTTCACTTTTCCTAAACCAACATCAAACATATTAGTGCCAGTCTATGGAATAAACATTCACACACCCCTAATCTTCTAGCTATACAATCTGCAATTTAAAATGTTTTATTCCTTGCATCAGGACATGCGTATTCTACTTAGGGATTTTGGAAGCTTAAATTTTTACAATGCAAATAATGCAAAAGCTGTTTGCAAATTACAGGAGTTGTGAATTTGCAACAGGGTGACTCTTTGTTATTCTGGAACTCCGCCTCCAGTTCCTAACCAAAATCATGAAATTTAATTCTTAAATTTCATTCAGTTTTGCACATGTTATAAAGCACAAATTTGCTAACCAGTTCCCATCAAATAAAACCCCTACATGGAATCTGACAACTATCACTTTGTAAACAGCGCTGATGCATGGTATTTTGCTTTCTCAGGCCGTAAATTCTATATATTTATACCTGAACTGTTGTCATTTAGGTCAATTAAGATACTTTATTGGCTCAAAATAACTAGCTACAGGACATGTCAAATATTTTGACAGCACTTTATTACCCTTTAAACGATTTTATCTCATAAGGGCACAAGAAACTTCTGGACAGGAAAAGGCCATTTGTACCAACAAGCTTGTCCCCTTTAAGTTTATTTGAACCCCACATCCCTGTCACTGTATCCTTCGATGCTCTCTCTCTTCATAAAAATGTCTAGCTGTCTTTTAAACCAATTTATTCTATTTACTTTGATTGCTTTTCTGCTTCAATGACCTTATAACAGCTAGAAGTCAATGTTTAAAAATTTAGTTCTTATAATAAAAAAGAAATCTATAAATTGCTTGACCTCTAAGTGTATAGATAAAGCTCATTTAAGGAAGTTGTGTTTTATCAAAAGAATGAAATTGATCAAAAATTCTAATTCTAATTATAAGTGAAATAACAGAAGAAAGGCTGCTATAAAACTATTTGTTTAAAATATAGCATTGAAATTTAAATTGCAGATTTAATCTTTTCACCAAATCTGTCATCATATATTCAACCTCACATACCAATCACAATTACAATTTGCTGATTACAAAGGCATCAGGAAACTGATCCCCCTTCCTGTCACCCAGATTTAATATATTTCACTATGATTAAAGGCCAACTGTCAGTAAAACACAGATTTTTTTTCCTTTAAGTATACAATACTAATTTGTACCAGTATCCCACATAGTCTCCTGAACATGTTTATTACATACAAAAATTAACATTATTTTAAAATGCCAGAATTAAGGTTGCCTTTGTAACCTTAATGTAGCCCCCTTGTATGTATGTATGGTACTGTCTTCAATTACATGAACAAACTATTTCCCACAGGACCCATGCTTCATTCAGTGCACAAAATGGATAAAGTTCTATTCAATATTGTTTTTATCATAGTTGTTCAGTTGTGGCTTCATGCTTTATTTACTATCCAATATTCAAACTCTGCTCTGAAGACAAAATTATTAATTTCCTCCTGGGTTTTCCTATGGTGCTCATCACTACTGTATGTGAATGCTATACAAATATTAATGCATTTATTTTCACAACACCCCTGTGAGATAAGGGAGGTATTTCCCCCATTTTACAGTTGGGGAACTGAGGCACTGAAAGATTAAGCTCAAAAGTATTTACTAATTTGGGGTGCTCAATTTGAAACAGCCAGAACTGATTTTTCAGGAACTTTAGCATTATATAGCATTTCATATATTCAAGCCCAGCTCCCATTAACTTCAGTTGTAATTGTGAGTGCTTAGCACCTCTGCAAATCAAGCCCTAGAGTCTCAAGTTAGGAACCCAGAAATCGAGACTCGCACAATGTGTGAACACTTACTGTATGAAAAGTTTGGTTTAAGTGACTTGACTAACATCACAAAGGAAAAAGAGGTTATTTACAGTACTGTACAGTAACTGATGTTCTTTGAGATGTGTAGTCCATATACATATTCCAGTTGGTGAGTGCATGTCAAGCCCTACCCTCATCTCATGCGAGGGCATAAAGGGCAGAGCCACCCTGCCATAATCATTTCCTTCACCTCCAACAAGAGCCCAGGGCATCAGGACTCTGAAGTAGTGAAGATGGGGAGTGGGTCACAGAATATGTATATGGACTACACATCTCAGTTACTGTACAGTAACCTCTTCTTCTTCAGTACTAGTCTGTATACATACTCCACAGTTGGTGACTCCCTCCTTGGGGCCGAGTATGAGGAGTCTCTGTAATTATGGTCTGTAACATAGATCTTTCAAATCTTGTATCGTCCCTGGTCACTTGCACTAATGTGTAGTGCTTCGTGAATGTGTGTACAGACAACTAGGTTGGTGCTCAGCAAATATCCCAGATTGACAGGTTTGCCAGAGGGGCCACAGAGGTGGATTATGTCCTGATGGAGTCGGATCATATTCTGCTAGGTGGCTACCAGCCCTCTAACTGGTAGCATGTCCTGATGCACTGGGCAATCCAGTTCAATGTCCTGTGTGTAGATATAGCCTGTCCATTGATTCTCTCCATGAAAGCCTGAAAGATTTCTGGAAGGGTTTTGTCCTGTCCTGGTAGAACTATATAGCTCTGTGCACATCCAGCATCTGGAGCCTTTACTTCACTCTCCCACAGTAAGAAAAGAAGAAAAGAGGTAGATGGATGGCCTCATTGATGTGGAATTTTGACACCACCTGAAGAAGTAATCTGGGTTGAGATCCAATGGATATTTGGTGCTTGTGGATGACTATGTATGATGGCTCTACCATCAGAGCCTGTAGCTCCCCAACTCTTCGGCCAGATATGATTGCCCAGATAAAATCCTCTTTCATGGATAGATAGGGTCGTGACCATGTAGCTATAGGTTTAAAGGGAGCAGTCACCAGTTTTGAGAGGACCAGGCTAGGTCCCATATTAGGGCCAGATCCCTGACAAGCATGTATAGACTCAATATACCCTTCAGGAACCTCTTTGCCACAAGCTGGGAGAAGACTTGGGTTTGGTCAATCAATGGGTGAATCACTGAAATGGCTACCTGATGGACTCTCAGTGAGAGTCTGAAATGCTTCAGATGCAAAGGTACTGAAAGGGACATCCTGTGTTGTTTTTCCCACCTTGTGAACCTTGTCTATTTAGAGATGCAGTAGACCTAGTGGAGTCTTTCCTGTTACTAACATGAATCTGACAGATGTCTCATGAATAAGCCCTCTCTGCTGGTGTCGGCCAGTGAGCATCCATGCTGCCAAGTGGAGGGAGCTCAGGCTCAGGTGCAAGGCTGAGCCTGTTCTGAACTAGAATGTTGGAGAGCAAGGATAGATTGATTGGCGGTGCTAAAGAGAGATCATGGGACTCTCTGAACCATGTTTACCTTGGCTCTGCTGGGGACAATGAGGATTATTTTGGCTTTCTCCTGCCTGATTTTCTGTAGCACCAAAGCAGGGGAATGGGAGGGAACACACAGAATAGCCCATCTGTCCACAGAAGGAGAAATGCTTTTGAAAGAGCCCAGACTGTGACCTTCTCCTACAAACAGAAGTGGTGAGACTTCTTGTTCTCCACTGTCGCAAAAAAGTCAATGTACGGAATCCCTCATCATTAGAAGATGTCCTGGAGGACCTGCTGGTGCATCAACCGCTCATGATTGCTGACTACTCAGGCTGTCTTCCTTCACCTTGTCCACCCACAGGAGGCGGAACACTAATAGAATAATGTTGTGTCGTATGGTAAATTCCCATAGGCAGACGGCCTCCTGACACAAGGACTACACCCTACCTGTTTAGGTAGCAGACTGCTGCCATATTGTCTGACATTGCCATGATTGTCCAGCCATAAATGTCTGAGGTGTAAGGCTCCCTCTGTCAGTAACCACAAATCCTGCACCATGAGATCCCTCTATGTTAGCCCCTTATCCATGAACTGGAGCAGTATGGAACCTCCTTGTGAAGTGGGGTTGTATGGAACCCCCTTGTGAATGTTGCAGGGTCCTTTAATCAATCTAGTGACTGGAGAACTACTGGAGGGAGATGCACCACCTTGTCTAGGTGGTATTTTGTCAAGTGATAGACTGAAGTCACCAGAAGCAGAGTCTTGCATGTGAGGTAACAAACACATGTACATGCTGCCATAAGACCCAGAAGCTTGACCCAGAAGCATAAGACCCAGAAGCCCATAATGGGCAGGAACTAAATTGTGACATGAGGTGGAATCTGTTGAGTGGTAGCTAGGCAGTCGCCACTTCTGTGTCGAGTACAGCCTCAATCAATTCTATCTTCCTCACAGGCATTAATGTGGATTTCTTCTTGTTCAGCAGCAGGGCCAGTGGAAAGTGGCTAGGGACCTGAGATTCTGAGGCATCCCATACCAGCCATTCATCCAAGTATGGGAATACCTGGGTGCCTGTCCTTCTGAGGTAGGCCACCACCACCGCAAGGCACTTTAAAATAAGTGGAGCACCAAGGAGAGCCCAAAGAGGAAAACCTGATACTAGTAGTGATTAGTAGTGATTGTTGTCTAATACAAACCTCAGGAAGCAATTGTGCACTGAGTGTATGATGATGTGAAAGTATTCCTCCTATAATGTGAGGGCTGTATGCCAGTCTTTCTGGCCCAGGGAGGGGATGATGGATGCAAGGAAGACGATCTTGAACTTGAGCTTGTTGACACAGATGATCAGGCCTCTGAAATCTAGTACTGGCTAAAAGCCCCTGTCTTCTTGGGGATAATATGGGACATGGGACCTCAAAGGAAACCCCATTCCTCTTTGCTGAGGGAAAACATCCTCGATAGTGCCCAGAGCATAAAGGAACTGAATTTCTTGTCAAAGCACACACTCATGGGAAGAGTCCTTGAACAGGGATGGGGAGGGAGGTTGGTTGCAGGGGTAGAGAGAGGAACTGGATGGTGTAGACTCTCTGGACCATCATCAATACCTCACACTCTGAGATGATGCTCAACCAGGCTTGTTGGAAGTGACCTAGACAGTTGTCGAAAAGAGGGGAAAGAAAGGACTGTAGAATGAATGGTATGTTGTCCGCAAGCACAGAGTCAAATCTGCTACCTGACTGGTGCTGAAGCAGAGTGGTGTGACTCAGAGGTAGACGTCCTCCCCATGAGCTTTTTTCTTGAGGATCTCTGCCTGTGGCCTGAGGATTCAGGCGGCCTGCACTGGAAGAACAGTTGCAGCTGCCGTGATAAGATGCTTCATCTTCTTGTCTTTGGAAGTCAACTTCTGGTGACCCTGATTTGTTTTCTCATTGGCCAACATCACAATGAGGGACCCTGGTACTGGATGTAAACAAAATAGTTCATATCCAGTAGCCAGGAACTGGCACTGTCTCTATTTGTCCATTTTTACATATGTGCCAAAGATGCCATTGTCTGTCAAAGGCTTTTGTGGGCTCCAACAGCTCTTGTTGATTGGGATTGCTGTGTTCTGGTACTCACAAGTGTAGGGTACGGAGGAGTTAGTATTGTGCATCCCACACCACATCAGTAAGTATCCTCAAGACCACAATTACCTACCTCCTGAGGTCTTTGAACATGTTATAGCCTTGTGGGGTGTAAACTGACTGATCCAGTGCCAAGTTATTGTCCAGAGACGAGGAGGTTGTGGCTGGTAACATCTGGTCTGCCCCGGGCCTGTTGCACTGGACCTAAACACTCCTGCTTCTGATCCCGAGGATGCAGCAAGGATGGGTCCAGTGTCTGGTGTGCAGGCGACAGTCTGTGCCTTAAGTATGCTGGGATGCCATTTCCAGTCTCCTTTCCAACAGGCTCCTTGACCCAATCTACTCCTCTCCCACAGATCTGACCCTTGTCCTCCCTGCATTCAGATCAGGCACCTTCCTGCTCCATCTTGCCTGGACCAAGCCGGGGTGTCACTGAAAGCACAGGAGAGATAGTGTTCCTGCTCTCAGTTCCTGTGCCTGGATCTGGTATGGCCTGCAGCAGCCCAGAGCTGTCATTACAGAGAAAGTCCTGCTCAGTCCTGGGCTGGACCATGCTCAGGGTGGAAGGACTCTGGAGGGAATGTAGCTGATAAAAATCTAAGTCTCTACTGAGCATATATGAACCGTAATTTTTCACAAGTTTATAATTTAGCCGAATTTAGCAGATTTTCACAGGAATGCCAAAAGAAATCTCTCTGATACTACCCTGTTGCCAAATTTTAAACTCCTGCGCTAAAGGATAGAGGTGCTAACTATTTTTCAAAGAAAAGCTCTCCAGAATATTTTATATTGGGCAAGACAATGTATTTTTCCTTAACCTTGTTCTTGGAAATGGCTACACTGTTTTGGCTGAAATTTTCCAAAGTCAATCAGGCTGAGGCAGATACCTGGCAAGAAAAGCTTCAGACAAAGTGATTTAAAGAAAAGTGGGAAAGATATAAGTAACCAAAATGGGGTCTTATAATGGAAAGTGTCAGACAACTTTAATAATAGGCAGTTTTACCACAGCTGGCTATAATATTCATAATAATTAGATAAGTTCATGGAGCATATGTCCATCAATGGTTATTAGCCAAGATGGTCAGGGATGCAAACCCATGCTCTGGATGTCTCTCAATCTCCAACTGGCAGAAGCTGGTACTGGATGACAGGGGGATGAATCACTTTAAATTCCATTGTTCCATTTCCTCTGAAACATCTGGTACTGACCACTGTCAGAAGACAGAATGCTAGGCCAGATGAACCCTAGAGCTGACCCAGTTTATGGCTGTTCTTATGTAAAATACACACAGACACACACTTTATAGTAACATTCTCAAGTACCTTCAGTTGTTTCCCCTTTAATGTTAAAATCAGGAAGGGAAGTCCATATTGCTGTATTTAAAAAGTAAAAAATGAACATGTGACAGCTGAAAATCTTCTACTTGGAAAAATGTGATGTAACAATATTATACAAACTGTAATAATCCAATGTCAAAATGTCATTAACTTTTCCGATAGTCAAAATCTACAAATTCCAATTATTCTATCTGAGAAATCAATAATAACATCCAAACAACAAAACTGGTGCAACTAAAAATATCAGGGAGAACATTTAAGACACCTAGACTTGGCCAAATAATACATAAATTGAGTCACAATTATTTTGGGCATTAAACCAGAGATACTTCATGTCACTATTATCTGCAGACTCATATTATTAGCTGTTTGTGAGTAATCACTTGGTCAACAGCCATATATGAAACTATTGGCAAATCTCAATAGTTTAACAGATTTTACATGCATTAATATTGGTCTGAAAAATCATTTTAAGTGTTTCAATCATCCAATCACAGAGAAGAAACAATAACATGACACTTAGGTTACCAAATAGCAAACAGTCCAAGTCAATAGTTCAAAAGCAACAGAGGGTTTGGAATTAGTTCATATACATTATTAGGTCAAATTTATAACAAATAATTTGTAAATGGAGGATCAGTTTGCCAATGATTCATGAACAAAAAAGGGCTCCTGATTTCACTGCTCCTTTCTAGTTTCTCTCTCTCACAAACACCATGGCAAGGCCTGCTGCTGGCAGGGCAGATTAACTTTTTGTGGGCCCAGTGCCAAACATATTTGTGGCCCCCCCCTGGGGAATAATTGTAAAAGGGGCTGGGGGTAAAATCACAGTGGGATAGGAGCTAGGGTTGGTCTCTGGAGCAAGGAGGGATCAGGGGTAAACTGCAAGCGCATCAGGGCTGGGGAGGGGGTAAACAGGATCCCCCCTGCCCACACAGAGCGGGTACCTACCTGGTTCTAGCCCATTCTCTTTGTCTCTCTCTGCACTGAGCTGCCTCTCCTCCCACAGCAGCAGGACAGGTTCTCTTCCAGCCCTCTGGGGTGGGTGTTGGGAGTGGGAGGAGCAGAGGCGAATGTGGTTACTCCTATAACCGGACTTTTAGTTTCCAGTCAGCACTGCTAACCGGACACTCAGGTCCTGTTTTCTACTGGAGTTTCCAGTCTAAACCCGGATACTTGGCAACAGGGCTGCCAGAAAAGCCTGAGGGGGGGAGGGGCAAGCAATCATTTTTAAAAAGTGAGAGGGCTAAGCCTTAAGCAGGGGTGGGAGGGGGGAAGCAAGTGGTGGGTGGGCTAGGGAGTGGAGAGGAGCTAGTGGGCAGGGCCATGACTGCTGTACTGCCCAGGTAGGTTGGAGACTGTGGTGACGTGACAGCCAGTGGTGGATTTATAGTGGGGCCCCCCCGGCCCTATGCTCAGCTTCATTTTGGGGCCCCTCCTTGGGACCCAGCCAAGAAAAAGAACATTCTCTCATCTCCCCCCACCACTGGTTTTCATTCTTTTATTCTTCATCCTCCTCCTATAAGTAATAGCAAATAAATGAAAATAAAGTGAGGTAGCTTGATTGTTCTTATTTTTCCACAGACCACTTGAAAATCGCGGAGGGTCTCAACAGAACACTTGATGATCTTTCCAAATATTGTAAAAAAATGTTGGTGTGCGGGGTCTGGCTAGATGAAGGAGCGGGCTCAGGGCTGGGGCAGGAGGTTGGGGTGTGAAGCGCTTACCTGAGGCAGTTCCTGTTTGGTGTGAGGGGTGCAGGTGGGAATGGGGTGGTGGTGCAGGAGCTCCCTTTGGTGCTCTAGATGCGGGTGGGGATGTGGGGGGATTCAGGAGTCAGGGCATGGGGTGGTGGGGCTGGATATGTGTGGGGGGGTGCAGGAGTCAGGGCAGGGGGCTGGGGAGGTGTGAGGGGGTGCAGGGCTCAGGACAGAGGCCTGGGGAGGTGTGAAGGGGTGCAGGGGTCAGAGGTCAGGGCAGGGGACTGGGGATGTGTGAGGGTGGTCCAGGCTAGGTGTGTGTGAGGGGGTGCAGGAGTCAGGACAAGGTATGTGTGTGGGGAGTGAAGGGGTCAGGGCAGGGGGCTGAAGGTGTGTGAGGGGGTGCAGGGGTCAGGGCAGGTAGAGAGCTGGGGGTATGGGCTGGGGTCATGGGAGTGCTCATGCAGGGGGCTGTAGGGAGTATGCCCGATTCCAGCCCCTTTCCCAAGGCCCCGCCCTCACCTCTTCTCCTCCTCCTTTCCGAAGCAGCGAGCACGCTGAGGCTCTGCTCTTCCCCCTCCCTCCTGCTGGCAAACAGCTGATCGGTGGCAGGGAGAGGGAGAGGGGGAGGGGAAGGAACATAGCACCCTCCAGGGAAGAGGCAGGGGAGGAGCTTGGCTGCCAGCAGAGCCTGTCCTGCTATAGCAGGAGCCCCAGGAGCCAGCAGCATCAAGCTTCTGCCCCCATGGAGGGGGGGGGAGGAGGGGCAGAGAAGAGCGGGCCAGGGCCCCTTTGGGCCACGGGCCAGGCGCCATGGTAAATCCAGTACTGGCTGCTGGATCCTTATAAGCTTTCCAGTAGTCCCAGCTTCCTGCTGCACCACCAAACTTTGGCACCCCAGAACAATCCTTGAAACCTGTTGATCCTTACTTGCTATTCCACCTCTGAAAACGCTCACATTACAATCCCAGTTAAACAGCTTCCTTTAGATGGTCTCATGGTGAAGGCATCAGAGTGGAACTCATAAGGTCTGAATCCTATTCCTTGATCTGCCACATGACTTCCCACATGATCTGCGTAGGTTACTTAATCTCTTTTTACCTTAGTTCCCCAAAATGAGAATAAAACTTCCCTGCCTCAAAGGGGTGTAGCGAAGATAAAATTCATTAATTTTTGAGGCACTCAAATACCACTTAAATGAGAACCATACAAAAGCTTATAAATAAAAAGATAATGGTGCCTGAGCAACCCCCTAGTATGGCAGTGAAGATATCTTAACTTTTAGGACTTGATCTAATACCTATTAAAGTTGATAGCAGATTTTCAATTGACTTCAGAGGGTACCATCTCAGATCCTTATTCCTGACTGGATGAATTCTGATTTTCATAGATGTGATATTACAACCATGAATACCGTTGGTGGAGTCTAACTATTCACCAGAGTGATATAACATTCAAAAATATGTTATTATATTTATTTTTATATGGGCTACCATATATTTAATACTGCAATCCATGTACTTGGAGGGCACTGAAAGCATTTCCTTTTATTTTTTTTCCCTTTTGGGTAAGGTATTAGCTCTACTAGATCTGTTTCTCATTCTAAGTATAAAAAATACCTGCTTATACCAATAACACCATACGTAACTGTAAAAGTTAAAAGGAAACCTTTTAGGGGTGCCCACTCTACTACCTATATATAAATGTATTGACATTTTAAGCACATAAAAGTGAGAAACTGATAGTTAGTTAGATAGTTAGTGCCGAGGACAGTGCTGAAAGTGCATTTTGGCTCCTTCTAAGTCACACTCCACCACGAGTGTTTATTTGTATACAAACTCTACAGAAGTGAGCAATGGGTGTATTTGCGCATTGGACAATGTAGCTCCTCCTCCAGTAGATGGTGTCTGTAGCAACCAAATGAAATCATGATTCCATTGAAGTCAATGGCCGCCCACCATTGTTTAGTTTAATAAATGGGAGTGCTTATTGTGATGGGACCCCCCCCCCCCAAAAAAAAACCCAAAATCTATTACAAGGGGAATTCTTGAGTTAGGATCACACTAATTTGGCATAAAAGTTATCCAGCACTATCTGATGACAAAGAAAATGCTGATTTCTTACAAACTGCCTCCATGCTGAGCTCAGCTATCAAGATGCTTAAACTTTAACCTAAAACTCATTTATAAGAATGCAAACACACTTCATCTTCCTCAGGCTCTCAGGAATGATGTTTTTGCTAATTTAAAGCTACTGTATTTTCCTTCCTAGGGAACCTTATTAAAACGCAGCCTCATTAAATTAATACCTCATATACAATTCAAAATGGCTGGCTCCCAAGAATGATGCTATATGCAGGATAGATTTATTAGCTTATTGCATTTCCTTTTATCTTCAGCCAATCCACTTCCACAACAGAAACCAATTTTTTTCCAATAAAATTAGAGTGCAGAAAAATGTTGATTAACTCTGTGGTTGAAGTGAAATTACTAAATCAACAAATGACAAGCCCTTTGTATTTTATTTCAAAAGGAAAAAAAAGATGACATTTTGAACCAGTGATTTACCTGCCCATTTAAGCCCTGTCAGCAACATAAAGGCTCAGACTGAAGTTAAATCCAGGATACATTAACCCATTAAGCAGCTACTGTATTGATTCAGCAGTCTGAAAGGTGCACCTTTATTTCTATAAGGAGTTACTTTTAAAGAACGTCCCTATTGTTTAGTCCTATTTAGAGTTGTAACGAACTTTCCTTTTGTCTCTTATTGGAGTTTGTAGACCCATATGCATATGAAAGCACTTTAATTATTGAAGAGTTGAGTCATCTCATGTTTGGTTGGTTTTCTTGTACAATATAAACACATGCAGAAATGCATAATATTAAATGTATTCATGTCTGAAAATGAAAGGCAATGAAGTATAAGCCAGAGTGAAATTCTTTATAGGCATTAATTCCACCCCTCTTTCCCTCACCATGCATTCTTGCCCCTTCTAAAATAGTCCTTGATGTTTAGCAGCCTGAAATCATATGTCTGTCTTTTAAGCTGCTAGGTATGTGGAAACAAAGTTTTTAGGAGACCCATAAAATCAAACAAGATCAGATTAAATTATCTGCTGCTGATCTGCACAGATACACTACAACTAGTCACTAAGCCAGTCAGTTTAGGTTCTGAAAGAAATCAAGGGTAGTGAACCATGATATGCAACTTCATTGAGAGTTAGTTAAGCACATTATCTGACAGAATAAGTAGTTCAGACCTTCATAGTCGTCAACCTGGAAAATAAAAAGACTGATAATTACATCTTTGGCACTAGCAGAGACCAAAAGCAGTATTACAGTATGATTAATCTTATTACATCCTCTGATTTCCTTTTGATTAAGAATGCATGCAGTTAATTTTAATTTTGGGTAAAGAAATTATTGTGCAGGGAACTGTTTAAGAAAACCACCTCATCTCACAGCCTAATTAATTTTATGGCATAAAGGCTGCAACTTTGATCACTCTCTCCAGCTCCTGGCCCTTCCAGAGACCTGGATCACTCTAGCGGACACTGCCTCTGCAGTCACCCTCTCTTTCTCTCTCACTCCCCATCCCGAATCAGGTTGAAGCCAGGGTATTGGGCTTCACCTCTTCTATTTCTACCACTTCCAAATCCTCCTTCCTTTTTCCATTTCTCTTTTGTACACACTGCAGCAGACTTTTCTCCCTCTGTGTTGCTGTCCTCTTCATCCCCCTTCTCTCTGACTGGCTCCCGTGTCTCTCTCTTTCTCTAATAGACTCATAGATTTTAAAGGCAAAAAGAACCATTGTGACAATCTAATCCAATGCTTCTAAACCTTTTCAAGCTGGTGACCTCTTATTCTAAATTAAAATGTGTTACAATCCCACTACATTTACTATAAAAGTAAGAGTAAAAATGTACCGAATGAGAACAATGATAAGCTTATATAATTTATTTGCATGTGTATTTTGAGAGCGTGACAGAGAATACTTGACTTGGAAGGATAAGATTGGGAAGGGAGTGGGGAGCACTCTTTGCTTTAGATTATAACAACATTTTCAGTGCCTCATAAGCCACCTGATTGCTTTGCATGACTCCCCTCGGAGTCAGGACCCACTAGATGAGAAACACTGATGTACTCTGATCTCCTGCATAATACACGGGCCATAGAATTTTCCTATGAGGGTCCTGCATCAAGCTCATCAGTTCTGATTTAGCTAGAGCATATCTTTCAGAAAGGGTCCATCTTGATTTAAAGACTTCAAGTGAAGGAGAATCCACCACATCCCTAGGCTAGTTATTCTAATAGTTAATTACCTATACTATTTAAAGTCTGCAACTTATTTCTACTATGAATTTGTCTAGCTTCAGCCACTGGATCTTGTTAAAATCCATTCCATCACAATCTCCCACACTGTCCTCGATGCCTTCAACTTCCCATTTGATTCCATAAGTTGTTTTATTCCATGCTCACATCTCCTCATTTGAGCTACTCTCTCACTCACCAAAACATGTACTAATTTGATCTTATCTTCACCAAGCACAGCTCTCTCTCTGATCTCTCCATCACTGAGTTCCCCCTACTTAGCCACCACCTGCCCATCAATCCTCTCCCCTGCCCGGCCAAGACATCAATGTCTTCTCTTCTATCCCAGTTCTCTCCTTTCTGCTCCATTTTTCTTTTCTTACATTGATATTGTTGCTGATTCTCTCCATTCTACACTCTTCTTCACCTCTCTCCCATTGCAGGATCTACCCAGCCAACCTCAGCTCATCCCCAGCTCCACTTCCAATGCCAACATGATAGCGGATGCGTTGTCCCAGAGAGGGGGCCCTGAACTTCCCCAGGTCACTGGTCAGAGTGACCCTGCTCAGTTCAGTCTTGAAGAGGGGAGAGATGTGACGCAGTAGGGAGCAGTGGACTGGTTCTGGTAGAAGTCCTGTGAACATGCTGATTTCCTCCAGCACAAATTTGTTTTCTTCTCCTCAATTCTACCATCTGCCTAGCAAAGCAACTCTGCTTTCCCACCTTGATTAACTCCAGCATCCACAATCCCAACTGCCTATTTGCTACCTTTGACTCCCTCCACAAACCATTCCCTCTTTCTAACCTCTCTGTACAAGATCTTGCTGACTTTTTCATACTCTCTTAACTGATATCTGACAAATGCAGATGTTAGAAATTAGATATGGAGAAGGCCTGTTTGACTGATAATTCTATTTATATGCAAATGAAGGATATAGGTCCTACATAGGGTATGAGATATTAAACTGATACAACAGGATAACAACCAAAAGACAGAGGATGATGACTTGGTAAGTGTATCTATCTAGGAATTTCTAGAGTTTGGTTTGGTCCCACCAATAATTATAATTGTTTCTTTGCTTCATAATTAATTTTGACTATTTACTTAATTTAGCTAGGATTAAATATAAAAGAAACTCATAAACCTCAACAATTCTGTTCTATTATGACAACTGACAGACTAAATGCAGCTTTTGGTAGCCATTTTAAATATAAGACATCAACTGAATACAAAGAGTCATTCATCAACAAGCAACAGCTACTGTATTTTAAACAGCTAATATGAAGTAGACAAGAATAAAACAAGCCTCAAGGATTCAAAACAACTCTAAAGTTAGAAATAATGTGGGAGTAATATGTATGAGTGATGTGATGAAACACTAGAAATTAAAATTTATTAAAACTTTGTCTTATGGAGACAGACTGCCAGTTATAGCATAATACTCACAATATACTGAAAAGCCCTGCTGTATAATAAAAATACACAGAAGCCAAATCAAATGGCCCATTGGTTTCGAGCATGTACTGGTCAAATATTGCACATGGTTTCAAATTATGGCAGTAGAGCAAATAGGGAAGTGTTTTAAAGCTAAATATGTGAGACCTTTGAGTGAGAAACTTCAGCCTGAGTTTTGTAAGCCTCTAATAAAGGTCTACATGTCAGAATACCCAACATGCAGCCTGGATTGTAATTTCTCTGCTTCCATATAGGTTCGATTTAACTCCCAGCATTGGGAAAATAGCCCCTTTTGGCTCCAATACTTGTGTAATAAAACTCGTGTATTGTTGATCCAATAAATGTTAATCATGTCCCACGTAGGTTCAAAAACGTAAATGAGAATGTCTTCCAAACATTGCGTGTGATTGGAATAAATTCCTTCCAAACCAATGGGACAAGGTAGGTGAGGTAATATCTTTTATTGGGCCAACTTCTGTTGGTAAGAGAAACAAGCTTGTTCCCAGACCTGAAGAAGACCTCTGTGTAAGCTCAAAAGCTTGCCTCGCTCACCAACAGAAGTCGGTCAATAACAGATATTACCTAACCCACTTTGTCTTTCTAATATTCTGGGACCAACACTGCTACAACAACTTTCCAAATCAATTATTCTTTTAATTCTTATCCCCTTTGTGGACATCAGAAAAACCACCAAGTTTGAACTACTATGGCTAGAACAGCAAACAAGAACACCCGACTGATACAGTATGGAATTAGTACGGTATCATGCCACATGTCCAGAACAGAAGTCGATGGGGATGCAGATCAGTATAAATAACAATATTTATGCTTTTCAATTATCTCTCAATACACTTGTAACTCAATGTAATACACATTGTGTGTATTCATTCTTTTCATTTTCTCTTTATATCTTGCTTCTTGTTGTTTTTTAATGTTTTTACTTGTTTTTTAATTAAAATAAATAACCCTTCTCACTCCCAAATTTTGGGAGCATTTTCTATAGCTGCTGCTATCATGTGGTTTGTGGTAGATCACACTAAAGGTGATGAAAATGACACAGTCCACAGTGACAAGCCCAATAATACAAACTGTGTGTTAACAACATAGTACAGATATGTAGGGTGTAGAGGGAATGATCAATGCTCATAAAGCAAAAACAAAGAACATTAAACAGTAGTTATCAGCTGACTATGTTCTGCCTTTCATTCTCAGTAGTACTTTGCTGTCTCCAGATTCTGCATTTTGCAACTAACCTGGTCACAGCTTCTTCTGAGTCAAAACACAAAGTCTGTTTTGCCTTTTGAAGTGACTGATTATATTTGTTACTTTAACGTTTATGTAATATATGATCAGTAGTTCCTTTTACTACACAAAAAGACATTCCTCCCTAAAAAAACAAGCAACCTCATAGCTAACGAGCCCCAAAATTTAAGCACACGAAGATGTTGTTGCCCAGCACACAAACAGTAAACTGGCATACAGCAGACAATGATAATTTGTCTTTCAGATGAGACATTAAAGCAAAGTACCTTCTGTCTCTAGTGAGAAGTCAAAGTATAAGTTTAATATTTAATGGAACTTTTTGATAACAGTAGGAAATTATCTTGGTATAGTAATCAACAATCCCTTTCTCAGTAAAATAAGACTGAATGAGTCCAAGTGTTTTTATATAACATTTAGAGCTGGCTACAGCGGAAGATCTTCGGTTTGTTAGAAATTTTAATATTTCAAAAATTGATTTCATTCTAATTCAGAATGAAACCAAATTTTTCGACATTTCTTGCTAAGCAGAACTCCTGAAAAGAATTGTTTAGTAAAACGGACACATGGTGTTTCTAAAATGAAATATGCTCCCCGGGACCACCAGCTGCTGACTGAAACTGACTTCTTGCTACTCATCACAGTCAGCAGCTGCTAGGTCTCCCAAGGTTGGTGGACTCTGGAGGAGTCCACTGCTAGGGCTGTCCCGGAGTCATGGACACTGGAATCCTGGGCTCCCTCTCTACCAGGGCACCAGGCAAGCTTTAATTGAACTTGGTTCACTTTTCCAAGACACTGATGAACCAGTATTTTTGATAAAACTCTATTTTCTCAAAAAATTTCCAGCAAGCTCTACTAGTGTTGCTAACCCCGTACCAACTACACATCAGGTTATTCCCAAATTATGGGGCAAATATCCTTTGTCCCACATTGATCTTATGAAGAATGACCAAATGTTCCTAATTTATGGAAAGCTACTATTTTTGTCCTCTGGATATGCACACAACTCCTGATCTGTAAAGTGATTTGAGAAACCTTGAATATAAAGATCTCTATATGAAATCACATCCTATGCTGTATTTATTATTATTTATTTCAATTACAGTAGCACTTAAATTCTCCAAATAAAAAACCAGGTCACATTGTGCTGTACAAACAAGTAAAGAAGACATTCCCTGTCCCAGAATACTCACAGACGAGGATAATGACAAAATTTCTACAAATAGAAGAAACAGACAAAAGGCATGGAGAGGGGAATAACAGTGACATAACAGTAAAATGAGCCTGTTTTTCATAGAAACCGATTGTCTGAGCTTAGCCATTGTCACATTGCAGTGGTTTTAGTAATCATGCAGGATGGATTTAAGGAGGAATTTAACAATATGCTTTATTACATACGACCACACCATTAACATCAAGATGGCCCAGTGCTTGGATGAGATCAGTTCATGGATGAAAAATAGGTGGTTCAAGCTGAACTGAACAAGATAGATATGACACTGGTGGGCAGAGGAAAGCACTGTGAAGCATTCACAACCATAGTGCAGTTTCCTATGGTTGAAGATCAGGGGTGAAAGTAACATAAAAGTCTTACCAGTACGGTGGCCCAGCTCCAGGCCCCTGGAAGGGGCGGGGCCTCGGGCACAAGGGGTGAGGCTGGGAATCAGCCTCCCACAGCCAGCCCTTCAGCATTGCCTGGCCCACGCCACCTGGGGCTCTGGCAGTGATTTAAAGGACCCAGGGCTCTGGCCACTGCCGCAGTAGCGGTAGCCAGGAGCCCCAGGCCCTTTTAAATCACCAGCCTCTGGGGCAGCTGACCCTTTTGCCTCCCCCCCTGGTGACCCTGGGGGTGGGGCAAAAGGGGCAGCGATGTTAAAGCACTGCCACGGCAGCGCTTTAATGTCAGCTTTGTACGGGCCCGTACCAGTGGCCACTTCTTACCAGTACACAATACCTGCCCCTACCAGCCCACTTTCACCTCTGTTGAAGATACACACCCACAATTAGTCAATTCAGTCCATAATTTAGCTGTACTCTTGGATTCCTTGGTAACGATAAGCTCTCACATAGCAGTGTCCAATAGTAATGCTTTCTATCATTTCTGGTTAGCAGGAGACTCCATCCCATCCTGGAGAATTATACTCATTTTTTCGTCTTTTGTCATCTCTTAGCTGGGCTACAATATATCTGCACCTGAAACCTTATATACTTAAGAAATTCCAACTAGTACAAAACACTTCAGCATCTCTTCTCAGCAACATAACAATGCGACAAGCACATCAAACCCGTCCTCTGCTCTCTTCACTGGCTTCCCAGAGAATTTCAAATCAAATTGAAGGTCTCAATCCTTCTCCTCAAAGTGGCTTGGGCCAGGACCACTTCTAAAGCTCTGGGATGAAGACTGTGGTAGACAACTACTTTATTCTAACAAAATGGACATCATAACAGAATTTTCAGAATTCTTCTTGATCTATTGTTCAATTTGCAAACTAAGCAGCTGACCTCTCAGTGATCTACTGAACACTATATATCCATCTCCTCCATCCTCTACTAAAATGACCCACCACCATTCCTTCTATAATAACTTCATAGATTCATAGATTGTAGGGCTGGAAGGGACCTTGAGAGGCCATTGAGTCCAGTCCCCTGCCCTCATGGCAGGACCAAATACTGTCTAGACCATCCCTGATAGACATTTATCTAACCTACTCTTAAATATCTCCAGAGATGGAGATTCCGCAACCTCCCTAGGCAGTTTATTCCAGTGTTTAACCACCCTGACAGTTAGGAACTTTTTCCTAATGTCCAACCTAAACCTCCCTTGCTCTAATTTAAGCCCATTGCTTCTCGTTCTATCCTTGGAGGCTAAGATGAACACATTTTCTCCCTCCTCCTTATGACACCCTTTTAGATACCTGAAAACTGCTATCATGTCCCCTCTCAGTCTTCTCTTTTCCAAACTAAACAAACCCAATTCTTTCAGCCTTCCTTCATAGATCATGTTCTCTAGACCTTTAATCATTCTTGTTGCTCTTCTCTGGACCCTCTCCAATTTCTCCACATCTTTCTTGAAATGCGGTGCCCAGAACTAGACACAATATTCCAGTTGAGGCCTAACCAGCGCAGAGTAGAGTAGAAGAATAACTTCTCGTGTCTTGCTCACCACACACCTGTTAATGCATCCCAGAATCATGTTTGCTTTTTTTGCAACAGCATCATGCTGTTGACTCATTTTTAGCTTGCGGTCCACTATAACCCGTAGATCCCTTTCTGCCATACTCCTTCCTAGACAGCCTCTTCCCATTCTGTATGTGTGAAACTGATTGTTCCTTCCTAAGTGGAGCACTTTGATTTGTCTTTATTAACCTTCATCCTGTTTACCTCAGACCATTTCTCCAATTTGTCCAGCTCATTTTGAATTATGACCCTGTCCTCCAAAGCAGTTGCAATCCCTCCCAGTTTGGTATCATCTGCAAACTTAATAAGTGTACTTTCTATGCCAATATCTAAGTCGTTGATGAAGTGCTCCAGGTTATTTCCATCTCAATGCCTGATGTCACCAAAGTATGTGTTTGCATAGCAAAATGTACATGTATTTTAAAAACAAAACAACAATAACCCTCCTCACAAAATCCCACCAAAATAAGATACTACCCTGCACATACTTCTCCTTTTGGGAGGGAATGAGCGAACAAACTCATGACAGCTTTTAGTCATTTGCTTAATTCACTACTGGAAGATGCTCAGATACTAAAGTGATGAGCACAGCATAAGAATCTGAATAGAACAGAACAGAATCAGGGTAAGGTGATGGTTTTACAGATTTTGATTGGAAGTTTCCCCATGTCTAAGGGACAGCCTGAGAGAAAGTGCAAAGTTGTTTGAGAAGAAGTGGACTACCTGGCAGTAAAGATTGGAGTTGTTGATGGAGCAAAGGCAGGAGTTGACACTCTGATAAAATAGTAGTTACTAGAGTACGGGCTATTAGGAAGGGCAGAGCTAGATGATGAAGGGTCTAAAGGATAAATTTCTTATTAAAAATTAAAATAAGAATCCTAAAACTCTCCAGTTTATTGCATAAGCTTTCTTGAACAGCCAAAATGCCTTTCTTAATACTAACTGATTTTCATCCTGATACCAGAGACCCTTCATCTTTCCTCCTACTCACACTCCACAGATCACAAGCTGATTCTTCCACAGGTAAAGCAAGTAAGAAAAGAAGGAATCCTTGGAAAAAGTAAGTCTGATTGCATTTTTGAACCCACTAAATTACTAAAAGACCTGCTTTTCCTAAAAATTCTATTATTTCCTGTATAGGAATCTAATTATTTGAACGGTATTGATAAAAGTTACAGTCTGCTTTAGACTGACTTTGCTAGGAGCTCGGTGCCAAAATTATTTATGCAACATCTATAACCTGTAGCTGCAGCCCATGTCCACACTAACTTTTGTAAAGGGCTTTGAGATCTTCCTATGGAAATTGCTATACAAATTTAAAGTATTATTATATTATAGAACTCAGCAGCACACAATATTCCTCATTTATCTGAGTGGAAGACTCATTACATGCCAAGAGTCTCTTTGTGTTACACTTCCATATTAAGGATGAGGTAGGCCACTGACACTACCATGGAACGATGTGTACTACATCTGGGCAGCACTCTGAACTCTCCGCTTTATACAAAAAGGATTTTTTTCCCGAATTTCTTCACTTACTTAAATTTTTATATTAAGCCAGACACACTTGCTCCTATCAACAACTATTTAGAAAGTGACTGAGTGACCACATAACAAACATTTAAAAGTATAACAGTTGAAATTGCCCGGCACTCAGTTATAACTGTGCAGCTTGTTTTTGGCACCTCTTTTAAATGCAAAACTTTCTCTCACATAGATGAAATTATGAGTTTTACACACCTGCATGCCAGTATGTGGGAGGGATTTAGGATTTACATGTGGAAATCAACTGTGGAGGAGCAGAAACGTCACTTTTATGATATACAAAAGCTGGTGGTGTGGTCAAAAGATGGAATGTAGCCAGATGCTCATTACAGCAGTGCCATTTACACTGGTACAGTTAAGGTAGAGTCAGTGTTTCCACTGTAAACTCCTATTTGCAAGAGCTTATAACTTGTCTGTAAAAATTCACTCCAGGCAAAACCTTAACACACAAGGTCTGAGGATCACAGTACATTATATATATATATTATTATTGGTGTATATTCAGGTTACTTAGTAGTGCTAAACAAGTTTCCTATTCTTGTTTTGGATATTCTCTGCACTCCTTTCACTCAGAAAGACTAACTTTTAAGTAAGTAAAATAATGGAATTTTCCATTCTAAGTATAATTTTCCATAGTGGATAGCAGTTTTATTTTTTATTTTATTATTTTTTAAAATACCCTAATTTATTAACCAGTTTTCAAATGTTATTATTAAAATATTATTTCAAAAGATAATATGTAACAGATACATTATAGCCATTTAACACAAGAGTAAATACAGCTCTACATAATGGATCATCTTAGTTGAAAAAGACTCATTATTACTTTTCAGCATATTAAAAATTACCAGCAATATAAAAGACAGGCTTCAGTTAACAAAATGCCCAGTCCTCTATTCCTGAAATCAGTAAAAAAACTTCAATAGGAGCAGGATCAGACCCAAGTTTTCCAAATGAATGGGTATGCAGTATTATAATTAATTAATCATTTATTAATTCTCCTGCTTGTGTGCACACTTCAGGTCTCTTGTCTGGTCTCTTGTCAATGTTGCTCCTTACTCTATATTAAGGCTGAGGTCAGTGAGGTCAGAAGCTGTGTTATCCTTCCAGCATGTAAGAGGTTGTCCATGAGGTCTTCTCCATCCAGCCTTTGTTGGATCAGCTGGTGGGCTGGTATGGTCTCTGGTATACAGAACAGATGGCCAAGCCACCTGAGCCAGTGTTGAGTCACTTGGGAGGACATTGGAGGCTGGTTGGTCTGACACCTGACATCCTCATTCATAATGTGATAAAACCACCATATGCCTTTAACATATCATTGCTGTTTCATGTTGAAAGTGTCCAGCTGGTGCATTTTTGTTTCTGTGGTGAGATACATGATGTTGATGCCAAAGAGACTTCCAAAATGCATGCATAACACCCATAACCTTGCTGATTTCATGTTTCATGCCAGCAAGTCAACCTCTTTCCTTGATGACAACGGAGCCAAGACACTCAAATGAGCTGATAAATTCAATTTTTTGTCCATCAGTTATGATGGTTAGGGGTAGAAACCCATCAGCCACTTTCATGAGTTTGTCTTCTTCCAGCTGACTTGTAGACCAAGCTTCCTTGCTTCCTCCATAAATATATACAGAGCATTGATTAGATATATTTCACAAGGATGCGTATATAGCCATGTTCGAAATATGTTGTGCAGAAGTCATGAAGCACCACTGCCAGTATGTGGCTAGTGATGGCTTCCATTATTCTGTCAATAATAGTATTGAACAGATCAGGGGCAGCCACACATTCTTGAGGGACTCGACTGTTGAACATAATCCAATTGGAGTTCCTACTACTTAAGCAAACACAGTTCTCACTTTGGTGGTGCATTTCTATGAGAAGGTGGAGGAGCTTGCCAGTCACTCCAACAGCTTGCAGTCAGCGCCAGAGGGAGCGATGATTAACAGAGTGAAAGGCAGCTTTTAAATCAGTAAAGGCTATAGACACTTCATCTTTACTGTGCTGAACTCTTGGGCTTTCTCAATAATTTGCCTAAGGCATAAACCCAGTTTGCTGTAGATGGTGTTGATTCATTATGGCAGGCTTAACATGCTTAAGAAGAACCAGCGTGAACTATTTGCTTGGAATGGAAAGCAAAGTGATGCTCTGGTGACTGGAACACATCAGAGCATCACCTTTTCCTTTCCAAAATGGGAGAATAATCCCATGGTGCCAATCATCAAATAGTTTCTCATGAATCCATACTTTGGTGATGTTATGGGTCAGCCACTCCAAGATGGAATCCCTGCCATGCTTGTTCAGTTGAGGAGCTATACCACAGATGCCAGCAGCATGACCATTCTTGAGATTACAGACTGTGCTTTGAATGTTTTTGACATTAACATCCTCTATATTACACAAAGGGGCAGCCACTGGACTCATCCACTTGGAGCTGTGGATCTGCAATACTGGTGGGGTGGTTAAGAAGTCCCTGAAAGTGTTCTTTCCATCGACTTACACATTCTGCCTTGGTGTTCAGTATGTTAATGTGTCCATCTTTGCCAAGTGAGGATTTGTTCTGTGGACTGGCTTTTAGGGTGCACATTTCTTTATAGACAGCACCATAGTCATTTCTGGCCAGTGCAGCTTCCATCAATTGAGACTTTGTTGCCCAACACTTCTCACAGTACTGCTTTAAAGCTGTGTTACACCAGGCATTAAAGTGTTGGTATCCTTGGTTGTTCCTGTTTAAGGAAGTCACATATCATTTTTCTATGGCATCCAGGATCTGTTGACTGATCAATTGATGCTTAGGGTTGGGAGCGCCTTATAACAGAAGACTGGAAACAGTTCTGCAAAATGTGGATTTGTTTATGTTCAGGCCTTGCATCTGCAAGGGCTAGAGTGTCAAATCATTTTCGGAGGTCAGCCTGATATTCCATTTTGACAGAGTCAGTTTCTGTAAAGCTAAACGTGGCTTGGTTTCAGTTGCCTTCAACTTCAATTTCACCATGACTATGAGCAACCTCTGGTTGATATTGCCAACTCCGGTACCCCTGAACACTTGATGTGATGTACACAGCTTCTCCACTTACTGGATATGAGAATATGATCTAGTGCAGGGGTGGCCAACCTGAGCCTGAGAAGGAGCCAGAATTTACCAATGTACACTGCCAAAGAGCCACAGTAATATGCCAGCAGCCTCCCATCAGCTCCCACACACCCCCAGCTCCCAGCGCCTCCCACCCACTGGCATCCCCACCGATCAGCACCTCCCCACACCTTCTGATCAGCTGTTTCGTGGCATGCAGGAGGCTCTTTGGAGGGAGGGGGGAGGAGCAAGGGCATGGCAGGCTCAGGGGAGGGAGCGAGAAGGGGTGGAGTGGGGGAAGGGCCTGTGGCAGAACCAGGGGTTGAGCAGTGAGCACCCCCCGGCACATTGGAAAGTTGGCGACTGTAGCTCCACCACCGGAGTTGGTGCCTATACAAGGAGCCGCATATTAATTTCTGAAGAGCCGCATGTGGCTCTGGAGCGACAGGTTGTCCACCCCTGATCTAGTTTGCTTTGTGGATTCATCCATCATTCAAATACCAAGTCTACATGTGTACATCCTTCCTCTGAAAAATCAGTGTCAGAAACATGGAGTGTGGCTGTAGCACAAAGCTTGAACATTTGCTCACTGTTATTCTTCATGGTCACATCCACAACAATGCTCTATACTTTCCAGTGAGTGGATACTCTGCTGATGACGTCATACATGGCTATATTATACTTAATTACTATCATTACTTAATATTCATTGAGAGTGGGCTCAGTGCTGGACAAACCAAAGAAGACATAGTCCCTGCCCCTTGGAGTTTACAATCAAAAGACAACTGACACATAAAACACCAGGCAGTGGGTGTAGCACACAGTAGTGCACTGACATGTTTGTTCTCTTGTAACTAAAGTAGAACTATCACTAGCTATCACTTTCAAGAAGCTGAAGTTATATTTAGTACCTATATTGCTTAAGGGGTTTAAGGCACATGGTCTTTGGACTTCCCAATACATGTACTCCCATGCATAAGAGTACCCTAGGTAATTGCATGCCTAGTTATGCATTAGTGCTCTTGACTGGTGAGGAGAGATATATTTAAAATATTTTTTTTAAGTGTAGGTGAAGTCTACACACCTTTGTGGTGGTGGTGGTGGTTGTGAAACAGGAAGGTAAATGTAAAGAAATGTCTTGTCTTTTTAAGGGCCAAACATAAATATAACGGACGTCTCTCATTCAACTCAAAGAAAGGCTCTGAAGTGAGGCTTCAGCCAAGTTCTGGAGACAGGGAAACTGGCATGATTCTCCTTTGATCTTCCTAGAGATTTTTCTTATTGGTTGGTTTGTTGTGGTCTCACAGTAAGCTGAGTGTCTTTTTTTAAAAATAAGTTAGTTGAGTGCAGTAATGATTGCTTTGTAAAAGAAACAGAAAAAAACTTCCAATGGGACTGGTACATTATATATTGAGTGTGAAGAGAGACACTCAGATCCTGCATGGCACCCTAAAACCTTGCTGCATTGTTCCACTTTGGAGACCCTAGAACAAGGTCCTGCCAAGCCAGACACCAGCCTGTGTTTTTGGGGGTTAACTGCCAATTCAGGTTCAGTGTCAGCTTAGAGAGGACTGAGCCTATCAGCTACTTAAAGATACTATGGGTTGACCAGAACTAAAAGCAGGGTATTCTGAGGAAACATAACAGTCACTCTCTTTGTAGATTTGTTTTGGAGTTTATTGGCTGTAAAACTGCATGGAAGGTATTTTGCCATAAACTTTCATCTAACTTTGTGTTATTTCAGTTTATGCTTAGATACAACTCTCAAGAGAGGATGATGGGGAAGTGCAACACCTTAGCAGGAACTCCTGGATGCACTGTAATTAGATAGGAACAATGGGCCAAAAGCTCATATTTTCCCCCCAGGCATTTGAAAATGGGGGGGAATTATAATTGTCAGATAGTGTGAAAAGAAAGGATTTTATGGTGAGTTATCTTAAGCATGTTACGCTAAAGTAGTCTAGCGAACTAACATTCCTATAAACTGAAATCAGTAAATAGTGTAATTAATTGACTTCAGTTGACTTACACTAGTGATAAAATTTAACCCAATGCCTGCAGGAGTACTGGGGTTGAGGAGGGGCATTGGAGAATGTGAGGCAAAAGCAGTGATTTTTAACATCACTAAGGTGATGTAACAGACTCCCTTCAATCTACTTACTACTATGTAATGGAACTTAAGTAGTGTTACTTGCAAACAAAGAGTTGGAAGGAAGTGCAAGTTAAAATAACCCCACACTTCTTATTTTAACAAACATTTCTGTTATTTTTTCTTGCTACATTGCGCTCTTCTATGCCTCAACATATAAACCAATTTACTCTATTAAAGACACCCTTGAACTCTGTTAAACTCAGTAGACAAAATTCAGAGGTTACGTGTAATTTACATGTTGGTAACTAGCTGTAAGTCAAAGGGAGGCTAGAGGAAGGAAATTCAAGTTAAACCTCACTGGATTCCGTCCAGATTAACTATTCACCTCTGAATTGAGTTTTGGACCACCAGCCCCCATGTAGGTGCTTGCAACTATTACACAGTTTATCTTTATCTTGCAACTATTACATAGTTCTCAAATAATTTGAAGAGTGAAGCATAGATAGTGAACAAAGAAAGAACTGAAATTAATAAATGACATGAGTATGATGAGACAGTCTTTTTTTCAAATATCTCTGGTGTAATAGCTTAGAATTTCAAAACACTTCCAAGTTGGATGCAACCCTGATAAGATGCTTTTCCACCTTTCAGTGTAATAGAATGTTGGATGTCAGGTCAGTGGATGTAGTTCTGCAGACAGCACAGAGACATTTATGTTTTCATTCACATCTCTAAAAGTCTCTGTATAGTTGTCCATAAAACTCTATTAAAACATACCTCAGGTGGTATATTCTAATCTATTTATTGCAAAGCCTAAAGATCTCTGAGGCTGGAATTGCATCACTTCTGAGAGATTAAATAAGGACTTTAATGGGTTACCTTTGCATATTTTAAGGTCTATGGCAAGATTGCTTTAGTTAAAGGTGAGCGGCCATTTATATTACCATAACTCTTTGTGCGCGTGTTCTAGTGAGGGCTGGTTGGGAACATTTTTGACAAAACAATTTTTTTTGTCAAAAATGTTGAAAGGTTTTTGTAGGTCAAGGATTGCATTTCTGGTCAAAATGAGAGAGAAAGCCCACCCCAGAATAGCCAATAATCTTACAGTTAGGACACTCACCTAGGAGACGAGGTTAAAGTCTCTGGTCAGCGTTATCAGACAAAGGAGGAACTTGAACCTGGATATCTCGTGTTCCAGGTAAGTGCCCTAACTACCAAACACAAGCAATTGACTATTCTGGGCTGAAGGTTTCTCTTATTTTTGGTCAAATGTTTGCAGCTTTATCCTGAGGTGGAACAGGAAACATTTTTTGGGACGGGAAATCAATTTTCCATCCAACTTTAGTTCTAAACCAGTTATTCTGATTTGAATAAGACTGAAACTGGACATAGCCCAAATGAAAGTTTTAAATAAACCCTAACGCCATAAATAAATCTATATCCACTGTCTTAGAAACAGCATGATAAAAAATGGTGGAATGTGGGAGGTAGGAATTCTATTTATCAATCATCTTCCCTAAGTAAAAAAGGCACTTTAAAAACTAAAATATCTAAAGGATCTGAAGTAATGTAAATTATAAGATACTAATGAATTATATTTTTACTTTACAAAAATCTCAGGAACACTAATGCAATGACAATACATAATATGTTATGCATTGAAGGAAAATATGTTCCATTTCTAGAGGACCAAATTCTGTCTGGTACTAGAAAAAAGAAAACAATGTAACAGAAAATAAAGACGTGATAGAAGTGATTTTCCTCCATTTTGGCTTCCACTGACAGGGCCCACTGAAGGTCTTCCACAGGTACACTGTCAGGGAAGATATATATGGGCATGAAAAAATAGTTTGCGCTTTTTTAAGCATATTCTCCCTGATGTGGTTGTGGTCTAACTTAACCCCATCCCACACTGATTGCTCCTGATCCTGACAGGAATCTTCTCCATAGTTCGGGGAAGGTGCATATGCAGGTATTGGATTGAGGCCAATCAAAATACAAGCACACATGCAAAGCTGTCAGGAGACTCCCTTCAGACAATCTGCCCTTCCTGCTGGCGGCTACTGACTTAATGCAGAGACTACTTTCCCCTTGCCATCGAATGAGGTCTTTTACTTCCAGTTGACCCTTCCTACTGCAATTCACTCCTTGCATTTCACCTACTTATGCCGTTCTTTTACAGTTGTCTCTGCTGCCCTTATCCTCTCAGCCTGGCCCTGTATCCAAAGTTTTGGTCTTTATTTAATTTGTTAACGATACATACAATTTTAATTTAATCATACACATGGTGTGGGGATGCAGCATTACACAGGGGAGTGCCCTAATCAAGTGGCTCCAGAAGGGCTCTGTATGGACTCAAACTGGCCTGACTCCTGTGAGACTCCAGGGGTAAACTTCGGTGTGGTGTAATATGGTATAGAAGCCTTAAGTCTATGTTTTGTTACCAGTAACAATTTAATTTAATTTTAAATGTTGCCATTTGTGTTTATTTAGCAGCTGAATGGAATAGCAGCTACTTTTTGCAGATCATCCATTACAGCAAAATTAAAGATACATATAAAAATTACATAAAATCAACAAAAAAGAAAAATATGCAAAACCTATTTTGGGTATTTCTTAATATTTATAGTCAAGCATATTTTTAATAGAATAAAATTAAAATAATCATACCATGAGAAACAAAATTCACCTACGCAGGTTTAACAACTTTGAACACACTTTTACTTGAACACATATTTCATTAATTGTGCAATCTTTAAAACTGAATGACACACTGAAGTGTTTCTCAAGTTGCTGTCCCAGAAGAAGTGTTGCCCCAGTTGATGGTAGGTGACTGTCATGGTAAAGTATAGGTTTTTTCTTTTTTATTAAGCACCAGAGGAAATAGGCTTTAAACTTGTGTCACCTCTTCACACATAAATTACAACTGCCCCAAGGCTGTTACAGCTTCCACAGGTTGTTGGGGTTTTTTGTTGTTGTTGTTGTTGTTTTTGTAAGTTTACAGTTCTTTTTTCTTGTTTTTAGTATTGCCTATGTTAGAACTAATTATAGCTCCATCAACTGGCTACACCCATTCTGGAGCTCAGCTCTTATTCAGAGAGCTGTGCACATTTATGCCTATATAAATTTGAAAGAGGGAGAAGTCAAGGAAATTTCAGACACATATTTCTGATGTAATAAAAATAGTTTATATTTAAAAATAAATTAATTGCAATTAATTTATTTTTATTTAATTAAATAAAAAATATTTATTCATAGACAAAGAACACAACCATTGGCTGTGAATATTTAGTAACTAAACCAATTATCTGATAAACCCCATATAAAAAAATCATCTTAACCACTAGAAACAGCATGTATATCTCCCCTACTTGGTGCATGGTGGGGTACACTGCAGGGAGGGGGAAATAAGGAAATCTTATGTTTTCTTGAAAAAGGCTATTGCAGATATCCTTGGTGATAGCCAGGAAATATCATGGGGAAATGAATGGGTACGTTGTCACAGAAGTTCAACCTCTGGTTAGAAATTATTTTGTGAGTGAAACAGTATGGAAATGGCATCTGAAATCTATCAAAAGAGAACATGCTTTATGATTTATGGTCTGCGATAATGGAAAAATTATCTTCCCATTGTGCTGAATCAGTAAAGATGTCACTGGGTGAATCTGTTTGAACTGTAAAAGAACTGCCTAAGTAGGTGAAATGCAAAGAACTTAGGTCAGAGCACTAAACTGGACCACAGGAAAAAGGAAAACTATATTGGTTGAATGAAGCAGAATTAAAAACCCAGTATCATCTGGTTCTGTTTAAAATAATATCTTGATGAAGGGCCACAAACCATGAATATTAAAAATGTTAGTTTGCATACTTTAGACCAGTGGTTCTCAAACCGTGGGTGGGGACCCCTACATGAGTCACAGCCCTGTTTTAATGGGGTCACCAGGGGTGGCATTAGACTTGCGGGGGTGGAAGCTGAAGCCTGAGTCTCACTGCCCAGGGCTGAAGCCAAGGCTTAAGGGCCGCAGCCCTGGGTGGTGGGGCTCAGATTAGAGCCCCCCACACCTGGGGCTGAAGCTCTTGGGCTTTAGCTTTGTCCCCCTGCCAGAGGTGGTGGGGTGTGGGCTTTGGCGGGGCTCAGGCACGCTCTGGGTCTGGTCCCACCTCTTGGGGTCATGTAGTAATTTTTGTTGTCAGAGGGAGGTCACAGAGCAATGAAGTTTGAGAACCCCTGCTCTAGACTTTCCATATATAGAGAGTGTTCTGCCTATTTTGCTCTTTTTAAATATTGCTGCTCTCTTCTGAGATGTACATTTTAGTGAATCACATTACATGAGTATAAAAATGACAGTGAATATGAGTTTACTAGAAGGCTATGACATCTAATGAAGGTTAAACTAGACAATTAATAGAATGTTTATTTGATTTCTATTTCTCTCTCTAGAAAGCTGGGTTAATGGATGGCTCAAGGGATTAGTAGTACAAATTAAAACCTGTCATCTCTAAGTAACTGGTTCAAATCCACCCCCAATTGGTAATGACTGAAAGTTGTTGCTGTCTGTTTGGTGGCCTATGTGAAAAGATTACTTCATCTCAACTGAGTCCTATTGGACAGTTGAAAAATACTATGACATTTGGAAGGAATTGCTCTATTTGCAATCTAAACAGAGAGGCCCAGGACTGAATGGGCTTGGAAAATGAATTACTTTCTCACCACTAGAGATGTCCCTTCCAGTTTGAGGTGACAGTAGATTAATAAGGTAGCAGGGGAAGGTTTTCCCTGCTTCCCAAATTCTGGTAGAATAGATGAGATAAGCCTCCATACCTGTCAATTCTTTCATCAGCACTAAATTAATTTTAAAATACAAACTATCTATAAACATAATGTGTATAATTATAGGCAGAGAGATAACCATTGTTAAGGTTGCACAAAAGTGTTTTCATTCTGAAGGGTCATTTTCAAATGAGTAGAACAATGTCAAAGTTTTGCCATTTGTGATGAAGTTTGGCACATTCGTTCTCAACTGAGCTGTTATTTTTTCTGGAAAACTTGAATAAAATAATTCAGCTGTTTTGAACAGCTCTAGTGCCCCAATGGAAAGTGGCAGAAACTTGAAATTTGGCAGGAACATACAGTGGGCTTTTCAAAAGTGAAAAAGTGACTTAGAATCACAAGTCTTATTGACTTTTGATGGAACTTATTTGTACTCTTAAATCACTAAGAGACTTCTGAAAATCCCTAGGTTGCAGAATATCTTTCAATAGCCTTTCAATAGAAAATCTGTTTTTATTTGGCTGAGTTAAAGAGGCGTAAAACACTTACTTTTCTTTGATAAACGATCTGCCAACACTGCATATGTGTTTATATGTTCTAATAAACTGGATTACAATTTCAACTGAATATATAATTTTTAACAAGTCTATTGGATTTGCATATGTGGGAATAATAAAGTGTACAGGATGGAGTAGGGTGGAGTAAGGTATCGTTTGAAAACTAACAACTCACTGGTGAATAATATCATGATAAAATGTGTGTAGCAACATTATATGGAAAGTTATAGTCATAAGCTGAAATCAGATCTGGGTAAGCCAGTTTCTCAGAAAAAGGGCAAGGGGTTGCCTCTAGCCAGGTGTCCTCAAAGCTGATGGGCAATCACCTATCATTCTTTGGCAGGGAAGGAGGCAGGAACAAACAGATCTGCATCTTAGCAAACAACAGCATGGAATCTCTTTCACCACAAGACTCCATGGCTCCAACCTCACAGCAGGAATGAATTTTATCTAGGGGTCACCTTCAGGAAAATTAATTTCAAAGGAGAATTGGACTGTAAAGTTAGGGGCAAAAACACCCCAAGGTATCTCTTCCTATCCATCTCCTTCTTTCATCTAAGAAGACAAAAGAAACAGCCTTTGGGAGCAGATCATGGCCTGAGAATTTGGGCAGCAATGTTACTGGGAACATGTAGTAAGGGATTTCACCTTGAACCAAGTCTACTTTGTTAAGCTTTAGTCCTAGGAAGCCTTTTATCTTTATTTCTCTTGTAACCATTTCTGAATTGAATGCCTTATACTTCTACTCACTTAAAACCTCTCTCTCTTTGTAGTTAAATAATCTTGTTTTATTCTTTAACCAAAACTAATCCAGTGTTGTGTTTAAACTGAATTGTGTGGATAGCTCCATTTAAAGTAGCAAACTGTTGTATACTGATCCCCTTAGAGAGGCAACAGACCTAAAATATCTGTACTGTTCAATAGAGGGCTGGACGGTGCAGGACACAAGCTTCTTGGTGGAAAATTCAAGACTGGGAGTGTGTTGGGGTCACCTTGCAAATAGTAACCCAGGCTGCTGGAAGCTAGAGTATGGCTGGCGTTTGCTGAGAGGCTGCTGGGGTCAGAGTTGCTGAACTAAGGCTGTGGCTATACACAGACACAGGTGTGACCTGCATGCTGGCAGGCTGTTTGTGAATGGCCCAGGTGGAAGCTACAGCAGCAAAGCATTGTGAAGCATCCCAGGTTGCAGGGCAAGGGTTACACAGCCTCTCACTGGTCTGGATTTCCCAGAATGTCCTAACATTCCTTTCTTTCTTCTTCTAGGACTTGTGTGTATTCCCATCAGTGGGAGATGAGTGAAAAGTGCCCCTCCTCCCGACAACATTTGGATGGTGTGCAAGGAGTTCTTAGAAAAATATGGACTGTAAAACTGCTCTCCCAAATTGGACAGCAGAGATCAAAGCTAAGTTCCAAAACAGTGCTTGGTGAAGATACGCACTGAACACCCTGGCTTCTTTCCCCATAGGCTACAGATAGCTTGTTTGACTTTCTCAAAGGTTCTGCTTTCTCTAGATTAAAATAACAGGGTTCTTTTAAAGTCTAAAGTATGTAGACATACTTCCCCAGGGTGTGAATGAGGTGAGGGAACAGCACAGGGAAGGAAATGCTCTGAGAAAGTGCAAGTCAGATACTATTTGGGTAATGAAGCTATGGTGGGGTCTCATGACTTCATATTTGTAGGTCAGTGTGTACAATTAATTGGATATCAGAAATTGCAGCTTAATCACTCTTCTTGCCAAGGTAATGGCAATGTAGAAGGCTTCAAGGAAAGGTGTTCTAGGGATGTCTCTCAAAGGGGATTGAGGCTAGTTAAGGCTAAGTTATAACTGAGCTTTACTCCAAGGAAGGGGGGAGCAGAGAAGGTATTAACAAACGCTTTTAAGAATCTGACAAATGCGGAGTGTGAGAAAACTGTTCTTATTTTAACTTGCTGATGATATGCTGATATGCTGATTTATCTGCTAGGTGGACTTTCGGGAAAGACAGATTTCTTGGGATTTTAGGTGGAGCAGATAGTTTAGAGTTGCAGGTATCTCAACTTGTATGAGACCAACTGCTTGCTCAAAGGCCAGGAAGAGAATTTTTATTTTTAGCATAACATTTAAGTCTAGAAGATTTCCAGGACTGAAAGAATATAGTTTTCACCCTCTCTGAACATGACCTGTCTGTGGTGGTCCACAAACAATTATCCACCCATTCTGCCAGTTGAAATGTCTCTGAATAAGGATGGGGTACTAGTCTGGTTCCTCAATAAGAGGTCATAAGACAATGGCATAGAGAGAGATGGTTCCCTGAACAGACTAAAAGTTCTATGTACCAGTGTTGTCTTGGCCATACTGGGGCTACAAGAATGCCATTTCCTTTGTCTCTTTTGATCTTTCACAGTATTCTTGGACTAAAAGGAACAGGAAGAAAGGCATATAGAAGATCTTTGCTCCAATCAGAAAGCCATCTGTAAGAGATGTCTATTTGTTCTCATGCAGAATAGTGGACATTTGATGTTCTCCTGAGATGCAACTAGGTCAAAATTTGGATGTCCCAGTTTCCTGAATAGCTGAGTAAATATTGCTACCTTTAGGGACAATTCACTTTGGTCCTGAGTCCTTCTGCTGAGGTTCACATGCAAATGAAAAGCTATTTGAGATATCTAGTGCTTTATGCGCCATTTCCACAGCTTTCTTGCCTGTGTGCAATGGATCCCAGGACACTGTTCTTCCTCATTTGTTTATGTAGTACATGGCTGGGGCATTGTCTGTCAGAACTTGTACTATTTGATATTGCAAATACAGAAGAAAAGACTTGAGGGCCCAAGTGTACTGCTCTGAGCTCTAGCATGTTAATGTGGTGCAGGATTTCCCATCTGTTCCAATGACCCTGCACTCTGAGGTTTTAATAACGAATATCCAAGCATAGATTGGAGGCATATAAAGAGATTAAGTTGGTGGGAACAGGAGGAGTGAAAGAGACTCTCTGAAGAACATTTTCCCTGGACTCCAATCTGCTTAGTTGCTGCAATGCCAGTTATCTACTTTTGGGGCATAGTTTTGAGCTACCTAATGCTGTATAGATCTCATGTTGCAGGCAGGCATGAGGGGAGATGATGCTGAGGATGCCATCAAGGCCCATGAATCTCAGAAAGTAGTGAGTGGTGTGCTCTGGAAATGCTCTTAACTAGCATTTAAGCATGCCTAGAGCAAAAATTAATATATTCAAAAAATCTTAACCTGTCCTCCAAATATTAGTACTTTGAGCATGTGATTAATAGAGTTGGTAAAAAATGTTGATTAATTTTTTTTTTCATTGAAAAATATAGATTCTGGTTGACTAAAATACTTTGTGAATTTGTTTTGAATTAATTGAATTGTTTTGGATGAAACTCTCCCTCCCCACCCCAACCCCCCAAAATCAGAAAAAATGTGCTTGTTTCCTTTTAAGGTATTCTAAATTAAACAGTTTGATTTTTTGATTTTACATGTCCAACAGGCATGAGTAGAATCCACGTAGATAGAACCCAGGGATAAAGATCAGTATTTTTAGAAAGGGATGAGATTTTCCTCAAAAGTGGGAGAATTAATACAATATGGTGCAGAGATTAAAAACCACAACCAAACGTTATACCTAAGAGAACTGGGTTTTGAAATGTTTCCACATTTTTTTGAAATGCAAGTCTGGAACTCTTGGGTCATCTACTCTTAGCATTTGAGTGACAGGCTAAAGCACAAATTTATTTAAAAGTTTTTTCTTCTTTCAAATACTTCAAATTATCTTCTTTTTCTCCCTAGCAATTATAGGAGTTCCATAAGAAAGACAGGTCCAAGTAGTGGAGATCCCATATGGACACCAAACAATTTTTGCTTTGGTCAAAAAGCCACTTCCTGTCAAAAAAAAGTTTGGATAAAAAACTGCAACCAGTTCTAAGCTTAATCTAGGCTACCATACATTTGAACAAGTGGTCTAAAATGAAAGGCTCCTGATTACCAATCCCCTTGATAAAGAGTTTCTATAGACTAGGAATTACCAGTTAAAATTCAATATCAACATATGAGTTCAACACAATCATAAAAGCATAAGACTATAGATGATATATGGTATGATGCTACCAGTTTACATGTTATTTTTACTTTTAATCATATTTATTAAAGAGATTGGGATAGATATATGTATTAAAAATACACAATCTTTCTTTAGAAGGTTTCCTCCACAATTATTTGTACTTGTTGGTTTTAAATAAAATTTGTTATGTAAATTCCAGAAGTATTTGTACCTTTTATGTCATCACTCCAGCCTGTGCCATGTTCACATCACAAGTTTTACCTTGCGTGAATGTCTAGACTTAAAATGAAGCAGAAAGTTTAAACAACACTTGAGATCATAAGCTTTGCTTTATATTAAGTTTAGATTCAAATCCAAAGAAATGGATACCTTAATGGAGTTATGTTAACTGTGGTGAGTTTGTCAGCACTTATCAACCCTCACAGAATATTGTGCATTAGTCAGGTTTAGCATGGAAAGCAGTGGTTCCCTTGTCCTCCAAAGAACATGATTTTACAACTGATCTGAGTTGCTGCTTGGAATTAAGGTCATTAAGTGCTACAGACATGAGGATGGCTTATATACATCTGTGTATTCTATATGTAATAACATAACCATAAGTAATTTATTTTCTTTGGATATTACATTTTATGTACACATGCATTCTTCAAGTACATTATTCACAAGATTGTCTTAAAGCTACTTGCTATATATGCATATATATATTAGCTTGTTCCATTTATTAGGACCAGCTTGTTCTCTTTCTGCAGTACTGTCTGAACCATAGCTATTAAATATTGTCAGTCTTTTCAGTAACATAATCTCAACTGAAATTCACATGCAAGATGTAATCTCAACAAGCCATTTGGAATCATTTCTAAAAAATGTAAAAGCCAGCATTCTTCTAAAGGAATGAACCAGTACGATAAAAATGTCTAAGGTGGAAGTCTAATCTGTTCATATGAGAACCTGTCAGTATACCATTCACTTACACTGTAAGATTAACCCATCTTCATAAATCGTCATTATAAGGAAGAGTGAGTGATCCATTCGGTTAAGGTACTTCTCTCAAATTTCCAGTTAAAACCTTTGTTTCACATTTATAGTATGTTTACATGGAAAAAAGCATGCCTTGAGCAAAAATTAATATATTCAAAAAATCTAATTTTGCTCACAAATCCCAAATAATTTTATTCCTAAAAATAAAGGCACCCTCCACCCAAATTCTCCCTCTAGCTTAAGTATATAAACATTGACTATTAAAATGTTTCAAAGCAGCTCTCAGTTGTAGTTCTTTTTAACATGTATTCATTTTTAAATTAAACCTTCAAAGATATATTTAAAATGCCAATTAAATCAATTGTATACATTTTAATGTAGATAATGTGCCTAATTTATAATGATGAGAGAAATACAGAAAATGCATTCTATTTCTGAGTCAAGGTTTAAATAATGAGGAATCCAGATATCAACTTAATAAATTACTTTAAATGCAAGCAAATCTAAGATGCCACAGGAAACAGGATTTTACATAAAACAATCAAAAGACCAATGATGTCTTTAATCACTAAGGCCTGGTCTACACTAAGAAGGGGGTTCGAATTAGGGTACGCAAATTCAGCTACGTGAATAGCGTAGCTGAATTCGAAGTACCCTAATTCGAACAACTCACCCGTCCACACGCGGCGGGGTCGAACTCCGCGGCTCCCCCGTCGACTCCGCCAACTCCTTCTGCCGAGGTGGAGTACCGGAGTCGACCGCGGCGCTTCCGGAGTTCGAACTATCGCGTCTAGATCAGACGCGATAGTTCGAACTCCAAAAAGTCGAACTCTCCGCGTCGAACCGGCAGGTAAGTGTAGACGTACCCTCAAAAACAAACCTTTCCAAGATAAATATGTATGGCATCTAGTGACAGAAAACATTATTTGGTGATGTCTCTGTAATGGAAAAACTTATATTTTACTTTAGAAAATAATTTCTATTGACATTTTTCTCATTACAATTCTGCCTGGGTAAAAACTACAGATCTGTCTCATCTTACGCGGGGGTTCTGTTCCGTGGTTAGCGCGTAAAGTGAAAACCACGTATAGTCAAAATTACATTGAGTTGAATGGCGGGCAGAATCGCCCGCACTACAGAAACAGTATTTTAATTGTTATTTTTATCTTTTTTGTTTTGTTTTTGCCAACCCCTTAAAGCTGAAATCGCACATGTTAAATGCACGTAAGATGCGACAGACCTGTATACACACTTCAAAAACTACTCCTCCAGAAAGCAAACACCTCTACCACAGTCTCCACATTTATTCAGTAACAAGGGGTTGCAATGTTAGATTTAAAAACAGTCAGTGGTAGAAGAGGAAACAGCTAGATTAGGAAACAAAAGATGAGTAGGAAGCAAACTCTGACAAGCCTACCAATTACATGGCAAACCATCTCAATAGAGAATTGAGAATATAACGACGACTTACATTTTTATAATGCCTTTCATCCAGATGGCTTATAAACTATATATACTGGAATCATTTCACACAGCACAGCCACCTTTGCGATGAAAAACAGCTATTAAACTATTAAAAAACGCAAAGCAACACAAGAGCACGCTTTAGAATGGAAATTGAAGAATACGAGTCTCCAACTAAAAATGCAAGAGAAATTTTTAAGGGACGGATGTTATCACAAAAATTGATTAGCACTTCCTTACCTCATTAAAGATTAATGAGATGCTCAGGTATCATGGTAATGGAGGGCCATATATGAACCTAAGCTAGATAGATGTCTACAATATACTGTCCCCTAACCTCACGCTGGGGCACTGGTTCAGCCATCACTCAGGAGAAGTGTGCTACCATGGCATACCAACCTGCAATTTATTTGGTGAAGTCTCATCCAAATTGTGACTAGGCCAGACTTTGTTTGGCTTGTGCAATCTCACAAGAACACAGCCCAAATTAATGACATAATAAAAACTGATAACATAAAATATCAGCTCACAAACATAGATACTGGTGTAATTTTGATGACAGAGTTAATGGTTAATATTGATACTGACATTTGTTTGCCTTTAATTTCTATGTATTCCTATCTGGAACTAGCATTTACATTTACAATTTCATAAAATCAATTACAATAACAAGCTAGTAAATATTGTGCTATGGGATGTGAGAAAGTTGTATTGTTATTATAATTATCATTATTTACTAGGGCTGTCAAGTGATTAAAAAAATCAATCATGCGATTAAAAAAAATTAATCACAATTAACCACGCTGTTAATAATAGAATACCATTTTTAAAAATATTTTTGGATGTTTTCTACATTTTAAAATATATTGATTTCAATTACCACACAGAATACAAAGAGTACAGTGCTCACTTTATATTTATTTTCATTACAAATATTTGCACCTAATACAAGTACTCTAGTGCAATTTGTTTATCATGAAAGTTGAACTTACAAATGTAGTTTTATGAACAAAAAAAGTGCTTTAAAAAAAAACAGTGTAAAACTTTAGCTTCTACAAGTCTACCCAGTCCTATTTCTTGTTCAGCGAATCGCTCAGACAAACAAGTTTGGTTACAATTTGCTGGAGATAATGCTGCCCTCTTCTTGTTTACAATGTCACATGAAAGTGAGAACAGGAGTTTGCATGGCACTGTTGTAGCTGGTGTCGCAAGATATTTACGTGCCAGATGCACTAAAGAGTCATATGTCCCTTCATGCTTCAACCACCATTCCAGAGGACATGAGTCCATGCTGATGATGGATTCTGCTGATAACGATCCAAAGCAGAGCGAACCGATGCATGTTCATCATCATCATCTGAGTCAGATGCCAGCAGAAGGTTGATTTTCTTTTTTGGTGGTTTGGGTTCTGTAGTTTCTGCATCTGAGTGTTGCTCTTTTAAACCTTTGAAAGTGTAACAAGCCTTATGGATGGGGAGAAGCAGTAGATGTGGTATATCCTGACTTTAGTAAAGCTTTTTATACATGACCTTCTCATAAACAAACTAGGGAAATGCAACCTAGATGGAGCCACTATAAGGTGGGTGCATAACTGGCTGGAAAACAGTTCCCAGAGAGTAGTTATCAATGGTATAATGGCATTCAGAGGACACTTATAAAGTTTGCAGACAATACAAAGCTGGGGGTGCAGGGGTTGCAAGTGCTTTGGAGGATAGGATTATAATTCAAAATGATTAGCACAAACTGGAGAAATGGTCTGAAGTAAATAGGATGAAATTCAATAAGAAACAAATTCAAAGTACTCCACTTAGGAAGGAACAATCAGTTGCACACATAATAAATGGGAAATGACTCCCTAGGAAGTAGTACTGCAGAAAAGGATCTGAGGGTCACAGTGGATCACAAGCTACATATGAGTCAACAGTGTAACATTGTTGCAAAAAAAAGCAAACATCTTTCTGGGATGTATTAGTTGAAGTGTTGTAAGCAAGACACGAGAAGTAATTCTTCCGCTCTACTCCGTGCTGATTAGGCCTCAACTGGAGTATTGTGTCCAGTTCTGGGCACCACATTTCAGGAAAGATGGACAAATTGGAGAAAGTCCAGAGAAAAGCAACAAAAATGATTCAAGGTCTAGAAAACATGACGTATGAGGGAAGATGGAAAAAATTGGATTTGTTTAGTCTGGAAAAGAGAAGACTGAGAGGGGACATGATAACAGCTTTCAAGTACATAAAAGGTTGTTACAAGGAGGAGGGAGAAAAATTGTTCTTCTTAACCTCTGAGGATAGGACAAGAAGCAATGGTCTTAAATTAGAGCAAGGGAGGTTTAGGTTGGACATTAGGAAAAACTTCCTAACTGTTAGGGTGGTTAAGCACTGGAATAAATTGCCTAGGGAAGTTGTAGAATCTCCATCATTGGAGATTTTTAAGAGGAGGTTAGACAAATACATGTCAGGAATGGTCTAGATCAGTGGTTCTCAAAGCCGGTCTGCCGCTTGTTCAGAGAAAGCCCCTGGCGGGCCAGGCCGGTTTGTATATCTGCCGCATCCTCAGGTTCAGCCGATCGCGGCTCCCACTGGCCGCGGTTTGCCGCTCCAGGCCAATGGGGCTGCAGGAAGTGGTGTGGGCCGAGGGATGTGTTGGCCGCCCTTCCCACAGCCCCCATTGGCCTGGATTGGCAAACCGGGGCCACTGGGAGCTATGATCAGCCAAACCTGCGGACGCGGCAGGTAAACAAACCAGCCCAGCCCACCAGGGGCTTTCCCTGAACAAGCAGCCTACTGGCTTTGAGAACCACCGGTCTAGATAATATTTAGTCCTGCCATGAGTGCAGGGGACTGGACTAGATAAGCTCTCGAAGTTCCTTCCGGTCCTACGATTCTATGCTCCACACCTCATCCCTTTCAGATTTTAGACTGCACTTCAACTTAAATCTTTGGTCGAGTGCCGTAGTTATTTTTAGAAATCTCACATTGGTACCTCCTTTGTGTTTTGTCAAATCTGCTGTGAAAGTGTTCTTAAAACTAACATGTGCTGGGTCATCATCTGAGACTGCTATAATGTGAAATATATGGCAGAATGTGGCTAAAACAGATCAGGAGACATAATTCTCCCCCAAGAAGTTCAATCACAAATTTAATTAACATATTATTTTTTTAACGAGCATAATCAGCATGGAAGTATGTTCTCTGGAATGGTGGCCAAAGCATGAAGGGACATACGAGTGTTTAGCATATCTAGCACATCTAGCACCTTGCAACGCCGGCTACAAAAGCCTGTTGTCACTTTCAGGTGACATTGTAAATAAGAAGCAGGCAGTAGTATCTCCCGTAAATGTAAACAAACTTGTTTGTCTTAGCGAATTGGCTGAACAAGAAGTAGGACTGAATGGATTTGTAGGCTCTAAAGTTTTACATTGTTTTGTTTTTGAGTGCAGTTATGTAACAAAAAAATCTACATTTTTAAGTTATACTTTCATGATAAAGAGATTGCATTATGGTACTTGTATGAGGTGAATTGAAAGATACTATTTCGTTTGTTTATCATTTTTACAGACAAATATTTGTAATAAAAATAATAATATAAAGTGAGCACTGTACACTTTGTATTCTGTCTTGTAATTTAAATCAAGATATTTGAAAATGTAGAAAAACATCCAAAATATTTAATAAATTTCAATTGCTATTCTATTGTTTAACAGTGCGATGAATCCCAATTAATTTTTTAATGCAATTAATTTTTTTGAGTTAATTGCATGAGTTAACTGTGATTAATCGACAGCCCTATTATTTACTTTATACTAGTGTCTAGAAGCAAGTTCAGGGTCCCATTATACTAGGCCAGGTGCAAACACATATAATAAGAGACATTCCTTACCCCCCAAAAATTTATTAAATAGTCAATGGAACATCTATTTATATTCCATTAAGGCTGACCCTAATAGGATTGTCCATGACCTATACATACATATAAACACGGAGCCAGGTGATCAATGCAGAGTCCACCTGGGAAGTGAGTGGGTGTGTAATACCTAAAAAAGTGCTACTTATGCCTAAGAATAGGGACCAGCTCACAGAACCTGCATATGCCTGCAGCTATACAGGTTTATTTTGGTCAGATCAGGCCCTGGGAATATCATATACACCAGCATATGCTATTTCTAACCTTTAGAATCAACAGTATACCACCACAGTATATCTCAAAGGATTCCTGTTAATAGCTTATGCACAATATATAAGGCTACTTGTATTTTGACTCCTATGTGCTTTTAAGTCCCTCTACACACTGTGCACTCTGTTAAACCATCAGAAATCCTTGACTCAGAATCAACTTTTCATAGCAAATTTAAAAATAATGTTACAACAAAAGGATTGCCTTTCAAAGGACAAATGCCATCCCACAAGAATATGTTTGAAGGAAACATAAATAAACTTAAAATGTGATGGTTTTAATTCTTATATTGGAAATTACTATTTTCATATTTAAAACTACAATTTGCACACCTCTGCACTTGAGGTGGGGGATCAAACATTTGTCATTTGCTGTATTTTAACATGAAATATGAACTTCTTGTATACTGTCTTGTGAATGGATTTATAAATCTGTGGGAATATTATAGATGCCAGGGGTTTAAGGTTAGAACAGTGACAATAACACAAAGGAAACAGCAGATTGATGGAATACTTTCTGAGAATAAAATAAATGTATTAACAGTCTTTAAGCAGAGAGAGAGAGAGAGAGAGAGAGAGAGAGAGAGAGAGTGTGCATGCTGAGAAGGCAGTGGTGGAATCCGTATTAGAGTTATAAATGGGTTTCAGAATTGAGTCTGTCTAAACATAGTGATTTGGATTTTGAAACTCAGCTTGAATCTTGCAAGCTGTTCTCATGAAATTTAGGGTATATTTTCGCTGCCGCTGGGAGCGACCCTCCCAGACCGGGTAGACAGACTCATGCTAATGGGGCTTCATTTAGTGTGCTAAAAATAACAAGAAGGATGTTGCAACTTGGGCGGCAGCTTGGCTCTTAAGCCCACCCCACTCCTTGGTTTTGAGCTTGGATGGCTAGCCTGATCTGTATCAGAGCTGCAAGATCCACACTGCTGTTTTTAGCATGCTAGCTGGAGCACTGCTAGCACAAGTCTGTCTACCCAGGCTGGGAGGGTATAGACATACCCCAAATTACAAGGACTTTGCAAGACAAATTTACTTACAAGAATTCCATGCTCAAATCTCATTAGGACAGTTATTGTTATGAAATTTAAACTGAATCCAAAACCAGGAATGGAAAACTGCCTCATTTTAGGTTTTAATCTGACATGAAATCAGTAGGGATGGGCCTGAATCTGGGAAATCACTCACAACTCAAAGGGTTTTGACTTGGAGTTCTACTTTTGGCTCCACTCCAGTACTATTAATCAAAATATGAAAATATGCACTTCTGCAATCAGAGACAGATACTGACAATTGAGAGTGCTCTTTTATTTTTCTGCACCAAAACGGTGGCCTATAACGTACAAATAAAATATAAAGGTTGTTCCCTCCAGGAGATGTGTTATACAACTGACCATCATTAGACTTTTTTTTTACATTGCATCAAATTTAAGATACTGAACTTAGTATTTCCCTTTTTAATGTTTTTATTATTATTATAATTTAATTCAATTAAAAGGTTGGTCAGGAATGACCTATCACTTCAGAAGAATTCCCTGAAGAGTCAGGCTAGAACAATTTTTCTGTTTTTTTTAAAGAAACCTATAAAAACAAGCACTTGCTCCCCTGACCCCCCCAAATAAATAAATACATTAATAAACAGATGTTATTAAAATATTTTTATGTTTGTGGCTGGTTGCCAAAGCTTCAATTGGCCTCCTTGAGAGGCTGATAAAGCTGTTTTAAGCACTACCACTTGGTTTGGAAAAAAAATGAATGAAAACCAGGGAAGTTAAAAATGTCTTGGTTTACATTCACTAATATATATATATACAAGAGGGCAGAGAGTGATAATGGATATAGTAAGTACAGCTGAGCCAATATTCTGCAAAGAAGAAAAGCAACAAAAGACATTTGAAAATATCTTTCTTTGGAAAGCTTATTCTTTTCTATTAGGGACTGGCTAACTGGTTAGACCTGAAACTCAGCCCTCTTTCAGACCTGAAATCAAGCCTTGTTAAAGCTTTACAGAATTTTAAGTAAAGATATTAATAATTTGCCTACATCCTGGACATTTATTCTAATCTTCCTTTTCTGGGATGACTCCAAAGGCCAATTATTCCCTGCTCTTAACACTCTGACAAGATCCTTACTACCTCCTAATGGCACCCCACCAGGAGGATTCTAGTTTGCTCCATCTTTTCCTCCATCCCCAAAGGTGCTTGTAATGTAGACATACCCTCAGTCTCTCACAGCTTAATTTTCTATTCTACTCACCAAACCCTGAAACATCCAATACTATTCCATGATCTGAAGGGCTGAGTGTATTGAATTTATATTGCTTCCCAACTGTGGGCTTGTTACAGTAATGTGAAATTCCAATAATAAATCATGCCTGCAGAAGCCTGTGTGTTTCAGTATCTCCCTCTGGTGAAATCTTTATTTCCAGGTATCCAAATAGCCCATGACTCCAAACACTTAACAGAAATCCTAAGATGTGTGGGTGCTATCTATGGTGGGAGTCTACTATTTGACAAGGTAATGAATCAAAAGAGCTACTTGAATTGCTCAACAAGCCAGAGAAACTTTATATGTCTCCCACCATCTTTCAAAAATATCTAGTAATCAGCTTAAAGTTCTTCTCCACTGCTTGTTATTGTGGTTCACAATTTGGGAATGGTGGTTGTTCCCCAGTTGTTGCCAGATGATCTTTTTACTCTACTGACCAGGAAATGTTTTTTTCACCATACATTCCAAATCCTACCCCACGGAGGTCAATGGAAGTTTTGTCACAGATTCCAACAGGAGCAGGATCAAGCCCCACATGAGACAGAGATGCAGAGCAGTCCTCCATGAGGGTCCCTTGCTTCTGGAATTCACTTTCCCCTTGGTCCAAAATTGCCTGAATTTGTTAACTCTATTTAACAGGACCTTGGGAGAGAGCTGAGTGTAGAGTGGAATGGGGTTGCCATGCTTTGTGTATTGACTAAAGTGTTAACTTTTCTTATTGTATTGGTCTGCATGTGTGTTATTTTTACTGATTGCAAGCTTAATTGCTGGTAGGGTGCCAAGACTTCATGTATATACATTTGTATATTTTTTAAATTAAAGAACAAATAAGGGAAGACACATTCAAAGACACAAATGACAGGCACATAATCCTCATACATTGCCTCTGAATGAGAATTTTGATTCAGTGCCATTGAAAATCTCCTCCTAAATAAAACAATGTATATCCATTTGGAAAAAAGCCCCAGGGGAGGAAAAAAACATTCAAGCCCTTGTTGCCCAAAATTATGACCAATGCACTGAGTGAATAATAGCATGAGAACTGTAGTACACCATGTTATCTAACCAGACTAGGTTACACAGTGCCCACATCCCAGTCTATGTAACAGCTTGCCTGTGTTGCCGCCACCACCACATTTATAGATCTGATTTTCCCTAGTGTAAACAAGGCCTGTGTTTAGCCATCCATTAACTTTTCATCAAATTGTTCTGCTTCTTCCACCTCACATTGATTTTCTAAGAGCGTATCATAGTGTTCCTTAATCTAAACTGTCATAACCCTTTTACACATTCCTTCCTGCATTGTTCTAGCCTATCATGTGCACCAATGAATCATTTGGCATTTAGCTTTTTTTCCCCCTAAAACCATTCACAAATCAATGTTACCAATTAAAGAATTTTCCATACTATTATGTACTATTAATATTATCAGTTTGGACAATTCCGTCCCATTGAGGTGAAATAAAATCTGCAGCATTTAAATGTTAATTCTACCCTAAAGTTAAATTGAAATAATTTGGAGCAATGTGAATATCTCAGAGCATGGGATTACCCAGAAGGTATTCTGGCTCCCCCACCTACATAAAAATATCCCAAACCTCCTCCAAATAGTGTTTTTTCAGGAAAGAGTCCCAGAATTGGAGAGTAGTGTAGTGTACTGAAATCTTAGTAGTACTATATCACCTTCTGGAAGAGGTAAAGTACTTTAGGTAATAATGCCAAAAGAAATGTCCACTCCAGTTTGAGGGGATTCAGAAGGAAGGTGGGTGTATTCAGTGGTAACCTAAAATACACATTTTTCAAGATCCTCTGCTGATTATATGCAAGTCACTTGGCCATTTTGTGTCTCAGTTTCCCCATCAGTAAATTGGGGATAATTATATTTCAGTATCTCACAAAGATGTGAGAATCAAAATGCTTGTTCTCTGCTTTGAAGCTGTAAAGTGCTATATGTACTATGGTAGTCGGAATAATAATAAATGTAGCCTTAAGGTTAAAATTGTATAATCTCCCATTTGCTTTTATTTGTTTGAATTTAAAAGGCTGGTTTTCACAGTGTGCTTATGCTACACTGTACAGCATCCCAAGGACTTTGATGGGAGGAAGTGAATGATGTATAAATAAAATTATTTTTTAAAAAATCCACAGTTACTGGTTTTCCTCAATGTATATAGTTTTATGACTGAATTTTACTTTTTTGTTGAATCCTTAAGCTGTGAAAAGGACCCAGAATACACCAGAGAATCTGGCCCTGTATTTCCAAAACTGCTGCAAAATAAGACCCCACTTCTGCAGAGACTTACGCACATGCTTAACTTTATGTACTGTGAGGAGTTGTCCAGTGACGTTAACAGGACTGCTCACAGACCGTGAACCAAAGCCCACTGAAAATAACTGGAGTCTTTTTACAAGGGCTTTGGATTAGGCCCACAGTGCATAAAGTTAAGCACATGCATATATCTTTGCAAGATCAGGGCCTGTGAATTTGAACGGAAGTTTAGACATTTTTTTAAATAACATATCAAGAGGAAATACACATTGTTCCAACTATTTGCCCTGGTAATAATTTACTGTCAACTTCCAAATGTGTAATATTTAACAACCTTAAGTGCTGCTAAATATACCTGGTACATAGGGCAACACACATGTCGGGTGCTGCTAAACGTATAGCATTTGGACGCAATGGAGTTTCAAGGGACCACAGAAGCTACAGTGAAATCCAGCAATAAAGGAGTTAATGAAGATGCATAAGCCAAATGATCTGAATTTCAGAACATGTTTATTTGATTCTACTGGACATTCAGAACAGCAAAGTAATACAAATATAATTTAAGGGCCAAAGATAAATAAATATGTTAAATTCCTTTGTTAGTGTGACACATCTCATACGATACCAGTGAGTTAAAAGATGGGAGACTAGAATGTCCTTCACCAGGCTTATTTGCTAATATATCATTGTGACAGGATCCCAGCATGCAACCTAGTACTGTGGGACCGCTGTGCCTCCTTAACCCTCCAACCTGGGCTGTCTCTCACAATGCTTTACTAATGACAAGCAGCAAGCCCCTCCAGGTGCTGTTATCACTCAGCACAACCACATGTGGAGCACCACACCTGCTAGATTGCATGAATGCTCCCCGAGCCACTCATGAATCACACACAGAAAGACACCAGCCAAATCCACCCCAGCTCCCAGTCTTGTACCTCAGGAATATACCTTCTTGCTCTGCTCAAGATGAGCAGTGCAAATTTATTAATAGGTTCACCACTTTGTCAATGGAAAGTGGATATCCACCAGCCTTTGCAAACCTGAGCAGATTCACCAGACACTTCAGGATGACTCACTGGTAAAGATAAACAGTTAAATAAGTTTATTGACTACAAAAGACAGATTTCAAGTGATTATAAGTGACAGACAAAAAATCAGAGTTAGTTAAAATATAAGCACACAGTCTAAACTCTCAACCCTATTAGAATAGGCAACATGATTAAGCAGTTTTTCTCACCCCACTGGATATCGCAGTCCTTAATATACAGGTTTGTTCCTTACACCTGGGACAGTCTCCTCTGTTGGAGTCTTTAGTCTTCTGAGTGTCTTTGTTGTTTGCAGCATAGGTGGGGGAAGGAGAAAGGCCAAGCATGGGGCCCCATGTTCTATTTTATACCCTTAGTCCATTTGCTTGGAGAACACAAGTCCAAGCATGTCTGGTGGGCATTGCTGAGTCCCCAGGCAAGATTGAGCGATTCCCTTGGTGAGGCCTTATGAAGGTGAGTCATTGAAATGTAACTCCCTTGCTGGACAATGGCTGTTGATGGCTGTTTGATACCCGCCCGGGGGTTGGTTACTTTCCTTGCTGTTGTCTCTGGGAAGCTAATATCTGGCCCATTCCCCAACTTACAGCATGTTTTATGGACAACCATACAAAACAATCTCATAACTTCATATGCACTAATGATATACATATTTAGATAGAACAGTGATTTTCACCAGATCAAAACCTTGCCCCTGATATTTTGCATGGCATGCTTTATATGCAAAATCACAATTATATACAAATGAGGAATATGGGGGTTACAGAGTACTCTCCCAAGGTATAGAATGTCACAGTCATATCAGGCCAAGTTTATTCCTGCTTTAATTCTACTGACTTCAACAGAGTTTCAGCAGAGGTAAAACTGGTGCACCATTTTATATAATATATTCATAGTTGTATGTTACCAACACTCAAACAAGACCAGAAGAAACTGAAAGTGACCATTTCTTTAGACCTACTTAGCTTCTGGCAACCTGCACTGTTTGCCAAAGCATTTGGGTTCATTTCCTAAATAGATTATTTCTCACCATTAAAAAAATTCCTTATAAGTTCTCATGTTGATAATTCTCACTAGTATTTTGTGTCAATAAGGGCCCACATTTTATTCTGTGAAATGCAGAAAGAGCCTTGCTATGGGTAATTGTTAATTATAACCGCCACAAAGTATAAAATGGCCTGTGAAAGAAGGCCTATTTGGCAGCAGCTGTGAAAGCTGAACCAAGCTATTTGGGGATTAATCTGCTGCTGAATGTAGTCTTACAAGTGCAGCTTTGGAAAAGAAGATAAAAGAAACGAATGCTGTTCAGCCACAAATCACTTCAGATAAAAAAAAGTCTCATAAGCCATCAAAAAGGCAAATCATAATCATAAGGGCTGACAAGGAGAAATCTTACAGAACTACTATCAAAGGTCAGCCAATGTCTTCCTGTTCTATGCTTTTTAGTTTACAGTGTTATACACGTATTTTTGACCCGAGAAGAACAGAAACAAAACCAAAATATCTTTAGGCAGATTTAAATATATCTTGCAAGATTATAATTCAAATCACGCATAAAGCTCAATTTCAGCATTCCTTAACTGCTAGTAATATTACAAAGGCAAGCAAATTGGGAGGTAAAGCTGCTTTGGAAGTGATGCTTATCTGATTCCAACACATCTTTCTTCATGTTTCAATCAGAGAACAGCTGCTATCATCCTACTGAGAAATTAATGACAGCACAAAACATAACAAGCCTTAAAAACTACTGATACAGGAGCCCTATTATTGTGGGAATAACTCATCTGCAGTTAAACTGCCCTTATAGAAAATAATTTGTAGCTAAGGTGAAAGGATTTATTTTAGCTGCAACATTCTTTCAAAAATATCACTACTCCCTTTTAAGCAATGACTTAACCTCTACAGTGCCTGAGGATATACAGCATCTATTGTGAGAAAGATAATTTAGTTATAGCCCTGAGATTGTACACTCCATGTCCAAAGTGGTCATTAGTCCTTGTGCCCTGCCCCTGAGTAGGCATCAATGCTGGGATGCCATCCCAAATGGGTATTTGCTATGGGCAGGAGTTTCACAAGCTTGGTTTAAATCAGTTTGATCACAGTCATTGGGGGAGTGGGAGGGACAATCATTATGTGCTCCTGTGCTTGGAGAGCAGCTTGTGGATGGTTCCTAGTTCTGCCATAGAAGAGGTAGCTCAGAGGTGGTAGGGACCCCCAGCATTAAGCAACACCAGGTAACCAATGATTGAGGCAGCAGCTGTGGGCTGGGATAAGTCTCCCCCCTGCAGGTGGTGTGCCCACATAACCATCCCTTCTGGAGGGCAGCAGAAGCATTTGTTCCACGGTTGGAGTGAGCCAGGCTCCAGTGGCATTTCCCGTCCCTTTCCGCCTTGGAACAGCAGCAGAAACTAGCAGCAGGGCAATGACAGCCATCAGAGTAGCACTATTCTTCTTATCTCTGAGATCATTGCAGGTGCCATGGGGGTTATGTTAGGGTAGTGGAGATTGATAGGTCAATACAGGTTTACTGTTCCTACACACACACACTTGCACCCACAAATGGGATGAATACAACCAGGGTACCACCAGCCTTTCAGCAACACCCAAGTGACAATGGTGAGTGAAACCAATGTGTTTGGATGAAAGAGCCTTCCTTTTTCACACTGGCTACCTTGGTAGCCTTTGGGAATAATGGCAACCAGTTTGTGTCAGCAGCTTCTGCTCCATCCCTGGCATCCAGTGCCTTTCTCTTTGCTTCATCAGTAGCCATTGGTTTGGGATTTCCAGGCTGCCCCCACTTGGCACAAAGGCAGCACTAACCAACATCCTGGAAGGTGTGAGGGCTGCCACCCTCTCTTCACCAAGAGGTAACAAGCTATCTGGTTCTACTGGCTCAGAAGCAGAGTTGACTCAGGTTTTGCCCTCAGATGTCCCTGACATCTCTGTTCCTACAATGATAGGTATGCCTAGATGATTTGGCACTTTGGGTGCCAACAGGCCTTCAAGACTTACATGAAAGAGAACTACAAGGACTGATAGCTGTCAGGTAACTGTTGGTTAATCTGAATTGTTATTAATTATCATTATTATTTAGTATTTCTATTGTTGTAACAACCAGAAACCCTAATCAACATCAGTCAGGGACCACAGGTCTTGAGTGCTCCTCCATAGGGCTCTTAGAAGCTAACGAGTTCCAATCTGCCACCCAGTGACCTGCTAACAGTTGCCACAATAGAAGCTGAATCCTGACAGAGGACTCCAATCCTGGAATCTGACTGGTGGAATGCTGGGAGTCCTGATTGATTCACAGCTTCTATATAAACCAAGGACAGGAACAGAAGTTGTCCATGCTATTGGGTTCTCCCTGCTTAGGGCTGCTTCCCCTGCAATATCTGCGCCTACTGCAGGTCTCTTGGTAACCTGATTTGCCTGTCTCCTGACACATGGCTTGCCCTCTGGCCTGCCTCGGACTCTGACCTCCTGGTCTCTGGCCCAGCCTGACTCCTGCTCTGACCATTAAGAAGGGATCTGAAGGCAGAGGGTTCCTGAAATTTTTGTATGGAGCGTGCTGCATGTAGGAGCTGGTATGGGATAAAGCAAGGAGGTACTTGCAGGAGAAGTGGACTAATGGACTATAAAGGCTGACAACAGTATTGGAGCAAAAGCAGCAGTCAACAGTACGTTGAGGTTTTATATAAGTAAATAATATAATACAGTTTCAGGCAGAGGCCTTAAACAAAACAAGGTGCCATGAATTTTAATGGCACCACTTGCAGGTTGCTCCAGCAATGCATTGTATTTCACATGCAACAACGAGAAGTTATTTTAAAACTATCTAACTGTTGTGCTGTCTGGACTGTTATGTGGACAGTGCACAGCATTAGAGTTTTTCATTTGTTTTTGGATTAGATTACAGTAGACTTCTCCAACAGGAATACTAAATATTCTTGAGATATTCTTCATTATAGCTCAGGTGAAAATCATGTTCCAAAGGGACAGCAACAAGGACAAGGAATCAAGTGGTAAGGGTTAGTGTACTAGCCTGTAGAGAAATCATCCACAAGGGAAATGCCCCAATAACACTATAGTTTAAATATGAGTATTATCAGTGGTTCTTAACCAGGGGTACACATACTCCTGGGGTACGCATGCCCCTGGGAGTACGCACATGTCTTCCAGGGGGTACATCAACTCATCTAGCTATTTGCCTAGTTTTACAACAGGCTACATAAAAAACACTAGCAAAATCAGAACAAACTAAAATTTCATACAGACAATGACTTGTTTACATGGCTCTATATACTATACACTGAAAAGTAAGTACAATATTTATATTCCAATTGATTTATAACTATATGGGAAAAATGAGAAAGGACGCCATTTTTCAGTAATAGTGTGCTGTGACACTTTTGTATTTTTATGTCTGATTTTGTAAGCAAGTAGCTTGTAAGTGAGGTAAAACTTGGGGGTACACAAAATAAATCAGACTCCTGAAAGGGGTACAGTTGTCTTGAAAGTTTTGAGAACCACTGATCTAATCTACAGGTGTGGAGCAGGGAGTCCAAGAGAACAGTGTGAAATTTTTGCAAACAAAATTTATGTTTTAATTGCTCTAACAGGATACTGGCATTATAGCAATAACCTCCATATAAAGATACATAAATAAATTTTAAAACAACCCTTATATATATTTAGCACTTACATATAACTTTAAATCTTCAAAAATCCATCTGAACATTAATTAATCAGTATTACCAAAGGACAGCCTTTCTCACTTTGAGCTGTATAGGTGACTTCCTCTAAAAGGTAGGAAAAACCTTTGTGGAACCACTTTTTGAAATTAACATCATGCCTGTCACTTCCAGGGTACACACAGTGTTGTTGGAGCTGTGTCAGTTCCAGGATATTAGAGAGACAAGGAGGGTGCGGTAATAACTTTTATTGCACTAACTTCTGTTGGTGAGAAAAACAAGCTTTTGAGTTACATAGCGCTCTTCTTCGGGTTTGGGAAAGGAACTCCCAGGGTCACAGAGGTCCCCAGGTGGAACAGATTGTTTAGTGTAAGTAGTTAGCACATATTGTAGGGGACCATTCAAGGTAGAGTGGAATGTTAACAACTCTGCAGGCATAGGACAAAAAGGGTAGAGTCACTAACTTTTAAAATCTCAAAAGACTAAAACAACAAACCACAAGCACCAACATATTGAAATTCTAATGGAAATGAGATCTTTTACTGTTTTGACCTTGCAATTACAGTTGTTGTGCTGCCTTAATAAACAAAACAGCAGATTAGTAATGTGCTACAATCCCACAGTTCCCTCGTTAACATAAGAAATTCCCATGTAGAAAAGTGTGTAAAGGATACTTTAGATCTGGATGTGCTCTCTTTGCCAGTTGCTAACCACTCTGGTAAGTAAAACTTCCTGCCAATATGAGCAACTAGATCCTTTGGGAAGGAAAACTGGCATGTTCCACCTCATCATGCTGGCTCTAGTTAAAGAGACATTCACTAATTCACACAGAGATTCCAGCATGCATATGTACAGCTCAAACACTAAACTAGACAGAGCAGACTGCAGGTGAACAGCAGACTATGTCATTCTTTCTAAGCATCTCTCATATATCTCATTCCCCCTTTTCATGCAGAATCCTAGAGGACCACATTTTCAGACACAATGGGCTAAGCTGCACTTACAAACAAATATATGCACTGTTTTATTGTCCCCACCAAAAAATACTCACAAAACAGATAACTACATATGCAAATTACCCGAACGGGCAAATGCCAAGTGGATATGCATGAATTTTCTGTGGCTTCAGTTAAGGTGCCAATGTGGGAAATAACTGGCTCTGACAAATAAGGGTGAATATATGAATATAAACCTTTGGTCCATTTAGTCCATTCACTTGACTGTTGGCAAAAAATCAAATGGGCAGATCAAAGGAATTTAGACTTTCATGACTGTGCTAGAATGATCAACCACTACTTAAAGGCCTTATTCACTAAACACAGATACACATTACTTATTCTCTCCGTCCAAATCATCGATATATTTATGTTTGTACAGTGTGTAAAATTTTCATACATTCAGGAGATTTCATAATGACAAAATCCTTAACCCAAACAGCACAACTGATTTATTCTGCTTTTAAGTCTTGCAGTGTGATGGCAAAGGTTAAAAGGAATGGACTAGATGTAGCAAATACAGCAAGGGGCAATTGGTGTGATTTACTTGCAGTGGATACCGATACACTGACTAGGTAACAGATCCCACAGACTAGGAAAATCATACCTGACAGTCCCTATATTTTTTACTGCACTCTTTTAAATAAGATATTTACGTGACAGATGCGCTAAAGATTCATATGTTCCTTCTTCTTCAACCACCATTTCAGAGGACATGCGTCCATGCTGATGATGGATTCTGCTCAATAACAGTCCAAAGCAGTGCGGACGGATGCATGTTCATTTTCATTATCTGAGTCAGATGCCACTAGCAGAAGGTTAATTTTCTTTTTCGATGGTTTGGGTTCTGTAGTTTCCATATCAGAGTGTTGCTCTTTTAAGACTTCTGAAAGCATGCTCCACACCTCGTCTCTCTCAGATTTTGGAAGGCACTTCAGATTCTTAAACCTTGGGTCAAGTGCGGTAGCTATCTTTAGAAATCTCACATTGGTACCTTCTTTGTGTTTTGTCAAATCTGCTGTGAAAGTGTTCTTAAAATTAACAACATGTGGTGGGTCATCATCCGAGACTGGTATAATATGAATACCTGGCAGAATGTGGTAAAACAGAGCAGGAAACATACTATACTCCCCCAAGGAGTTCAGTCAAAATTTAATTAACTCATTATTTTTTAAATGAGCATCATCAGCATGGAAGCATGTCCTCTGGAATGGTAGCCAAAGCATGAAGGGACATACAAATGTTTAGCATATCTAGCACGTAAATACCTTGCAATGCCAGCTACAAAAGTGCCATGCGAATGCCTGTTCTCACTTTCAGGTCACATTGCAAATAAGAAGTGGGCAACATTATCTCTCGTAAATGTAAACAAACTTGTTTGTCTTAGTGATTGGTTCAATAAGATGTAGGACTGAGTGGACTTGCAGGCTCTAAAGTTTTACATTGTTTTATTTTTGAGTAGTTATGTAACAAAAAAAATCTACATTTGTAACTTTCACGATAAAGATATTGTATTATGGTACTTGTATGAGGTGAATTAAAATACTTTCTCTTTTATCATTCTTACAGTTCAAATATTTGTAATAAATATAATAATATAAAGTGAGAACTGTACACTTTGTATTCTGTGTTGTAATTTAAATCAAGATATTTTGGAATGTAGAAAAACATCCAAAAATAGTTAATAAATTTCAATTGGTATTCTATTGTTTAACAGTGAGATCAAAATTGCAATTAATTTTTTGAGTTAATCACGTGAGTTAACTGTGATTAATTTACAGCCCTAGTTTCAACTTTTAAGACTTCTGAGTAACAGGCCTTAAGGGTCTCTATTAAGAATGGGGAAACAGTAAGGTCCTGATTTTGGATCTGTTAAGTTTGTTTTTGGGCAGTCCTCTCGCACAAATCAGGCTTAAATCAGGCCCTCTCACATATTACCACAGCACTATTAAATTCTCTGGTGACGTAGTGGTGTTCTGGCCTGACACTGGAGCAGTGCAAAGGGTTTGTATTGGAAGGCATGGTCTATCCTAGAAAAATGAAAACTTCCTTTGGCTGAAATGAAGAAATTGTAGCTATCCAAGAGGTATATTTTTTCTTCAGATACCTAAGCAGCTGACTAATAATAGGGTTGAATTCTGGAGTTGGTGGAATTTCATTAGATGTAATGAATGTAAATACATTTAAGAAGTCATAGCAATTTCAGACAAACCACGATTTTCAAACCCATGTGCATGATTGACTTGTACTTGATGCAATACCCCAATTAGTATGTGCAAATTGGGATTTGTGTACACAAAAGGTGTACAGAAGGGTTTGAAAATCTGAGCCTTGGCATGTTATATCATATTGCATGCTAGTCTTATATTCTGAAATGTATTAGTTCTCCTATTTGTGAAAAGCCCTTGATCACTGACTGTGAAAGTGAGTAGATGTTCATATCATTACGTTATTTAAAGTATGTACATGCCCTGCAGATTAATATGTACTAAATTCTCCCATTGTTTTCAAATGGTTGCCTTGCTTAGCTGTCCGAAACAATAGAAGACTACCTCTGCCAGCAACTCTGCTGAAGTGAGGACAAATGTTCAAGATTGCCTTCAGCAGTTGCCTTGGAAATTGGCACTGGGGAACCTAAATTCTTTCTCTGCCACCCAGCAGAGGTCTCTTCACCCATTCCTGATTTCCCTGTGCTCAATTTAAGGGGAACAAAATTTTACTGTGCATAATACACTATGTGCTTCTTAATACAATCTCTCCTTCAAATAATACAGCCAAACAATAGTAGGAGTTCTGATGATTTTTGGGGGGAGGGGAGTGGTATAACAAAAGATTCCTGTTTAATTATCATTTGAAAGTTTAGACCTCAAAAACAGCTTAAGGACAAAGTTCTGGTAGGGACGGAGTGGATGGCAATGACCCCATAAATAGTCAGGCAATCTACTCTCCCTGCCTCTTAGGGCTAAATTAACCCTTTACACATTTCTAGATTATTGTGTGCATACAAATAAACCAGCAATAACTACATGCTGGAAAACACAGTACACTCCGTTTTAAAGATTACTGATGGATGCAACTACTTCTAGAATTCAAAGCTTACTTCTTGTTAAAGCTGTAGTTACTCCAACCTGATGTCAAGATAAGTCATGAGGCAAATGGTACAGTCATAGTTTGAATGATTGTTTCAAAACATTTGTCAATAAGATCTACTTAAAATAGATGCTAATACTGCAATTTTACAAACGGGAATCACTGGCAATCCCATGTTGGACAAGTCTAATGAAAAATGTTGGCAGTCTAAATGTGCTCATTGATCCTGCTTGATCTAGACATTTTTGACAAGAAATATGTAATTTCTCATCCAATGTAAGTTCAATTTGTTTTGGAGGAGAACAACTCTGACCAAATGCTCTTCCTTTTACTCAAGGCTATTTGAGAACTAGCTTAAAAAATGGGATAGAAAGAAAATCACATATTTACTGTGCATAAGCCACTGCTTTATCCCCTGTGGCAAATAATAGTATCTGAAATAATTAAATATACTTACAGTACTGGAGTCTTAAAATCCCACCTATCCGTTAGATAGTAAGTGTCTGTTTTACAAGAATTCAGTGTTATTCAATAGAATTCATCCTGCAAAGCAGAAAATCCCTTAGAGGACATGAGGAATTATAAGGTTTAAAAGACTGTAACTGAAGAGTTAAACTGTTGTATTACTCAACACCTGTGTAATTTCTGTATCAGTAGTCTGTAATTTAGTCTGAGATCACTCCTCCCAAAGGGCCTGATTGTACATCCCTTTCTCACACTGATAAGTACTTGCTTACTTGAGTAGTTCACTGAAGTCAGTATGATTACTCATGCGAATAAATGCTCACTAACATGAATAAGAGTGGTGCACTCTAACCCAAAGCACAGAGAGAAGAAAGAAGGCCTGACATGCTTGAATAGGTGGGGATTGAGGATAATATTCCTGGACACCAGGAGTGGGATTTTCAAGAGTGCTGAAAGGGCACAGGCGCACAAGTTGGAAGCTTTGAAGCTTGTCTAGATGGGAAAACTGACCAGCACAGCTACAGTGGAATAATTATTCCACTATAGCTACACTGATCAATTTCCCCATGAAGACCAGCCCTTAGATGAGTGCAAATAAAACTTAATGGGCCAACTACGGCTATGCCTTCACTGCAGAAATGGTGGAATTTTTATGGCAGGATAACGATTAGCTATCCTGCTGTATAATCCTAGTGGAGACAAGGCACCTGTAATTTTTAACCACAAAGGAGCTCATTGAGGTCAACACTGCGCCCATGGTTGACCTGGCCTAGTTTACCTTCTGGTAAAACTACAGTGCCTTGTCTCCACTCAATTAGAATTGGAAAAGATATACTGGAATTGGACGAGAAGGGCAACAAAAATTATTAAGGATATGGAACAGCTTCCATATGAGGAGAGATTAAAAAGACAGGGATTTTTTCAGCTTGGAAAAGAGACTACTAAGGCGGGATATGATAAAGGTCCATAAAATCGTGAATGGTGTGGAGAAAGTGAATAAAGAAGCGTTATTTACTCCTTCACCTAACACAAGAACAAGGGGTCACCCAACAAAATTAATAGGCAGCAGGTTTAAAACAAAGAAAAGGAAGTACTTTTTCACACAACACACAGTCAACCTATGACCATCATAGCCAGGGGGTGTTATGAAGGCCCAAACTATAAGAATTAGATTAGTTCATGGGGAATAGGTCCATCAACAACTATTAGCCAAGATGGTCTGGGATGCAACCTCATGCTCAGGGTGTCCCTAGCCTCAGACTGCCAGAAGCTGGGAGTGTACAATAGGGGACGGATCACTCACTGACTGCCTGTTCTGTTCATTCCCTCTGAAGCACCTGGCATTGGCCACTGTCAGAAAACAGGATACTGGGCTAGATGGACCATTGGTCTGACCCAGTATGGCCATTCTAATGTTCTTACATTTATGTTCTTATGCAATAGCTAACCCACAGTAAAAACACTTTGGGGCGGGGGGTGAAGACAAAGCCAGTATCCTGATCTTTAAGGCTGAAACAAAGATCCTAAAGGGATTCCCACACCTATAGCCTGAAGCATGTGTTATAAAATGTGGCTTGGTCTAGCTAAACCCAAGGGAGGGAAGGGAAAAAATACTAATTTTAGCTCCACACCTCTTTCTCCCTCCCAGCTCAATACCTGCTCTTTGGGGATGCTTATTGCCACTGAGGCTCACATGCATTCCTTTGCCAGTCATCTGCAGACCGACTTAGTCTTGTTAGCATTGCATCTGGTTGGTGGGTTGCCTAGGGAATAGTTTGTAGTTTGTAGGTCCTTCACACCATCGCAATAATTAATTTTTTTTCTTTTAACTGGCAGTGGCAGCGGCCCAAAACAAATGGTGGAGCAGCAGGTAGCAATCTCCCCGTTCCCTTGCTCCCGGTTGAGAAAGAGGAAGATAATAAGATAGCTATTGCAGACATTTTTCTGGGAGCTCCTGACAAGTGTGAGGGGCAGCATGGGAGAAAGCACAAAGATCCTTGTTTGAGAATTTAACAACTGGGCAATGGAAGCTGGCATGCTGGGTCAGTTGGAGGCAGTAGATGACATTTCATTAGCGAATGAGAGATGATCAATCGGGGCAGAGGGATAGACTGTTAAGGGCCTTTAAAGTGAAGACAAGCAATGGAGGGACACATGCGAAGACCGAGGTGTAATGGGTGAACGCAATCTGCTAGGAAAATGATCTTTGCAGCAGCATTCTGAACAAATATGAGCAGGGCAAGATTACAATTTTCCAAGGCTAGAGAGAAAGATGCAGTAATCAAGATGCAGAATGTTGAGAACATGGATGAGAATTTTAGCTGTGTGGATGGGTAGGAAAGACTGTATTGTACACTTGCGGTGGTGTAGTTATGCATCATAGTGAAAAGCAAGCTGCATCCACACTCACTGAAGTGTGTGACTACATGGGACAGTGAAAGGCTCTGGCACGGGGGAGGCAACTTGGAAAGGCTCCAGCAGTGGGAGCTGTCAGGGCCTTTCTCCACTGCCTCCCACTGCTCCAGCTTTTCCACACTCCCAGAGGCTTTCAATGGGGTGGGGGAAAGGCTCCAGCAGCAGGGAGGTAGCAGGACACTACACTGCTAAAAATAGCAGTGTGGATGAGGGAGGCACTTGGGCAAGACAAGAGTCTATATGCCCTAGGGTTCATGTGTGTAGGGCACTGTACTCGCCTAAGCAGTGCCTCATCATCTACACAGATATTGATACCTGTGCTATCTGGGTGTGCATTGTCTGTACTCTACAAGCCACCATAACCATAGACCTATACTTAGAGATCATATGCAGAAAGAATTGGAAAGATTTAGCCATAGCCTGGATGTGAGGACCTAGAGAGAGGTCCAAGTCAAAGATAATGCCATGGGACAGAGTGACAGGCAGCATGGTGACGTCATTCACAGTGATTGAGAAAGGAGGTAGTATGGAGGGTTTGGGGAGTGAAGATCAAGAACTCTCTTTTACCCATGTTGAACATGAGCTGATGGCTAAACATCCATAAGGAAGTGTCAAGTGAGATGGGTTGAGATTTTAATTTGGACAGGAGGAGACAGGTCTTGAGTAGAGGTAGATCTGTGAGTTGTCAGCATAGAGATGGTAGCTGAATGTGTGTCTGGGGATGAGATTACTCAGAGATAAATTATAGAGGGAGAAGAGAAAGGGATCAAGGACAGAACCTTGTGGAACTCCCCCAGAAAGTTGAAGTGAGGATGAGGAGGGTTTTCTAAAGGACACACTGATGGTGCGATTAAAGAATTAGGAGAAGAACCATACTTCTCCCTCTCTCAATGCTTGAATGTTCTCTCCTAGTCCCAACCTCTCATCCTAGAGTCAAGCCATACCATTTATCCCATCAGCATCACCACACACAACCATTTCATGCACCGATTGACTCCATTCCCTAGTTTGTTCATACCTACCCAAACCAAATCCTTTCCCTCTGGTGCCAAAACTCCCCACGTCTCTTCACCTCCTTCCATCTCTACCTCACCCACTTGGAAATACTGATACACACACCAGCCCAAGAACCCTTGCTATTTTTGTCTAGCTTCTCCACAGCTCAGAACCAAGCCAGTCAGCTCAGACCTCTCTCCTACTTGGCACTTTCAGGCTTGGAGTATCCCCTCCCACCCAGCTTTCCAGGCTCAGAAAACCAATCCCTCAGTTCAAAACTATTCCCATTCCTTACCAACATGCATCATCACTAGGTTTGTGACCATGATGGTAAAGAGAACCAAGAGGCATTCAACCCAGCTAGAAGCATTGAATCATTAGAAGATATGCAGCAAGTCAGATAATGAGGAACCTGTGTCTAGAGGAATGGAATGAAAAGCTATAGGGAATACAATTTATGGACTGCCTTGTGGTATGAAGCAAGTCACTACCAAAAGAGGTTTTTCAACTACCCTAAGATGGCAAGCAAATATCATCACAGTAACTTCATATTAAGATAAGTGAACAGAGAAGTTGGCAAGGGACACAAGGACAAAGGACAGTTTGCTATCTCCCTGAAGTAAAAATACAAGACGTAATTGCAAAATTCGATGGGATTATGAAGTCATCTGGCAATTCTCCATTGGTGATGATACACACTGGAACCAATTAAAAGGCATCATGTGGAATTACACAGTTTTTCCTTTACTTAACTATCAAGACCCAATTTGAATGGTCGGTGTTTGGCCTACAATTGCTGGAGACATCACAACCATCACTCCCTGATGCCATCAACTGTAGCAGGAGAAACCCAGAACTCAAGAATAGATGGTTCAATGAAAGATGGATTAATTGCCATTTTATTAATTATTGTTATTAATAGTAGTATTTATTTATTTGCAGTGCGACAGAGCTAGAGACCCCAATCATAGATCAGGAATCCATTACACTGGGGCCTAGACAAATACGTAACAAAGAGACAGTCCCTGCCTTAAGGACCATCTAAATATAAGACACAGAAAACAGGTGGATACAACAGACAGACAGGGGAAACACAAGGAAATAATGAGACAGAACTAGTCAGTATTTAAAGCACAGTTGCCATTTCTTAAGTCTTCACATATGTTTTGTTCTTAAAGTGGGATCTTAACACAATTTAAAATTGTTCTTTAAAAAGCTTTTCAGTTCACAGTAACAATGGAATATCTAACCCTAAGTAAGTCTCCTGGTTATCACTTTGTTATAAACACACAAGAGTGAATTCTCCTTTTTTCCTTTCCCCACACCCCATTATATTACTGGGAAAGTCAAGTTCTGCTGGAATGATTTGGATCAAGAGAGGCTCCAGGGTACAAACTATGACACAGTTACAGCTGGTCAAATAGTATTCATTAAATAATTTGACAGATTTCACATAATTTTTTTAATTTTAAATATTTTGTTATTAGATTAATATGTTTCCATTAGCCACCCATCTCTAGCTGAAACAAAGTAAACAATTACTAAAATTTCATGGACCATTGAGTGGATCAACAACCCACCACATAGTAGTCCATTTGTTTTGGTTACCCAGACAAACCATAAAGAACAGACAAAATGTAACTTAACATACTATTGATTTCAAAATGTACATTTAATATTCTGTGTACTCAGCAGTACATGTTTTCATGTATCAGCTGTAGGAAGGCACCTGCCAATCAAATGGCTTTTCCATGTGACATTTCTCATGAGTTTCATGTTTGTGGTTTAAAGCTAACTTTTATGTTTGAATCCAGTATTTCAAAGCAGCATCTGGGCAAAATATGCCTTTAATAGAGTCCAGTGATTTATTTGTTTATTGCTTGCGACACTGTATTTGGCAGCTGAGACATATATAACAACTCCATGCAAAACAGCTGCAATCAAACACATGCAGTAAAGAGGGCTTTATATACCTTAAAACCCTTATTTTTATAAGGAAAAAAGCAATCAATCATATGCATTGTAACTGAATGATACATCCAAGTTTAAAAGGCAATTTCCAGAGGACATTTACATTTGTGAATCCCTTTGCTTGTTCTTTTTATTATTAATTATTATTATTATTATTATGCTCTAGATGATAGGTGCAGAGCATGACAAATGCATCTAATTTCAGTGGGCTTGATGTCAGTTTGCCTGTTTTTAAAAAAAATGCACTTGATTGTGCATTAGGTGAGAGGTCAGTGACACTGAACACTGGCAGGTGTAATAACAACTATAGGCTCTTTGTATAGGAAATGCAAACAAGAATTTACCCCGAAGACAATCATGACAGTGCCTGCCTGCTTATGGTACCAAATGATTGACAGTTGTGACACCACGTCAAGGGCAAGAGTCAGGACACTTGGTGGTGCTTCACAAAACCATATAATAAAAGAGGCTTTAACAGTGTCTCAGTGGAACTGATCCTTGCAGTTGATACCATAAAGCAACACAAACAATACATTGGATAGGAAAGCAGCTTTCCTATTAGCACAAAAACAACCTAAACTACACAGAATAAACCATTCTGACTGCATCTCAACACATGTTTTGTTAAGGTTCCCCCCCTTCTTCTTATCTGTCATTACATAAAGCACCTTTATTGAAGCTACCTGATCATTAATCACTGAGACACCTGCCAAGATAATTTTAAATTGTTTGGAAATCTTTAAGCCCATTTGTGGAGAAAATGTAGACAATGCAAAAACTTGCTTAAAGTACTCTTATTTCACCATATTTTCACAAACTTTGCATTAATTTCTCAAATATTTCCCTCCCCCAAATTTAGTGGTTTCATATTACAACTCTTATTTTTCTTATAGAAAGTGACTGACAAACAATATTTGTTTTTCTTAAGATTGCAATGGGCTAAGTTTGCAATATAATATCAAATGAAAGACGTACTGCAGAGAGATTGTGCTGCATGTTTGCTAATCTACATGCAAAAGATTAACTACGAAGGAAGTCTCCATTCAAATTTTAAAGCTTTGTGTGTGTATGTGTGTGCGCGCGCGTGCAGCATCGATATTCTATTCCTGGGCACATACATTTGCGTTCCTTTTTAGCCAAGATTTCTTTACTTTGTATGATTTTAGATTTTGACAATGCAGCTTTGTTATATAGGTACCTAAATAAAAGAGGCCTGATTTTCAGAGTAAGAGGCAAATGCTCAGTGCCACTGAAAATCAGGCCACTTTTATTTAGACATATAAATATGGATTTAGGTACTTAGGCCTTGTCTACACTACAAGACTATTTCGAATCTACTTAAGTCGAATTTGTGGATTCGACCTTATGAAGTCGAATTTGTGTATCCACAGTAAATACACTAATTCGAATTTCTGAGTCCACAGTAACGGGGCTGGCGTCGACTTTGGAAGCGGTGCACTGTGGGAAGCTATCCCACAGTTCCCGCAGTCCCCGCTGCCCATTGGAATGCTGGGTAGAGCTCCCAATGCCTCCTGGGGGAAAAATGTGTCGAGGGTGCTTTTGGGTAACTGTTGTCATTGAACCGTCAATCACGCCCTCCCTCCCTGAAAGCTCCGGCGGGAAATCTGTTCGCGCCCTTCTCTTGTCGGTTACAGCGCGTACGCCATAGCACTGCGAGCATGGAGCCCGCTGCGATCATCGCTGCACTTATGGCCGTTGTCAACTCCTCGCACCTTATCATCCACCTCTTCCACAGTCAGCTGCTGAGAAATCGTGCGAGGAGGCTCCGGCAGCGCGGTGAGGACAGGAATTCACAGAGTGGCGCAGACCTCTCACAAAGCAGGGTACGCCGCGCCGTGGAGATCATGGTGGCAATGGGTCAAGTTCATGGTGTGGAACGGCGATTCTGGGCCCGGGAAACAAGCACGGACTGGTGGGACCGCATAGTGCTGCAGGTCTGGGATGAATCACAGTGGCTGCGAAACTTCAGGATGCGTAAGGGCACTTTCCTTGAACTCTGTGACTTGCTGTCCCCTGCCCTGAAGCGCCAGGACACCCGGATGCGAGCAGCCCTGAGTGTGCAGAAGCGAGTGGCCATAGCCCTCTGGAAACTTGCAACGCCAGACAGCTACCGGTCAGTAGTGAACCACTTTGGCGTGGGCAAATCTACCGTGGGGGTTGCTGTGATTGAAGTAGCCCACGCAATCGTTGAGCAACTTCTCTCAAAGGTAGTGACTCTCGGAAACGTCCAGGACATCATAGATGGCTTCGCCGCGATGGGATTCCCAAACTGCGGTGGGGCTATAGATGGAACTCACATCCCTATCCTGGCACCAGCCCACCAGGCCAGCGAGTACATTAACCAAAAGGGCTACTTTTCAATGGTGCTGCAAGCACTGGTAGACCATAGGGGACGTTTTACCAACATCTTCGTTGGGTGGGCGGGCAAGGTTCATGACGCGCGTGTGTTCAGGAACTCTGGTCTGTTTAAACGCCTCCAGGCAGGTACTTTCTTCCCGGACCACAAAATAACGGTTGGGGATGTGCAGATACCTACAGTGATCCTCGGGGACCCAGCCTACCCGCTAATGCCCTGGCTCATGAAGCCCTATACAGGCGCCTTGGACAGAGAGAAGGAACTCTTCAACTACCGGCTGAGCAAGTGCAGAATGGTGGTGGAGTGTGCTTTCGGACGTCTCAAGGGGAGATGGCGGAGCTTACTGACTCGCTCGGACATCAGCGAAAAGAATATCCCTGTAGTTATTGCTGCTTGCTGTGTGCTACACAATCTCTGTGAGAGCAAGGGCGAGACCTTTTTGTCCGGATGGGAGGTTGAGGCAAATCGCCTGGCTGTAGTTTACGCTCAGCCAGACACCCGTGCCGAGAGAATATCCCAGCGGGAAGCGCTGTGTATCCGGGAGGCTTTGAAAGCAAGTTTCCTCGGAGAGCAGGGTAACCTATGACTCTCCACTTGCTTTCAAGAGAAACTGACCCTGGGCCTATGTCTGTATGTGTCGATTTCGATCTGCGGTTACATACCCCGTTCTCCAAGTTTCCCCCACTTCCAAAGCACGTTTTAAAGCAAATTAATTGTAACACTCATTATTAATAAATCTTTGTTTTACTTTGCATTTCTGTTCAGGTGTTGAAACATGGACGCATACTGTGCTGGGCACGGTGTGCACTGATGTACAGACCGCTTGTTCCATAGAGGAATGACATCCTCCTGCTCCTACATAGGTCTCTGGGGTGGGGGACGGTTGCAAGTGGTTGTGCATGAAGGGGAGGGTTTGCAGGAAGGGGTGGGTTTGCAGGAAGGGGCGAGTGGTGCCTTCTTTGGATAGGGGTTTTGATGACGGCAGTGGGCTGCGGGTTTGGGCGTAGGAAGGGGTGAGGGGTGTGGGAGAAGGGTGAGTATCTGTCCGTGGATGAGGGCTCTTGTTGGGGCTCAGGGCAGCGGAGAGGCTCGTTGCTACGGTGGAAGTGCATGGTAAGGGCAGCGTGCCTTAACATTAAGGGGGTGGCAGGCGCTAGGACCCTGGACAAGCATACACATCACAGAATGACACGGGGCAGCATACACCACACAGAGTGACCCTGGTGCCTACTGACTGCAGTGTATGTGTGCCCTGCAGTTGATCATGGCCCCAAGTCTGTATCCTGGTAATGTAGGCTATACCGTGCAATTATAAATCCCCTCCCCCCCCCATACACAAAAAAATCCTCTGACACGAAAGACGTGACCGAAACAATGAATAACAGCAAACAGCTTTTAATAATCTAATACAGACTGGGGGGATGAAACTTGGATTTGGGACTGGGTGAGCCTGTAAGGGAAGCACTTCTACAAATTTATAGCATGAGAGGTGTGTGGTACATTACCGCTATGCAGTGGTGCAGTGACAGTTCTCACGGCCCCTACCGTCTTGTACTTTTGGGTGAGGGGGGGGCAGGACTTTTTGGCGGGGGAGGGCGGTTGCAGATACACTGCAGGGGGGCTCTGTCCTCCTGCCTGCGGTACTGCAGAACATCAACAAGGCGCCGGAGCGTGTCCGTTTGCTCCCTCATTAGCCCAAGCAGCGTTTGAGTCGCCTGCTGGTCTTCCTGCCGCCACCTGTCCTCCCGTTCGATGTGTGTGCGATGCTGTTGACATAGGGTCTCCCTCCACTGTCTCTGCTCTGCCGCCTCGGCTCTGGAGCAAGCCATCAGTTCCGTGAACATCTCATCCCTAGTCTTTTTCTTTCGCCGCCTAATCTGTGCCAGCCTCTGCGAGGGGGATGCCGGGGCAGTCCGGGAAAGAGCCGAAGCTGTGTGATGGGAAAAGTAACTGATTTCCTTGAACAGATACATGTTTGCGAACAGTGAACACAGTCTAGTCAGTTTCTCTGAACAAGACCATACAGGGCAACAAGTCTCACGAGATCTCAGGACAAGTTCGAGATTTCGGAATATGCTCTCATTGGCTGCGGCATTGCACAGGAGAGCGGACAAGTGGGGAGAGACAGCTGAATCCGTCTAGCAGACAGTCCTGGTAAGCCTTACAGTACATTCTGCTTATCAGTTAATGGATAGCTGTGCCCTCCCGCTAAAGGCAATCTGGAAATCATATACTCTGACCCTTTTCCAGCCACTCCCGCCAGTGCACGGGAAAGATCAATGTATGCTTTTCCTATGTGGCCTACAACACGTGGCTGTTAAGCGAGGGTCATTGTTATGCAAAGTAAAAGTCAACCATTCACAACAGTAACAATACACTAATTGCCCTAATTAGATGCAGCATTTCATGAACGAGATCACCCTGATGCAGGTCCCTCAGAGTCACAAAGAGCGGATGCTAAGGGAAGCCCTGCAGAGACCAGGACCATATGCGGCCATGCTTGTGGAGGCGATGATTCCCATCTACATAAGGATGTCCTGGCGCGGAAGAGTGTGCTTCCACGGAGCACCCAACAAGGCACCTCTCCCCAGGAACCTCCTGAGGAGGCTTTTCGAGGACCTAAATGAGACCTTTCTTGAATTGTCCCTGGAGGATTATTGTTCAATCCCTATATGTGTCGACCTACTTTTCATATAGTTTTTCATTGAAAATTTTATATATAGTATTTCTATTTTTTTATACCTGTTTTATAAAAAAGAAATGTTTACATGTTTATAGCACTTACCGCCTGATCCTTCCCCTGATTCAGAGTCCGGGTTAACGGCCGGGGAGGGTTGGTAGGGGATCTCTGTGAGGGTGATGAAGAGATCCTGGCTGTCAGGGAAAGCGGTAATGTGTTGGCTGTCGCCTGCGCAGTCCTCCACAGACCCTTCCTCATCTTCCACATTGGCAAACATCGAGGAGGAACTGTCCAGGTTCACTATGCCATCCACTGAGTCCACGGTCACTGGTGGGGCAGTGGTGGCAGACCCACCTAGAATGGCATGCAGTGCCTCGTAGAATCGGCATGTCTGGGGCAGGGCTCCGGAGCATCCGTTTGCCGCTCTGACTTTTTGGTAGCCTTGTCTCAGGTCCTTGATTTTCACACGGCACTGCATTGCATCCCGGCTGTATCCTTTCTCTATCATTGCTTTGGAGACCTTCTCGAAGGTCTTTGCATTCTGCTTGCTGGAGCGCAGCTCCGACAGCCCAGACTCCTCGCCCCACACACCGATCAGATCCAGGACTTCCCGGTCTGTCCATGCTGGGGACCTCTTTCTATTCTTGGATTGGCCGGACTCCTCTGCTGGAGAGTTCTGCATCGTTGCAGGTGCTGCGGAGCTCGCCCCGATGTCCAGCCAGGACGTCAGATTCAAAGTGCCCAGACAGGAAAATGAATTCAAATTTTCCCGGGTCATTTCCTGTGTGGCTGGTCAGAGAATCCAAGCTCCGACTGCTGTCCAGAGCGTCAACAGAGTGGTGCACTGTGGGATAGCTCCCGGAGCTACTAAGTTCGATTTGCATCCACACCTAGCCTAATTCGAGCTAGCCATGTCGAATTTAGCGTTACTCCACCTGTCGGGGTGGAGTACCAAATTCGAACTAAAGAGCCCTCTAGTTCGAATTAAATGGCTTCCTGGTGTGGACGGTTGAGCGGTTAGTTCGAATTAACGCTGCTAAATTCGAATTAAAGTCCTAGTGTAGACCAGGCCTTAGCTATAGGCACCCACATTTAAAAATGTTGGCTTTTTATCTTTTGCAGTTTATAAAGCTTCTGCAGTGTATACAAATAGTTTGCAAAGCACTTTAATGACTTTTGGTATAAGTATGATATTAATATAAATATGATATAAGATATTATTCATTAGTTCATCTTCTCTTGCAGTCGTATGTACTTAATATATTTCAGTGTGCTATACAATGAAATAAATTGATTTAATATCATGTCCCCTGAGATATAATGCTACAACTGCTTCGGTAACTCAAAAAATTCTTTACTTTACTTACTGAAATTCTCCCCTGAAATTAAATATTCCAAATAGCAGTGTGTGACTGATTCGAAAATGAAAGTCTGAGATGGCATGATTATGTTTTGCACCTGGTTGAAAAGTGTTAGAGATATTTAGCATTTATTAAGATTATGGTCTACAGAGATTGCAAATGATAAGATTTCTATCATGATCCCACTATCAAAACAATGAGAGGTGTGTTGAATTTCTGAAATCATATTCTGAAATGTACTGGAACGACAGAAGTAAGGACAATATTGCTCAAGACAGATCTTTTTTAGAGTCGGGGTGTGAAATCTTGTCCCCAGTGAAGTCAATGGCAAGACTCCCATTGACTTCAATAGAACCAGTATTTCACCCATACTGTTTCAAAAAGGGGAAAAGTGGAAGGAAAAATACTCATAAAAAAGGGTGCTAAGTGACAAATTATTAAGGTGGTAAATTTGCCTTTGAAATTTCCAAATACAGTAGAGCAAACATAGGCCTTTGGACACACTGCAGCCCTAAACTGAAAGGTGATAGTGAGAATTGTTTAAAGTATATTAGTCACTATAGAATTTTGCTTTTTATTTTCATTTTTGCTGAAATAGTTATTTCATGAATTTGTGTGTTTTCAATGTGAATCCTGCCCTGTTTGTGCAACTTGGCCAAAACTACATAGTTTATAATTAAAGGCAAACCCCTTTGTAGAATGTAACTAATTTTTTATGTTATGATTATTTCATACATTATGCGAGAAGTCAGCTATGGATAAAGACAATGTAACAAAAAATACATATAGCTACATTGTCACTTGAAGACCTATTGACTTAAGGTTTAGCTGTATTTGATGATTTATAAAAATTGTTAGTTCCTTTTGGCAGTGACAGTGTTTTGCTCTTCCCCATCAACAAGCACACATTTGGCACTTAATAAATAAAATATCCGTGGTGATTCCATGGGAAAACACAAAGCAGTACTTTATTTCCTGGAGAAACAAGGCAGAACGCCCTTTGTCATTAACTTTGAAGAAAAAACAATCTGTGGTTTACAAACCTTCCAGTTGGTTAAGTCTGTTTCTGAATTGCCGTTGAATATAAAATTGAGGCCCACCACACCCTGTCTTATTGTTTTTACCATGCTTTTATGTTCCCAGAATTTTATCACCCGGATGAGTATTGAGTTTTTTGTCCAAATGCAGAAAGTATACATGACTGGAAAATATGCAGCATCTATTTGTGCAAATGGCTCATTTGCTGAAAGCAAAAATACAGCTTCAAGAATTAGTCAGGTGCTGGAGCCAACTGCTTGGTTTTCCTTCCTTTACAAACTTGCACATTCTCAGATAACTCAGTAGACAAACTATATAGTGGCAAACTTACTTTCCTGACAATCATTTTAGATCACATAATCTCATTTACAAACTTGAACTTGCAAAGAGTTTTAAAAATATTCCTGACACCAGTTTACCTAATGTTTGCTTTGGGGGCGCTAAGCAGATATTTAGTTTTGTCCAATCAATGCCACTTAGAAGAGAATGTACTTATGTGTTAATCACCTGCTGGGTGGTGGTGGGAATCTATCCTTTGATCAAAGGAAGAAATACTGGTTTTACTTTACATCCTGTCTCTCTCACTCTCAACTGGCCCATAGCTGGAGGGATCCATTTCAGGACTTTTCTTTATTCCTAGTATTTTGTTACTTATTGCATACCACCACCAAAGACATCAGGACTAAAACCAAACACTCTTTGTGGTGCACCCGCATGACAGACTTCAAAATGGAAACAATATTTAAGTTAAACCTGCAAGATCAAGTTTGCTGAAATCTTGCAACACAGGCAGCTTTTGAAAACTTCAACATCAGATCAAAGTTTAACTGACAGACTGAAGTAGCTATGAGGGAAATGGGTATTTTTAAAACCTATGAATCTCTAAGTAAAATGGAGTGTAGAAGTAAAAACGTAGTACGGCATAGTGATTATTTTGCCTTGGTGCTTACAGCTGTTAAATTTTAATACAGATTTCAGCTTTTTGTTTGAGTAGTATCTTTTTGTATAGGAAAGAGTGGGCTCTCTCTTACCTTGTGTTAAAATGTATATTTGGAAGCTACAGCTCATCAATAAAGGAAAGGGAGGGGCTTTTCTTCCAACTTAATTATTCTGGGACACCATTGTTAGCTAAAACACCCGCAAACTCTTTTTTCTAATAAGTAAAACTGTGTCTGCTGAGGATTTACATACGACTTTAGGAGGAGGATTACTATTAGTGTTCAAGCCCTCTTTCTTGCCCTTTACCAAAAGTCAAGGTATTCCAAAACATTACAATCACCGAACAAACAGGCTTCATCTCATCTGAAATCTTTTTCTTTTAATCACACTGAAGATGAGCCCTTCCTTCTCTTCAAATTAGTTGCAATCTGATCAGCTGACAAATTCAGTTCTAAGAAAACCCATTACCATTGGAAGATTATTTAGTTTGTGCTTAAAATAAATTGAAAAACTAAATTTCTTAAATATTTTTCTAACACACACACACACACACACATTTAATGGATTATCAGTTGTATAGCAAACAGTTGGGCAACTTCCCAATGGTAGGACTGCTAACCAGAAGTTGGTCCAATAAAATATATTACATCACCCATGTTGTGCCTCTAATATCGTGGGACCAACACAGCTACAACAACACTGCAAACAACCAATAGCAGACTGTCATGCTGTTCAGTTTTTCCATTCTCTTTCCTTTGAACTAATATTGCTGCGCTTGCCAGAAAGGAGGACAATAGGATATCCATTATATTATAAGGCTTCTTCCAATGACTCTAGAAACATCTTAAACAAATCTCCAAACAACAAACCTAACAACAGAATATGATAAACTGCAACCCCCAAGAAAGGTGGAAGAGAAACTGGGTCTGAACTGCTAATGAAATTAGGGAGGAAATAGTAAACAAACATTTAAAATATTCTAATGCTGAAAAAGGCCAATATATTGCTGGGAAATGATAATTTCTGCCCCAGTATCCCACAGACTGAGTTTATGGGTGCTGAAGGAACACATCTTACCTCCTAGACAATTTGGTCTGTCTAAAGAGAAGCAAAATAAAACTAAAGAAGGTGGAATGATGTCTAGATGAGGAATGAAGAGTGGTGTTGTCCAGCTACAGCGAAAGGAGGGCAGGAGACACTGGATATGGTTTAATCAGGCTGCAACTTTATTATTAGATGTCTGGGACTACTCGGCAGCTAAAAGTGTACAGCGCAGGTAAGTCCATGGTCATTTCAATAGCTACCTGGGGCTTATGCCAGCCCCCTCTTTTTTCCATCCTGCTCCCCAGCTAACCCATGCTGGGACTTTACCACCACACCCATATTAGGGTTACGGTGGGGGTATAAAGGAAGGGGGTACAAAGGTTGGCTCCCTGTTGTGCCAATCACAGGAGCTATGAATGCCTTCCTCCCTCTGCCACATTCTGTTCCTTTAAGTCCTTTCCAAGCCATTTATCTGGTCACTGTATCCCTTCCCTATGGTGTACCTGCACTGGACATCTGCCCCACACTTACATAATGAGTTGCGACATTATCCCCTAACTTATTTCCCTACGCACCATAACAAAGCCCCCTCAACCTGCTGTGGGTGAGGTGAAATCACCTTGGCCAATCTTGTGGTGAGGGAAAAATTCCTACCCAGCCCTCCAAGAAAGGAGCGGCTAGTACAATGCCCACAGCGGGTCCTGACCAAACCTAGTATTTTGCCACTTCCCAATTGTCTTGGTTCTGACACTCAGAGAAGAAAATGGGAACACAAATACAATTTGTATGTGGGTACTTGACTGTTAGACTCCAAAAAAAAAATCTTCAGAAATAAGTGGCTGTACCAATAGCTATGGAGGAAGCTCTGCACATACTATGAAGTGAGAGTATTTTAATGATGTGGTAAATAAGAGCTATCGTTTCTCTTTGGGAAAAGATGCAATAGAACAGAGGAAAGGGTGATATCTATTAAGAGGCATGCTATTCCTGTGGTGGACAACCAGAGGGCCACATGGGGACCAACCAAGATATTTTTGTGAGTTATCAATTTCTGAAGACTTTCTGCAGAATTTAAGCTTCCCTTGCAAAAAGATCGCCAAAGGTGAAGCAATGCATTGCTGTCATATTGAGTGTGCAGACTCAAGAGTCCAAAATATTAGCTGTAAGAGAGCTTCAATCTGTCACAATTTATACAAATGTTATGTTAACTCTGAAGTCTAATGACAATACTACTGGTATTTACAACGTCAAATATTTTACTGACGACCATTTTAGCAGAAATATTCAGTTAATGTTCTTTTCAAGTATGACTGAGTCTCAGAAAAATTAGATGCAGATCAGACCTTTCAGGCATATAGATCAGGTTATACCTGACTTCAATCTCTCTTTGGAGGAGGAATACTGGCTAGAAAGGGCATGGGGAAAAGAAAGGAGAACTCCAATGTACCTAAGACAGGTTGAGTAGGTCCAGAGCACAACTAATCTAGCACATTTGCATGTCTGAAACCACTTCTTGACCATCAATGATTGACCAAATATTATCTTCAAGTACCTACAATTATTAAACTTTGAAATGGGGACTTCATTTGCAGGTGAGGGAGGGCCTAACGACTTTGCTGGCAACTGGCAGTACAGGAGAGGCCTCTGAGTGAGGCTGAAGTAGAGCACAAAGGATAGGGAGTCTCAGTTTTCTGTGTTATGGGAGAGTGAATTAATGGGAATAACAGGCTAGCTTGGGTAACCAGCAAACTGTCTGAGGGAGGGTTAGCAAAAATTGGTGTTTCTGCAACAAGACCCATCTCCATCAACACAATATTGAAGTGGGAGACTGCAGAAGGAATTCTTCTAAAGTTGTTGGCATCGCAGCAGAGAGAGTACTTCATCAATAGTGTGAACAAAGTGGGACATAGTATCATCGATGATTTTGACGAAAGATTAATTCGGTACATTATAAAATCTGCATGGGAAAGATATAGGCTTCAGTGATGTCATGACTGTAGTGCTCACTATGTTGAACCTGACAAGATCACATGGCCTAAATTGGTCTATCCATCTATCCTACATTTCAACATTGTGCTCATCACTACAATATTGTATGTAAATCATCATCAATGTAAAGTTATCCTTGAAGAAATCAGTGATGAATAAGATGATCTGCTGCACAAGACTATGGAGGAGAAGGAAGGGTTTTTTTTTAAAGAGATAAAGGCATTTTAACTGGCAGGGAGTAGTTGAATTTATTTATTTATTCCAATTTATAAAACTCTCTCTATACTTGCTTGCAAATTATAAATGGTCCTGGGATATTCCATTTCTCATAGAATTACTTACAGCAAATTGAATAATTTGTCAAATTTCAACTTTATTCCGGTCACAAATTGTCCATAAATAGTTTGCAATTTACACAAATGTATCAGTTATTCAAAATTTACTGAATAATTTTTGGACTGTGTGTAGAATGTAGATTTTGAGCACTTTATTGTGTTTTTTTAAGTATTTGAAATTCAAGAATGTTACTTTTGATGGAGATGTAGATCACATGGTTTGGTTTCTGTTCCCTGATTGGATTAATATAACTCTTAGACTCAAGCTTCCAGTATAAATATTTATGCTTCAAGTTCCAAATTCACTCACTGTATATATTCACTAACAGTTGCTTAAAATTAACTCTTTCCAGGAATGTTAATGCTACTGAACATGTTCACTAGTAGATCTGTGGAAAGAAATCACAAAAAGTGCAGAAATGCAACCACAACAAATATGTATTTGAACAAATATCCACTTTTTTTTTTAAGATATTTGATCTGCTTTAGAGATGATATCACATCTAAATGATTTGATTTTCTCAATTCAAGATAAAATCAATTATTTTCTGATATTGTTTGTAAGCTTCCCAAAAAAGGGTTTTTCATAGACAGGTTAAATATAATGCCCTTTTCCACTTTCTGATCTAACAACAATTTATAAAAAATATTACTAATTTGCATTACATAGCATATACAGGTCTCAAACAGGGATCAGGGCCCATTGTGCTAGGCATTGTGATTGCTGTTTCTATGCTGAATGGATTGAGAACCTTCAAGGTTTATTTCATCAAACAAATTTTCAGGTTGTTTGCAGACACATTTTCATCTACAGCCGAAGAAGCTGAGGCCAAAGTTCAGACAGAATTTACTGACTTACATTGTTATGATACAAGTTTCAAGAAAGAAACTTATTGAATTTATATAATAAAAATTCCACACCTAGATACTAGGGTGACTGCTGTAATATAAATACCAAAGATAAGATAAGGATTAGATAACATAAATGCCTGCCTAATGACAGCCAGAGTAAGGTTATAGACCTGCTATTTGTGCAAATCTCTTTGGAAATACTTATATTTGTGAACAGATCTTTTTTGTACTATGAACAAATCAAAAGACTGCAATTGCCTAACAGATGCCGGGTGAAATCCTGACCCCACTGAAGTCAATGGCAAAACTCCAATTTTACTGTCTGACCTTAATACTGTAATATATTTTGCCACATCAGAGCTAAAACCAAATATCAAGAAACTGGTTTCTTTCCAGTCTTCCTATTGATTCTCTTTCTTCTGGTGATCACATAGCATATAGTTTGTGTCTGTGGGAAGTATTGTAAAGTGCTGCATTCACTTACAGCACAATACAAATATATATTTTTTAAATGTGCATTTAGCTAATTGAATAGCTATGTACATTTAATGAAAATTAGCTCTGCCTTGTCCACTCCAGAGTAGAATTGACATAAAAATACTAGTGATGACATTCTACAGACAAAGATGAAAATAACTTCACACTTACTTTGAAAGTTGCACATTAAAACTATAGATATTTCTAATAAAAATAGAAGTACTATCACAAAACAGAGAAAGAGTTCTCCTAAGTCTCTACCCAGCTTGCAAAGGAAAGTTCCAGGAAGGATTTTCCTTTTGTTCAGTAAAAACAAGTTCCAGGAAAATAGTCGAACAAGAAGCACACCTAAAAGTCACAAATCCAAAAGGCCCTTGGGCTCCAGACTATGTAGCAACATCTGTCTAGCTAATTAAACATAGAGCTAGCATTCATACACTCAAGCTCCTTCTTTTTTTCCACTGCTTTTGCCTGGTATGGACACTAATTTCAAAGTGAACACGTTTTTCTAAAGCACCGCCTCAACAGAATATTCAAACGCGAAACCATTTATTTACAAACCATTTGATATACTGAAATAAAAAGTGAACAATGGCTTTTAGTTACTTTCCTCCAACATATCCTTATTTGCATAATCTTTGTGATACCTCAAAGTGCTCCTAGGAAAGAACTTTTAAAAAGGAGATTTAAATGAACATGAACATCTCTGTACATGCAGTCACATCAGATACAATGCTATGTATTGTATTTAATTTGAAAAACAGCCCTCTTCCTTCTCTTCCCTTGTAGGAGGCATCAGAGACACTGAATAGCTACCAGGTACCAGTAAACAAACATTAAAACTATGTTGCCTTAATCTTGTTAATAGCTTAGAAGCCGTAAAATTACACCCATACTGCAAACAATTCCTACTTTGAAGAATGATTCCATTATATAACTCTAAGGTCTCTCTAGAGAAGATATTCCCTTACCAAGATTTTAAAAATGAGTACCTGAAGTTGGGTCCTAAATCTATATTTAGAAGCTTAACTTTAGATTTCTGTTTTTGAAAGTGTTGGCCTTAGCTTGAATTTGACACTACCTAATAGTGAAATTCATCCCTGTGCATGATTTAAATCCTGTTTAGCCTTAGGGATGACTAAAATGGCACATGGGCCTTCTACTTGCCTTAATCCCAGGAGTGAATTTCACCCTGTTCTCGAGATAAAAAATTTGTACAAAATATCCCTACACACCACCATGTTTGAGTCATGTCACAGCTGCCAAAGAATAAAATCTACAGTACTGGCTGCCAATCTGTTTTGTGTCTATTTGGATTATAGACACACATGGATGAGTAGGTGGCAAAGTCCCAACTATCTTCCCATGTCTGCTGCACTTTACTGGTAAACAACAGAAAAGGAAAAGTGAGCAGTTATATTATGCCTGCATACCTCAGGTGTGTCATGAGTCATGCTCTTTGAAAGCCAGGTGGTTTCAGTCACCCATAATAGACTGCTATATAGCCTAAATTCTTAAAACATGTTATTGCCTTTATAGTTTTAAAAAAAATAGTAAAGATCTTGTTTCTAACAAGCCTCAACCAGTACAGTTGCACGTACTGTCAAATTTCTTGGCCAATCAGATTTTCTCATATAGCCAGTCTGTTTCTTAATGAGTGATGAGTGCTCTGTGACCCTACAATACATTCCTATCCAGTCAGTCTTTTGTTCCCCCATCTCTCTCTCTCTCTCTCTTTTTCATGGGTTATCAGCACCAAAGCAGTAAAGTTAAAAATTACATTAGAGGATCATATTCTACCACTTTTACTTGTGCAGAGAAGTACCTTACTAAGGAAGTAGGCCTGTTGATTTCAATGAGACTACTTGTGTGGTAAGGTACAAATCAACATGAATAAGGCTGGTACAATCTGATCTAAAGAAGGTAAATAATGAACATAAGGCAAAATTGGAATCTAGAACACAAACCCTCTCAAATGTCAGGGGCTTCTGGATTCAAACTCTGAGATCAGGATCTATTCCTACAGCTGTTATTGCAGTTAGATCCACAAACAGAATGGGCCTATTTGCCCATTTAGATGTATCCAAAATCTCAGCACAATCTCAGAAGACCTAACTCTCATGCAGTTTCAAACAAAAGCCATAGCCTAAACCTAAAGTCAATTCAGGCCTTGAAAACCAGAATGATAGCTGCTATGTAAAGCCCATAGATAGATACATCTAGATTCAAATACTGACTCCTCAATCCATCTTTTAAAAAAACTGCTCCTAATTCCCTGCCACACACAACTACGAGTTTGGCTTAAATTAATAACCATTCATGCTAACATTTTGCTTAGTTATGCAAGGTACTGAGGAGGTACCCAAAAGAGGTGTTCAGCACCCCACAAAATCAGGCCCATTATTGGCCAATTACATGAAATTATTCACAAATCAGTATTTTATCCACTTCTAAATCTCACTATACTTTCTGCAACAAAAAACTGAACAATAAGTGAACTCTGAACTAGATCTTCAGAGATTCTTCAGAGCATCACTTACTGTAGATTTGTGCCAAAAGCAAACAACATATGGCAAGAGGGAAACACCCTTTTTTAATCACAAAGGTTTTACATAGCAAGGATTTATACTGAAGTTTTTCTCAAACATGCAATTACGTCAGAGTTGAAGGTGAATGAAAGAAGAAAAGCAGCAGTTAATTCCACCACATTCTGACTCAAGACATTCCCAGAGGCGTTCCAACACTGCTATTGCAGCTACCTCTGTATCAAAATAAGGAAATAAAATAGCACTAACAGAAAAATATAACATTTAAGTTTGCAATTCTAATCCCTATTCTGTGAATAGAGAGAAAATCAGCAGCGTAATCTGCAACTTTGTTTAAAAATGGTTTTGTGCACAGAATAGCAAAGAATTTTGAAAGCTAGAAGAGTTCAAAAGACATGAACAGAAAATATTTTATAAAGCAATGAGCATTAGAAAAAGTTTGACTGCAAATGAGTTAGCCGATTATAAAAATCCTCCATCCTTTGGTTATTCATTCAATATACTAAGATGGATCAGTGAAAACAGAAAGTTATTACTTTTAACACTGAAGGCTGCAATTTCATTCCTTGAAGTAAAAAAGTACTACGTAAAAAAGAAAATTGTGTCTATTGACAGTTCCAGTAGAGGGAAATGCACCACCAGAGCTCATGTGGAGGAAAGGTAGTCTATGGAAAAATTCGTCTTGTGGTTACGGAACTGAACGTGGACTCTGAAGATGGGGGTTCAATTTCTATCTTCGGTACAAAGGTGCCCATGAGCTCCTGGGTAAATCACTTAACCTCTCTGTGCCTCAATTTCCAATTTGTAAAATCAGAGCTATTAATACTTCTTACCAAACAGGGATGTAGTGAAGATAAGTTAATTCATTTTTGTGAAGTGCTCAGACATTACAGTGATAGAGGCCAGAGAGAAAGATATCTGCAAGGGAGAGCAAACCATGGACACGAATGGAAGAATCTGGAGGAAAGTCTACAAGGAGAACCATACAGCTTTCCTCCTTACCACTTGGGAAAATTCACAGGATTTGGCCCATTCAGAAGCACACGTATCTTTCCCAACTCTGACAGTGCAATTATCTCAGATTTTTTTGAAGTGGTGAATGCCTATTAACTGGAATTGCAGTCTTAGAAGGAGATGCCTTGCTTTGCCTTGCCATCTGTTTATGGAACATCCTATTTTCACACTTGCTCAAAAATGAGTGTTCACCAATACTGTTTTTAAATTTGCCCACAAAAAAATCCAGGAGCAGTTTTTGCCTACAAAACATTTAAAGAATTTACTGAAACCACTTTTATATTACAGAATTATATAAAAGCAGAAGTTTATGTATTTTGGATATCTGCTAACTTAAAAAAAGGGTTTCTTAAATATAATTATTTGGCTTTTCGATCCAAGGTGTGTCCCCAGTTTTAGACTTGTCCTTTCAGCTGAAAAGAAATGAATATTTCCATTGAGCTACATATTGAGGAAGATTCCATGAGAAGAAAATGTTGCCAGTGCCTCAGCTTCCAAGAATATAGACTCAGCTGCAACCTTCAGTTATAAGCAGCTGATACTGTGGCCCTACTAAAAAGATGGAGAATTAAAACTGGAAACATTTTGAACAACTTTAAGCATTGAAATTTTGGAACATATTCTCTTGAGGTTTATTTCTCAGAGCTGTTGATTTTTTTTAACCTTTAATTTGAATTAAGAGTCCAACTGAAATAAGAATACATATACAGCTTACATACCCTTTATAGGGACACCACATTCAAAAAGTGTTGGCATTGGCTTGTTCTAAGAACTGCAATTTTCAGTTCATGAAGTTCTAACACTTAATGCTCCAAATGGTACATGTGCAAAAACAACAAATAAGGGTTTATATTCAGAGAGAAGCGATGGATTCACAGTTCAACTGAAATGAGTCTATTATTAGTGTCGAGCAAAATTTTTTGTCTGAAATTTTTTCAGCAAAATATGTGGAAACACCAAAACATTTTGTGAATTCATGTCAGTTTTGCTGAATTGTTTAGTTTGGAAAAAAAAAAACCTACACAAATTTTGGAAAGGTAAAAACATTTCATTTTGATATTTTTGAAATCAGGCATTTTGATTTTTTTGAATCAAAATTACTTAGAATCATGCTTCTAAATTTCCTTTAATTTTATTTTTAAAAATCCCAAACCTTTCAAAATGGTCAAAATTAAAAACAAACCATTTAGTTTCAGGTCAAATGAAACACTTAGTTCAACCTGATTTATTTATTTATTTATTTTAGTTTTTTGGTTTGACAAAAATTCTGGGAGGCAGAAAAGAGACTTTTTTTGGGTTGACCCAAAATTAATCCCCCTCCAGCCCTAATTTTTCAAAATTGTCAGCTAACAGAAAAATCCATTATTTGCCCAGCTCTATTATAGTGCAGCAGGTCTCTTCTGTGCCTCCCTTTTGTTACAGCTTTTGATTTGCAGCAACATTTTGTTAAATTCTTTAAAAAAGGATGCAGTAAATTTTGGGGTCCTGATTCTCCAGCTGCAGAATCTGAGTAATTCCCATTGACTAAAATGGGAGTTATGCATATACATTAGCCCTTCTATGAAAACTAAGCTAAACTAAGAATGGAGGGGTTGATGGCCACAATTGTCCGGCTATACTGAAAGAAGGACAGGAGACATTTGACATGGGTTTAATCAGGCCACAACTTTATTATTAGATGTCTGGGACTACCCAGCAGATAAGTGTACAGTGCAGGTAACCCTTATGTTTATTCCATAATTACCCGGGGGGCTTTTACTAGCTCCCCCTCTTTTTCCATCAAAGTCCCTCCAGCAAATCCATTGCCAGGACCTTACCATCCATCCCCACCTCATAGGAGGGTTACGGTGGGCTATAAAATGGGGGGGTTGGCTCCCTGCTGAACCAATCATAGGAGTCCCCAACTGACCCCCATTCGTTCCTTTAATGAACATCTCTTTTTAAGTCCTTTTCCAAGTCATTTATCCAGTCACTGTATACCCTTTCCTATGAAGTACCTGCAGTGCACATTGGCCCTACACTTAAATAATGAGTTGTGACATATGGCCCACCGCCCATCATGCCATGCATGAACAGAGCCCTTCCGGAAACCCGCTGTGGGGAAGGCAAAAAAAACCCAACTGGACTAAAGCCAATATGGTGGAAAGGAAAAAATTCCTTCCCAGCCCCCCTAAAAAAGGGACGACTAGCATAATGCTCACAGCAGGTGTTGAGCAAACCTGGTTTTACCACCTAAAAGGGAGAGAGGGTGGGCCCTGCCTCAGCCTTGGTCTGTGTAAAAAGGAAGGCTCCCAGCACCACGCTGCTCCTTGTCAAATCCTGCATTCCCAGGGGATAAGTCAGTGACCACTCTGCCCCTTTTGCAGCAGTTTTCATCTCCGCCCCTCTGCCTCACCCCTCCCCGCAGCCATAAAGCACTGTTCCCTATACTCGGCCAGACTAGCCAAAAAAAAAAAAAACTGCTTAAAGCTGCAGGGCGGTCATTCTCCCAGTTAAATAAAGTTGGGGGAAGGCAGTGAGAGTTCCCTTTTAAAAATATTGTCCTTTCAAGCTGTTGATCCATGGACTAAACAGATTACCGTTCCCATATTTGATTTTCATTTACAACTATTCACTTACTGATACCTTGCCATTATACAGGTACATATTCATAATTTTTCATTTTGATTTGAGCATGGATCCTGCTGTAAAGGGGACCTGATCCTCAGCTAGTGTAAATCTGCATAGTTCAGCTGGAGTCAATGGAATTACACTGATTTATACCAGCTGAGGATATGGCCCAGGATCTCTGCCAAAACATATTAATGTCCACATCTGTATTTTTTTATGAATCAGATCCTAAAAATTGCATATGTTTCCAATTTTAAAAGATGTATTCTACTCTAGTGCTTTTAGAAAATAAAAATGTTCTTGTATTGCATGAGACCAATTCTGCCCACAGTTATGCTGGTGTAAATCTGGAATAAATCCATTGAGTCTGATGGAGTGACTCATATTTACACTTACATAATTTAGAGCAAATTTGGTCCCATGGCTTTATTAGTACGAAAATTCAATGATTAAATCATTAATCATTTAACGCAAATTGCCATTCTTCTGACAAAGTCAAATTTAATTCTGACTCCAACATGCATACACTGTACTTGTAGCGCCTATTATGCCACATAAGCGACCTTTTAATTTTAGTAGGAAAAGAAATGTCTCTCATTTAACAAACATCCCTCTCAACTCAAAGGCTGTTTGTTTATTCTCTATTACAGCTATAAGAATTAAATTATGTCTTTAGGCTCCCGAGAAAAGAGTTTTCAACAGCAATATATACTTTGTATGTAAGTTTCTGAAATCAAAATTAATGTGACTCTAAAAGATCATTATTAAGATGTTGTTCATGCACAAAAATATGTAGTAGAATAGAGTTGTTACAACCATAACTTACAGTTTGAAATGTATAACTAAGTAGTATTGTGAAAAAACAACAACCCTCATGAACTACCAGAACTAAGGTGAAAGATTTTTTCTAGAAATCTACATACTTGTGGTCCAAGTGTTTTCAAGTTAAACTGTTGCATGCTAACTTCAATTTTCCTCTGACATACTAATATCCCTCTCATTCATTCCTGCTTGTCTCTTGTTTCTCTCTTATGTTCACAATTAGCTTTTGATATAAGTTTGAAGCTAAAAAAAATGTCCTACAGGGAACATAAACTGAATTAAATTATACTGAATCTGAGGTTTAACATTACTTCAGCTGACTGAAAAAAATGGTTTCTATGTATCATACTCTTTGCTTTGGAAAGGGGGAGTCTGTTTAAGATATGTCTTGTCCCATATATTGATGAGTCTCCTGGGAGCTCTTAAATTCTGGAGGCTGAAACCATCTGTTCACTCTAATACTGGGTACAGTGTAAACTTCCCCTCACTCTCAGTTATCATCAGCTTCATTGACCACTGACATAGTCATGTCTTCCCTAAGGGTTTATCACCACTGGAACTACTTCTGAGCAACATTTTTAAAACTGTAGTAAAATTCTTCACAGCAATTCTAAAAGATTAGATTTTTTTTACAATTAGACAAGTAACTAATTCTGAATCTAAATAAATGTGAAGGGATAACTAATATTTTCTGCTAACCCCAGTTCATTTTACTTATCTTTAGATCTACTTTATCTATATAATGAGATGCTATGGACCTGACTCATTGGACCACTCTGCTCCAGAGTGCATAAAGATACAGCTGAAACCACCCATATCTTCTCATTTAGTTCTATATTACCACTATCCAGGGGAGGTGGCCTCGGTTATGCGCAGTTGGTGGACAGTCCCTTGGGAATCATTGTTACCTAGCCTAGGTTAGGATAGCTCCCAGGTTGCTCTCAAGTACACTGAGAAAGAGCTCAGTAGAGAATATTGGAGTGGAACAATGCTGCAACAGAGAATCTTTGCCTTATAACTTCAGAAGCCCGGACAGAAATATTAATTATTGCCATGAATGGTATTCCCATTATAGCACTCAGCCACTTAAAAATGCACCAATGAACCACCTTAGCAGACATCAAGACATCATCCTCGCTTCGAGGGATTGCCAAAGAAGACCCATTATAATATTGCTTTGTAACAAAAACATATTTATTATTTCTATTTTTAATAGCAATAAGACATTCCACAGTGTTCATTTTTACTTGGATTATTACTCTTCTTAATTATTAAATTCACTTAGCCTTAGGCCTTATCCATCACACCAAGAGCCAAGACATGCTCTTATTGCCCAATGCTTTTGCCTAGTGTGATTCAAAATTTGAAAAGCTAAATCTTGGACAGTAGTCATTCCAGTTTATCGCTATAACATCTTAAATGAATTCTGACAAGAATATTACTTTAAAATCTTGCAATAAAGCCCAACAATCGTGCTAAATGCCAATCTCTTTTTATGCAAAATAAATTTATACAAGTTACTGGCTTTAAAAATACTATGCTTCCTGAATGGTACACTCAAGCTGATCAGTAGTCTTGTAACATATAGTTTCTTTCAGAAACTTATCACTATCCAGGTATAACATCCAATATCCACAACTTCAATATCACGATTAATACAAAATCTATATCTAAATAGAAATTGAAGAGAAGCCTCTTCTCATAAACTAGATCATCAGGGGCCTGATTCATCTACCTTACAGAATACAGGCTGCAGGCCACTTGGCAAAATGTTCCCTGCAGTCAAGCCACTGTCAACTCCTGTTCTGCTAGTATATCAAGATCTAGCTAGCATAACCTACACAGTGAGTGGAGCTAGTCAGGGAGACAGTGGGACCAAGCTAAGCTATCTAGGGCAACACCTGCTAGTAGAGCTCCTGTGGAGAACCCGTGAGAATTTAAAACAGTCTTCTCCCATTCTAATCCCTGAGGGAGGAAGATGGTAATGCCTCCTATACTACCTGATGTGAACACCTCTGCATGCAGAATGGGGTCAAACTGCATACTCTTGTGATCATATGGGTGAATCAAGCTCTTAGCTTTCTTCTTTCCTATGGCCATAGTGCATTATTATAATGTTTATTTATTTTTGTTATGTTTGAACTCAGTTTGTGGATTAAATAAAACACGTACATCCTTACAAAATGAACATCAGATGCCTTATTATTACTCACATTTACTTTCAAAAGCCTATTATCAAATGAATGTCCAATAAGTTATTTTTCCCTTAGGAAGTGGTCTATGTCATGAGGTTTTCACTTTATGATAACCTATCCCGAAGGTCCCACACTAAAACCATTATTCTTCTGCATCAGGAGGCCTGAATGGGATTAACTTTGAAATCACTTTGTATGTGAAACAGTCTCCCACCAGGGGTATGATTTGCTACCTTTGCAGCACTCCTAGCCTATGCTGACTTGGAAAGAAAGATCAAATATGATATTTATCAGTGCTCTGGAATATAACAATATGATATAAATTACACTGGCAACCGAACAAAAAAATCCAAGACTAAAACTTTGTTAAAACTGGAAATACATGTGAGCCTGAAAAGTAAACAAAAATCTGCTTTACATATTCAGGACAGAAGAAAATAATCTGACAAACAGTTGAGAACTGTGCTACTTGTAAATCACACAAGAAACTTATTGAAATAACATGCAACTTTAGCTGAACAGCACTTGCTAATTACTCACAGAACAACATGAAAACATCAAAAACCCAGACCTCTACTAAATTTTCATGTGAAACAGAACTAAAGTTTTGTTTTTTGTTTTTTTTTAAAGAACCCTTATTAGCAGAAGAGAGGAAACTGGGGCCAGAAGTAGTTAGAATATGTATGGTAGGTGCTGTTGCATTGTTACTATACTGTGTGTGTGTGTGTGCGCACGCGTGTGTACACATTATACACACGTATATTATATAAACACATGATGTAACATTTTAACTTGAATCAGAAAAAAAATGATTTTAATTATATTTTGATAAACAAGTTTGGTTTTGTTCAGATGCTGACTGGTACCACACTCTTCAGAATAATCATTTTATTTTACTACCCTTGGGTGTTAAATTTCGCTATGTGACGTGGAGTTTTAACATTTTCTTTTTTTAAAAAACACAAACCATTAAATAGGAATATCACTAATTCAATATCACCTTACAGTCATTAAGTACAACGAATACATACTTTCAATTAACAAGAAATTACTCTCATGAGGAAAATGTTTATTCTGGAGATGAGAGTCTCATCAAGTCAAGTCACTAAATCTTATACATCCATTTATAAAATTACAATTCATTCATGTATTTTTCCATTTTTTTGATGACAGATACCAGAACATTCAGAAAAATAATGTAGGCAACTTCAACAAGGGCTTGATCCTGCAAATCGTTACTCATGTGAGTAGTCCTTGCACCCATAAACTCTCCCACTGAAGTTAACAGAACTGTTCCAGTGAGTAAAGCGTCACTTACATTACAAATGTTTTGTACAGTTAAACCCCGGGGCCTGATTTTCATGTACATTAATGCCGCTTTATACTGCCAGAGTGGTGCAAAGTGCCCTTAGTTTAAATGAGAATCAAGCCCTGTGTCATAATCATAGGGCCACTGCCCTATTTTGTTAAATATAACTTACAAGGCAAGAACCTACAAGTGGCTACGCACTGAACACATAATTGACAAGTAATGACAATATAATACTCATAGTTGAAAATAATTAGCATAATAAGCTATATTTTTCTATTCTTAAACTTCCTGGACACAACCTAGGATGTCGCTTGTCATTTTATTTGAGTCAGAATGGAACTGTTGTATTAGAAGATTGCAACTTTCCTTACCAAGCATGTATTTCTCAATTTAAATTTTCACAAAAATATAATGTTTCATTTATTAGCATCACTTTTTCATGCACTTGAACATATCAGATTCCTATGGGATGCAATATCTAAACTGTGCCAAGTATTTTAAACAATGGATATTCATTTTTAATCTGAAAAAAAATTCTGAGTTCTTATATTGGCTTTCCCAGCTGACGTAACATGGCAGGTTAACTCCAGTTTAAAGTTTACTGCTAGAGGATGTCATTCTTATCTACTAGTGACAGGAATCCATTATTCACAGGAAATCCACAAGAGTGGATGCAAATTACTTGGAAAAGAGCACTTTGGACCTAAAAAATTAAACTGCTAGAAATTGAAAAAAACAAAAACTTATATTGGGCGAATCATCATGATTCCAAAAAATTGCACATTATTCTAATCCCCTATGGCACATAAGAGAACATCACATTGTTACATAGGCAAATTTCAAGACACACATCTCTGAATACAGTTGAAAATTAAAACATTAGACTGCAACTTGAAATAGATATAAAAGACGGTTTCTCACCCCTCAGAATAAAACTGGAACTTTCGTTTATAGGAATGGCTATGCCCATATACCCTCCTCATCATCCTGCGTGCCAGATATTAGGAGATGCACAGAGAAGATGTTAGCATTGGAATGAAAGAAGAAAAGGTTAGTTACCTTGGTGCATGTTAAGGTACAGTGATCTTGGCTATTAAAAGCATGAGTTACAAAGAAAATTTTGTGCACTTTTAAGCAGCAAAAGCAACTCAACAATAGTTTTCTGTATATCAGAGAATCTGCATCTATAGCAACCAGAATAAGAACAATGAAGTAAAACATTCTTCCCACCCAGTTAAAACTTTGTGTCAAAAGTGGATTATAAGATTAACTATTAAAAGATTATATATTTTTTTAAAAGCTGATTGTTTGCACGCGATGTGAATCCACGCTCACTGCAGAAACAGTTTAAACCTTGTAAGTAAGCAAAGAAGTAATTACTATAATCAAACAGATTCACATTCTGTAAGGTTAAATGATACAATAAAAACTGCTGAGGAATCAAAAATTTCTTTTCAGTGAAGTATACTTTTCTAACATATAATCAATCAAATATATTATTTAACCAAGCCTTAAATACCGTATATTTCTAGAATACTATAAGCCAGTTTCTTTGCTCTTTTACAGGTTATTATGGTAGGGTTTTTTGCTTGTCTCAGTAACAGTTGCTCATGGAATTTTCATAAACTCAAATTTAAAAAAAAATCATTATTTGGGATTCTGCTCTAACAAAAAAGGGTGTTCTGTCCATTTATTATAGGCTTGAGGTAAAAAGGTGCACCAGAAGAATGAAATGTTCCTCCCCTGAGTATGTTTATTTGCAGATTACAGTTTTTAGTATGTTCCTTAATCTCTCTACTCAGAGATACATATATATGAACACAGGCTACACTTGTCTCTGTGGACTTTCATCCTGAATGCAGGAGTTAGATATGTATGAATATTGGGAGGAAGATAAAACAAAAAATAATATATAATTTTACCTGGCCTTTTTTCTTACATGATACTCAGATACCTAGATAGACAGACAAATATATACCACGTACATGTAATATGTGTTTCATTTAATTTAACATTTCAGAACAAATAAAATCTTATAAGTTCTTATATTTTAAATCCACCCATTCATATTTTTAAAAAAAAGTGAAAATTTTCAATTTTATAACATTTAAAGCTAGCTGGTGTAATGTAAATTGCTGGCACTTAATTCAATCAAAAAATAAATGAAATGAGTGGCAATTAATTATGATTGAAACAGACAGGAATTTTAGCATGAAAATATACACTGCCAATATCACTACTGTTCCTAGTCCATTCTAGGAATTAAAAAAAGAGCTCCCAGATGTCAACTGTTATTAAAAACCAGATGTTAAGAAAGATGTCTTCCATGTTGCTGAATTAAGTAAAGAAATCTGACAGTCAAATATAAACTTAGCTATCATTTAACACAGAAGAAATGTGGGCAAATTCCTTTAAAGTTAACTTGGAATATTTCTTAGTTTTAAGGTTTGCACAGCTATAATAGGCAGTAAAGAAAGTGTAATGTCTGAATATTATTATTCTCAATGAAGGGCCAAATCTTGCACAACTCCCATTTGGCTTGATTCTCCTAGGTGACAAGATATGAATAGCTCCCACTGAATTCTATAGGAGTTACTCTTACTCAGGCCATTGACTTTAACTGAATAACTTATAAGTCTTCAGGAGTTTTGCTAGATTAAGGGCTGAGGAAAGACTACATGATTTCACTCACATAGAGTAGTTTGATCCTATTTCATTCACCCAGGAAACACACGTTATGTTAATCTTTGTTGGTATATTAAAAAAATAACTACAGAAATCAACAAAAATAGGGAACTCCATGTTTACAAAGAACTTTCCCTAACCACATGCAGCTGTTCTACTGTCTAGTCCAGGGGTGGGCAACGCAGGCTACACGTGGCCCGTCAGGGTAATCCGCTGGCGGGCCGTGAAACAGTTTGTTTACATTAACCATCCGCAGGCATGGTCACCCACCACTCCCAGTGGCTGCGGTTTGCCGTTCCCAGCCACTGGGAGCGGCGGGCGGCCAGGCCTGCAGACGGTAAATGTAAACAGACTGTGTCGCGGCCTGCCTTCAGATTACCTGACGGGCTGCGTGTGGCCCGCAGTTTGCCCACCACTGGTCTAGTCCATTGTTAATTTTTCAATAGGCAAATATTAATTTCTTCTTTAACTACTACATCTCTCAAAATTAAGAATTATAGCCCAAATTCTGTTCTGAGAATGCTGATGGACTTCAAAGGGAAATGTACCCATGTAACTGAGAACAAAAATTGGGACTTTCAATAAAGAAAAGAAAAGAAAAGAAAAGAAAAGAAAAGAAAAGAAAAGAAAAGAAAAGAAAAGGGATACAAACATGGAAAATGTTCACTTCATAACATGGAATTAAACTCCCATATTCTGCTCTCCCTATATGTGTGTCTCTCTTTTTGAAGTAGAGAAAGCAAAATTTGGAGAATGACCTCACCCAGAGCCAGCGCTAGACATAAGCAGACTAAGCAATTGATTAGGGCCCTGAGCAGCTCCAGGGGCCCCCTATTAATTATTAGTATTGGGGGGGATATTCCTGTGGGGCCCCCAAATGAGCTAATCCTGAAACACACCTCATCACACATTAAGCTGTGGGGGGCATTTTCTGGTTTGTTGGAAAATGTGTGCCCCTTTAAGGGCTAGAGAAATAAGGAGTGACTTTTTGCTGAAGCTGCAGACCAGGTCAGTGTGGGGATGCTGGGCCATCCCTGCAGGTTCATTCTGGAGCAGGAAAAGCCCTCTTTTACCTCAACCAGGCAGAGCAGCACCCACCCTCCCACCTCTGGGTTTTGCCAGAAGTTGCTGTGGGCATTGTGCTAGTTTCTCCTTTCTTGGGAGCCTGGGAAGGAACTTTTCTCTCACTGCCACATTGGCCAAGACAAAGTGTGTGTGTGTGTGGGGGGGTTGCCTTCCCCACAGCAGGCTCATCTTAGATCGGGTGAACACGGAATGGAAGTTAGGCTATGATGTTGCAACTTATTATGTAAATATGAGGCAGATGTCCAGTGCAGGTACTCCATAGGGAAGGGCTACAGTGATGAGATAAAATGGACTGGTAAAGGATCTAAAGGAAGTATTCTTTAAAGAAGAGGAAATGGGGGAAGGGGAGTTTCAGAACTCCTATGACTGGTATGGCAGGGAGCCAACTCCCCATATATATAGCCCCCCCCCTTAAGCCACATTCAAGGGGAGAGATGGTGAGGTTGCAGCAGGGCCAAATTAATCTTTTGTGGGCCCAAGCACCTTGACCATGGCCATGACCCCTGCTCTCCCCTAAGGCCCCACCTCCATTCAGCCTCTTTCCCCCGAGGCCCCACTCACGCTCCACCCTGAGGCCCCACTTCTGCTTGGCCTTTCTCCGTCCCCCAAGGCCTTGCCCGCCACTCACACAGGGGTCAGGGGATGGAGAGGAGTGAGCAGCAGGCGGGGCCTCAAAGGGAAGAGGCCAAATGGAGGTGGGGCCTCAGGGCAGAGCACAGGCAGACAATGACGGAGTTTGTGGTTTTATGAGACACCATAGTTGAACTATTTCTTCATATGAAAATTCCTTTCTCAGTGCTAAGGTAGCGTTGCAAAACTAAAACTACTGTACTGAGCTATTGTACAAAGGTATCATATATATTACACTTGCTCATTATGCATATTCCTTTCAACAGTATTGCATACACATCAATAGGAGAATAGGTCCACGGTGTAAACTATGTAAGAAATACCTGCGGGTTAAGAAACTCCACAAGATTCCACCTGTGTATTTTCCACTGCATAATATGATTGGTAAAATACATTTTTAATGTGGTTATAGAATGATTTCTATGGGCCAAATTTTACTCTTGGATTTATTCACATGACTACCACTGACTGCAATACAGAACTATTTGTACATGGTCTTATGTTAATAAAACCATATGTAGTTAGATTGAAACAGAAGTTTATTGTTACTGTATTCATTTGCCTTTTATGATTGTTTTCAAAATTATGCTATTCAACTTTTCTATTGAATTCACCATTATGTTTGTATCTTCCCCTTTTTGAATATTTTGGTTCTTTTCACAAGCTTTGTCTATCTGTTCAGTTTTAATATTAAAAAATATGGATGCCACATAACTCAGATTATCAACTGATTATCATGATCCTTTTAAAGAGTAAATTTATCCAAATCGTTTGGGGGATTTCAATCTGGGGGACATTTGACGAAGGTCTCATGCTGCCACTAGTAAAGAAGTGACTTCAGAACTATTAAAAATCTTTTCCTTTTGTAGATACTTGTAGGGCATGATCATGTTTTTTAATCTAACAGAAAAAGGCATAACAAGATCCAATGGCTGGAAGTTGAAGCTAGACAAATTCACACTAAACATAAGGCACCTTTTTTTTAAAACAGTGAAGAAAATTAAACAGCGGAACAATTTACCGTACCTAAGAATGTGGTGGATTCTCCATCATTTGCAGTCTTTAGATCAGGATTGAATATTTTTCTAAAAGAGTGGCATAAACTGAAACACAAATTATGGTCTTAATGCACCTGGGTGAGGTTCACTGCTCTGTGTTATACTGGAGATCAGACCAGTTGATCACAATGGCCCCTTCTGGATTTCAAATCTATGAATCTATCAATATTAATAAAATTCCTCTTTCATCTTTTTCTTTTTCTTGCATCTATTTTGTTGTGAGAACTCCTGTAACATGATCTTATTTTGTACATGTATTAATCAGCTTGGGAAAGTTAATTTAGTTAACACTATAATCTATTATGATGCACAAATGAGTCAAAAACTTTAGCTGGATTTTTATTTTTCTACCATTAAAAACATCAGACAAGTCTCAATTTACCTTATCTAAAAATCTACAATGACATTATTGTGACTTGATGTACAGCTTCTCTAGGAAATAAATTGAATACTACATCTCTACTTCCTACCCCACGCCCAGATAATGTACCGAAGACCACCAGTATTTAATGATCAAAGACATATGCCTACCATAATTGGGGCTCAATGTCCCCAATATCAACATCTCTGAAAAAACTATCTTCATTTATACATTATATTAACTTTTGTGTTAATACTCACAATATTAAATTATGGCTTCTATGGATAATTGTGATTGACTGACCTAAAAACATTTGGTGCGAGAGTGTGGTTCATACAACAGCTGAAAATATTTGTCCATTATCTGTCTCAGTGGAGCCTCCTCCCTATGGTTCCAATATCCTGATGGTTTAAGATCTAAAATTTTTGCCTTTGCTATTGTGCACTCTTTTTATCAGTTTCCTAGGATTACACTAAAGTGACAATCTCATTGTTAAAATAATTGTAAATCTTGGCCCTGGTAAATTTAACACAACTACACAGAGGATAGGGCTCATTGAGGGATATTAAAAGGAACTATTCACCATTGTCCACACAAATTATATACAAGATGTAATTTTTCACATCCCTGTAATACCTAATCACAACAGTTTGTGTTAAAAATGTGAGGACTGATTCTGTATTATATTACACCTTCTGTAATCATTTATGCTTGTGCAAAGTGGTGTAAAATGGTACCAAATCAAAACAGTAGCACTTTACACTCACCTTGTAATTCCTTTGCTTAGATATAAATGATTACCCAAAAGTTCAAGATATTGAAGAATCAGGATGACAGTGTTCATTGGTTTTGAAAGAAAAATATTCTACCATGAACTAGAGTTTGATAACTCAGTGAAGACAGATAAGTCAGTCCAAAAATGAGTCTATGATTCTTTGAAGCACACTGAGGTATATTGCCAGTCAACACATTCTTGATGTATTATGGTGCAAATTGAAATTTTAAAATGCCCCAACAGTCATTACTATCAGAGACTTGCACCAGAAAAAGCGTTAGTTTCTCTTGTCAGTGTGTACCATAGAGAGTCATTAATCTATGGATCTTTCAAACAATAAACCATAATCAAACAATTTTTGACTAATGTATGTGTATACATTAGCTGCTTTTCAAACCTTGATATTTCAGTTGGTTTATACATTTGAAAATGCTGAAAAGATACCAGCTTGCATTACAGATTAATGGCATCCAAAACATTAAATCAAAAGCAAGTTTTCAATTATACACATGCGAAAAAAGCATCTGAAATCCAACATATATCTTTATTTTTGAAGTGTTATTTACTAAAAATGGCTAATGATTGCATGCCAAGTACTTTTTGATAATCTATGTATAAATCTTTTAACTTGGCTTTATCACAACACTGCTGGCCGTTGAGATCAGTCTAATGCTGTTATGATGGCCTAATGATTCTGATCTAGTACCTACTGAAATTAATGGCAAATGACTCCAGTGTTGCCTGGTTAGGCCCTTAACTTGTTACGCTTGATGAGCGTGTACAAAATATATCTGTTATAATACTGAAGTGTATCTAAAAATAGATTTCACAACCATATTTCTCAGCTTCCAGATCTTTAAGGTCTATCTATCAACAGTAAAACTGTGGCAGCTGAATCTTAGATGAATGGAACTCTACTAAAGAAGGGATTAGAAAAGGGGTATCATGTTAGTCATGGCTAAAATAATATGTATGTGAATTTTGTAACACACCAGGTGACTGAAAATTATGAGCCCAAATGACTGTTGCTGTGCACATTGGGTACTCCTATACACAAGGGAGTGCAAATTGAATGTAATTTTTTTTTAAAGGCTCTCGTTATGATATGGTAGCATTTTTCACTCGCGTTGGTATAAACAGCTACAAAAAAGCGCAGAGCAAGAGTAAATCAGGCCTTAGGTGTCTGATTCAAAAGAGAGCCAAGAAATCCCTTCATGAAGCTATAATATTGCAAACAAGGTATTTTTTCATTAACAATGTTCTAGTATCTTTATAAAATTATTTATCTAAAATAAAATAATTCTAAAATAGTACCTGGGATAAAATCTCTTTCTAGATAAATGCTTTCACAACACATATAACAGAAGAACCCAGATGAGTTAAGCTTTTCTGACTTTCTTACTACAACAGAAAACCCTACCTGCAAAGGCTCATCACAGCTCCCTTTCATGTTGCATGCATGCAAAGCATTAATGTTGTAATGTGAAGTAAGTGAATGTGGTGATAACCTGCTCATCTCTTGAACTAGCTTTCTAAAGACTGATTTACAATCATATCTCCTTATTGTGTGTGGCTAGTGATGGTTCATTAAACATGTAACTACAAGCCCTGAGACATTGCAAACAACGATACTTACATATATTAATTCCCTCAGAGCTATTTCTATTTCCTTTGATGTACACATTTACTTGCTTTGTAATAAAAGGTCTTTAAATTACACCTTTTAAACTCAGGAAATCTTAAATATTTATAACAGCTCTGAGAATGTTTTATCTGTTAGTCACTTATAAGAAACTTGTAAGGTCAAATATATCTTAGGGCCCAATCCCACAAGCCTTCCGTACATAGAACGGCAGTTGATTTAAGTGAGAGTTCTGTGCATGAATGACATGCAGGACTGAGCCTGTAACTGGAAAATGGGAAGAGACTGGCTGTGAAGATTCATTTGCATCTCTGGTGAATAGAGCTTTGTGAGCTTCATATTATAGGGATCTTTTTTATACTCAGAAAGTTGAATACATCTTAAAAATTCCTTTAGCTTTACCTATGGGACTCTCAGATATATTTCAAATCTGTCCATGACAAAAGTGGTCACAATTAATAATGAGTCAGCGAGTTATAAGGAGGACCTTAAAATAAGTCCCATAATTTACCTATTTGTATATACTTAAGATGTACCCAAATACAATAAGTACAATGTGACCACTGACTTTATCACTCCCTTACTAACAATAATATGAATAAGATGTTTCACCATGTACTTATGTATTTTAAAGCTTTGTCACTAGATGAAGCCAAAATCCAAAGCTTCCTAAAAGAAGTGGTCCATGAAATCAGATTTGCATTGCAAAAATGTATAAACTCCTTTATAATGAAAGCCTATGACATGCTATCTCATGTAAATAACCAACATTAAAAGCATCAGATATGCAATTTTTGTTATCAAGTTACTGTAAATTACAGAATGGAATTTTTTTTTTGCCTCTTTCAGCTGCTTTAGGCTGTGATGGTGGCAGTTAATTTTTCTACTAAGCAATGTAAGATAAATGTAAACCTCTCTATGTAAGTACTGTATATCCTAATACACACACTCCTGGGAAGTGATGGGGAGAAGTTTCTACAGCTAAACATGATCTCAAGAAATTCTTCCATATGTGGAAAAGACTCCGCAAAGCTGACATATAAATATAGATATATATAAATATACACGCAGGACAGTATGTATACATTTATATCACATTCATTAAAACTCAAAACATAAAATAAATTTTTTTCTCTAAGCAAAGGATGGGTATAACGTTTCAATATACAGAGTCTATCTTCTGGAGGTAACATAGACAGTAAAACCTAACCTCTGCACTCCAACTTAGCTGCCAGAAAAAGTGCAACTTTAAGATGATTAAAAGGCATGTGAAAATTCATATTGCTGTAATAATTATAAATATAAGGCTAGGGATAACAACAGTAATAAATATTTCCCATTTACATAGGATTTTACTTGATTGAAGAGCTTACTAGACATCAATTAACACTGTGATATGAATATAAATGCAGCATTGTCAAATTAGAATAAACAAGGGATGAATCTGAGCTACAAAACAGAGATCCAGATCAGAAAGTTCATGGCTTTTTGGACGTAGGGTTTTCACCTAGGCTATTACAATATATAAAAGATCTACTGTGAAACTTCAGTATGAAACCAAATCCAAACTTCCTCAAAGTCTAAAGTATCGGTTCAGTCCCCGTTTTGGAATAAAGTAGATATTAGTGGCTATGTAAATATTAAAGGCAAGAATAGTCCTCTGCAGGTTCTCTGATCTGCAGTATGAAGTCATCATTAAGGCCTTGAGTCAGGAAGGCACGTAAGCACATGTTTAATTTTAAGCACATGACTAGTCTCATTGACTTCAATTTGTTAGTCTTTAAGGTGCCACAAGTACTCCTGTTCTTTTTGCGGATACAGACTAACATGGCTGCTACTCTGAAACCTGACTTCAGTTAGTTACTCAGTCAATGCCTAAGTCTTGACTTTTGACTTTATAAAGAAAATGAGAAATACAGTGGCTGCCACCAAAAGGTCAGCATTAGCTAACAGCTGCCACACAGTGATATACCAGTTTTCCTCCATGCCTGGAACAAAAAATAACCATGACAACTGTGTACTACATGATGCTGACCATGATAAAAGTTTTTATTGTATTTATCTTAATTAGGGTAAAATATCTTTTTAAAATCATAATAATTTTAAAATAAAATATTTGTAAAATAGACAGGATTGACTGTTTCATCTGAGCGATATTCTATTTTCCTCGCTACTATGACCACATGAACTGGAAGTTATTCACAGCATAATCGCCCTAAAGTGCATGTGCCCAGCAACATGTGAAAGTAAGGGGAAATACTATAAAACCTGAAATTACTTTCACCATCACTTTGCACTTCACTCTAGCACCTTTCATCTTTGCATCTCAAAGTGCATTACGGCATTAATTAATTAACACCAGCAATGTGTGGTATTAATTAATTTATTATTACTATTATTATTATACAGAATCCATGTTAAAGTTGTATCAGTGGTTTAGGTGTACTGTAGTTTAATGTTTTCCCAAAGTCAAACAATGAGTCAGTGTCTGGAGCGCATTGACACTGGCTTCCAAGGCTATGCACTAAACTGCTATACCACAGTAGCTCCTTCTTATATTAGAAGCTGAGTTGGTGCTTTCCTTATCAGCCCAATTTCTATTGTTTTTGTGATGTGTAAAAAATTTAGTTTTACATACTGATGAGTTTAGAAAGCAAGTTTTGGTTCTGATTGTGGCAAACTCTTGATCATGTTTTTCTTTTCCAGTCACAAACCAAAACCAGACCTAATTTAATTTGGGTTTTTGATTCACAACTTCTATTTTATACTTTTCAAATTACCATACTCACTTGATACATTAATAAGCTAAAACAATGACTAAAACAAGACTCTTGGCTAATCCCCTGTTCTTCCATAAATTTGTCATATTGAACCTGTTTTTTTACATCTCCGTCCATATACTTAGAAGCAGGGTAAAAGTTAGGTAAGAGAAAAGCACCTCTCACCATATTTGGTGGTTTGTTTTCTTTTTAAAGCCCCAGCTCCTAGAATCCTGTGATTATGTGAGAATCTCAGATTTCCTTTTAATAAGGTACATTTGTAATCCTCGTGGCTGCAGAGAAAATCATGAAAACATGACCAATGTGTACCCTAAAGGCCCTAAAACCAGAAGGCAAAGAAAAAACACCCAAAATATTACTTTTTAAAATCTCATGATTTTGTGTGGGTCAGAATAATAATTTTTTAATGCTTGGTATTAGCAACACTAACTAAGATCAGATTTCTTAGGTTTTGTTCCTGGCTCTGGGAGCAGACTGTCAGTAGAGAGAGAATATCACATTCCTTCTGAAAGGCAATGTGACAGAGTGGATGAAAATTGGGTCTGTAATGATGGAAACCTGTGTTCTATTCCCAGTTTAGCCTGAAGTGAGCTGGTACAGTCCCTATTACCTTAACTGTAAAATGGATGAATGACAGTTGCCTCCCTCTAAGGCAGGGATGTGATGCCTTAGTTAATAAGGGTTGTGAAGCAGACAGAAATATTATCAGCACTGAATGGAAGATCTAGAACTAGAACTCAGTCTGCTGGTCTGAAGCACCTTCCTCTAGACTACAAAGTGTTGGGAGGAGGAGAGTCTCTCAAGAAAAAGCTTCCTGGAGGTCTGTAATGCACTCTACATGGGGCTACCTATGTTACAGCCACTTGGAAACCGAAGCTAGCTCTGAATGCTTATTAAGGAGAATTTCACTTTGGGAGCAGATTACGTCAATGCTCCAGGATCTGCACTGACTGCCAATAAGTTTCCAGGTGGAATTTGAGTAAGTTGCCAACTCTCAAGCACAAGCTGAAGGGAAAGAATCAACGAATCTAAATACAAAGTTGCAGATTTAATTTGTTTGTTAACAGCCAATTCTGGATGAAAGATCTGAAAATTACAAATGCTGTACTGAGGTGTATTTATTTTACTTTATTGAACTTACTCAATACCAATAAATATGAGAGATTTTTGTGTCTGACACATACACTCACACAGGGGAGTATGGGAGAGTAAGAATATCCCTATTCCCTATGCAGCTTTCTTAGGGCTTCTCTATACATTGATCCAGACATATGAGGCTAAGCTGGAGCCGTGTACCTTTACTCCTTTCTCTCCCAAACAGATAGGCAGAAGGCGAGGGGAAGAGGGGCAGGGAGTAGGTAGAGACTTAGCTATTCTCCCTTAACACATCAGTCAGTGGATTTGATCAGGCTGAAGAGGAGGAGTATGCTATACCCACTAAAGAAGTCGTCTCCTTTGCCAGGAGTCACAATTCCTACACGGGGTTACTTCTGGGGCAGCACACCCACATGCTGCTCCTTACTCAGGGTGAGCTGAAAAGTCTCAATCTTGCCCTGACATAGCATCTATAATGTAAATATAATATGTAAAGTATAGCCTTAGCAAACAGCATCATGTGAAAAATGTGAGCGTGTTTATTCGTCTCCAAGGTGTGTGTATATGTTATCTACATATAGATTGATAACACACCCTCTCTCTTTATAGTAAGTATATGCACACACAGACATATATAAAGGGTGGAGAGGGCCTTACTCTCCCAAATATATGCCGAGGGGTGGAAAATCTTACTCTCTCATGCAAGCGCGAGCACACACTTTTTCATATATGCCACAAATAATATCAAAGTTTTCCAGAAAGATATGTCTATACAGTTAAACCCTGTTATCTCGACGGCCTAGGGGTTTGCCAAAAGCCATCGAGATAACCAATGATCGAGATAAACCCCTATCCACCCCCCCACCCCCTCCCTGCCCCCTTACCGCGCTGCCTGCACGTGGCTGGATCCGGCAAAGCGGAGCCGGGCGGACGGGCGGACGGGCAAGCAGAGCCGGCGGGCGGGCGGCAGGCGAAGCCGGGACCAGGTATGTGGGGCGGGGACGGGCAGGGACCAGGTATGCGGGCCGGGCGGGGGGGCGGGGACAGGCAGGGACCGGGTATGCGGGGGCGGGGAAGCGGGGACCGGCGGGCGGGGAAGCGGAGCCGGCGGCGGCGGGCGGCAGGAGAAGCCGGGACCAGGTATGTGGGGCGGGGACAGGCGGGGACGGGCAGGGACCAGGTATGCGGGCCGGGCGGGCGGGCGGGGACAGGCAGGGACCGGGTATGCGGGGCGGGGAAGCGGGGACCGGCGGGCGGGGAAGCGGAGCCGGCGGGCGGGCGGCAGGAGAAGCCGGGACCAGGTATGTGGGGCGGGGACGGGCGGGGACGGGCAGGGACCAGGTATGCGGGCCGGGCGGGCGGGCGGGGACAGGCAGGGACCGGGTATGCGGGGGCGGGGAAGCGGGGACCGGCGGGCGGGGAAGCGGAGCCGGCGGGCGGGCGGCAGGAGAAGCCGGGACCAGGTATGTGGGGCGGGGACGGGCGGGGACGGACAGGGACCAGGTATGCGGGCCGGGCGGGCGGGCGGGGACAGGCAGGGACCGGGTATGCGGGGGCGGGGAAGCGGGGACCGGCGGGCGGGGAAGCGGAGCCGGCGGGCGGGCGGCAGGAGAAGCCGGGACCAGGTATGTGGGGCGGGGACGGGCGGGGACGGGCAGGGACCAGGTATGCGGGCCGGGCGGGCGGGCGGGGACAGGCAGGGACCGGGTATGCGGGGGCGGGGAAGCGGGGACCGGCGGGCGGGGAAGCGGAGCCGGCGGGCGGGCGGCAGGAGAAGCCGGGACCAGGTATGTGGGGCGGGGACGGGTGGGGACGGGCAGGGACCGGGTATGCGGGGCCGGGCGGGCGGGCGGCGAAGCGAAGCCGGGCGGAGGGGCGGGCGGCAAAGCGGGGAGCCGGGCGGGCAGGCGGCAGGCAAAGCGGGGACCAGGTATGCGGGGACGGGCTGGCAGGGACGGGCAGGGACCGGGTATGCGGGGCCGGGCGGGCGGGGACGGGCAGGGACCGGGTATGCGGGGGTGGGCGGGTGGCTGGGGACGCGGGGAGCGGGCGGCTGGGGAACCGCGCGGCTGGAGAGCCAGGGAGCGGGTGGCTGGGGACGCGGGGAGCCGGGCTCGAGATATTAGGGTTGGGCAAATCGACATAACAGATGAGAAGCCCATAAGATAAAGAGGGAGTTTGGCGGTTCCACTTCTAAAACCTCGAGTTAATAGGATTGGCAAGTTAACCGAGGTCGACATAAATGGGTTCGACTGTATATATAAATACATGTATAAAACTAGCAACATTCAAAATCATCACTATCAACTCAATACAACGCAGACAAACATATTTTTCAAAGTTAATGCTGTGTGTATTTCAAATATCTTTTTTTCTGTCTAGAAGTTAGGCCTTATCTTTTGGAATTTCTGCTTAGTCTTCAAAATTGATAGACAACCTTGAAAGGGTAACTAGCAGTCCCCGTTAAGTGGCATATGTGATACAGTGTGCACCATCTTTTTCTTCTCATAAAATTAAAAGTATCCCCTGACCATTTACATGTTTATTTTTCCAGTTTATTCTGTGGTTTCACACCACTACCAGCATGTTGGATCATGGTCACCAAAAACCACACATCCCGAATTTTGTATGCAATATACTGTAGTGAATAGGAAATAAAGGTTTGCATAATAAAACCACATGACAATCAAACTGTAATAACAAAGAGTACTGTATGGAATGGCAAACAATAACAGATCACAGACAGAGAAAAATGATTCATAATTGAAAAATGTAAGCCTGGGCTATGATTAGTTCTCTCACATTCACAGCTAGCATGCTGTTCTGTTGGAGATTCTTTTGACAATGATTAGCTTATGGATCTATTCATTTGCTTGATGCATAATTAACCAACTGACGTGGTTTAACTGATGTACCATCAGTTTGCTATCTTGCTGGTTTGTTGATATATTCACCCTCCATTTTATTGTCACCTCCTGTTCTTCTGCTCCTTGACTGCATAATCTTCTCTCATTAGAGTCCTACCATTCTCATCACACCTCTTTTCTGACTCACTCATCCCCCTTACTTCCTGTCATCTCTATCACACATCCCTTCTTCACTTCCCTTTTACTGCTCCAAGTTCACCCACTCTACCCTCATCCCTCTGTCCCCTGCTCACACACAACTGCAAGTCCATATCTCACTTCTGCATCCTCTGTCAATTCCTCTCCTTGCCTCTGACATAATCTGCCCAGACACCAGATTCTCAAATCCCACAATCATCCCTGACACCATCTCTATTCCAGTGGCTGCCCCTTCAAACCTTATACCCATCTGCATCTTCATTACCTTCCTATGCTCCTTCTCTTGCTCACTGTGGAATACGTCTCACCCAAAGAGAGACGACTGCTATGCACAACCTCCTCATCTTGCCTTCCTTCTCTCTCTTCCTATCCACAGAAACCAGAATTTCTATTTCTATGCCATAGCTCTGCCTCAGTAGCTGCTCTTTTTTGGCTTCTTCTTCTTGTACCTTTCACTCCAAATATCAGATAGTGGCATCAGGCTACTACTCTCCTGTTCCCGCTGTTTACAACTCCTCCCATTCTCACTCATTCTCTCCCTCTGCATGCAGCTGTCATCACCTACTCTCCATCCACCTGCTTTGATTTTGACCTTGGCTTTCCGTCTTCTTCATCTAACATCCCTCAACTTTCACCTTGGGTGATTTCACCTTCCACATTGATGCTTGAGCCAATGAATTTTACTCTTACTGTTACTTCCTCTTGACATAGAACTCTGGATCAACTCTCCCATTCACTCAAATTGCCACTTCCTCAATCTTCTCTTCACCAAACACGGCTTATTTTTCTCACCTCTCACTGTCCAAGTTCTCTCTGACCAACTCTTGATTTCCTTCAACATCGCCTACCTGCCACCTATTTCTCCTTCTCAGTCCTTCTCCAGCCTCCACTACACCAACGTAATGACTTTTTTTACTGCTCATATGCCTTCTTCTCTGTTCCTTCTTCCCTCTTCTCTAATGACTCAGCTGTAAACCCTCTTCAGTCTCTCATTCTCTTTGGGTTCATTCCTCTCACAAACATGGTCTGCTCTATCCTCAAACACCTCAGCCCCACCTGGCTCTCCAATAAAGCCCAATTTCCCTTCATATCCAAACTCAATCAATGTGTCATCTACCATCACTGACCTAAGTTCCATTTGGATACCCCTCCACTCTGGCTTTCACTCTCTGAACTGAAACCTCTCACATTAAGGCTCCAAGTACTTTTTTCTCAGCCAAATCTTAAGGCTTCTACTCCATCTTCATCCTCGTGGACCTCTCTGCTTTCTTTACATTGCTGATCAATGTACTTCATGATATCTTATTCTCTTCCCAGGGCTTTCATTCTTCCAGTCTCTGCTAGTTCTCCTATCTCTCTCTGGCTGTTTCTTCAGCATCTCTCATCTCCATGGGAGGACCGTAGGGTTCCATCCTTGCCTTCTCCTCGTCTTCTTTTACATCCTTTCTTTGTGCAAACCCTTCTGCTCATATGGCTTCAATTACTGTCTTCATGCATGCCTCACAAATCTACCTTTCTACATCTGACCAGAATCCCTCAGTCCAATACTGCATCTCAGCCTCTCTCCTCCTATATGTTTCACCACTGACTTAAGCTTAACATGGTCCAAACTGAACTCCTTACCTTTCCTCTCACCTCTTCTCCTTCATTTTCTGTCACTATTGACAATACTACCATCCACACTGGCTGAAAATACTCAATTTCTTAACATTTGTATATTTCATGGTTGTTTTTACAAACCACACAATTTTTCATACAATTATTTAATTTGCCTGCCAAAATAAATGAACTACGAAATGTTATTGGAATAGATTTTGCATTCTCATACACCAGTGTAAATCAGGCGTAGAATCAGGCTCTCTTCCTCCTCCTGCTATAGACCCTGTGCCCTCCTCCTATGAATTTTCTTCTGTGCTCTCCTGTCTAGCTGTTCCCAGACCCTTCCTCCTGTTGCTGATGACTTCATCATGCTCTTCAACTCCTACTCGCTTCTTCCTAGTCTGAACATACTATTGCTTTGCCTCCCTCCTCCTTTGAGCAGCACCTGTGTCCTTCTTTCATACCAGCTGAGCCATTACACACATTGAATCTATTTCCCCATGTTAAGTATCCTCACACCTTCTTGTCAAACTGTCTGAAATGGGCTGTCTTGATTATCACTACAAAAGTTTTTTTCTCTTAATTAATTAGCCTCTTAGAGTTGGGTAGGGCAACTCCCACCTTTTCATGTTCTCTGTATGTGTGTGTGTGTGTATATATATATATATATATATATATATATGGAACATATAGTAAGGAGATATATATATATACCTTACTATATGTTCCATTCTATGCATCCGATGAAGTGGGCTGTGGCTCACAAAAGCTTATGCTCAAATAAATTTGTTAGTCTCTAAGGTGCCACATGAACTCCTGTTCTTTTTTCTAGTAAGTATGTCATTGCTTTGGTGTTCTGCAGAAGGGAATCAACAAAAGAGTTCAGGCTCTTATCAGACTCCCCAAAATGTAGCATTTAAATAACATTTTGGTAGGGACATGTTAATTCTTTAGCACCAGTGTGTCTGTAGAAAAATCTTACAAATCTATGTCTCCAATTTTAAATATTTATTTTTAAAGACCCCATTTTTTTTTACTGAATATAAAGTGTGTGAGACTTCTTTACAATGCAGCTTTTGACCTGCAGTCATATTGTGCAACCTACAAAATTGCAGCACTACCAGTGTGGGCTGTGCTCTTATCAAGTCTTACTGTGACTAAGCACAGCCCTGAGCAAAGGTTGGTGTCCTGTGTAAGCTGCCACCAACAGAGATGTAACCGGGTGGCACTGCGAGTCACAATTCCTCCCTCCCCTGCTTCCTTCTTGCTCCCTTGGAGGTAGCAATATTTATTTACTGCTTGGTAAATGGTTTGGAAAACTAGTCCCTGAGTATGTCACATAATCACTTAGCAGCAACTGCGTGGTGCAGGAGTAGTGAAATAACCATCCTATGAACAGACAAGAGGGCAGTATCATATGTGAAGATATTGCATCAAAAATATCCTAATCAATTCAGCCTACTTCTATGTATAGGCTCATCAGGGGAAGACAGAGGGCCATCAAGTGTCTAAAATATAATAGAACAAAGTGTTGTATTATTCTTTTCCAACATACTGAATATTTCACAAACCATCTCATCTAAAAACTGACACCCAGAAGCACAATAAGAGATGCTGCTGAGTTTTGCGTGTTGGTCCTCTGGCTCTCATCAATCCCACCCCACTGAGGTAGTTTCTTCTAATTAGTGGTGAGGAAAGGAGAAAAGGGGGGAGGAAGAGAACCAGAGGTAAAAGAAAATAAGAAGGAAAAGATTTTGCAGATAGCAAAAAAGAAAAACAATTATTTCAACAACACAATATAAAGGGAAAGAAATAAAAATTGTAATCCTTATAGTTTCACACAGTTAGGGTAAAATAAAATTTGGTAATAATACTGTAATATAAAAACAGGGGCTAAAATAGACAAGCTATTTTAAACCCAAGTATTCTGCAAACTGTTTAGCACTTTTCAATAAATTTCTCAGAAGTTCACTTCAAAGCCCCAAATCCTGCAAAGACTTTAGCATGTACATAACTTTATGCACATGCATAGTCCTATTAATTCCAGTGGAACTATTCGTATACAGAAAGTGATACATTAGCTTGAGTCCTTGCAGGATCAAGGCCTTAGCATTTCAGAAAACAAAAAGCCCTCAGTTTCTGTTTGAAAACACATCCATCTTAAACACAACAGAATCATAAAGTTTAATGTCATGGTATCCACTTTATGCAGATTGCTACAATCCAAGAGTACGGAGGCTGAACATTTGACACTTACCAATTATTTGCCTATTTACAGCAACATTAATTGCAGAAGCAGCATAAAAAAAACCTCCTAAAGACAAATTTTTGGGGTGACAATAAAATCACATTATATTATGTATTAAAATTATAGGCAAGGTGAGGTACATTGCCCTAGAAATTGTGCTAATATAAAATTAAAATGGAATCACATTTGAGTAATTTTGATTTACATTATTTTTTCACATTTTGTAAAATATTAACATTTTAATATTATTTTAAAATAAAAATATGCAAGTTTTGTTTATAATGAACAAGTTCTGATATTTGTAGAAGCGATTAGTGATTTAGGTGGTGGCTCAGTTTTGGTGACACACACTAATGGGTCCCAATTGTCAGAGGATAGTTACTCTGAAACAAAGGTCTCTTGAAGATGTTTCAAGTTGGGCACTCAAAGATTGAGGCCCTCCGGAATCACTAGTCATTTTTGAAAATCACTCTAAAGTATATCCCAAAACATTTACATTTTGTTTACTAAAGACAACCAAAACTGAGTTAATGCAATATTTGCCAATGAATGGTTTAAATTCAAAGATATTTTCATGGCCAGTTTAGGAACAACTGAACACAAGCTTATAATGGAAATGCTGACCAAGTCTTTGAATAGCAGTTATTCCAAAAAGCAAGTACCTAATAATGAAGTTACAGTAATTAAACAGCTCTTCAGTAACTTTCTATTTAAACAGTTGAATCGGGACTCTGCTTAAAAGCTTAAAGCAAAAGAAAAAGGAAGAGAGAGAAGAAAAATATTATAAGACAAACAGAAAGAGAAAGGAAAACGTTTAGATTCCCTGAGTGATGGAAATAAATACCAAAGCTATTAGTTTCAGTTCAAAAAGTGTATCACTTATATTGTTTATTATTTCTTTGGAAGATTTATTTTATCTTGAAATTTCAGAATGGTAAAAGGGTAAGTGTGAAGGTAAGAAAGGAGGTGACTGACCTGATCTGGAGAGGGTCGGTGATTTGAGTGCTGGGTCCTCCCAGGAGACCGGTGATGGTGGTGGTGGTGGTGGTGGTGGAAGTGGTGATGGTCATCATCATAGTTGTCTGCCATCAGTTTCATTCTGTTCTGTGTCTGAACAGGGAAAGGGAGAAAATTCCATTGATTGCCTGGTCTGTTCATTCCCTCTGAAGCACTTGGCATTGGCCATTTCAGAAGACAGGATACTCGGCTAGATGGACCTTTGGTCTAACCCAGTATGGCCACTCTTATGTTGTTAAGTGCTGGAACATATCGGTCAAATACAGTCACAGCAGGATCTACAGTATGGAACCTACAGTTCTCCTTTCATTCCAAAATCTAAAAATGTTATCATAAGTCAAATTCTAAGCGCTCAAGCCAAAGGTCTGCCAGCAGAAGACAAATGCAGGACTGGGGCCTAATTAAGGAAGGAAAGAAAGAAAATACAGTGGGACAGTCTTTGTTTCTACTGATACCTCTCCAACCCCACTAAAGTCACTGAGCCAAATATGGTGCCAATTAATGCCCCATGCAATCACACTGATTTCTACACAAATGGGATCACAGAGTGCAGAATTTGGCCCAGTAAATTCACTGGGTTTTAGGAGTGTAACAGAGAGCAAAATTTAGCCCAATACTTTTGTGTTTACTATTGTAAAATATGAGTTCCTGGCTATTTCTTTTTCAATGTGTTAAGTTTTACTGAATAATTGCAAGATCAGATTAAAAGGAATATAAGTTTTCATGCATACTAGCAATTACATTAGCATTCACAGTAACAATGATGAGCGGTTATGGTGAAAGCCTATTTTCGCCTATTTTCAGGGTTTAATTGTGAAGTTGTTTCTTTTACCAGGATCAGGCTGTTAAAACAATCAGGCATAAGAATCTGAAGATTGTATAATACACATACAGGCACAGCATGTTAATCAGTGAGAATAAGTTTTAACCAGATTCAGGTTATGAAAACAACTGAAAAGATTTGACATTTCAGTTATTGACTTCTAGAGATAATAAAATATAGTCGCCGCCAGGTAATAATAAATAAGACACTGCCTATGATCGCTATTACATTTTTTTCATATCATGTGACACTCAGAGCTCAACAATCCAGACTTTGCTGGGTCACACTAAAATATTTGTATTATGTAATTTCCCAATCATGCAAACACTTACAACTGGACAGAATACATACTACTGTCAGTAGTCATTATTTAAAATAATTTCAGCCATGCTTGATACGTTGTAATCAAGAAAAAACAACAAGGAGTCCTTGTGGCACCTTAGAGACGAACAAATTTATTTGGGCATAAGCTTTTGTGGGCTAGAACCAAAAGATTATCTACCTGCACCTGACAAACCCATGAACAAATTTCAGTCATTTTCGAAGTCCTTACCCAGAGTTTGTTGGAGCAATTAGATGAGGGTGCAATTAATATAATTTAGATGTCAGAATAGTATGATAGGAATCTGCACCCATGTAGTTTTAGTATTAAACAATCCAATACAAACTTGAGTTGAAATACTGTTTGGAACCCTGACAGCAGGACTGTCTGGCTATGTAGACCCCCTCCTCAGGCCCTACACTACCAGCACTCCTAGCTATCTTTGGGACACCACTGACTTCCTGAGGAAACTACAATCCATTGGTAATCTTCCTGAAAACACCATCCTAGCCATTATGGATGTAGAAGCTCTCTACACCAACATTCCAAACAAAGATGGACTACAAGCCATCAGGAACAGTATCTCCGATAAGGTCACGGCAAACCTAGTGGCAGAACTTTGTGACTTTGTCCTCACCCATAACTATTTTCACATTTGGGGACAACGTATACCTTTAAATCAGTGGCACTGCTATGGGTACCCGCATGGTCCCACAGTATGCCAACATTTTTATGGCTGACTTAGAACAACATTTCCTCAGCTCTCGTCCCCTAACGCCCCTGCTCTACTTGTGCTACACTGATGACATCTTCATCATCTGGACCCATGGAAAAGAAGCCCTTGAGGAGTTCCACCATGATTTCAACAATTTCCACCCCACCATCAACCTCAGCCTGGACCAATCCACAGAAGAGATCCAGTTCCTGGACACTACAGTGCTAATAAGCGATGGTCACATAAACACCACGCTATACAGGAAACTTACTGACCACTATACTTACCCACATGCCTCCAGCTTTCATCCAGACCACACCACACGATCCATTGTCTACAGCCAAGCTCTATGACACAATCGCATTTGCTCCAATCCCTCAGACAGAGACAAACACCTACAAGATCTCTATCAAGTGTTCTTACAACTACAATATCCACCTTCTGAAGTGAAGAAACAGATTGACAGAGCCAGAAGAGTACCCAGAAGTCACCTACTACAGGACAGACCCGACAAAGAAAATAACAGAACGCCACTAGACGTTACCTTCAGCCCCCAACTAAAACCTCTCCAGCGCATCATCAAGGATTTACAACCTATCCTGAAGGATGATCCATCACTCTCACAGATCTTGGGAGACAGACGAGTCCTTGCTTACAGACCTGAAGCAAATAGTCACCAGCAACCACAGACCACACAACAAAAACACTAACCCAGGAACCATCCTTGCAACAAAGCCCATTGCCAACTCTGTCCACATATCTATTCAGGGGACACCATCATAGAACCTAATCACATGAGCCACACTATCAGAGGCTCGTTCACCTGCACATCTACCAATGTGATACATGCCATCATGTGCCAGCAATGTCCTTCTGCCATGTACATTGGCCAAACCGGACAGTCTCTACATAAAAGAATAAATGGACACAAATCAGATGTCAAGAATTATAACATTCAAAAACCAGTCGGAGAACACTTCAATCTCCCTGGTCATTCGATTACAGACCTAAAAGTCACAATATTACAACAAAAGAACTTTAAAAACAGACTCCAACGAGAGACTGCTGAATTGGAATTAATTTGCAAAATGGACACCATTAAATTAGGCTTGAATAAAGATTGGGAGTGGATGGGTCATTACACAGAATAAAATTATTTTCCCATGTTTATTTCCCCCCCACACACTGTTCCTCACAACTTCTTGTCAACTGCTGCAAATGGACCATTTTGATTACCACTACAAAAAGTTTTTTTCTCTCCTGCTGGTAATAAATCACCTTAACTGATCACTCTCATTAGAGTATGTATGGTAACACCCATTGTTTCATGTTTTCTGTGTGTGTGTATATATATATCTTCCTACTGTATTGCATCTGATGAAGTGAGCAGTAGCCCACAAAAGCTTATGCTCAAATAAATTTGTTAGTCTCTAAGGTGCCACAAGTACTCCTCTTCTTTTTATTTGGAAACATTTCATTCTTAAATATGAAAATTAATGCTTGCCATTAAATTCACCAAATTTTGCAATGTTTTTAAGCTAGAAAAGCAAGAGGTTTGTAAAATAAATAACTATTTTGCTGTAGAAAGGCACAGTATGGGGGACATTGTGAATTATAGAGATCATTGAAAAAAGAGATGTCATATTTGCACTTACTATAAAAACATATACTACAGCAGAGCTCCCCAGTAGGATTGTGTCCACTGGGTTGTGATGAGGGGGAGAGGAGATAGGTGCCCCCTGTAGATGAACTCTGTTACCTCAAGTGAAATACCACAAAACACCCACAGGCAGTGCAGGAGCAGCCAGAGGTAAGATGCATAAAACCTATTGGAAAACACTTGGCAAATATTTAGCCACTATCAATATTTTTATAGTATTTCAGGAGCAATAAAATGTTAAAAAAGGGATCATCTCAGTGTTTCACATAATTAATTCCTCCAAAGGCCAGATGGAAGAGTAATTGGAACAATGCCCCATCCTTGTAATCAAATACATTGCCACATGCTAAGTCCCTGACAAACCCATATTTTCCATTTTGTTTCAAAAGAATTGATCTTCCATTTCCTTTTAAAACAATGGAAGAATGAACAGCAAAAATGACTGAATACCAGAGCTGGTTGAGAAACAAAGTTTCAATTTTGTGGGAAACGATGTGATTTCTAAATTGGTTTTGTACTGAATAGAACAAATGTCAAATGCAGAAATTCCCCATAAGATTTTTTTTGTGCAAAATTTTGTTTTGGGACAATCAAAACATTTTGTTTCAATTTTGACTTTTTAAATGTTAATATTTTATTTTGTACTAATTTTTATTTTATTTTCTATTTTAAATTCATTTTATAAATATAAAAATGTATAACATAAAAACATAAAATAAAAATAATCAAAAACCCACAAAATAAAATTTTCAACATGAAATGTTCACAGAATGTTTTGACTTCAACAAATCAGTATTTTTAGATCAAAAATATTCCACTGGAAAATGTTTGATCAGCTCTACTGAAAATCAGTATGAGTAATGCAGAGGGAGCAGGTGAGATGGAGGAAGAGTGAGGTGGCCTGTTGTTTAGGAGAAAATATGAAGTAACAGAGGGTGGCAAAAGGGAGCAACAGTTGAACATGCACCCACTGGCTTCACAAGCGCAGCCACTCGAGTCTACAAAGAACAGAGCACTTATGAAGGTAGAAAATTTGGAAGCTACTACCAGCAAACTTATCTCAAAGAAAAATCTATGGAGTGGCCCAGGGGTACCCAAAATTTAGACAGGTTTTGTGGTGAAGCTTCTGTGAATCTGTCAGAGATGGGAGTACAATTAATTTTCTGTCTTTTCCCCCTGCCCTTTGTGCACTAAAGTAAATACCTACAAATTGAAATTGAACAAAATACTAATTAAAAACATATCCTTGATATCTGTTGCATCTTTAAGTTAATTACTGCAATAAATGAACCTACATCCAGACTCTTGTTTCAAGGGGAAGAGGTATAGGAAAGGAAACCTCTAAATAGGACAATGGTCTAAGATCTGTAGAGGGTCTTCATTTACAACTGCTCTTACATTTGGATTAGACTTCCTGCTAAATAATGGAAATGGGTTCCAGTCTTTTATCTTTGGGCCTTCTCTGTATCTGAAGCAATGGCAGCATGAGTTGCACAGGTGTCATACTGATATTAGATGGTGCTCCATGCCTGATACTCACCCAAGTCCCCTTGTAAGGTATGTGAAAGCTGCAGAGAGGATGTTATATCCTGTTATTCTACACTGACAAAAGCTTGTCTCTCTCACCAACAGACATTAGTCTAATATAATATATTACCTCAACCATCTTGTTTCTCTAATATCCTGGGCTGCAACAACACTGCATACTTTGAAAAAAGACATTTAATAACCGAGTTACAACTTACTACTATGATGTATATTTGGAATAGGAAATAATGTTGCTATCTCCAGTAGTGCAGTGTGGAAACTAGGAGTCAAAGGTTGTTGGGTTTTTTTAATGTCAGTCAACAAGGATAACAATGTAGGCACAAGACAACAGGTAGAGAAAGGAGAGTCAACAGCTGACATTTTAAACCGAGACAAGCAGCTCTAGATTATACCTGTGCTACAAGTGTTAGATGGTTCCCGCTAAAAAGCGTACACAATGGACATGTAAAACAAATTCATATAGCAGAGACATATTGAGCAGGCTTTATCGGATGATGAAGCTGAAAGTTCAGCCCTGCTCAGACAGGTGGGTGAGATACATTTGTGACAGAACTTTTCCATCCTAGAACTATCTCCATCATTGGTGTCATAAAATATTTTCATACCTGCTTATTCCATACTGGCACCTGATTCTTTTTAGACCTTTATTTTGCCTATCAACATTCTACTTGCAGTGTACCTCAAAACATTCAATGTGAGTTGACACCTCTCAATCATTATCCTGTGCTAAGAAAGGATTTGCAGTAGTGTACCCTCATTTTCTACTTAACAACATTAATAGAACATTCCTAATACATGGAAGGAAAATATTATATGTATTTTCATTAAATGTCCGGAATCATTTAATAACATGGAATGGCTGCAGGTATCTTAAATCTGTGTGTTTACTAGAAACAGAATATAGAAAGAGTTTGTGCTGACCTGTAGCTGTGAGCTCATTTGTTTATGTTCTAAACTTAATAAGAAGAGGGGAAGAGACCCTGTGTCAGTATCTTTCTCATCAGCATAGCACTGAATGTTTTCTGTACAATTAGGGCCATTCTTCTTCCTCCACACTGGATAAGGGGAGAGAAGCATATGACTGTGGGTACTTATGCAGGAGTTCCTTCTAATTTTACCAGAGGATCAACTCTCTCTGAATTATTGGTAGATTGTTTGCATTTATATTCAAGAAGGAAGGCCTTTTTCACAAGGGTGAAAAAGTTGGAGAACAAACTGACAAATAATAACCCAGTTACTGTAAACACTGTAATATCTTTCCCCTTTGGGGAAGCTCCTAAGATTTTATTAGTTTATTTTCTTATCAATGAACAGCCTTAAATTTCCTACCTTTCAACTGTATCCCATAAAAGAATGCAAAAGCTAAACAAGATGATATATGCAATCCTAAAAGTGTCTCCTGTAATGAGGTGCTGGGGATTAGAAGTGTCCTGGGATAAGAACTGTAAATGAATGATGTAATCTTTCTAATTTGGTGCTGAAATATAAATAAACCACTTCTAATGTTTCTTTTTTGTGAATGCCGTATTGCAATAAAAATATGTACAAAGCAACTGTGAATGCTAAAGGAAGCTTCCTTTAATTTGTCTACACTGGGTGCAAAGTAGTAAGAAGTGTGAAACAGAGATGAAAAAAAATCATGTTTTGATCAGACACCCTAAACCTTTTTAAAAAAAATCTTGCTTTTAACTGGCCTCTTAAAAATGGCACCAAATTCTGGTAAAATATGTTTTGGTTGGTTAGTCCTCTGCAGTAATAAGTTAAAATGAACATTTTAAGATTAAATTTTTTTCACTTGAGCTACCATTAAAAAATACAGTGCTTCTGTACTAAACTCTATTTTCCTTAGGATATTTCTTACAATTTAAGAATGAGATTTTTTGTGATCTTTAAAACATTTTATAAATACAAGTCCTTTTTGGAAAAAAGTAAACACAGTGAGGAAATATAGTAGAGGGATATAACAATCTTTTCCAGCCATTTCTAAAAAGCACAATACTCTGTACCCCTTGCATCTGACGAAGTGAGTATTCACCCATGAAAGCTTATGCTCCAATACATCTGTTAGTCTATAAAGTGCCACAGGACTCTTTGTTGCTTAATACTCTGTATTTTACTGCTGGCTGTTTCACTTGCAAACTCTTTTAATGTTTGGTAAGCTTTGAAATGTCAGGTATATTTTTATTCCAGGAAGAAATTAATTAACCAGATTGCAATTTATGCAGATACCTCAGGGCTTCATACTTACACATGCAAAAAATACTATTGGATTTTTATTGACCATATGTGTTTAGAGCCTAGGTTTAGCTGAAAGACAGCACCTCCAACAGCACAGTGTCCCAAGACAACATGATGGAACATTGGTTAAGTACTGACTTAGAGGGAAGAGTGCCACCTACTGACTTGGCAGTACCATCACTTCCTGCAGCATCTTAAATTTACTTGAAGATTTCCCATCCAAGCGCTTGCTAAATGTTTTCTATTTAGCTTGTGACACTACAGTACATCAGAACCTGCAGTTTTAATTTAAAATATTGGAGTATCTTAATCTTAGAACATGTATAGTTCAGTACAATCTATGTGGGTGTTTAAAATGTGTCAACTTCAAGTCTGCACCACTTGTGGCTTTGTAACTATTATTTCATAGCTATTAAAGGACAGTTTTTGAATATGTAATATTTACATTTTCCTCTCAAACTGTTTTAAATAGAGCAGGATAGGGTCTTAAAACACAATTACAACTGCCAATTATTCCAGTAGCCAAAAGCTAGTATGTTTTGTGTCTAATATATCTTTACATATTTGCTCTATATATTTTGTAAATGATGCCACAGTATCAAATATTGTCCTATCTTCATTTTACTAACTCCCACTTATTCTGTAATTCCACAAATAAAAAACTAGTCCAACACATGCAGTCTTTAAGTAAAGACTGGATATCTTTTTAGAAGATATACAATAGCTCAAACAGAAGTTTAATTGCAGATATACAATAGCTCAAACGGGTTTAATGCAAAAATTACTAGGTGAGGTTCTTTGGCGTGTGCTATTCCATAGTTCAGACTAGATGAGGATACTGGTCCCTTCTGACCATTAAATCTATGACAACTCCAATGCAAAATCCTGGATATCTAGGTATCATTTTAGTAATGTATGTTATTTACTTCAAATTCTAAAACAAAAAAGGATTGATCTAAATTTCTAAATGCATAGCTTCACTTAAAATTATATGTGATATTATGGCAACAAAGAAAGGAACACAATAAGCCTTGCTTCTTAGACATAGTTAATAATAATAAAATAACAAATAAGCCAATATACCATTCCACCTCGGGCCTTATCCCACCCTACCCGTTATAATCACACCCTCTCCAGAAGACTAAGAAAATAGATGAGCCTTACAATTTGCCCTGAAGATCAATATATTTGCATTGTTTTCAATCAAGAATGAGGGAATAAATTCCAAAGGTTGAGAGGCAAGAATGCAGACTGTCCTTTTGGCTCCTACCTCTCTTTTATACTGAAGTAGCTTCAGTTTCAACATCTCCACTTACCACCCCTGTGGCAGTATGGCACAGGGAAAGAGAGAATCTTTCAAGTAGCCAGAACCCATGCCAATTAGGGCTTTACAGATGAAAAACACCACCATATATCCTATCTGGAAACCCAATGGTGTCTTTGGCTCCTAGTAAGACTCTCACAAAGTGGGCAGCAGCATCCAATGCTAGTTTCAGCTTCTCAGTAGACTTGCACCCCAGAATAAGGTGCTATAGAAGTGCAAAACATAATTATTGTTACATTTTTATTGCATAGTGTATTGCTGATCCTATACTATCCACATCAAATCATTTACTTATATTAATTCTAGTTTCTTATGTTAAAAGTGTTACCTACTGATATTACTCACACTAGCTTTATACAATTGAATATTTTCTTATGATATTGTTTAGAGTATTTATATTTATAATGAAAATAGATGAAAAGCCTGATCATACAAAATGCAATATATTAATTAAATGTATCTCCTATAAAGATAACTAGTTTTAGCCTGAACAATATAAACTTGCCAAAACTGTTTACTCTTAAGAAGTTAATAATTTATTGAGTAAATACAGTGGTGGGTGCATCCCTTCTGTGATATGGTTATGTAATAAATGAATGAAAGAGAAATTAAAAGCAGCTAACATCAAGATACATAAGTATAATAATCTTTAAGGCTTGAAGCAATTATCTTTGATCATTCAACATTGCTGAGTTTCCAAAGTCACACATAGTGGGGGTAACTGAAATTTCACCCATTTACTAAAGAATTTATGATTAGCCTCTAAAGGAAAACTGACAGATATTTCATGTCCTCCTAAGATTCAGTGGCATTTAAGCAAGGATCTACTGAAACGAAATGAAAGTCCTTGATTGACTGGTAATAGGCTCAATAGCTTAACAGCAATCTGTAGCTGTAAAACTGTAATATTAAAACTGTCTTAAAAAAAATATTTTAGCAAAGTAGCAATAGGGAACTATGCTTTGATCAGTCATCTGGATCAAGTTAACAATAAAACTCTCACAAATGTGGTTTAAATGAAGAAAAAAATAGTAAGATTTGTTGCTAAGGGATATATAGAGATAATATAGTTCAATAGCTATTACTTACCTTTGGATTTTCTCCCCCATCTCTCCTCACCAAATGGAATTTGAAATATTTTCAGAATATTCCCCTACTATAGCTTATTTCTTTTATGTAAGGTGGTGAGGAGATAGATATAAAGTCTACTGCTACGCTGCAGGCAATGCGAGCTGACGATTAAAACAAGGAGTTGGAAATCTGGACACATGCATTCTAGTTCCGATGGACTTGTGTGACTTTGGGCAAGTTACAAAATCTTTGTTCTGTGGATGCTAATACAGACAGGGATCCTGATATTTACTCACTTTCCTAAAGTACTTTGAGAACTTCACATGACAAGTGCTATAAAAGTGCAAAGTATTATTCTTATTGATTTATTATTAGTAATTTAGTCCTTTTTATTTAAGAAATTAATTTTGGAAAACAAGTGACATCCCTTTTAGCTTTGAAATCCCCTATATAAGAACTGAAATAAGATACTTTACAGTACATAGCTCAAATAAAGAATCAAAATATTTCCAGAATTTGTATAGATCAATGAGACCAGTTCAGATCTAGTGTATGTAAATGCAACACCAATTGCTTTTTCAGTACTACTTGCACTGAGAACTCGAGGACTAAATTTGGTGGGATAACCATTAAAAAGTTTTCCTAAACAAGTCAACTAAATCCAACACTTGTCATCTCCAAATAAAATCAAGTATTTTGTCTTAGAACAGCATTTTTACACATACATTGTAAACTGCTATCAACTGCAGACAAGTGAAGAATCTCAAATGCTTCTTGTTTGTGCGAGACGCAGAAAACCTTAACTGCCTATTGGAAGACACTGCTGTAACTGATTTGTAGCCTGACAAAGTTACATTTAATTAAATACTGGACAATACAAATATAAATTTCCATTACTCCTGAATTAAAACTATGAAAATACTTTGTGATATAGTTATGACTTTTTTAATGAACATTATGGTGACTTCTAAAGATTAGTGAAGTGACAATAGCAGGCATTTAAGATGGTTTCTGCAGAGCCTGAGCTTCCAAACATTTGGCAAAACAGAAGTCCAAATTCTTATTTTTAGTTTACTTTTTGGCAAGTTTCTACTTATTTGTTTCACTTTGCTGCTTCCTCACCATTTAGTCTTGTGAGTTTCTGGAATCAAAATTGGTAACTTCAAACTTCAGTTGACAGGCCCTGCAAACATGTTCAACCTAACTGCCATTTATCTTCAGATCCTGAACCATTTAATTTTGAATATATTATCACTGATTAGAGAGCTCCGTCTCCCCAGATAAGTGCTCTGTCACTGAGACAATCAAATACTAGGTTTAATTTACCAGCTAGATATGACACTTAAGCATGAGTTAAGCTGAGTCTTGTGGCTTTGGTAATTTTTTTGTTTAACCTTCCAATTGTAGTTATGGATTCTTTGAATGTGGATTCATTGGTTATGAATGCACCTTGGCTAAAGCAACACAAATATCCTTGAAAAGCTATGAAAATTCTTTTGAGACATCTTTCAATTCTAAACTGTTGATTTTTTTCCTGTTTATAACAACATACTCCTTGGATCAACAGATGACTCAGAATAAAACCTTAATCCCTAAAATGCCATCAGCAGTACGCCTTCAGAAAATAACTCAGCCAAAGGGACTTTCTTGAACTGAACGTGGCAATTCCTCCCTTGTCAAGAGAAAGGATTGCCTAATGGTATGGGCTATGAATATTATGATATCCATGGAATCAGGCAACTGAATTCCACTAAGAAAATTTTTAACAGGAGCCAAAAATGAACATTAGCCCCAAAACACCAGGATTGAGATTTGCAAGGCTAGGAGATTTGGAAATAAAAAAAGCCGATGAAAATTAATGAGTGATACGTGTCAAAATCTTCTTGTTAGCTTTAAAAATCTCGACGTAGATCTATAAAAGGCATCATGAAATTCAAAAGGACGAAGAACTGACATTTAGGGGAGATAACCTATATAGTACCTTTGCTGGCATGGTAAACATCTTTACAATTCCCTCATACTTTTATCTACTTATTACAGAATTGCTAGTAATTAAAGCAGGGATCCAATCTCTTTTCTATATATGAACAATAAAGTGTGTCCTCCCCAAAGTTACAGCACCTACTCTTTGAGTATAAACTGAATTTTCTGAGAATTTTACAAGCAAATCTAGTAACCGTTTATAACTTAAACAATTTTTAAAAAGGGCCTTTATGAAATGTAGCATCTGTCAGTCTTTCCTTTCTCCCGAATGACAGAGACCCTTCAAATCTCCATATAATGAACATTAATTCCAATCTTATGTATTAGCTTAATTACAACTAATATCTTTAAATATTGTTTTATTTAAATATTTATTTAAATATTTAAAGTTGGCTAACTTATTAATGTTTATAGTTAATTATTGTTCTATTTAACTGTTATGCTTATACAGGCTACAGACCTCAGGTCATCTCACATAACTCTTAAGTGGTGCCATTGTAACAGAAGTAATTCAACCAATCACCATCCTTCATCTTTCAGAGTAGCAGCCGTGTTAGTCTGTATCCGCAAAAAGAACAGGAGTACTTGTGGCACCTTAAAGACTAACAAATTTATTGTAGCATGAGCTTTCGTGAGCTATAGCTCACTTCTTCGGATGCATAGAATGGAACACACAGAGAGGAGATATTTATACATACAGAGAACATGAAAAGGTGGAAGTATGCATAACAACAGGAAAAGTCTAATCAATTGAGATGAGCTCTTATCAGCAGGAGGAAAAAAAACTTTTTGAAGTGATAATTAAGATGGCCAATAGAAGGTGTGAGGAGAACTTAACATAGGGAAAAAGATTCAATTAGTGTAATGACCCAACCATTCCCAGTCTTTGTTTAGGCCAGAGTTAATTGTATCTAATTTGCATATTAATTCGAGTTCAGCAGTTTCTCTTTGGAGTCTGTTTTTGAAGTTTTTTTGTTGCAAAATTGCCACCTTCAAGTCTGTCACTGAGTGGTTAGAGAGGCTGAAGTGTTCTCCCACTGGTTTTTGAATGTTATGATTCCTGATGTCAGATTTGTGTCCATTTATTCTTTTGCGTAGAGACTGTCCGGTTTGGCCAATGTACATGGCAGAGGGGCATTGCTGGCACATGATGGCATATATCACATTGGTAGATGTGCAGGTGTACGAGCCCCTGATGGCGTGTCTGATGTGATTAGGTCCTATGATGGTGTCACTTGAATGGATATGTGGACAGAGCTGGCATCGGGCTTTGTTGCAAGGATAGGTTCCTGGGTTAGTGTTTATGTTGTATGGTGTGCGGTTGCTGGTGAGTATTTGCTTCAGGTTGGGAGGCTGTCTGTAAGCGAGGACTGGCCTGTCTCCCAAGATCTGTGAGAGTGAGGGATCATCTTTAAGGATAGGTTGTACATCTTTGATGATGCGCTGGAGAGGTTTTAGTTGGGGGCTGTAGGTGATGGCTAGTGGCGTTCTGTTATTTTCTTTTTTAGGCCTGTCCTGTAGTAGGTGACTTTTCGGTACTCTTCTGGCTCTGTCAATCTGTTTTTTCACTTCAGCAGGTGGGTATTGTAGTTTTAAGAATGCTTGATAGAGATCTTGTAGGTGTTTATCTCTGTCTGAGGGATTGGAGCAAATACGGTTGTATCTTAGAGCTTGGCTGTAGACAATGGATCGTGTGGTGTGTCCGGGATGGAAGCTGGAGGCATGTAAGTAAGTATAGCGGTCAGTGGGTTTCCGGTATAGGGTAGTATATATGTGACCATCGCTTATTAGTACAGTAGTGTCTAGGAAATGGACCGCTTGTGTGGATTGGTCTAGGCTGAGGTTGATGGTGGGATGGAAATTGTTAAAATCATGGTGGAATTCCTCGAGGGCTTCTTTTCCATGAGTCCAGATGATGAAGATGTCATCAATGTAGCGCAAGTAGAGTAGGGGCGTTAGGGAACGAGAGCTAAGGAAGCGTTGTTCTAAGTCAGCCATAAAGATGTTGGCATACTGAGGGGCCATGCGGGTACCCATAGCAGTGCCACTGACTTGAAGATATATATTGTCCCCAAAAGTGAAATAGTTGTGGGTGAGGACAAAGTCACAAAGTTCAGCCACCAGGTTAGCCGTGATATTATCGGGGATACTGTTCCTGATGGCTTGTAGTCCATCTTTGTGTGGAATGTTGGTGTAGAGGGCTTCCACATCCATAGTGGCTAGAATGGTGTTTTCTGGAAGATCACCGATGGATTGTAGTTTCCTCAGGAAGTCAGTGGTGTCTCGAAGATAGCTGGGAGTGCTGGTAGCATAGGGCCTGAGGAGAGAGTCCACATAGCCAGACAATCCTGCTGTTAAGGTGCCAATGCTTGAGATGATGGGGCGTCCAGGATTTCCAGGTTTATGGATCTTGGGTAGCAAATAGAATACACCGGGTCGGGGTTCTAGGCATGTGTCTGTACAGATCTGTTCCTGTGCTTTCTCAGGGAGTTTTTTGAGCAGATGGTGTAGTTTCTTCTGGTAATCATCAGTGGGTGGGATCAGAGGGTAATGGCTTGTAGAATGTGGAGTTAGAGAGCTGCCTAGCAGCCTCTTGTTCATATTCCGACCTATTCATGATGACGACAGCACCTCCTTTGTCAGCCTGTTTGATTATGATGTCAGAGTTGAAAATCAGTTTTATTTAGTCTGGGATCACAAATGCTAAAATGCCTTAATCGTGATCTTATGGTTATTGGATGGCATCACTACAGGGCAGAGTTAAGTTTGTCTGGGTGACTTAACTGTGTATTTCCACACTTTAACATGTCTGGATTTTTTTTTAAATGCCTCTGAATTTCCTGGGTTTGTAATTAATAGTTTGGGATAATTATAACATCTCTGTAATGTTTTCTTACCTTTAAGTCACTGATATGTACCCTCAACCTTAACTTCATTTTAACATAGTTTTTAAATCTTGGAATATAGCATAAAGCACTGCAGGTATAAAAATTTAAGAGGTTTTTTTGTTTTCAGAGTTCTAACTCCAGACTGAATAATAAGGGTGCTGTTTCTCTTACTCATACAATAGATGATTTCTGATGAGAAGTGTGCTAGTCAAGATAGATGCAGAGGCATGTCATTTTATTGAAGACGGCTTTGGCTATCCTTCTACATCCAATTCCTGTGTTGTGACTTGAGAAACAATTAACTTTGACTGCAGTTGGCAAAGTATTCTGAGCGTGGATATCAGAATTAGAAATGTTCTTTTACGAAGGTAAAGTGTAGGAATCCATGGTGCTTTTGGTCTATGGGAACAGACAAATTCTGTGTTCTTTTCCTTCCATCTATATCCCAGTCTATATTAAACAGAGCCTGCATGATATCTAGAGGGTCCACTAACATGGACAATTGGTAGAAAACTTAGTAGAGTGTAAGGTGACCAGATATCCCAATTTTATAGGGACAGTCCCGATATTTGGAACTTTTTCTTATATAGGCACCTATCACCCCACACCCCCATCCCGATTTTTCACACTTGCTATCTGGTCAGCCTAGTAGAGTCCAATCATTGGCGGATGTGTGCTTGAGCAGAAATTTCTGGCATCAAGGTCCAAAGTGCCTGACAATAGGAGTAAGGAGTAATTGTGAGGAATACTTTAGTTCTCTTAAAGGCCAACCTTCATCGAACGTCTCACACAGCTGCAAATGAGACCCAAATTAGATACCTGATTAACTGTGTAGTAATATTTTAGGAGAGAAAAATGTTGGCAGATTCTGTACCAGAAATGGAAGTACAATTTATCGTGCAAGAAAAATTATAGGAAATATAAGCAAAATGAGCCCACAATAATTAGCTGTTTTAAAAGTGATGGAACAGTTTGCAGATTTTTTTTTAAGTTAATTGCTAATTTGAAAGTTAAACCAAGGTATGTCACAGGGTAGAGCTCAAAGAGTAAGTATGTGATGCAGAAAGGATCCTAAGGGAAGTACATGGCATGAGCCAAGAGAGGCCTGGATGGCATAAATAAACCTTTGAGCAAAGCAGTCTGTCTGCCTAACCACCTGAAAGCAGGTTAGGCACAATCTTACCATTCAAGATCGCTAGAAATGATGAATGGAAAGTAGGTGGGATTGGTTTCCTCCCTCCCTCTGCCCCTGAGTGGACTCTGTCAGAGACTTTGATTTGATCATTTAAATAGCTGAACAGTGGCAGACAAGCTTTGCATAAAATACTATTTAACTGATATTAACAGCTGTGACACCTGTCGCCATGCAATATTCCAAAATGTGACTGACTTATCCTGAGACAAGACAGAGTGCCTAATAAATCTCTCTCTTTTAAATGCTGAAGGGTAATAGTCCTGTCACAAACACCAACTGGGATATTAGAAACTTGGCAGACTGAGACAGACTGCGATTCCAAGTGCCAGGCAAATACTTATCTGAAGTACTGAGGCCAAATTTCAACTTTCATGACACTTGTGATTGAATAAAGTTATTCTGATCTGAACATAGGTCCATTTGATTTTTCTGTTGTGGTTCACTACATTTGAAGCTTGCGTCTTCTAAACCTTTTCAAGTTCTGTGAATTAACAGCATGACTCAAAGCACAGGAAATATCTTGTAATAATACAGCATAGTCAGTAATGTATAGGTTAAAGTCATGCTAAAAGTATTTGTCTGAGTCCCGCTACTAAACTTGGTAATTACAAAGAGGTATGTAAGAACACAGACACAAAGAAGTAGGTTAAAAAGCATAATTAAAGCTCTGGAATAGAAGCTGCCTGCGGACATTTCAGGCCAGGTCCTACTAAAAGCAGACAAGCAATATAAGATGGTAGGTCTCTTTTTGATATTTTACAATGACAGGAAATAACTCATTAAAAGGATAATTCCCCACAATAATTATTTAAAAACAGACATGAATCGGAAGCTACAGTAGCAAACCAAGACCTTTAATGCAGCAACTATATGGCTAACAGTACCAATTGTCTTTCCATGTCTTGTAAAATCTGTATGATTCACTTGATTTTTGCTGTTTCATTTTTGGGTTCAGCTCTCCTACTTGCACCATGTAAAGTATACAACTCAAGTGGAAAGTACTGGATTTTTTCCTTAGTAGGCAAGAAACAATTGAGAAAGGAAATATCAATTTCAACCCATTGTTGGCTTGTTAGAATAGAGATGGGTAGCAGAGAGAGAGCAAAGAGACATCACAACACTGTGCTTGGCTTTTTTTGTTAAGGCACTCTATCTATTACCAATTCTTGTTTTCAGATGTGATAGTTTGGTCCAATATCACAGGAACATTTTAAAACTAAATGTATAATAGGGGTAGCTAAATTTGAGACCCATTAATTTACAAAGTACTTGGAATTACTAGTAATTAGTTCTGCGTATAAGATCAAATAGACACTACCTAAAGTACAGCCTGCCTTCATTGAGCTTTATCATAGTTGAAAACTTAATAATAGACCTGAATGAATTTCTCCATTTATGCTTCACAAATGCCTTGTGGAGAAAAAATATATTTTAATGGAGATTCATGATTTTTGTTAATATAATGCAAATGTTTTCCATTTTCAGGGCAAAAATGGTAACACTTGGGACTTGTAACATCCTTTCCCAATCCTTCCAGCCAAACCAAAAGCTACATCTCCCCAGTTTCAGTAGACTGCCTAAACAGCAGCCTTTTGGCTAGCCCAGAGAACCATATGTTAAACCTCAATTTATTTTGAAATACCTTCTTGAACAAAGTTAATTGCGGCTTCTGTGGCTTTACAGGAGTTATAGCACAAGTTTAAACTGAGAAGATCACCAATGAAAGAGAGTATCACTAGACATCTCTATGGCTCATCAAAAATTTAGGACTTTCAATAAGGACAATGCTGAGAAGTAGGTGGTGATCCGTTTTAAAGGAGGACTGCCTAGAAACAGTGTGTGTTGGCTTGCATACCAGGTCCACGATTCCTACAAGGCCCACCCATCACAGTTTATATGACAGGCAAGAAAAAAAAATTTAAAAAAAGCTTTTCTTCATCTCAGTGGAACATTTGGTAAAAAGGCTCAGTTATGACTCCTGAGCCTGCGTGGAACAGAAGAGGGAAAGAGGTACAAAACCCAAGCAGGTGCATCTGGAGCTATTATGCCTTTTAAAACATAAAACTTCCAACGGTGCTGGGGAGACTGTGAGGAGGGCTAGTCCTTGCTACATCCATTGAGTAGGTGTAGCAAATATTCTCTCAACACAGCCCTGTTCCTAAAAACCTCTTCTGGAGTAACTAGCATTACCAGGAAACATGATCTAACCATAACTGGTATTCTAGGATTGGTTTACATGATGGACTAATATATTACAAAGATTTGCACATCATTTAAAACAAGCCCACCATAATAAAACAAAGTAAAATATAGTGCACACTAGAATCTGAATAACATTAGTGACAAGTAAACTTCAGGACTGAGAAAAATAAAAAATATTAGAAAGTAAGTTTGTGGGAGTACTCATGTGCTTAAAGGCTTAAAAACTGCTGAATTAAGGCCATTATTATGAAAGATAGTAACAAACACAAGTGGAAGGGAGAATAAAGGTTATAGCAATAACATCAAGTAGTTGCTTCACTTAGTAATACACATCTTGACATTTTTGTAATATAAGATACTGTTACTATGACAGAAAGACTAGAGACGGTAGAGTAAATAATGCAAATACTGATTTCCACATTCAGTTCTTGTTTTCCAGCACAGTGAACAGATATGCCTGCAGCTGGGGAGGCTGGTTGCAAATATGGACTTTGATCCTTAACTTTCAACATTGTATCCTGGCATTACAAAGGTCTTAGATGTGTATATAATTATGAACAAGAATACCAGTTCACTTGGAAACCCCTCCTGTCCCAACAGAATGGAGTCAGCAGCAAAATATCCACTGACTTTGGTGAGAGTAGAATTGGACAATATAACTCCCAGTGAAGTTGTTAGTTGGTTAAATCCACACACCATACACTGCTCTGAACATTCGCCCCAGGATATTGCTAAATGTCTTTGATTTTGTTAGCTTGTGTCATAACTAATGTTATTTAAACTTTTTTGTGAGAAAAATACTGAAAAGAGTCAGTTTCTTTCAGGAAATATGTTTAGTTGAGGCGAGGAAAAGTTGGCCATCGTTCACAAAAATTTCAACCACTTTAAAATAAGAATTACATCACTTTCAAAAGAAATGAAAGATTATAGCCTATATATGCATTTCCTTACAAGCCCCTGATGAAAAATGATGGAGAATAGGGTCCAGCAGTCTGCCAAGTCCTCCTCTAATAAAGATCTGGGATGATGATAATAATAGTAGTAATACTTTTCATTTCTAAAACATCTTCCACCTGAGGAACTTAAAGAACTTTACACACATTAATTTAATTTAATTTATCAACAGCTCTGTGACATAATTAAATCTTGCTGTCTCCATTTGACTGATGAGGAAACTGAGGCAAAAAAGTCATTAAGGGCCAGATTTTAAAGTGAGTACACAAAAGTGCATTCTGCTTGAAAGTAATAAAGACAAGATTTCAGCTGGTGATCTCTGCAGAGGATGTAAGAAAGGAACACAAGATATTTTGTCCCCTCATTCCCTAAAAATTAGGAAAATTAAATCCAATAAAGTAGCATTAATGTACCATCAAAGTTGCAAAATGCAGAACCCAGTAGTCTGAAATTCCAAAAGATTATGTTTTGAGCTGCAACACTAACTTGGTCACATCACACATATGTAGCAATTTCTATTCCTGTTTTCCTTGTTAAATATAAACATACTATTACTATTTATATTTCTAATACATATAATAAAATATACAGGATGTATGCAATATAGCTGAATGAATGTTGTAAGAAAACCCCTAATTTATGGAATTTCCTGACTTGAGCTCTTGATTTCACCCCCTTAATGTCACATTAACACTATTTTTTATGTATTTAAGCTGTATAATGCAATATATTTCTTTCATTTTCATTTTTCTCTGGTGTTGCTGTAAGCACTATTTGCAAATATACCAGCTCTAGCTCATAGTAAGAAATACTTCCACGGATTGCTTGAAAGAGAAAACATTGCTAGCTGTTAACGTTGTTGCGATATTACAAGTTCCTTGATTGGTTCTCACATTGTTCCATCAGCAATATGTTCATGTGCTGAAATATGAAGCAATGAACTAATAGGTTAGAGAACACTGCCAAACACCAGTTTTGCCTCTGGCCAGAATATCCCGTACACCTGCAGTCTCAAAAATGTTGGAAAAGTTTCTAATTTCTTGTTTGGAGAAGAAGAATAAAATGCTCTCAAGGAGTTGGAAAACCTCTCAATTTGGCCAATTCCACTTACGTTTTTGGCTGAACATCCCAAAAGTGTAAAGAGACAACTGGGAAATTTACTCACAGTATCTGAGTTCAGGATAAATCAGGAACATTGAATATCTTCTGTTCTTAAAAAAAAAATCCCTTGAGATTTTTTTAATAATGGGTTTTAGGTTAATTATTTCACGAAGGATTGCATCATTGTACAAATGTCACTAACAATAACTATCTCTGAATACTCAGAAGGAATCCTTGCTAGGATGATTAAACATATTATACTATCAGTCAACCACAGCCCTAGTGGTGGGTTAATACGTTATTTCTGAAAGCTCTTTTAAACCTCACACAAACATTGAGGCCTATCAAGCGTTCAGCATTAGTATACACATGTAAAACAATCTGAACACTCCTAATTGTTCAGTTGCTGGTGTTTCACTGTGCCTCACTTTGATTTAAACTCCTACATAACAAATATTTGGTTTCAGCTCTATAATAACTATCTATAATTCTTTGCACTTAAATGGTGGCATCTGTCAGCCAAAGATCTCAAAGTGCACCACATGGGTGAACATTATTATCGCTATTTCTGCAGATGGGTAAATTGTGACACAGAGAAGTTAAGTAACCTATCTACAGTTATCAAAAGAACACAATACAGAGAGACCTGTTATAGACCTGTTATAGATGCCTAGACATTCACTGGTCTTTTAAATGGAATATCTCAGCAGGATTCTGTGTGCGTATTACACATTTTATGACAAGTTCAGGCATAAAATAATATCTTGATACCCAATATGTGTCTCCATTAATGTAAGTCCAGAGATTTACAATGTGTTGTAATATTCTCATTTGTTTATGCAAACACTTACTTTATTTCAAGTATTTAGGGTGTTGGTTGTTCTTCTTGAGTGGAAGGAGACATGACAAGCTATTGCTTCACTCAGAAGGAATATGCCTATGTGGGTTGGGGGTGTGGCCAGCCCCCATTCCATTCACTGCCTAGCACAGGAAATGCTACATTTTTGTACAGGTCTAGCAACTCCTGCTGCTGAGCCAGTATGCTTGGAAGCATTAAGTCTGCACTACCACTGGACTACTTTGACTAGTCAGAGAGACAGCCCACTACATGGCTCTAAGAGCCATAATTTAGCCCAAATAGCATAAATATTCTATACCTTGTTTTATTTACTTTTAGTTTAGCCTGCACTTATGATTTGATTTGTCAACTGCCAGACATTTTCATAGCAAATTAGTAAATTTGTCAATTAAAAAAATATTATTCAACTGATAGAGATATTTAAAAAGACAACATACATCTTTCTTTTAAAATGTAGCCTTTATTTTATCATTTGATTTTAAAGCATGGTTATCACCTAACAAGTGAGTGTGGAAAAATAGATTTTGCAAGTTCAGTGTCTATTGGCTTTCAACAGTTTCCAAAGCAAATTTACTCAATTTACAAACAATAATAGGTTTTTCTAATTGCAAAATAAAACTGGAATCTGAAAGTCAAACTGAGTTCTTTCTGACAGCAGGTATAATTCAGAAAGTGTACAGGGATCCATTTTAGCAAGGTTGCTTTATTTATTTGTTTATTTAATGTAACTGTGCTAGAATTTTAATGGGTTTTAATCTCTTCCTCCTAGCCAGGATGATAATAAATAATAATAATAATCCCACAACCTTAAATAAAACATTTTAAAATTAAATATTAGAACACACATTAAAGAGGATGTTATGCATATAAGGCCCACCTATTTCACATACATAATTAGTGTGACAGTACATGTATGGGGAGGAGGTGAGCAGCCCTCAGTAGTGAAAGAACAGGTTAAGGACTATTTAGAAAAGCTGGACATCCACATGTCCATGGGGCCGGATGCGCTGCATTCGAGGGTTCTGAGGGAGTTGGCTTTTGTGATTGCAGAGCCATTGGCCATTATCTTGGAAAACTCATGGCAATTGGAGGAGGTCCCAGATGATTGGAAATGGTCAAAAATAGTGCCCATCTTTAAAAAAGGGAAGGAGAAGCTGGGGAACTACAGACCGGTCAGCCTCAACTCAGTCCCTGGAAAAATCATAAAGCAGGTCTTCAAGGAATCAATTTTGAAGCACTTGAAGGAGGGGAACAGTCAGCATGGATTTACCAAGGGAAAGTCATGCCTGACCAAACTGATTGCCTTCTAGGATGAGTAACTGGCTCTGTGGATATGGGGAAAACGGTGGCTGTGAAATATCTTGAAGTTAGCAAAGTTTTTGATATGGTCCCCCTTAGTATTCTTGCCAGCAAGTTAATGAAGTATGGTCTGGATGAATGGACTATAGTGGATAGAAAGCTGGCTAGATTGTCGGGCTCAACGGGTACTGATCAATGGCTCGATGTTTAGTTGGCAGCCGGTATCAAGCGGAGTGCCCCTGGGATCGGTTCAACATCTTCATTAATGATCTGGATGATGGGATGGATTGAACCCTCAGCAAGTTCGCAGATAACATTAAGCTGGAGGGAAAAGTAGATACGCTGGAGAGTAGGGATAGGGTCCAGAGTGACCTAGACAAATTGGAGGATTGGGCCAAAAGAAATCTGATGGGGTTCAACAAGGACAAGTGCAGAGTCCTGCACTTAGGATGGAAGAATCCCATGCACTGATACAGGCTGGGGACTGACTGACTAAGCAGCAGTTCTGCATAAAAGGACCTGGTGATTATAGTGGACGAGAAGCTGGATATGAGTTAACACTGTGCCCTTTTTGCCAAGAAAAAAGGCTGCATTAGTAGGAGCATTGCCAGCAGATCGAGGGAAGTGATTATTCCCCTCTATTCGGCACTGGTGAGGCCACATCTGGACTACTGTGTCCAGTTTTGGACCCCTCACTACAGAAAGGATATGGACAAATTGGAGAGAGTCCAGCGGAGGGCAACAAAAATGATTATGAGGTTGGGACACATGACTTATGAGGAGAGGCTAAGGAACTGGGCTTATTTAGTCTGCAGAAGAGAATGAGAGGGGATTTGATAGCAGCCTTCAACTACCTGAAGGGGGGTTCCAAAGAGGATGGAGCTAGGCTGTTCTCAGTAGTGGGAGATGACAGAACAAGGAGCAATGGTCTCAGGTTGCAGCGAGGGAGGTCTGGGTTGGATATTAGGAAAAACTATTTCACCAGGAGGGTGGTGAAGGACTGGAATGGGTTACATAGGGAGGTGGTGGAATCTCTATCCATAGAGGTTTTTATGGCCCGGCTTGACAAAGCCCTGGCTGGGATGATCTAGTTGAGGTTGGTTCTTCTTTGAGAAGAGGGTTGGACTAGATGACCTTCTGAGTCTCTTCTAACCCTAATCTTCTATGATTCTTCTATGATTCTACATGCAAATAGTGAAGTTATACATGCAAATTACCATAATCAATCTGCTTGCACAATTATCTGTTGTTTTTTTCTTGGTTTTGTTTTTTAATTATGTTCACAAATAGTATGTAAAATTTTGAAAGCATTTTTTGTGTGCAACTATATGTCTTTAAAAAAAACTGGACCTAATTAGCAGTTATATAGAAATTTACTTTTCTAAAGTATTGCAAACAGACAAATACTTGCACTGAAGACAACGTATGGATGAAACTTCAATAAAAGAAAAGGGTGCAGCTGGCTAACCTGTCATACATGGGAAGTAGATGTTTTTCTCCAATTTTTTTTTACTAAAAATTGACTTTGTTATAACACAATTCACATTGAAAATAAAAGCCATTAAATAACATTAAGGTTATGACACAGACTGACAAAAGGAAGGAAATTCATCGTTAAGGTGGAAGCATAACATATGGCCTTGTAGGCACAATGGGGCTGATTAAGAAAGCTGTTCAGGTGCTGCCCTGTTATGCCTAGCTATTGAAAAACATATGGTACTTTTCTTCATCACATGGGAACTTCTGTGCTTTCATCAGTTTGTGGTACACCCTTAAGTTCTTTTGAAACTATCTTGTGGAAGTGTTGTGGAGAGCCAATCTGCTTCCATCTGAAGTACAAAATACACCATGATGCTTTAGGACTCTATCAGAGCAATTAGAGCAGTTTATCACAGGGTAAGCCTGTGGTAAATCCAGACACATTTGCATTTAGGCAATTCAATCTCAGTGTAAATCTGTGATGCATTACAGCACTGTGATAGAATCTGTATTTTGGCGTTAATCCAATCACAATAAAACTCTATGAGAAAGCTCAATACATTGGGTTACTCCACTGAGTTTAATAGAGTTGACCTCTTGAACTGTTAAAACACAATAATAAAAATCTACTACATACAGTCCCGTATCTCTTTAAATATGAAGCAGATCTTGGATGCCTATATGAATACACACTCTGGGAGTCACCGGATCCTGCTGTATAGTGTTTTCGGCAGCAGTAGGTGAATTTGCAAATGGTTATATGTTCCTGCCAGATAAGCACCTAGACATTTTAAATAAATGTTAGGAGACCCTAAACATTTTGAGGTCTCCCCAACAAAGTTCTATGACCCTTCCCTCATACCTTACCTCCACAGGCCTAACCCAGATCAGAACATATTGGGGAAACTCCTTGGCCCTCTCTCCTGCTGGCAGAGGTATTAGGAGGGAGGCTTCAGCATTTTCTCCTTATCAGAGAATCTAGGGATCTCATTCCCATTAACAGGAGTGTCCCCTGTCCCCCCACCAAAAACCTGAGATTTCAGGAGGATATTCCAGGGCTCCTCATACCAATTATTAAGATTCCTTGGAAAGGCAGGGGGAATTACAGTCCTTCTTCCTATCACCCTCTATGGTTTTCCCCTCTCCCAAGGCAGATTTCTTTGGTGGAAGTTTAGGATCTTTGTGACCCATCAAAATCAGAAATTTCCTAAACGAGACACTTCAACTTCGCATCTCCATTAAAAGCCACAGGAGTTTCCAGAGAGACGTTACTGTGGCCGTCACTACCAGTAGCATCAGGACTTTCTGAGACACTGCAATCATTCTTCAGTGACAGTATAGCAGACTGTCATGCTAGGTTTCACATCTCCCAGTGCACAATGTTATTCACTTTGGGGCTTCACACTTGAGTTTCTCTGGTGTGTTATGCATTCTGGGATGCCACCGGAGAAGACAACAGCAGGGCCAGGGAATGTTTATGAGACAGAAAGAAAGAGACCCCCCCCAGCCTTAGAATATGGCAATGAAAGCAAAAAACTAATGAAACAGGTCTGATATATAATGGTGCATCTTGAACTTTGGATAAAATTTCAGGACAGTTTTTATTTAGGCTGAGCTGATTTGCCTATATTTGATACTTTCAAAATAACAGCTGATTCAAACAGTATTTTCTTAACTCAGCCATAAAAAGGCCAAATACATTTCTATAGTTTTAAAAGATAAACCACCTCCTGACAGAGAACCAACATATCTAATTTCAAACACCAAATTATTTGCTTGCTAAAGTTACTAATCTTTGAAAACAGAGATGTAAATGGAAGTGCTAACGCAACCTAACCCGACTGTAATATCATTTTGGAATCATTACAAATCAGCTATTCTGTTTTAAACAGGAGATTGGTAATTATCCCCCGGTACCTGATTCATACCACATGTCTGTATCTAGAAGTGATATATGAGGGCTTCTGCTTTTATTACATGACTATTGTTTTCTCTTTTGGAGCAGTAATATTAAAATATGTCTAACAGGAAGGTAAAATGAGAGAAAAAGAAAGAGTAAAAAACTAGTGTTCATTAGACCAAAACCTGAAGAGCAGCACAAAGGTTCCCATTGGAAGGTATAAAAAAGAAGGGAAAAAAGAAACATTACTACTTATACTGGCACACAGTAGAAAGTACCAGTGTGGCATGAGTGTTATGAAGAAATCGCCTGCAAAAGAACTGATATAACCAGAACATTATAGATTATGCAGCAATCCAAGTGGAGATAAATCTGTTTCATGCATATTCTTTGCTAACCAAGCTATGGCTGAATTCTTGTACAGGAAATGAACACAGTATCATAAAAGGCAGAAGCTGAAAACTCCCTGTGAGCAAAGACAGTCTAGGCACTGGAACCCTTAAATTATTCATTTCTAACCTCATTTGCTATCACCTACTGATGTCTCTTTGTGATACAAAAGAAGTCTACTATGTGATCTGCTAAAGAGATTCTCAGTTACACCTCTTCAGTCTATTGATAGTGGGTTCCCATGCAAACCTGTCCCCTCATTAACGCTGCAGCCTCACTCATGAGGAGGCTTTCTCTGAGCCAGTATGGTGGGAAAAAAGTTGGCCACTTCAAGGATTTACCTCCTCTCTGCGCCTCATGGGCACCCAGACTTCTTGTGGGCTTGAGAAGGTGTGCTCCTAGGCTGACTGGCTAAACAGAGGAGTATAGCGTAAGCCTATTTGCTCCTATGCACCCAGTGGGAGGCCTTACAGGCCTGTCCCCCTGCCTGAGATGCCATCCTGTGCCTTGGAGGAAACATCTCCTTCACTTGGGAATAGAATAGGATTGGGTTTTGTAGCCTTGCTATTTGGCATCATCTAGTCACCTTTCTGCACTGGAAAGGAGTATTTCCTTCACTGCCAGATTGGTCTGGGCAGGATGTTTTGGTTTTATTTTTTGTTTGGTTGGGGGTTGTTTTGTTTTGTTTTGCCATCCTCTCTCCTCTCAGCCACCCAGGGACCTGGTGGATAGGTTGGGTTGTAAAATTAATGTTGTCACAACTTGGCAGATGCCCATCATAGTTAATTGTTCAATAGGGTCTGGTTCCCCTGATAAATCAGAATTGGAAGCAGATTACGCATCTCCTAAAAAGGGTGGGGAACAGGGTCAGGGTTTCTAATGTCTGATACAGCAAGGAGACAATCTCTTCTCCCTATACCCTTAACTCTTGCATGAGGAGAGGGTAGTAGTGACCTGCAATGAGGACTGATATCAGCCCTCCCCCAGATTGCACAGATTACAGAAGGAAGGATGACCTACACAGAGGATTCCCAGATGTTTTACTTAATAAAGTTGCAGCCTGGTTAAACCATATTCACCGTGTTTTGTCTTTCTTCTTGAGATGTCCAGGACAATAAAACGAGGGTGGGATCAATTTAATGTGTATAAAAGCTATAAATAGTGAAGTAGCATGTAGCATTTGGTTTCTAATCTAAACTATCCAAAATAATCAGAGGGGTAGCTGTGTTAGTCTGGATCTGTAAATGCGGCAACGAGTTCTGTGGCACCTTAAAGACTAACAAACGTAGTGGAGCATGAGCTTTTGTGGGTGAATGCATCCGAAGAAGTGGGTATTCACCCACAAAAGCTCATGCTCCAATACGTTTGTTAGTTTATAAGGTGCCACAGAACTCTTTGCTGCTTATCCAAAATAATGCTTCTCTAGCTACTCTCTTCTCCTTCTTATTGCTTCTATCTGTTTCTACACTGTGGCTGAAGGAAATTATGGGTGTTTTGCAAACTTTCACAGAAATCAGTTGAAGAGATACACCCCAATATGTGTATAGGTATCTAGAGTGTATTTCAAAAATATCGTTGACGGACACTGTAAAGGTAAGGTGCTCTATTCTTTCACTCCTCAGTCAGGAAAGATGAAAGAGAAGGAAAGAAGGGACTTATCTGAAGTGGTCACAAGAAATATCTGCTATCATCTAACAAAAAGAAAGAGAAAAGAAAGAAAATAAAAATAACCTATCATTGTTTGAATCCATGCTGCTTGGCTGCAGCATGGAAAATCCTGGGATCAATAAGTAAAAAGAATGAAAAAGTACAAATGTTGATGTATCTACTGGGTATATAGTATTGGCTGAAATGTCTCCTAAATAGCTGACTGACCTGAGACATATGTGCATCATGGCTGGAACCCAGGTACTTGGCAGCAATGTCTGTGATGAAGTCAGCATCACAAATGGATGATATGTTCATGCTCAGGGGCTGTTTCCTATTTCTATAGACCTGTGGGAAAAAGCTATAATGATTAGGTGCATGAGGTCAGAGCTATAGGGAACTTAGCTAAGAAGCAAGGGTTTTCCTTAATTTTCTGTTGCTGAGTGAATGAAAACCTATAGTATGCAATGTATGGTTCAGAATAAAGAATCATAACATTGTCTAACTACAGTATTAACATGGCATGCTCACCTGTGAAATGACCCACTGAGTGATTACTTTGAGAGGCTGAAGGGACTAGCATGACTTTGCCTTGTGATATTTTCCTGCTTCTCAGGTAACAATCACAAAACTCAATGATGACACTACCAAACAAAGGAAAACACCAAATACAACACTATCTACCAGTCACGGTCTGAAAACAGCCTTCTCATCTCTTTGCTCAGCATTACTAAAGGAGAGAAGGTGTTTGACAACATGCTCATATGACACACGACATAGATAGTTACTATTTAGGTTATCTGAACATCCTTCCCTCGCTTGCTTGCTATTGAGCCTACGGTACCTACAAGTGCTATGACGAAATCAGAGAGTAGTCAGTGTACAATGTGTGTTCACATTATTGAAATTAACCAGTGGAGATGTCCATAGATACTGTACGCTGCTTACTATGGTAATTTTCCTCATTTGTAAGGTAGAAAATAAAATGACATTTACAGAGTTTTTCATGTAGCAAAATTTATTTCTAGAGCCTGTAACTAAGCACTCATCTGCTACAGTGTATTTATAATAACAAAGATAAAAGTATTTTTATTAATTTGGGGGTTTGTTTTAATCACAATTATGATTTCCAGATAACCTCTCAGAAAACATGGAACCTTCTGAACAAATAACTACTTACTACAAATGTACACATATCTAAACAGGTTCGAAGCGGTGCATCTGCTCTTTGATGTCTTTTGTGATGACGAAAGTGGCAGCTTTTATGGAAGAGGGAAAACGGAAAGTGTGTTGGCTGCATATAACATGAGCCAAGCAAACATGCATCTAAATACTAGACAGCCATCAATTAAGTAATAGTACAGCAACATTTACACTGTTCTTACCCTACCTTGCATAGCTGCTGGTACAAGGTAGGCTTGGCTTGAAGACTTTCAATATGAGGTTAGAATAAAACAGTGAAAATGAAAATACCACCAAGCCGCAGCCCCCAATAGAAGAGTAAAATGAATGTTCTCCCACCTGCTGTTTTAACTGATGCACTAATCTGTCTTTCTCTCGTTTAAGAGCCATTACTTCCTCTTGAGTCTTCTTCTTCTTTGAAGCAGACAGTTCAAGCAAGGCAATGTTTGCATCTTTTTCACTGATTGCAGCAAGCAGTGCTTCCTGCCTGATAAAATAAAATACAAAAATACTATTGTTTCAAATAAATCAGAAAACACTTAGGAATATTTCTTGTAAGTAATATTTGAAAAATCATTTACACTTTGAATAGTCATCCAGTTGCAAATTGTGGCAGGTGTCATAAAATCATGAAAAGACTACGTGCCAACAAATTAATAGAACGGCCTCTCACTTGATCCAAATATTTCACGACATTTAGCTGAATACACGTATTACATTATATAATGCAATTTTTAGCAATGTTTCTTTGAATTCTGTCATGTTAGAAACAGTCTTGGACATGTTTCAGAGTAGCAGCCGTGTTAGTCTGTATCCGCAAAAAAAAAACTAACAAATTTATTTTAGCATGAGCTTTCGTGAGCTAAAGCTCACTTCTTCGGATGCATAGAATGGAACACACAGACAGGAGATATTTATACATACAGAGAACATGAAAAGGTGGAAGTATGCATACCAACAGGCAGAGTCTAATCAATTGAGATGAGCTATCGTTTTAAAACAGACTTTGCTTAATCCAAGTAAGCTTGTCACTAAAAAATTCATATTAGAAATACCTAACAAGAAAGACTTAAATGCTACAAATTAAATATATTTTTCAATCAGTTCTTTATCTCTGCCTCCTGGAGATTTAACCATACAAATGACAGGTCTCTGGAACTTCCTCTCATTTACTCAACATTTTCCTATTATTTATAAGCACCACACAGGATCTGTTTTTAAATTATCAGTGAGTACCATAATACAAGAGTAATTTTCTGGCAAAAGGTGAAAATGATGAAACATGGACTTCACGGTTACTCCCTCTCTTTCTCTCTCTCTCTCTCCTCTTTCCTCTTAATTCATGCTTGGGAGCCATTTGCATGTGCCAACCATGGCATTAATTAAAATAATCCTGCAGTGGAGATGCAGGGAGTCATGAAGGGATGTGGAAGGGTCTTACTCCCCCTTACATTCCTAAGCATCCTTGAAGTAAAGACCGCAATCTTTCCCTTAGTTTCTTAAATAATAAGAAGAATGTATTAGATTTGTGCAATGAGAGAAACAAAATATTCCAGTTCAGAAAAAACACATACTACATAAAAGCTTTTAGAATAGAATGTTATGGCCTATGCCTTCCTCCAGAAATACGTAAGCTCATGAGAAAAAATAAACATGGATAAATGAGTCATAAATTAACCCTAAGCTCCACCTGTTAATAGCTGTAAGAATATGGCTCATGAACTTCATACAAGGTAAGGTAAGAGGCTGGAAATTTTATAGCCTCCAAGCTTACCAGCAAAAATGTCAAGGAAGCTATATCACTTTTATTTCAAAGTTTCTAATGTATTAATGTAAATATTTAGAGGACAATATTTCTGATGGAGCCAAAGAAAAACAACCCATATATTCTGCTCTCAAAGTTATGAGATATGGATTAATTTTAGATAAACAATTTCATTTTATACATAGACTTAAAATTCTCATTTATTATTCTGCCTGTTCATTATAACCAAAGTTTCTTTGTTTTTAATTCTATTTTTTTATAAATGGTGCATAGAAGGATGCCATATTCTCCAACAGTCTTTGTTTAAGTACAAAGTGACATTAGAAAAGCTAGTTTTAAAATTACTATTTTTTTATCACAAAGATGTTATGCAAAAGCATTGTGTATCCAGATTTTTCAATAAGTTTTTAATGGACTTATAATAATAATAATTATTTTAATGTGCTATTTGTACTTAAATAATGTAATTATTTTAATATGCTTAGTTCCCTTAGATGATCCCAGACTTTAAGTGCATTGGAATAGAAAAAAACTGATTTGCAGTAGCTCATCTTCCCATCCTGTCCTAAATAGAGAATATACACAAAAAGTCCAAATTTTCCTTCTTCTTGGTGGTTGGTTTTATTGGTAACTCAAACAACATGAAAAAAAAACCCCACTCTTCAGCCTCAGGTTTCTCCCTGTAAGACTTTCTTATTTCAGCTCCTACTTTCCTCAGAATGACAGCAGGACTCCCTCAAGTAACTTTGCTGGAGATAACAAGAGCCATCCAACAGCAAGAGCCAGCAATAAGTATTCTGCATCTTTAAAGGCACAGAAAAATATATTCTATTATTGTATCAGAGGGGTAGCCGTGTTAGTCTGGATCTGTAAAAGCAGCGAAGAGTCCTGTGGCACCTTGTCCTGCTTCTATTATTGTAGAATATATTCCCCTTCTAAAGTTAAATTGGACAAAATATGTGATTATATGAAATCAGCTAAGCTTAATGATTTGATTGTTCAGTTGATAACAGACATTTTTATTACCATATATAAAAAACGGTTACTCACCCTTTTTGTAACTGTTGTTCTTTGAGATGTGTTGCTCATATCTATTCCAGTTAGGTCTGTGCGCACGCCATGTGCATGGCTGTTGGAACTTTTCCCTAGCAGCTACTCATCAGGCCGGCTGTGGAGCCCCCTGGTTTGGCACTGGTATGGCACTCTATATATGATCCTGCTGGCCTGACCCTCTTCAGTTCCTTCTTGCTGGCTACTCTGACAGAGGGGAAGGTGGTAGGGGGGAATGGAATAGTTATGAGCAACACATCTCGAAGAACAACAGTTACAAAAAGGGTGTATAACTGCTTTTTCTTCTTCGAGTGCTTGCTCATATCAATTCCAGTTAGGTGACTTCCAAGCCGTACCTTGGAGGTGGGGTCAGAGTCAAGGTATTGCAGATTGAAGAACCACTCTGCCAAAGGCCGCATCGTTCTGAGATTGGTGGACGATGGCGTAGTGCACCATAAAGGTGTACACTGAAGACCACGAGGCAGTCCTGCAGATCTCCTGAAGAGGTACGTGGGCCAAGAAGGCTGTCAACAAGGTTTGCACCCTCGTGGAGTGAGACGTAATGGCATGTGGAGGAACCTTTGCCAAGTCATAACAAGCGTGAATACATGCTGTGATCCAGGATGAGATCAGCAGAAGGTCGAACACTTCCTGTTGGCCTGTGTGGCGAACAGGTCGATTCAGGGAAATCCCCAACTGTGGAAGATTGAGTGGATGATGTCCAGATGAATCGACCACTCGTGCATAAGGAACTGTCTGCTCAGGCTGTCCATCAGCACGTTCTGAATGCTCGGCAAGTATGAAGCTTGGAGAAGGATGGAGTGGGCTAGACAAAATTCCCACAGTAGGAGGGCTTCCTGACAGAGAGGAGACCATCAGGCTCTGGCTTGCCTGTTTATACAAAACATAGCCGGGGTATTGTCCATGAGCACCGCTACACAGTGACCCTGAAAGCGGGGCAGAAACACTTGGCACGCAAGGTGGACTGCCATGAGCTCTTTGATGTTGATATGAAGAGTCAATTCCTCTACTTGTCATAAGCTCTGAGTTGTCAGGCTTGCAAGATGCACTCCCCAACCCAGTGCAGATGCGTCTATTACCAGAGTCAAGGTGGGCTGGGGAAGGTGGAAAGGGACCCTGGTGCTCACCATGCAGGGGTCGAACCACCATCATAGGAAATTGAGGGTAGGCCTTGGAACGGTCAGCACCATGTCCAGACTGTCATGGTCCGGGTGATACACGGACGCGAGCCATGCTTGCAGAGGCCTGAGTTGCAATCTGGCATGCTGCACCACATAGGTGCAGGATGCAATGTGGCCCAGCAGCCTGAGGCACTGCCTCACCATGGTGATAGGAAACCTGCAAAGGCTGCTGATTATCTGTGAGAGGGCAAGATGCCACGCCTCTGGGAGGAATGCTCTCGCTTGATTGGCATTGAGAACTGCCCCGAAGAACTCTATTCTTGGAGTCGGAGCGAGGATGGATTTGCTGATGTTGAGAATGATGCCTAAGTGTTCGAACGTGTCTTTGACCATTTGCACCTGCGATTCTACCTGCTAACGAGAGTACCTTAGAGGTACAGTCATCCAGGTAAGGGTAGACATGCACATGTTGGCCGTGAAGGAAGACTGCCACGACTGCCGTGCTTTTGGTGAAGACACAGGGAGCCGTGTATAGACCGAATGGGAGAGCTGTGAATTGATAATGTACCTTACCACAAAGCAGAGGAACTGTCTGTGAGATGGGGTGATAGATATGTGAAAATAGGAATCCTTCATATCGAGGGTGGCGTACCAGACTCCCGGATCCAGAGAAGGGATGACTGTGCTCAAAGAGACTATGCGGAACTTCAGGCTGACAATGAACTTGTTGAGTTCCCTCAGGTCCAGAATTGGCCTTAGGCCTCCCTTTGCTTTGGGGATGAGGAAGTAACGGGAGTAGAAACCCTTGCCTTTGAGCTCCTGGGGCACCTCTTCCACTGCTCCTAGAGCGAGGAGGGTTTGAACCTCCTAGATGAGAAATTGCTTGAGAGAGGGGTCCCTGAAGAGGGACGGGCAAGGGGGATGCGAGGGTGGGAAGGAGCAGAAGTGGATAAAATATTCTGCCTCTACTGTGCGGAGCACCCACCGGTCCGATGTAATAAGGGACCATGCACAGTAGAAGCAGGATAGACGGTTCAGGAAGGGAGGATAACTGTCCAGGTTGTGGACTGGTAATCCGTCCTTGTGTGCACCTTCAAAAGTGGCGCTTAGGGCCCGGAGGCTGGCTTGGACTGACCCTGGCCCTGCCCAGGAGGCGGCGCGATGGCCTATGCCGACTATAACCACTCCTCCTGCTGGAGAAGTCCTGTCTGAGCCTAGCGGGGAAAGACCGCTGCCGGATGGCCTATGGTTTGAAAGACTTCCTTTGGGTCACTGGGATATGTATGCCGAGGGACTTAATGGTGTTACGGGAGTCCTTCAGGCTATGAAGTCTAGAGTTTGTCTGCTCAGAAAACAGGCTCCGTCCGTAGAACGGGAGGTCCTGAATTGTTTGCTGAACTTCCAGGGGGAGACCTGAGGACTGGAGCCAGGCATTGCGTCTCATCGCAATACCCGATGCCAGGTTATGCACTGCAGAGTTCGCAGCATCCAAAGAACCCTGGAGGGAAGTCTGGGCTACGATTCTTCCCTCCTCAGCGATGGCCCCCAGTTCAGCCCTTGACTCAGACGGGAGAAGCTCTTTGAACTTTTGAACTGCAGACCACGAGTTATAACTGTACCGGCTCAGGATCTCAAGCTGGTTAGCGATCCGGAGAGAAAGGTCCCCTGTCGATTCTCCCAAACAAATCAAGGTGTTTAGCATCTCTTCATTTGGGCACGGGCTCCAGCTGACTCTGCCTCTTTTTTGTTACTCCCTCCACAACAAAGGAACATGGAGGCGAGTGAGTGAAAAGATATTCATACCCTTTAGTAGGGACAAAGTACTTCCGTTCGGCTCCTTTGGCTGTAGGGAGAATTGAGGAAGGCATTTGCCAAATAGTTTTAGCATTAGACTGGATAGTCTTTAGCATGGGTAAGGCCACCCTAGACAGACCTTCTGGTGCCAGGATGTCCACCACATGGTCCTCGCCCTCTGCCACCTCCTCCACCTGGAGTTTCATATTTAGGGCCACCCTTCGAAGGAGTTCCTGCAAGGCCCTGTAGTCCATGGGTGGTGGACCGGATGTGGAGGTACCCACCACTGCCTCGTCAGGAGGGGACGAGGAAGACGCCACTGGCAGGACTGGTTCCGTGGCGGCCTCCAGATCCTCTGGGATGAGTTCCTCCTGAGCGCCGGGTGTAGCTTCTAATGGGAGTGGGGTTGGATCCGAGTTTTGTGACGGATCCTGGGGCAGGCAGCTGATGGTTGCCTCAGGGAGGCGAGACCCTAAACGGGATGGTGGGGGAGGCACCTTGGGCCTGATGGTACACCCACAGGGCCCAGAATTGCCAGTGAGGTTGCCAGTGGGGCACTGAAACGTCCTGTCTAAGACTTCCCAGCCTGGATCTGGGCACTTCCAATGCCCCTGATGCTCTGCCTGACCTGAAGAGGCTGACCTCGAGTGGGAAAGCCAAGGGGGGGCAGTGTGGGACTTCTCCACAGAGGCCTCCTCCTTCTCAAATGGACGGGATGAGTGCCGTGGGGAATAATGAGGGCAGGATGGTGACCAGCGGTATTGCTATGGGGAACGGTGGTGAGGTGCGGAGCGGTGCCGGGAGGTCCACTGGTGCTGCGAGGTGGGGGTCCGCCTTGGTGGAGAGTGGTGCCATGATGTAGAACGGTACCGCAATCGAGGCCCTTGCAAAAACAGGGGCTGTTGTCCAGAACAAGATCTGGAATGGTGCCATGAACAGGACCGGTGCCGTCCTGGGGAGCGGTGCCGAGATGAGGTGTGGTGCCATGATGTGGTGCAGTATCGCTGCATAGAGCAGTGCTGGTCGGTTGAGCAACGACTGGGAAGTGCAGTCCAAGGTAGATGCGAGCAATGCCATTAGGTCACAGATTGGGATCTGGACCTCGAGCGGGACCATGACCTATCAGCTGACGACCACCTTGAGTGGGAACGGCTCAGAGGGTTGGGGCTGCGAGACCAGTGCTGCGAGTCATACCGGTGCTGTGAGTCAGACCGGTGCGGGGCATATGTATGGTGCCGGGACTCAGAGCGGCACTGGGACTCAGAGTGGTGTCGAGACTCCGAGCGACGTGGAGATCCTGGTCGGGGGGCAGATGGCCCGAACACAGCCAGTTTACCTCTTAAAGGTGTCATGTCTCGAGGTAGTGGAGGCCTCTAGACTGGAGACTTGGGCGCTGTCATTTCGATAAGCCCCCTAGTGGCCTCAAAAGTGTCCAATGTGCAGGGTAGCGTGACTTCCTCCACCTTCAGCCGCAGGGAGTCCAGGAGCGTGGGGCTTCCTGGAAAGACGTGGAGGTTGAGCCTGACCGGAGAGTCTGTCGGCCGTAGGCCCATGCTCTGCAGCATGCCCTGCTGAGGCTGTGGTTTCTGAATCAGGCTGTTGTGGAGGCTTGTCCTTGGCCTGCTTCTTATGGGCAGCTGGTGAATGGGAGCAGTGCTGAGAGGAATGCTTCTGAGCCCCGGTAGACTGCCGACCCCTGGGAGGGCATACCGAGTCTTTTTTCAGTGCCGCGGATGGCACCATCAGAGGAGCGCTCCGCACCGAGGAGCTCAGGGCTGGGTCTTGCTGCAGACAGAGGGCAGACTCCACGAGGAGTTGTTTTAAACGAATGTCCCTCTCCTTTCTAGTGTGAGGCTTGAAGGCTTTGCAGATCTTGCACTTATCTGCTTGATGGGCTTCTCCCAGACACCGGAGATAGGAGTCGTGGGGGTCGCCCGTGGGCATAGGCTTGGTGCAGAAGCTACAGGGTTTGAAGCCCTGGGATGGCATGCCCCAAGCCCCGTGGGGCACTTGTTGAAGGGGAAAAAAACCCAACCACTAAAGACTACAATTAACAACTAGAGGAGAACAATTAACTAACAATGGGTAACTATATAGAAAGATAAGCAGAAGAGCAAGGGATTAGTGGCGCACTTGCAAGCAAGAGACCACTGTTCCAACAACCGTCACTGACGGTAAGAAGGAACTGAAGGGGGGTCGGGCCAGCAGGGTCATATATAGAGCGCCATACCGGTGCCAATCCAGGGGACTCCACAGCCAGCCCGACGGGTAGCTGCTAGGGAAAACTTTCTGACAGCCGTGCACGCGGCATGCGCACATACCTAACTGGAATTGATATGAGCAATCACTCAAAGAAGAACTAAAATTACAAACAAAAATTGGTCATACGTTTCCATAATGTCCAATGGTTTATGTTAACTAAAAGAATATTTCTGAAATGGTCAGGTTTTTTTGTTAGCTTCCATTGAGCAACCAATTTTTGTCAGTATCTTGAACAGTCCTTTAAGACAGCTTTGCTGTATTAGCCTTGCTTTCAGGATATCTAGAATAAAAATTTGCATTGTTTACTACATTAATGCTAATGGGCTCAAACCCTATTGTTTTATTATTTGTTGCTATTACAGTAGATACATCAGATGAAGATCAAGGTATAAACTGAATTGTACTAAAACAAAAAAGAAATAATTTATCATTTCGGCTTGATGCCGAAAGATGAATTCTGCAATCACATATTTAGTTCAAATGGTTCCATGTTAGAATTACAAATCTACTAATAATTGAGTTCCCATACCTAGAACTTCTAATAGGAAGCACAATATATAATCACTGTTGGGATGTACAATTGACGAAGTTGACAGAATGGTCAGAATAGAAACCTAACAAACTCAGGCTCACTATGGACTAGGTGGTAATATCTCAGATTTCCCAGTGGTTCTTAAATCTGGTTAAATTAGAAGTTAAGATATGTAGATACAGTTACATATTCTCTAGTAGGCTTCACTTTAAATATTTGCCAGCCGGTGGGTTTCACATTTTCAGTTGCTGCATTGTCATATTTTACTAAGTGTAATGCAGAGTTTACCCAGCTGTAAAAGAAGAGGACTCTCTCAAAGAATCATGTGGAGAATGAAAATGTTAGGTCAACATCAAGGGATAATTTTTTTGTCAACTGCTAAGGAAACCAAATAAGCTGCTGTAGTGAATCTTTATATTTCCTCCAGAATTTAACTGGCAGTGAGGCCCCAAATCTGAATAGGGAGCAAGGGCAGTCACAGGTCTTGGTAAATTTGGTAACATTCAGACAACTGACAACTGACAGTTTACTCATATTTTTCTTTATTTTTTCACCTGCTAAAAATGCCTTATGTACTTTCGACCATAGAAGTGTGAGGGGTTTTTAACACTATACATCCCCACTTTTAACAAGCAAATGGATATACACACACACACACACAAAGGAAAAGAAAAGAAAAAAAAAAAAGAAAAGAAAAGAAAAGAAAAAATCTTCTGAATATCAAGGGAGCAATCCAACAAACATTGCCAAGTCTGCACTCTGGGTCCTCCAACCAGGGCCGGCTCCAGACCCCAGCGCGCCAAGCGCGTGCTTGGGGCGGCATGCCGCGGGGGGCGCTCTGCCTGTCGCCGGGAGGGCGGCAGGCAGCTCCGGTGGACCTCCCGCAGGCATGCCTGCGGATGCTCCACAGGAGCTGCGGGACCAGCGGACCCTCCGCAGGCATGTCTGCAGGAGGTCCACCGGAGCCGCGGGACCGGCGACCGCCAGAGCGCCCCCCGCAGCGTGCCGCCGTGCTTGGGGCGGCGAAATCGCTAGAGCCGCCCCTGCCTCCTACTCAGTTGACGCCCAGACATGCAGACCTACAGCAGTGATTCATAACCCGTGGGTTCTGTCTACGCCCACCCACCCCCACACACACAAGGGTATGAAAGGCAATCTAAGGAGGTTGCAAGGCATTGACAATTTTTTTACAATCTAAAAAACCCCAAAATCTTGATTCCCCAATTTCCCTTGCTCTCAATGTCAACTATTTTCTGTCAACCTCTCAAAACATGCACAAAAAAGTATAGAGTTAACACTGTTATCCTTGATACATTTTTACATTAAACATTAGAGAATTGTGAACGTTTTTGACTTTGAATAAGAGGTCACCAACCTGAAAAGGCTGAAAGAGCATAAACTCTGCTGATGCCTTTTCACTGGGACTAAGAGACATAGATCATGCATGATTTGAATAGTGACACAGTAACGATCCCAAGGTATACAATCCAATTGCATTTGACCAGGAGTTTTGGCTAACCAAAGATTAGTTAATCTGATTGGACTATATATTCTACCAAAGATAACATTTGATTACTCTCTCGACTACTTAAATCAACAAGCAAGCAGTAGTTCAAAACAATATGCATTATCGTGACATATATCACTACAATCATTGAGGTTAAAAAAAAAACAAGAGCCAGACTATGACAGACCTTTATACAGGCATATATAGGGACACTAGAAACTTTCCCCATCTTTGTGTGGCCCATGCTGTGCGGTCCTAATGCCACTGCAGTCCCTGCACTCAGACTCCATTAAATTCCAGGAAGAAACATCTTTAAAAAATAGGATATTGGCTGTTTTACTAATTTATTTTAAGTGAAGTGAACTGAGTGTTCATGGGAGAGGCCAGATGGACAGCCTTGGAGCCTAAAGTTCTCTGTTGTTTCATAGAACATGTGAAGCTCCGACAGCAGCTGTGAAAAATTCACCACACTACCTTGCCAAAGAGCTGAAATCTCCTCTGAAGGGAACTCTGAGACTGAGAGGGCAGTTCAGCCTATTAAACCTGGCCTCTCTGCGAAAAAGTGTCAATAAGGATGGTAACTACTGTCACTGTAGCTGTGGGATTTTAAAGCCATGAAACAAGGAATTAAGCTGCAATTTATTTCATATTCACTATCAAAACAGCCATTAGACGGTAATGACTTCCTCATTAACAACATGGACTAAATTTGATTCAGTGACCTAAAAAGATGGGAAGCTCCATATATAAATCTCCCAAGTCAGAGATGTACCGTACTAGAAATTAAAGCCTACAGTGTACGCCCTCTGAACATATAACTTGAAAATTAGGGCTTGAATGGCACTGAGTACAACATACAGTCTGATACACTCTCCTACTCACAAAGTTAAAAGCATCAGCATCATTTATCATTCTTAATTACATCCCAAATCAGCAAAAGTAGTAAATATCATAATATAGTTCTATAGAGATGTTATCACTTATTGCAGCTAAAATGTCTCCTTAGTGTTTAAATAAACAATAGTAATAAAAATACATTTTAAAATAATTTATTAGAGCAGTGCATTTAAAAACATTCTCCAGCATTAATATTTACAGAGAGCAATCCTTTTTGCTAATAGTAGCTTGTCCCCGTGCCCCCAAACTAATCTATTACATAAATATTGGAGTAATATTTCTAACATCAAGAAAAGTTTATCCAGCCTTACATGGTCAAATTAGAAAAATCTCTAAATTAACAAAATAGTCCTTAAATACATCAGCATTTTCTTCCAATTTTAATAATAATTCCTTCTTATTAGTATTGCACTTTGAATCCCTTTTATCCATGTAAGGAATTCATTCTTGCCATTCCTCCAAAAAACAAAACAAAAAACAAAATAACCAAAATGCAGATGATTACTAGAGAAAAATACTGCTGAAGATGCAGCTAAAATATCAAAATCTGGTTGTGCATTACAGTTACATGATGGCGGTGAGAAGGGAGGGCAGTGACATCCTGAGACTTCACACTCCCTTTGACGGGTGACTGCAAAGTCCTATGGAGTCTTGCAGCTGATCAGCTCCCAAGCCAGCCAACTGGATAAAAAGACAGTGACTGCAACAGTGTCTTCATTATTGCACTTGCCTGACAGATTCACTCAGACTATCTGACAATGAGAATTTTAGGACACTGGGGAGAGTCGTTTGTTGATTTGGGAAGTTTTGTGGAGGTTTGTCTACTTTAACTTATTTTTGTTTTCTATATTACAGTTTAGGGCCTAATTGTGCAACCTTTGTTCATGCTGAATAGTAATTATTCAAGCAAGTAGTCGCACTGAAGTCAGTGTCTTCCAACACTATTTATTTGAGTAAATACTACTCAGTGTAAGGGTTGCAGAATCAGGCCCCTAGAAGGAGGAGATAGTTTATGTGTTTAAAACTAATTTCCTATCTGTGCATCTACAGTCATTTTTTGTCACGTATTCATGAGCTATTTGAAACATTTTGGACCCCATTCAAGAACAAGGTAAGTCTTGAGGATATGCAAGTTTTTATGCAAATTATGGTCAGAGTAATTAGAGAAGGAAATGACTTCTTAGAGCATAAAGTTCATTCCTCAGAAATGGCAGTATGCAGTGCTCCACCCAGAGACATGTATCAGTTATTAAAATTATAATACAGTGGATTTTACACAAAAGGCACAGTACTTTAAAAAGTTGTACAACCTGCCTTTTTTGTGTAACTGATCAAAAAAAATTCTTAGCAATGGATGAACTGACTTAGATACTAAATTCAAGCTGAATCTTTACTGAAAGCCTAAACTAAAACTTTTGAGGGTCAAGAAGTTTACTTTTAATTTTTGGGCACCTCTGTGCTCTGGTTCCATCCTGGATCAGAAATGGAAGTACCCGAATACTATGAGCATTGCAAAGCTTGTTTTATTTCCAGCATGGTTGGCAGCAGATTCTGAAATCTCATGTATCAGTCTTGTTTCCACTCCTACTTTACAGATCAAAAAAATTTCATATATATTCGGACACTGCATGTTTGAACCTGCAAAGTTTCTGAGATGTGTTGACTCCCTACTGAAATTCAACAAAATATATACAGTATCTAACCACTACTCTCTACTCAGTTTGAATATAGGTTACTATTGATTGAAAGATAATATATAACGTGAATAATTCATCTTGACAGTTATCTAATATGCACAGAAGAATAGGATTGCTAACTCTCATGTCTGAAATCTGCTTAAGTAAAAGTTTGTGTAGCATTTGGCAATACATTCACTTCAGTCATATACTTCTGTATATAGTCACAAACTACATTCAGAAGACATGTATTTTGGGCTATGGAGAGAAATCATAAGCAGTACATGATTACTTAAATGTTACTTAAAGGTTTAACATCAACAATGAAGCACAGTATTTGTTAACCTTATTAATATCGATAATATCTTACATTAATATATCAGCTTACTTTCCAAATCATCCCAAAGCGGTTTACAAACATTGGCCAAATTCAGAACTAGCATATGATGTGCTACTGGTTTGTAGGAATGCAACTGATTTCTGATGTTCTCAAAGTACTGTTGCATCCCAAGGGTGCAACTTGTGGGAATGTGTGTGTGATGACATTCTTCCATTTCAGTAAAATTATCAAAACATTAACACCCAATGCTAATTAGTACACTACAATTTTAAGAACATCTTCGGACAGAAGATATTGTTTGGATGAGGGACAGTTGGCTTAATCTCAACCTGTACAGAAACAATGTTGTGCTTCAGTATCAACAGTAGCATACAGAGGGTTTGTTGATAGTCCACTTGGACCCACAGTTTTGGTTAATACAGAGTATTTACGCTCTCACGTGCCCTTTTTAGGTGACAGACCCTCAATAAATTATCTTAATAGCTAAATCAGGCAATGATTTTGGTGTTACCTTATGAAAACACCTGACTATGCCCAGTTTATTTAGGTCCAGATTCGGATACTCTTACTAAGGTCTGACATTACTCTGCAAGTGGTCCCACTGATTTCATTGGTACTCCTTGTTGAGTAAGTTACTACTCAATGTGAGTGAGGGTGGCAGAATCTAGCCCTTAATTTGATGTCTCCGGGAGCATGTTCATGCACCGTTTCTAGAACTAATAAGCAAGGATCCAGTTCAGCAACATATTTAATCAGAACTACTTGTGTGCTTAACGTTGTGCATGTGCTTAAGTATTTTGCTCACAGGGACAATAAACTACTCAATAGCTCCATTACTCAAAGGGCTAAAACCTGTAGTCCTTATTCACGCAAAACTCCCACTGAAGTCACTGGGAGTAGCTTTAAAGAATATTAACCATTTTTATTTACACAAAAATATTGGCTATGGGACTTCAGAAAGTATAAGATATGCACAGCTGCACATATTTAAGTGTGAGCATAGAATTCGCAAAACACAACCCCTAGATGATCGTTAAGCAACAATACAGGCATATACTATACGTTTGTGAAACAGGCTGTCTTGGTCTGGAAAAAAATTACTTAATATAAAAAGGAAGCCCAAGCATGCTAGAAAGGAAGATAAGATAATGCAAAGAGAAATAAATCCATGAAATAGTCTGCTGAATGCCAAACTGGAAAAGTATACTGTACATAGTATTTTATCAAACTGCAGCCTAAACAAATGTCAAAAGGAATAATTTCTTTAACAAATATGGGCAACAACTGAGAAAAAAGGGTTGTTCACTAACATATATTTAGTCAAGATTAACAATGGATAAAAGAATGTACTAAGAACAGATTTAATAACCCTAAGCTGTCATTCAGCTTGTAGGAGGTATTCAAGATACAGCTAATAAAACACAAAAAAATGGTTTTAACCACCCAGAAAAAAATTCTCAGTAGACTAAAACACTAAAGGATGACCACTAAGATAAATGCTCTCTTTTGAGTGCTGCCTTGCAGTTAACCTTCATAAAGAGTCTCACAGAAACCTACAACCGTAATACATTGCATTGCCACTTTTCACAGTCAATTTAAAAGGGAACTTCGTAAACACTTCTATTTTACTCCCCAACTGTGTTAGTCTATCAATAATTTTCTCAGCTCTAATAACAGAACCCATGACAATTTTTACGGGTGGTTGCTGGAGACAGTACAATTGCCACATAAAATAAAATGCCAACCTTAAGATTTATAGAAACAAGATTTTCTAACAAGAACCTTTACAGTCTTGATTACTTGAGCCATTCTGCATAAAATACAAAAATGCAATTTAAAATGTAGCCATTAAAATAATTCAAGTCAGAAATGTTTGAACTAATGATATACACAGAGTACACAGCCCACTTCTCATGTGCTAATCATACCAAGAAAGAAAAAAAAAACAGCTCAATCAACTTTTCCCCTTTAATTATTGTTTTCTTTCCCTCATGACCCTGAGTATTCAACCTTAAGTTCAGTAGGAGGTGGCTTGAGATAGACGGTGATGAGAGATCCTGTTTGAAACAGCTTCTCTCTGTCACCCTAAAAAAAACCCACGGTATGTTAAAACATGCTGTTAATCCATTATGGATGCACATGCATCTTTAGAAAATAAACAATGGAACATTATCTGTATTTTTAAATAGAAAATATGTTGATTGCCTGAATCAATTTAAAATCTGTACATTCTACAACAGAGCCACTGGTTTAAATCTGCATTCAGTTATGGAGGTGTGAATCCAAAGTCTCTATTGACTTCAATGGGATTACTCTGGAATTACTTTTCTGGAGCTAAAAGCAGAATATGCAGATTACATATTATCATATAATCTGTGAGGGCTCCATTTATACACTATTCCATTTATAAGCTAAACTATTTTAAAACTGTTTTCAAACAACAACTCTCTTTAGTGTAAGCTATTTTCAGAAAAGATAAACAATAATATGAAATAGCAATGCCGGGGAAACTGACTATCTCTGTGCCAAGCCATAAGCGCATCAAGGGCTCTAAACAGCACAGAGTCATTGGGGAGCAAAGACAGCAATGTCAAGAAGGTTCTTGAAACACTAATGGCTTGGCATCAAGGCACTGGGTTCCTCTGGCTCCAGCATATCCATATGCCCCCAGTCCCACCAATCTAATCACTCTCCTCCACATCACCCTCCTTCCTTCACAGGTGGGGGACTTCTGCACCCTCGGCACCACCCTGTTCATACCCTCTCGCCCACCATGGGATGTTGAGGGGAGGCTGAGTGCCCATGTAGAGAGGACACAAGGATAAGAAGGGGAGTGGAGTGAACTTGAGGTTGTGAGCAGGATGGCAGGGTTGTGCAGAGGAGCACAAAGAAGTTGCACTTGATGTGGAAGTTCAGAGTGCAAGAAATGGAGGAGAGAGATTCATCAAAATGCAGTTCTCTTTCCATCCTTCCCTTGCCTCCTGCATTTCTCTCAGAGCAATCTTTTCCTCCCTCGTTTCCCACTATGTCCCCGCTCCCCATTTAATATCTATGTTTTTTACATTGGCAGCACTGAATAATTCTTTTTTTCCCAGCAGCCTAATATATGCAAATGAAACTTTTGCCTATAAAAAAATCATTAAGAAAATTTTTTTAGGTGCAATTTCAAAGGCACAAATGGGAGCAGGGTACCCAGTGAACTCCCACTGACTTTCCGTTAGGGCTAGGCATACAATTCCCATGTGTGCCTTTGAAAACCACCCTCTTAGTCCCTGTCATAATGCATTTTTTACTTATTAACTTGAATTTTGTTTCATTAATGACAGATAAGGAAAACAGATCCCTTGGAGAGGAGATATATCTGTCCATGAAACTAGTTACATCACAGTCTCACAGACCATGTCTTTCCAATAACTGCCATATTATCATTTGGCACAAACTGATAGGAATGCCCACACGACTAGGCAATACCCATGTTCAGGCTGTGTAAGGAATATCTTAATGATGACCTTTGGTAAATCAGGGTCAGGTACTAAATATACCCAATGCCAAAGCTATTTCAATGCATAATTAAAAACAATAGAACACATGCATCTGTGAAAAAATTATGTTAAGATATTATCATTATTTCTGGTTATTAGGATTCTTAATTACAATTTGTTGTTATTTGCCCATTTTGCCCCAGTGCTCTGCAAACCAACACAAGCTTGCTTGTCTAAAATACCTCTGCCTGTAGTAAGATGTACAACCATACAACACAGAGGATTAAGAATGTTTAGGAATAATAAGACCCATGACATCTGAATACAGGGGTTTGTGTTACAGTGGGACACAGCACTGCACAAAGACTATCTAAGCTAAACAGGAAAACAAAACCATAGGTAATCTGTCACTGTCAAACTACTCATCTTTCAACATTGCTTCTGGTGTTTATAATGGACAAAGATAAAAGTAGTTTGCAGGATGAATGGTTTGATCCCAAGAGTATAATTTTCAGCCAATTTTTTAAACTACCAAAATGATAGTGTGCTTTTGAAAAAAAACTTACTATTGTTTTGTTTGCTTTACTGAAATTTTATAGCACTAGAAATATCTATTTTATAAAGATTTATCTCATAAGTTAGAAAACAACTTTTTGTTTAATTTTTTATTTAATTTTATTTTTATAGTTGACCAAATATTCCAAATTGCCAATGTTTAGTACAACCCAAAAGATAATTACTCTCATTAGTGGGTGGTGCCTACATCGAATTTTTCATAGCATTTTGATAATGGATCTATGAATATGAGTTTGAGCAAACAAATAATTAACAACACACTTGATGACTTCTTGGGGTTTCTGTGCATAGAAAATTTAAATAGAAGTATGGTGAACATTTTTGATGCAGTTACATGAGGGCTTCCTCCCTAATTTCCATACAGTTAAAGCAACAGCATTTTCAAGAGTAGGAATTTCAAAACTAGTAAGCTTCAAAGACTGGCAGGCTGAACTTTTAAGAGGCCCATCAACAGAATAATTAGCTCCATTCTGAAAGAATAAATAGAAACCCATATTTATTTGCGATAAAACATGTGCTTCAAACTTTATGACACCTAGTAAGCAATGGGCAGAGAGAGGACTCTGTTTGAATAGATACGTTTACCAGAATGCACTTTTCCTGGGGGTACATGACTAATATCATGGCTGGGGTGATTGAATCCCTTCCTCCTATGCAAGAGGAGGATTTAATCTATGCAAGGGAAATGGAACTGGGCAAGGTCATAAAGAACTCGGTCTGTACAGGGAACATGGGCTGCCCTTGAAAGGGATAAAGGGTGGGCTGGGAAACCCAGGTGGAAACCCCTTTCCCCAAGTACCAGGGGTCACTTGGAAGCAAACCCTGCCAGGGCAGAACAACAAGCATTAAGGATTGGGGGGAGGCCAAAAACCAATTGAAATGATGAATGCTGTTGTAGAAGAAGTTATTTCAGCATCAATTCAAGAGTTACAGGGCGCTACAGGACAAGCAGAGTCAGACCAGTGGGATGAGCTACCTCTAAGACCCAAGAGGCAGAACACAAGAATGGCAAGAGACACAATCACTGATGGCAGGGGTGGAACAACACCAAGGAGTGGTTGAGGGGCAGGGCATTTCAGGAGAGAGAAGTGTAATGGACACGGTTTGGGAGAGCACAGTGCCACAGCCCAGGGAGAGCCTTGCAGCAGTTCAGGCACAGGATAGTTGATACGCGGCTCTCTCAGATGTCAACAGCTTTTCACAACAGTTACAGATTAACTTACAATTGTTTCAGAGGCTGGGAGCTTACCTCACAGGGGAGTCCTGGTCACCATGCATGGGTTCAGCTTTGGGATAAAGGAATAACTGGACGCTGCAGTCCCCAGACAATGGGATCATTAATACAAGAGAGAAAAATGGAAGACAAAAATTCAGGGATAGGATTGCCCTTCAAGGGGTACCTAGAGAGCCTCGGGACTTTAAGGGATGCATGGAGATTAGTTAGGAATATGGTAATACAGAAGCATTGGACCCAACGGGAGTTTACCTTCTCTCCAATATTAAAGATAAGATATTGGGAGGTGAATACATAGACATTTATCACTGCTTGACAAGGAAGCTATGAAAGACAATAAGATGGGATAGGACAAGCAAACCATTCATAGAATCATAGGGTTAGAAAGGACAACAAGGGTAATCTAATATGGCCCCTTGCCAAGATGCAGGATTTGTTGTGTCTAAAACACTCAAGACAGATGGCTATCCAGCCTCCTTTTGAAAACCTCCAGCAAGGGAGCTTTCATGACCTCCATACTGTTTTTATAGTTAAGAAGTTTTTCCTGGGATTTAATCTAAATCTGCCAATGTCAAAAAACCAAGGCTAGCTAGAATCTGAGAAAATTGGGAAGCAGCTTTTTTGATCTACACATGTGTTATTTTGGAGCAATACCCTGAAAGAAGCCCAGCATTATTCAAATATATGGACATTATATGGCAGGCATTTAATACATTTGAGGGCATGGATTGGTTTAATTGTGATGAGCAGTTTAGACTGAGGTCTGCAACTCAGGCTGGAATTCAACGGGGCATCCCGCATCACATGTTCTGCTTGGGGTGGATGACACCATGGGGGCAAGGTGTTCATACTGACAGCAGCCTATCTGTTACTCAGCAAGCCCAACAGAGAGCCCATGCTCTGAATGACATTTGCTGGACTTTTAACAAGAGCAGGTGTTTGCTTTGGGGCCCATGCATCCCACAACCGCTACAGCTTTTGGGGAAGGCCGAAATGTGGTAGAACACTGGGGTAAATCAACTCCCCCTCCCGCTTGCTCTGGAGTTCAGGGGCAGCTGGGGTATTGGCAAAAGCTTCTAAGTCCAATTAAGCTCAGAGTGTTGTGGTTATTCCTTTGGGATTACTCCCAGCAAGACAGATGGGTTGCATTTATGGGAAGGGTTTACAACAGGTTTTAGGATTCCCTATATGGGGGTAAGAAATCATGTAATGTCCACAAATCTGAGGTCCATAGAAGGGTTGGAGCACATTGTAAAGAAAAAGATTGCACAGGAAATAAATGCTAACAGAGTTGCAGGGCCATTCAATCATTTACTTATGAAGAACATCTGAGTTTCTCCCTCTAGTCTTGGTTCCTGAGAAGGCAGCTGGTGCTAGATCCACCACTTGTCCTACCCACACGATAGTTCAGTTGATGATGCAACAGACCCTGAATTATGTTCAGAACATTATTCTTCCTTCAGTGAGCCTGTTTGCGTGGTTAAGACCTGTGGCCTGGGGGCGCTGCTGACAAAATGTGACATCAGGTTGGCTTTTCTGTTATTGCCTGTGCATTCTTCTGATTTTAACCTTCAGGATTTCTGTTTCAAGGGTCAGCTTGTCTGTCTCTGGCTCAGCAAAAATTCAGGACTATGCTGGAATGCGCAGTGGCATGGGCGTCTGGTTTATACCATGAAGTACGCTATTTGGATACTTCTTGTTTGCAGACAGGGCAGATTCTGAGGAGTGTTCTAGATTACTGGCCACGTTGCAAGGCCTGCCTGGTATGCTGGAGGTACTTCTGTGGAAAAAAGAGAAGAGCACTCTTCAAAGCCAACCTACCTGGGGATTGAGTGAGATATACAGGCTGCTATCTCCAGATCCCCCCTGAATAAACTGGGGGAACTTCTGAGATTGACCATCAAGAATAGAGCAGCAAAGAAGGTTACACTGTGGGAGTTGCAATCTATTATTGGGCATCTACATTTTGAATACCAAGGGGTGGCATTTTGCATCAAACTGTCATCTGCCACACAGAAATAGCAACGTACCACCATTTTATAAAGCCTAATAAAGAGATAAAGGAGGATTTAGGAGTTTGGGGACAGTTTCTGAATCAATTTAATGGAGCATCTTTTTGGAGGGAGGAATGGATGATAGAAGCAGATTTAACGGTTCATTCAGCTGCATTGGGAAGAGTAGGTTTTGGAGTATTTTACCAAGGCAGGTGGTGTGCCCAGAAATGGCCCTGAGATGGTACAGTAAAGAATATCACATTCCTAGAATTCCTTCCAATTTTGGCAGCAGTAACTATTTGGAAAATGGATTTCTCAAACAAAAGTGTGTTTTTGAAATGACAGCATGTCAGTGGTACATGTTATGAACCACCAGTCCTCCAGCTCACTCAGGATTATGAAGTTGGTAACAACATTTGTATTACAGTGTTTAAATCTTAACATGTTTCTCTGCCAAGCATATGCCAGGACATATGAATTGCTGAGGCCACACTTGAAGCCCTCTGGCAGGGGCTCCAACTCATTGCCAAATATGCTGCAGAATGGACTGGTAAAGATTGGATTTCAAGGAAAGCATCCCTGAGTCAGGGGGTGTTGGGGCTCTTACGTCTTGTACAGCAGGAAGCTGATCCGCTCCTTTTTTCTGATCTCCTTTAATGGAGCTGAGGAATGGGGGTTGGTGCTCCATCTGGAACAGCAGGACAGCAACCCCCTGATTTATTCATCTCCTTTCACCTTATATGAAGGGAGGGTGGTGAGGTCCAGGTAGCAGGATAGCTGGGACCTGGTTGGGGATTAAATGGAAATGTTCAAGGAAAGGACAAAGACCTGCACTGTACAATTTGTTGCCTGGCACTCCCAGATATTTTAAGTGGATAACATTGCCGCCAAATGAAATCATATCCATTGCCTCCTGTCTTTCTTCTGGTGTGGCCAGACAACATGACTGCGAACTTATTAAGTACAGTGTCTCTCAGAAATTACGTAACACCAATGCTCCATAATTTCTACTGTCTAACAATACATGCCCAAATGGAGTTCTAGTTGTTGGTTTTCATCTACAAAACCCCTCATGATTTGGGACCAGTTTGCCTGACATGTTGCCACTCTCTGTGCCACAATACAACAGGTGAGACCAATAAAGTCACTCATACAAGAGTTTCTAGATTTAAGATACACAGGGCTGCTGGCAGAGTTTTCTCTGAGAGTCCTTAACTTTGGAATGTGCTCCCCGGTATGGTCTGTCGGACTCTGAATTTACTAACCTCCAGGGCATGCTGCAAAGTCCATCTTTTTTCTTGACTGTTTGGGTTGGTGAGAGATATGGTGGCTTTGATCTGTTGTAGTCACTATTATAATCAAGTGGTGGTTTATTGTTTAACATTGATGTGTGTGTAAATTCTGTAAGAAAGTGAATAATCTTAACTTTATTTTAAAACTATAATCAATTTTACCAATAATTGCAACAATTTATTGCAATTTACTAATTTTTGTTTTTAAAAATACAATGATCTAGTCAAATTTATTTATTTGATAGGGGACTGCCATGTTAGAGGATGAACTTTCTTTCACCTACCACAGCATTTTGTCTCTGAGGATTTTCTTACATGTAAAAAAAATATATCTTTCCTCATTAACAAACCACAGCAAACTTGTTATCATATTAATATTCAAAGACGCTTGTCATATGCCATTTATTTAATTTTATTTTTACTTTTTGCAATTAAGTATACTCTGAGTATGAATAAAGGGTAACCAAATATGTCAATCTTTATTTGCCTTCTATGGAATACCAGTAATTTTAATTTTGTGACACACCTAGAGAAGTACAGGGTTAGACTGTAAACCCTGTACTTCCACTGGTGTGCAGTTACTAAAATAAGCACTATAAAATCTAAATAAACAAAGAGACTCCTGCTCATTTTTCAGCAGTAAATGAACACCTTAACTTCCTGAGGCCAACTGTCCTGTCTAGATCAACCAACCTACTCCAGCCCTAACTATAGCATACAAAACGAATGCTTTCAAAATGCAACACATCAAGAGGGAGAGTAATGTTGGGAGGTGAAGAGAACATGGAATTGCTCCAAGTATTTCAGAAGGAAAAAGAGAGATCAGACAACAGTACACAAATATTTCCCTAATTAGTATCTTAAAAGACTAGTCATGAAAAAAGAGGTAGGATACCAGAGTCATGTTGACTAATTATGACTTCCTTGTTAAGGGAGTTACTGCAGGCATTGCCAGAAGCATGCATATCATCATATGATTCAAATTTGTATAGGACAGCTTACTCATTGATCTTCTTTGGTGGGTAAATGGTTTCAAATTTGTTTTAGGCTAAAGAACCAATTAAAAAAGACAGATGTACAATTTTAGGGAAGAGGACATGCACTGATCAAGAACTGGAAGACAGATTATACTGGCTTTCTCAAACATAGACAAAACAGACACAGCAAATATCACTGAACTGTAGCAAAGAGAAGACATTTTGCCCGGTAAGATCTATGTCTGCATGGTAGTCAAGAGTCATTTGTTTGGGCCACACAATAGGAACCCAATAGTGAGACATTTATTTCAGGCACTTCCAAAGATAAGTGTTGTAAAGGCAAGCTTTAAATAGGACATGCCAAAAAAACAAACAAACAAAAAAAGGTGCTGAAGTAGGAAATAATAATTCAAAACATAAAACATCTACGAAAAGTAAAAATAATTGTCAGTCATCAAATGGAACAAAGGAGCTGATGTGACCGTGAAAGAGAAAAGATTTAGAACAAATTTCTGCTGTCTGTCGCAACAGTGCAACTCCAATTAAAGTTAATGGAATTCCATTGGTGTACATGAAAATAAAATTTCCTAATTTCTAAGTGACATCATCTTTCAGAAATACAGCATATAAAAGACTCATGTCACAGCTGTAGTAGACTATGAGACTGTCTGGAGCACAACATTTATAAAACATATTTCTATGTGAAAAAATTAAGTGCTTGTTGGACAGTTGGCAGATGGACAGTATGGAAACTCAGCAAAGAGTCCTGTGCACCTTATAGACTAACAGGAGTTTTGGAGCATGAGCTTTCGTGGGTGAATACCCAATTCGTTGAATGCATGCATCCTGTTAGTCTATAAGGTGCCACAGGACTCTTTGCTGCTTTTACAGATCCAGACTAACACGGCTACCCCTCTGATATTTGAAAGTATGGAAACTGAAGTTCTCCACTGATCCACAGAACTGCAGACAGTGTTCTAAGCAACTGCTTGCAAATGCACTTCAATATGAGAGGGCTTTTCTAGGAGTAAGGAAGCAGTTCAGTCTCCGGTAACTATTTGTTCCTGGGCTTCTACATGAGACTGCCAACAGGGAATGTGCATTACACTAGCAGTATTGATGACTGTTTCTATGATATGGGCACCTGACCTCACAAATCAGACTGGAACTACCAAATTCATTTCACATACAGCCAGCCACTAAAAAGTTGGTTGATGGTAATGACTTGGAGGTAAAATGCCTTATACACTACTACCAATACCCTGAGTGTGATAACCACGCAGCCAGGCTTCTCCTCCGTCATCTCAAAGCACAATGTTTTAAATATCAAGGTTCTTGCCTATTTACATCTTGCTCTTTCTTAGATGTCAGCTAAGAGGCATTAACTTGCAGACACTTATGTCTGTAATCATTCAATCACATTTTAGGGAACCAAAGCATGCAAGATTCATCCATATGGCACACAGCTGGGTTTACCCCAACAGTAAGACACATGTGTGCTGGCAATGGATGTAATGCTATATTGTAATAACCTTCAAAGAGATGGTGAGGTGTAGGGCTATGTTTGGCAGCTAATATCTGTATGTGTTTTCAGATTTTTTTGCCCCAGTTTAGAATGTAAATATCCACCATCAAGGCCCTTCCTCTTTCTCCTGCTGTATAACAACATGAGGTAACCTCTGGAAGCTTGGAAATGTTAATCTCCTGGCCTGCACCTGAAAAAAGCTACAGGGCCTGAGAGCCTTGTGCCTCACTTATTGTAAATCATCAACTGGGATTAGGCAGACGATATTTCTATTTGAATTACAATATGAATTTGTCCAATAAATACTTGTATGAATGAACCTGACAAACAAACAACAGCATTTCTTTTTACAATTCCCTAATAATAGACCATGGATAAATTTATAACACTTTCACACCAAGATCTGAAAAATGCCAAATGGAAGTTATTTTGCAAAATTTGGATGCATATATCTTACAAAAAATGATGTAAGTAGTGTGCCTTTTGTTGAGGAACATAGCAACAAGGAGACATTTGTGGACTCATTTTTGGAGGTGTTGAATACTAGAGCCCCAGCAGCACCCAAGAAAGTCAGTAGGATTTGTGGGTGCTTAGTACCTCTGAAAATCAAGCCACTTAAACCTCATGCATATCTCAGATTATATTATGGCACTAGATAATTCACAAGCAAATCATATTTTTTTTAATGACAGAAACCAAATCAGAGGAAGATGCTAATAAATAGCCCTGAATCTTAACTGAAGGTTGATGCTGCTTTTTTTTTTTTGCCAAATCCATGATACACAGTAGCACAGTTGACTATAAAAACATTAATTGCTGGAACAAACATTATAAGAGCAGTTGGTGAAAGTAGCAGAGTTGAAAAGATTAATAAAGAATTATAGGATGGAAAAATAAATAAATCCAGAACTTAAGAACATTAAACAAAGCAGCAAATCATTTCAACTTTAAATGCTCTGATTCAAAGCTGCAAGTCAAAAGAGTGATAAACCAATTAAAAAAAGTTTTTTTTTTCAAACTGTAACCATGTTAGAATAAAGGAAGACAGTGCTGCTGATGAGGTAAAAACACTAATCTGTGCAATATATTCACACTATAGAGATGACCAAGTTTGCATTGTAACAAGCAAAAAAGTGGTAGCTCTACTAGAGGTGAATGAATCATAACCTATAAATTACATAAAGTTGCAGAAGCATATTCAATAACCATAAATTACTTTCAGAGAGCCTAAAATTCAGATCAAAGTAATAAATTTAAGGAAAAAATGCTGCCTGTGGTATATAATGGCCAAGCAAATGAAATAAAAGGAGAGTGTAGAGTGAACATGACCACAAAAGGAAAAAGCACACTTCGCTGTTTGTTGTAGTACCAAACAGAAGACATTTTCAATTAGATGAATGGGCCTGTATATGTTTGAATTTATTAAAATAACGTACAAAACTACAGGTCATGATGACCTTAAACAAACTATAGACTCCAAAACATAGAAGAGAGAAAAGGTTTCTAAGAATCATTTCAAATACTACTTGAATCAACAACACATCTGGAAAGAATTGTGACAGAAACAGTAAGAATTAGCTGCTATGGAAAACGCTCTCAAACTTAAAGTATGGGTGGCCTAGTGGGTCACACAAGTGATGCTTTCCATTCTGGGATGAACTCCCACTAAAAAGGAGGAATACTACTTAAAGCAAATAGCATCATAATTACTATTTCTATGTGAAATGAAATCCTTGAGAGACTTTAGAGACATCTGTTTACTTGCCACACATGAAAAAACACATTGAACAGGTGATAGGAAATAGCCGTTTATGTCTTAAATATCAGTACTACTGTTCAAAGGATCCAGTGCTGATAGAAACAGTACCTGCATATCCATGGGAAAAGGTAGGCTCTAGCTTTTCTCATTGTCATGTAAAGGACTATATATTAATTATTGTAGATGGCTGTCCTGTCAAGAATATCAAGTGTTGCAATTATTAAATCCACACATCTACAATCCAAATCCAAATGTAAATGCAATTCATATTCTCTAGGCATATAATCCTTGTAACAATGGTCGACTGTATTCTGGTAATGAATTTAAAACATTTGCCTCAACCTCTGAGTCAGGTTGCAAACAAGTCTACTCTTTCCCCAAGTAAGATGGCCATGCAGAAACTGGGGAAAGGGATATTGAAAAAAGAATCAGAAGGGAACACTAATAGATATTTGTATTTTTTCTGGATTATGAGATGGACCCTAGCTCAGTGCTTTGCAAACTGGGGGTGCACAAGAGGTCATCGGGGGGGAAGAAACTTCGGCCTTTCACTTTTAAAAAGCAAACATACAAATAAAAGCACAGACTGACTTATTTTCAATAATTTGGTTAATTTCATAACTACAATAGGCTTACTATGCCTTTAAAATAATTTTAATTCTCATTAATTTTAATTCATTTAATGATTAATCACTGATATTAAAATACATAAACCGGCAACATATATAATAATAGCTGAGAGCCCAGGACCTCTTAAATGAGTCATATGCTCTAACACTAAACCAAATGAATGAATAGTCTCATCTCTGTGTTTTCCCTCCACCTTCTGGAGTGAAAAACAGTTTCAGATTACAAGTAATACAAAAAAATGTTTCAGATTCAGTTTATTACATAAAAGAACTTCAGTCTAGCAATCAAAGACATGGTTACTTACTGTAACTGTGGTTCTTCGAGATGTGACGCAGATGTGTATTCCACTTAGGTGACTCACAAGCAATACCCCGTCCAGGGATGGGGGCTCAGAGTCTACTGAAATTTCAGCTCTTCTCTTCATTCAGCCATACAGCAGTTGTGTTGTAAGGTGCAGAGAGCTGAGCACAAGATGGAAGGTGAGGCCATGGAAGGTGAGCAGGTTGGGATGGAGAAGAAGCATATGGGAGGCTGAACTGACAGAGCCAGAAGGTCTGAGAACTAGCACTGTCTCGGTCACACCAGACCAATGAGAATGAGCTTGGCGTGAGCTGCCTTGAGCTTCAGGATTACCTGAGGAATTATCAGAACAGGGGGAAAGGCATTTGGAAGAGTCAACTGCCAGCTGCAGTGGAAGGCATCACAGAGGGAGCCCGGGTTGAGCCCTTCCACTCCCCTGAGAGCAGAATAGGCAACACTTTCTGTTTTCTCTCATCACAAACAGATTGATCATAAGGATGCCCCACGTTGTGAAGATGACCCAGAGGACACTCAGCATCAGGGACCACTCATGGCTCGGAAAGAAAACCCTGCTGAGATGGCCGTGAGACAATTCTGCATCACCAGCAAGTAGACTGCTACGGGAGCAATGTCTTTTTTGATGGAGAATTGTCACAGGTTGATCGCCTCTAGGCAGAGTAACCTGGAATGTGCTCCCCCTTGTTTGTTCACATAGTACATCACAATGATATTGTCGGTGAGTATGTAAACCACCAAGTGTCTGATATGGTCCCAGAAGACACGACATGCATTGTAGATGGCCTGAAGTTCCAGCATGTTGAGATGGAGTGAGGGTTCCTGTTCTGACCACAGGCCCTACACTCAGTGAGCCCAGATGTACCCTCTCAACCCAGAAGGGAAGTGTCGGTAACCACTGACTTGGTTAGAAAGGACTGAGTGAAGGGGATTTCCTGGCAAACATTGCATGGTGATGCCCAACAGCGGAAGGAGTATAGGACTAGTGGAGGAAGGTCTATCCAGAGAACATAGAGCAAGGCAGTAGACCTGAAGCGGGCTAAGGTGCAATCTGCCAAACTGGACCACCTGCGTACAAGTGGACATGTATCCCAACAGGCTAAGACGCATCTGAACTGTCATGAAGGGCTTGCAGACTGAGGCAGAGCTGTTGAATTCCCTGAAAGTGGTTGGTCAGCAGAAGTGCTCTTGACTTTGTGGAATCTAACAGGGCACCAATTAACTTGATTTTTTGCATGGGAGCCAAGGTTGACTTTCTGATGGTTGAGCAAATGCAATGTGGAGTTGATGGAGAAAGAACCTCCTCTCTGGAACTGCCCCTCAATAACCAATCATCAAGGTCCAGGAAAATATGGATTTCTTTCCTCCTGACATATGGCATAACCACAGCCATGCATTTGGTGCCAACTTGTGGGGCAGAAGAGAGGCCAAATGGGAGAATTGCATCCTGAAATTGGCATCCTCCTACCACACAATGAAGACATTTTCTGGCTTGGCAGAACTGCATGGAAATAGGTTTCCTGAATGTCCAGAACAGTGATCCAGTCATTCTGAGACAGCTCTGGGAGGATACCAATAAAGTGACCATGCAAAACTTCATGTATTTGATTGATTTGTTGAGCCCATGAAGGTCGAGAATGAATCTCATCCCTCCCTTGGGTACTGGTATCAGAAATTATCAGGGAGCAGAAGTCATGGCCCCACGTTCCAGTGGAACTTCCTCCACTGCTCCCAACATCAGCAGAGAGCTGACCTGACCTGCTTCATGAGCAGTGTCTTGTGAGAGGAGTCCCTGAAGAGGGACCATGAGGAGCAGGTAAGGAGAGGAACTGGATGGCGTAACCCAATCTGACTAGGACCCAACTGTTGGAGGTGATCAAGCTCCAAGAATGGTAAAAACAGGCCACGCTGTCTCCAAAGGGAAAGGTGAATGAAGAGGGCAGCGCAATGACTGGAACAGTGCTCCGGAGCATGGTGTCAATGTGCGTGCTTAGCGGGCACTGGAGGAGGGCGTGAGGACTGATCAAACCCCAAGCACAACTGCTTCCTCTTCTGAGATCTAGCCCTCTTTCTGGATAAGTTCCAATGCTTCAGGGGGAAAGGCTGTGCAAAGGAGTGCTGTGAGCAACATTCTTGCGTGTACACTCCCATGGACCGCAAGGTAGCCCTTGAATCCTTAGTGTCAAAGTGTCATCAGTCTTTTCCAAGAACAAGATCCACCCATCAAAGGGCAAGTCCTCAGTAGCTTGCTGGACAACCAAAGCAATCCCAGAGTTTTACAGCCAGGAAGCCCTCCTCATAGTAACCGCAGGGGCCATAACTTTGGCCAAAGTGTCTGCAACATCAAGGGCAGACAGCAGGGATCTTCTGTGATAAATGCCCGAAACTCCTCACGCAAGGCCTCAGGCAACTGGTTCAAGAAAAATCATATTTGGACAGCAAAGCTTGTTGATGTGTGATCCTCATCTGTAGGGACGATGAGATATAGATCCAGAAGGTCCAACTGCTTGGAGTCTCTGTCCTTGGGGGTGGACATGAACTTATCCTGCAGGGCCCTATCAATCACTGCCGTTACAACCAGGGAATTCAGGACTGGATGGGAATATAACCCTTCAAATCCATGCACAGGAATGAAGAAGCACTTCTCCATGTGCTTAGCCACCAGTAGTACCAAGGCCAATATACTGCAGAGGGCTCTCGATGGCTCAAGGAGTGCATTATTAATTGGGAGGACCACTCTCCCAAGAACAAAGGGCTATAAAATGTCCACCAGCCGTGGGTGTTCTCCTGGAGAAATTCTATCAGGATGCCAATGGAAGTGACTATGTGGCATAAAAAGTCCTGGTACACCTTAAAGTCCTTTGGTATGGAAGGGGAGGATGAACCAGGCAATATGGCATGGTCTGGAGATGAGGACAAGGCTCTTGGTTGAGCCAAAGCCAGCTCTTACTTCCAGGATGACATAGCCAGACAGGAGGACCCTGCTCGCTCAGCAGGGAGGAAAACAGATGATGCCTGGGCTTGCGGCTGATCCACCACTGATTTGGTGGGTGATCTTGCCTTTGAACGAGAGATGACAAGCGGAATCTCCATAAGCGAGGAGCGTCCCACTGAGTCCAAGGAGGCCACTAATATGGGTAGGGCATCGGTGGCCAGTAGGGGCCGAGTCACGGGTCCTCCATTCTGGCCGTGGGTTGCATGCCAACCCTGGGAGCCATGCTAGTCCATTGGCGACCCTCAGAGCTCATCGGGTGATGCAGAGCAGGAGGATGACTACATTAACTTGGAAGCAGAAGAGCCTCAGGATCTTGGAGACATGGTCAGAGTGACTCCCAAAGGAGCCAATAGGCAGTCTGATTCACCCATCGCCCAGAACAAAGCAGGAACTGGTGCCCCCAATAAGGCAGTACCATTGGTACTCAACATGTCAGTGCTGCAGGCAGGGCTAGTTCTGGCTCAAAGAGATGTAATGGAGCACCCGAGTGCATCAATGTTGAGGGTAGTGAAAGTCCCCATGGAAGTATCTGTAGCACTGACTGTCGTGGGGCCATCAAGGGTCTCAGTACCGAGATCCCACATAATGATTCCGGTATAGGTTCCATCTGAACCACTGGAAGGGGAGGATCTGGGTGTGGTACTGAGGGGCTTGACCATTCAGTGGCAGGCTCCATTGGAGGGGTTGTCAAAAGTGCAAAGTCCCAGAAAGTCCAGGACCAGTGATGAGGACAGAACCAAAAGGCTGAGCAGGTCCACTGCAAGCTGGTACATTGACACCATGGATACAATTGGTGCTGGCATCGCCCTTGTTGGTACTGGACTCAACAGATGCCTGGAGACAAGAAGTGGAGTCAACGGTATGGGTTTCTGACCTCCCTCCCTCCTCAGTTCCAGGGAAGGGGCAGAGGTACCTGCTACATCCCACATGCCAAAGCAGGCCCTGTGGAAGTCCACGCTTTTCCTGGGGGAGGCAGAGGAGCCACCCTGAGACCTGAAGTGGTCTCAGTCTTATGAGACTTTTTCCTCTGCACCAACAACGGAGAACAGGTCCTGTTTCTCTTCGGAGAGGTGCCTGCCTCAGAACGGGAGGCAGCAGTGCTGTCCAAGCCCAAGGGTGATCTTCAGCCCATGGAAGAACTTGGTACTAGATTAGGCCGCATAGCCAGCTTAAGCAGGTGCTACTTGAGGCAACAATCCCATGCCACCTGAGTCCTCTGCTTGAATGATCTACAAACTGAACAACGCTATTTAAGCTGCCCTGAGAGTAGTTTGACTACACTCCCACTGAGAACAATGCGAAGCGGCAGCCATTTTGAAAGAAGGCATTTTGCTAATGGCAACCCCACAGCTAAAGTATAGAAATGGACAGTTAAGGCATCCAAACATTCCAAATTCAACCCTGTAGTGGCATCATAAGAAAAACAATTATTTTTTTCTTTAGGAACTATTTTTATCTAATCTTGGATTGTATACACCAGGGGTTGGCAACTTTTCAGAAGTGGCGTGCCAAGTCTTCATTTATTCACTCTAATTTAAGGTTTCACGTGCCAGTAATATATTTTAAAGTTTTTAGAAGGTCTCTTTCTATAAGTCTATAATATATAACTAAATTATTGTTGTATGCAAAGCAAATAAGGTTTTTAAAATGTTTAAGAAGCTTCATTTAAAATTAAATTAAAATGCAGAGCCCCCCAGACCAGTAGCCAGGACCTGAAAATCAGCTTGCGTGCCACAGGTTGCCTACCCCAGGTATACACTATTATGCACTAATAACAACTCTATAGTTATTGTATAGTGTCACTAGTAGGTGGAATAAAGGGTGTTTGGATGTCTTAACTGAGCATTTTCATATTTTAACATGTCTGGATTTATTTTAAATTTTTACACTAATTATGAATTTTCTGGGTTTGTAACCCTTGTTTTTGGGATGATTACAGCCCTGTAATATTTATACTCTTAAATTATTGATGTGTGCTTGACCTTAATGCTAGTTTAACATAATTTTCATCTGGGAATAAAGAGACTCAGAGACTGAGATAGAAAATAGTATACTGCTGAGTAGAGCAATGGTGGTTGATAAAAATGCATTCAGTACAGGGATAACATCAGCAGATCATAGTACCATCTAAATATTGTGGGACGAAATACTCTTAAAGACCCAGGAGCCCTAGTTAGGAGTTTTCAGTAAGTTGGGAGGTTTTTTTCCATGTTTCTCTCTGCACATGGAAGTTGTGGGCAGAGCCTGAGGGCCACACCATAAAAAGATATGACAGATAAGGCTCTAGAAAGACACTGGGTTGTGTACAGAAATCTGTATATGGAAACGGAAGCAGACACAGGTAGGAAGGTGATGGGGAAGAAAATGGCATTTCAAATGGGGAATGGAGAAGGACTTAGCATCTGCTGAATTGGGGAACAGTGAACGTTTGGACCCACTGCTCTTGCTAATAAACAGAGATATGGACACAGAAAATGGAGAAAAAGTACCAACTACAAACAAAGTTCATTCCTTTCCAGGACTTACTGCTAGCCTACAAATTGGCCCTCAAGTCCTCTCTGGTGCTTGAGCGCAAGTTCTTCAAAATATAACTGTAACTGTGTGACAGAATGCTGTTGACCTATTCTGTTACCGCCTTGGAACCTTTCAGTGAAATACTGATTCTTGCTCATTCACTGTAATTGGGCAGCATACAAGAGTGATGGCATGGTTCGGTGGGCATATGAAACAGCCATATTTAAGCTTACATTTTTGTTGAGGTTTACATTTTTAAATATGATCACTCACTTTGTTGTCCCGTCTAATTTGGAGAGAAGCCACACAGTAAAAGTGAATGGCCAGATCAATGGAAAAGTAAAAGAGGTAGTTCCACGTTAATGAACATTTGTGGAAGTCACTCAGATAAACACAAATATCTCCAATTGTTTGGGCTAAATGGAATGTACTTGATTCTTATGCAAGGTGATATATTCAGTTCACATTTATAGAGTATTACTGAAGCTTCCATGAAGTCAGAGGAGATTAAGCTTCAGAAGATCATGGAAGATTGAGTATCAGTGCTTCCTCCCATAGGAAAGCTGTAGTTGATAAACAGAAGCCTTTAGTGACTGGGAAAGGTACACTCAGGTTTGTTGACAGCTTACCTTGTTTTCTAAGAGGGGGTTGTCTGCTATGCCTGTATTTTAAAGGAGAAAAGTCTACCTTGCAATTACTGCAATGTCTAATAAATGCACATTTTATGGTGAAAGAAGATAAACTGCTAATTAATGTTTGTGCAGGACTTTTGATATGTAAATCTGACATGTAATAGTTATGGCGAGATCCACTGTTATAGCAAAGGAGTCCTTAGTGCATCTAGTGGGATGGGAAGGGGAAACTGCTTTTACATCCCTTTCATTCTGGCCCAACCAGCTGATGATCTAGTACAGGGATATGCAACCTATGGCACGCGTGCTGAAGGTGGCACGTGAGCTGATTTTCAGTGGCACTCACACTGCCTGGGTCCTGGCCACCGGTCATTTTAATTTAATTTTAAATGAAGCTTCTTAAACATTTTAAAAACCTTATTTACGTTACATACAACAATAGTTTAGTTATATATTATAGACTTATAGAAAGAGACCTTCTAAAAACGTTAAAATGTATTACCGGCATGCAAAACCTTAAATTAGAGTGAATAAATGAAGACTTGGCACACCACTTCTGAAAGGCTGCCGACCCCTGATCTAGTACAACCCCTTGAATAAATTAGAGCAGCTACAGGGCTGTTGTAATTTGTACTAGCTGCAATGTCCACCAGCCATTATGGTAGCTGAAAATCAGCTATACCTCCCCATGAAAGAGGGGTGGCATAAGAATCACTACAGTGGGTCTCTGTCCACAAAGAATTCCTCTGTGCCGCAAGCAGCTCTAATGTATCAAAGGATTGAGGCCTATGTATTTATTAATTACTGTGATTGTATTGGGTGAGGCTTAGTTTTGCAAGTGAAACTTAATGCCACAGACTAAAATTGGCAGAGTAGAAAAATGAGATTAAATTTACCATCTCCAGACACTACAATTCTAGCATCCTCCCTGATGGTGATCTGGACAAATATTTTTTTTCTGCATGAAAATAAAAAGTATTGAATTACAAATAAATTGTCATTGTACATATGTTAATACCCTATTCCCGACTTTACTCTGTTTGTGTTCACTTACAAGGAACAAAAATTATGTCTGTCTCTCTCAAAAGCACAACTATCTTGCAGAAAGATTCCAAAGAGGTTCACCATTCCTTCACTGATTTTCTACAAATCTCTTTAGAAGGTTATATTCCATTTATTTACATGGCTATTAAGATCAAGCCTATCCGTAGCTGGATGAACTGTTTCAATCACACTAAATCTGAGCTTGTTTGTAGATTTGAACTTTTTTTGTGTGTGCTACCTTATATGCTAAAGAATTTGACATGAATCCTACAGTTCCTTCCAGAAACTAAACCCCTTTAGCTTCCTGGTAAAAGAAAGCTGAACTGTATGGTAAAGATTGTCCACACCACTGCAATATGGGAAGGGGACACTCCACATGCAGATATCCTCTTTCAACATGGCTCAGTTGCCTCTGTGGCACAATCATCTCTGAGTCTGGAGGATTCAGACTGGGCCAGCCATTTCTGGCCCCACTCTGGCTGTGAAGAACTTGGGCAAAAAAAAAATAACATAGCCCAATATGGGGCTGTATTTGCATGGAGCATGGGGGGTGGCTTTGAAGGCTACTGTGGCAAGTGGGAGTAGAATGGACACCAGAGGCCAGGGCTGGGGTGCTGATCAAAGTAGATCCTACAAGTGAAAAATCAGGGAATAACATCAGGTGGGGATGATCAAGAAGATTACCTCCTTCCAGAGCCCCTCTATAGGGCTTTTTCTGCAGGATGGGATGGGATGATCTGATCACAGCTGCAATAGTATGATAATAGTCATAACTTCTATACTATAGTCACAGGAAACAAGTGCAGTTTATACTAAAAGAGATAAGCTACAATTATTGCTAATATGAACTGCTAATAAAGTGTGTTTACATATACAGTGAAACGAGAATGTTTTCAGTCCAGCTGATATTACCTTTACCTTATAAATACTACTACTAAGTAGTATTATACTGCCCAGTATATATTGATTAATTAAAAATGGTAAAGATTAAGAGAAGCAACTTTCAAAATTGGTCCCTTTTCTTGACGTGTAAGTCAGGTCTAATTTTCCTCCAGAGGCTTTGTTATTAATCTTTCTTTACTTTTTTAAATTACTTTGTATATTTCTTGGCCTATGTTAAATAAAATCAGGATTTTTATTCATCAGTGATTATTGATTATCCAAATACTCAGAACAACACAGAAAAATAGAATCTATTAAACAATTGGGGTGGGTTCTATAACCATTATTGTAAGAGCACTAATTATATCCCAAACCAAGAACTATGGCAGACCACAAATTAACAGTGCTTTACTAACTAGAAATAATGTGACTGCCAAATGCAGTAGTTAAGATATTATTGCTTCTGTAAACTCTAAACTTAAGTATAAAGTAGACATGTAATCTTCAACTCCCCAAACACTCCAATTTGGCCACTAAAGATGCTGTTTTACATTTCCAAACATTTTCCCCTGTCACTACTTTTTATACTTCAGTTCTCAGGTTGTAAGTATTTGTTACTTGCAAAGCAACTCCTTTTGAACACAGAATCATGGGAGGCATTTGTTACTAACTGCTAATGCAGCCTGCCAAACAACAACTCCCTGCTGGTGACATGACCACCTAGTGACCTCTAAAAATGTTTTAACAATGTGAAAAATATCTCCCTCTTGTAGGAAACAGCAATTTTTTAAATTAAACGTACATTGAATGTTCGCTTACATACAGATAAATGGTATTCAGAGTCACCTTCTCTGTTTCCAATTTCATCTTTTGAAACCCAGCCCAAACCTAAATAAATAAACATTGATACTAAGAGGAAACTAAGAGCTCAAGAGCCTGGTGATTTCACAAACAGCTTTTTTCCATTTTCTAAAATCTAAACTTCAAGCCAGACATAGAACAGGTAATGAAAAGAAACAAGTTTGGCAGCCGCTATATGGGTCGAAGCTGAAAGTATGTCAGGCAAAAGTAAGTGGCTATAATTTGGCAGACTTAACGTCTTTAAAAGTTTGCAGCTTGCTAGGAAGATTTTTTTTTGTTAGCATATAAAATTTACAAATTGAAACACTATCACTGTGTTGAAAAGGCACCACGACACAATGTCATCATTATCAATCCATTAAACATAATTTTATCATTATGTGCCCTTTAAGTACTAGCACAGCACAATGAACAAATCAATTATATCTGTATTTGTGATGGTGAACATCCTATGTGAAAATAGTTTTTTTTGTTTTAATATTGTTAGAGAATTTTGTTTGTCATTTTATGTTACCAGGCCATTAGCAGCCTTCAAGTCCAATGTAATATCGGCTAACTACAACAGATTTGATATAGACCTAATTTTCTTATGCAAACTGGACCCAGAAGAAACAACCATGACATTTATGTGAAAGTGTTACTTGTTTTTGTAAAATGTAGGAATTATTGTAATAATTCCTTTCTGGGCTATAATTAGTTATTTTTGAGATAGTATTCATAAAAGGCCTAAATTTGCAATACTCATTCCATCAATATTTCATTATTTCACTGGCTACTAATGGTCAAAAGGATTTAATCCGTGGTCTTAATGTTGACATACAAAGCTTTTAATAAGATAGGTCCTAAGTACCTTGAACAATTGCCTCTCATCCTATTTCCCTGCCCATTAGATACTGTTACTTAGGTGGGCTTAGATCTAGTTCCTAGCTGTAATCAGAAGAATTTTAGACCAAGGCTTTCTCAGTTCTAGGCCTCTCTCACTGAGGATGTCCAGCATAGTCCCTCACAGATACTAAGGTACATATATCCAGGCATTTCATGGCATGGAGCAGACAGACAGAGTCTCTAGGCTGATTACACATTTGAGAATACAACTGATGAAATAAGAAAAATATTAACATGGTTCCCATGTGTTAACAACTGTTTTACACTCATATAGCTCCACTGACTTTAGTTAAGTTACTCCTGATTTACACTAATATAAGTGAGAGGAGATTCTCACTTGCACACAGATCAGATTCTCACCCATAATCTATGCATTTAGAACATCTTCATCTGATGTGAATTCCATTGAAACGAATGTATCTACACCAGTCAACACCAGCTAAAGATCTGGCCCAAGGAGACTTGCAATGGACCCAACTACCATACGTTTAGAGGTGAAATTAGTTACCTCTGGTTGCAATTCCTTTTCTTTATGTAATCCAAAACAAACGTCAAAGTAAAAATTAGGCAATATGCTTTATTACTCTCTCAGATATTTACTATTACATCATAGTTCTTTTCTATATCATAGTTAAAAATGCCAGGTTTTCAGTATGTCTAAAAACTAGAACTAGCAAATACACCTCTACCCCGATATAACACGACCCGATATAACACGAATTCTGATATAATGCGGTAAAGCAGCGCTCGGGGGGCGGGGGCTGCGCACTCTGGTGGATCAAAGCAAGTTCGATATAATGCAGTTTCACCTATAACGCAGTAAGATTTTTTGGCTCCCGAGGACAGCATTATATTGGGGTAGAGGTGTATAACATATAACAATATTATGGATTTTGGGCTCTGCTATTAGGTTTTACTCACTACTCAAAGATTTTTCTTACTTTCTTTTTTTTTCTTTTCTGTTCACAACAGCAGGAGACATGCCAGCTGGAATATTTTAACTCCCTTTCATTAAAAAAAAAGAGGTTAAGGTCAAAATAAGTATGATAAACATGGTAGTTTCTATTCTGAATACTCAAGGATGAAAGACTAAACAGAAAAGAATTTCTAAACCTCACTAACTGTAAAATCAAGTTTTTCTGTGCAACACAATTAGAAGTAAAACTTACTTGGGAAAACAACAAAGTATTTACAATAAAATTCTTGTCTTTTAAATGCCTAGTTAATTTAGCAGCTGTACATTCCTTAAATTTATTATATGTTTTCAATTATCTCAATGATTGACACTTTCAAGTTTTATGGTAGATTATGAAGAGCAATGCACTTAAGAAGAGATGAAGTATATTTTCCCTCTGTAACAAAAAGAATTCAATTTGTGTTTTGGTTAAATGAGCTCTTCTTTGTCTAAAAATTCCTCAGTGCTAGGTCTTGGATTTTCTTGCCTGTAGGTTTAAAATATAGTAAATCCCATCACTTTGATTTTTTACAATAAACTACTTTGTTACAAGAACAATAAAATATGTTTCCAATAATTTGCCTAAAGGAAAAACAGTCTAAAGGTTATGCTAGTGGGAACAATAGATTAACTTGCAAAGAACTATAGTCTGTTTCTTCTAAAAGGAAAGTAAATTTATAACACAACAAATGTTTACTCCCAAGTGGTTAAAATAACTGGAACGCTGAGGTCTAAAACTAGTAACAAGTAGAGCTGTACAAAACATTTGTAATGAGACCTGAAACTTGGCAAAGTTACTCAGAGGGAAGGAGAGATAGGGTAGGAAGCTGGGAAGGTAGACCTGTTCTCTCTGAAATCCACAGCAAAAATCTTCTCAGTGGAGGAAAGCAGGCAGCAACCCCCAATTCTGTAGCAAAGGGTTCTGGGCAGGTCCTACTGTAATGTGCTGCTCTTGCACTGCCACGTCAGTCTACAACTGGCAGCCATTCCAGATGGTACCCTACAATATCTAGGAATAATAGTACCCTGTAGTAAGGCCTCTCAAGGCCTAGAGTTCTGTTATGTGGAATCTAGAGTGACCTGGTGGAACATATTAGGTCCCGTTGGTACAAACCAGGGAGGCTGCTTTCTCCTCCGCTGATCTTTCCTGGAGATTTTGGTGAACGGAGAATAGTCCTAATTATGCTATATACATCCATTCCTTCCTAAAGACTGAAAATGTTGGAGTGGGCCAGTCAGTTGTGCATAATTAGCTAGGGAGAGTCAAAAGGACCAATTAGCCTCAACCCCAAGGATATCAGAATTAAATATCAGTTTACCCCAGCAAATTAATGCTGAACCCTGTGCAAATAAACTATTGAGATCGCTAGTAATTACCTTTCAACAGAATGCATATACAGTACAGCATCCGTATGTATGATGGCAGAAAGTGCCCCAGATATATATCTCATTGGAGGAGGAGAAACTTCCTAGTAAGTAAAAGAAGTAAAAGCAGCTGGAAATGGAGCAGAGTGTTGACAGCTAACAGCCAAATTCTGTCTTGATTTAAGTACTGTGCAATCTCACTGGGATCAATGGAGTTGCATGGAGAGTAAATCCGGGCAGAATTTAACCTTACATGCCCTTCTTGGACCAATTATTGTGATGCTAGATTACTGCATTTAACTCAATATGAGGATACTTTTAATAGCTAGTGCAAAGAGAGAAGTTCGAGCTGATGCAGAGGGTAGCAATCCATTTGGTAAGCAGTATATTTTAGCGAAATAACTTGATACCATGACCTGCACCGACTGACTGCCAGTTTCTGAGTGAAATTTAAAGTTTTGGTTTTGATCTACAAAATCCTACACGGCTTGGCACCTACTTGAATGACTCTCTCCTGTATGTGCCTTTGTGGTGGTCAACAGAGGCACTCAATATTGGAGCCACTTGATTTTAATAGAGAGGGCTAGTGCTCTAGCTTTTTCCATGAGGGCCACTCAGCTGTGGAACAAGCTTCTTCTCTTGGTCTGACACAGCCAAGGATTATTGACTTTCAGGGCATGCTATAAGGACCATCTTTTTGCTTGGATATTTGAAAAGCATAGGTCATAGAACGTCAGGGTTGGAACGGACCTCAGGAGGTCATCTAGTCCAACCCCCTGCTCAAAGCAGGAGCAAACCCCAGACAGATTTTTGTCCCAGATCCCTAAATGGCCCCCTCAAGAATTGAACTCACAACCCTAGGTTTAGTAGGCCAATGTTCAAACCACTGAGCTATCCCTCCCCCCAGAAACAGTGACTATCTCTTCACTGTGTTAGTGATGAGGTATTTGTGAGTCTTTGCTATTGATTTGTTAATGGTGTCCAAAATAATAGATGGGTGTTATGTGTTATTATCAATCTCATAAAATAAAATAATCATCCTTTAATTTAATTTAATCTTTCACATGATGCCCAGATACCATGGTGAAGGGCACTGTCTATTAATCATCAACATTTTTATCAGTACTGTACATGATACAAAAGAGGAAACAGACGCCAGCCTAAGTTGTTTGCAGTCCTTGTTTTCAATGGGGCTATTTTAAAATTACAGCAAGGTTTTTACTGAGAGCAGAATCTTGCCTTAAATATAAAGACAGATGTTGGGACCACTGGAAATAAAATTCTGTAGAAAAACTTTCCAGATAAATACCCTCTCCACAACAGTAATAAATAAGATTTAGAGATTTATAATTGAATCTTCTTGAACGATCGATGTAAAAGACATTGCTTCTATGACCATTTAAAGAACACTTTCACTACTCATTATACACTGTCTTTTTTGTGCACTTGGCAACACATTTTTACTTTAGCAGAGAAACAGTTAAAATGTACTGAATCAGAGAATAAGAAAAAGAAGTCATAAAATCCAGTTGTTATTCAATATATTATTGCAGTATTTTTACATACACCCTGGAGGAAATGATAGAAGAAACAGGCTGCACAGTTAATACATGGTTCAGCTATGAGACTACTGTATTCAAACAGTAGATAAAGTCTTGGAGATCTCCCATAGGATATCCCTATTAAATACTCATCTGTGATTAAATCTAGTTAACCACAGGGTGTCAACACCGGTCCACACAGAAACAGCTCATTGAACATGTATTTGCCAATTTAAAAACAATTCTGAAATAAAACAATCTAGAAATAACAGTTTGAATAATTTGACACATACAATAAACATATGGAATAACTTACTATGGAAGGGGATTGAGGCAAAAGAGAAAAACTGAGTTCAAGAGAAATTTCTACTTTCTTCTGGAGAAGGAAGCGAAAGAGGGACACTGAATCAAATCCTGTTCAATTAACACTGAAGCCAGTAGGATGGGGAATGTGACTAAGGCAAACAGAATTTAGGCAATAGTGAAAAAGCAGGAGGTTAAGATTAGGATGAACCGAAAAAAGATGGCCAAGTATGTTGTTCTGCATGACATTTTCCTGTTCCCAAAATTTCTTTCTCAAAAGACAATCTCATTTCCATTTACTCTTCCAAAATTGATCAGACTTTAGAAAATCTTTGTATAATCAGATAGCAAAATAATAGCGTAGGATACATTATGTAAAATCCACTAGAAACAAACCCTGTCCTACCAATATTGTCAATGCTAAACCACAGTTTTTTCTCTTTCCGACACATTACCAGATTTTAAAAAAATCAATCTGATTAAATGAATTAAACCAGCAGGCCTGATCCACAGCCAATTGAAATCAATAGAAAAAGTCTGAGGGTATGTCTACACTGCACACTAAGCCAGGGCTCTGACTCGGGTTTGAGCCCAAGCCCCCTTTCTGTCCACACACAAATCAGTCTGACTTGGGTCAGCAAGCACTCAGAGTGTGGGTCAGAGCCCGCATCCTGCTAAGACGCAGGTTTACAAGGCAGTGTGAATACTCAAGCATGGGCTTGGAAACACCAAGTCCTAAAGACATATCCTCACTGATTTTAACAGATTTTGGATAAGGTGCAGTATTTTCAAATCTTTGTACAAATCATAGGCCAATGAGGGCTGTGGGAAGTGGCACAGGCCGAGGGATGTGCTGGCTGCCCTTCCTGCAGCCCCCATTGGCCTGGAGCAGCAAACGGTGGCCAGTGGGAGCCGCGGTCAGCCGAACCTGCGGACACAGCAGGTAAACAAACCGGCCCGGCCCGCCAGGGGCTTTCCCTGAACAAGCAGCGGACTGGCTTTGAGAACCACTGGTCTAGATAATACTTAGTCCTGCCATGAGTGCAAGGGACTGGACTAGATGACCTCTCGAGGTCCCTTTCAGTCCTATGATGCTATGATCATTATCCTCAATTCACAGATGGGAAAACTGAGGCCCACATACCATTCTAAAAGGCAGCTTGGGCTATCGACAGCTCCTACATACCACACACCACTCATGCCATTGTGTGCACCCTGAAGTGGTAATTGGCTACATTTCTCAGCACTCACTTGTGACCTATGGAAGAATTCTGACTGGCCACTGAAATCATGCACACCACTGTTCATGCAGAGTTTGTGATGGGGGAGGGCTCCAGGGCAGAAACAGGGTCAGACTTTAATGTCTGTACAGATCTCATAAAAATATAAAGTGCTATGTACTTGCTAATTATCCTTATTAAAGAAGAGCAGTGGCATTCTTATTAAACTAAAATATTTTCAGAATTCTACAACTAGTGGATGGAAGGACGCTAAAGGCACAGGACTATGACTTAGGGCTTTTCTGTGCTAGCCTATCATGTCCTATGTCATTGTTTGGACGCTACCACACACTAAAGGTTCTGTAGTGAGCTGTGCACTTTGACCCACTATAAGTCTTCATACAGACAAGCCCTAAGAAAACTTAGGCTCACATTTTAAAAACATTTATGCGAGTAGTCCCTTTGACTTGCTGTGCCACCTTCTGCACACCACAGCCCTTCTATATCTCGGTCAACTCAACTATAAAATAACACTTAGCTACCTTATGGTGTAGCTAAATAAAACTAATTTTATTAATATCTGCAAAACATTTTGATAGCCTCAGATGGATGGCACTATAAACATGCAAATTATCTTTATTACTATAAGAAAGAAAAGTTAATTTAAAATGTAATACTATATAATTAATGTTGTGTCTTTTTAACAGAATTAAAATGCTCCAATAATTGCAGTGCCATATTTTGCACTAATAAAACATATTCTGCAATAGTCTGCTAAGTAGGAAAATAAGTGAGACCAAAGTGTACTGTACATTTTCTAACTGCTGAGAAAGTTGCATATACTGGCCTATCCAGCATTACTCTACTTTTTTTTTGTTTTTAACAGCATACATCTCTCCATCAAAACCTGATGAGTGTGTGTTGTGAGCATTAAGATACATGCCAGCTGCTGATATTTTGTGTTGGTCATTTTTCACTATCGTGACCTATGGACTTTGAGCACAGCTGCCAAAACCTGCAAAGCTATTTTGCTTTGGCAAACTCTGTACATTTTTTAAAGTATTTCCTTATTCAAAATTTCTGAAAGCAAGTTGTGTCATTATGTAATAAATTTTGGATATTTCAATTAATTCAGACTTTTCTCAAAGGAGGATCCTCCTCCCTCCCGCAAAGAAATACAAGCTTCTCACATGCAATGACAGCAGCTTCCTGAAAAACGCCTGGTTTCGCTCTACCCCAGTACTTTGTAACTATCAGTGAAATGAGGATCTTCATCTATGCTACTATTAATCAAATGTAATCATTTTTAAAGTGAATGAATTAATTTTATCTTCATAAGTCAAGAACAATTAATTTTATCTTCATAAGTCAAGAACAATTAGCAGTACTAATATTAAGGTGCTGTAAATATGCACAGGTCATAACACATGTGCACATGTGACTCTTGCATGCTGGGGAGTCCAAGTGTGTAAAAAGAGCTCTGCAACCACCAAAAACTCACTTTGGTGTAAGGGACTATTTTCCAAGACAAGGGAATCAACCTAGGATTACTTCCCTTGACTGATTCAAGGATGGATCCTGTAAAGTGCTGAGTAGTCTGGCCTCAGTCCAGTAAAGCACTTAAGCACATGCTTGGTTGTAAGCACATAATAGCCCTATTGAAGCCAGTGGAACTGCTCATGTACTTACAGCTAAGCATGTGTTTAAATGTGTCGCTGGATGGGGCCACAATGCTCAGCATCTTGCAGGATCCAGCCTTAAATCCTCATCCATCTGTGATTGTAGGGGCTGGTACAGAGTAGTGTATTAGTTCTGCAACAGTTCACCTTGACGTTCCCAGAATTTATTTAATCTGTAGTTAAAGATAGCCATCAATCTTTTCAGCATTCAAATATTTTCAAGCTATCAAAAAAGCTGTCAAAAACCAATCACTGCAGAGGACAGATTTCTGTTTGGATTCTATCCGTGTTTTAGGAAACATCTGTCAATCTGCTCTTTTAAAAATTATTTAAATGTTTCGTTTTCAGAGAAAAACAAAATTATCAAACAATGTTACATTAGAATGATCTCCTAAAAGGAATATAAGGATAGGGACAAGTGAGTCCAACACAAGAAAAAGAGGATAGAAAGGAAGCGGAGGTAGGCTATGTTTATGGAGAAATACAAAATATCTTTTGTAGTCCACAGTTATCAATTTCACAAGTTCAAGAACCTTTTATTATTTTGTATTGGGCCGCTGTTGGCACATGCTACTGCTCCACATCATTTTCTCAGATTAACAACCTCTAAAAGATTGTCTATGACACCTTTGGTGTTAGCTCTTCAAGGGAGTCTGGACTCACTACATTAGCAACTTAATATCTTTAGGATACAGTGCCTTTAAAGAAAACAAAAATACTTGCTATTTTGAGCTGGTACACATGGTGATCCTCTGGTCTCTCCTATTACACATCTCACATAAGAGAGGACATGATATACGGGTACTTCTGTATCCCCCATGACAGCTGCTCATTTCTTTGTTATCTATCTCTTTTGGTTCGTGGTGGCTTCACTAGATAAAATAGTCACAACCAATTTTTCAAAAATGGCCACTGATCTTGAGTGCATCACATCAGGTTAGTGTTTTAACCTAAACACATCAGAGGTAATGAGCACCCAGAGTTGCCACTGATAGTGTAGTTGTGGGTGCTCAGCACTTCTGAAAATCAGGCTCATGTGTCTAAAGTTGAGCACTCAAAAACGGAAGTATTCAATCAATGGCCACAGTCAAGGATTAAGCCACCATTTTATATCAATGACGTCATACGATTCCTCACCTGAACTTCCTTTTGAAGCTTCTAATTACCAATGTAAACTGTAATTCTAGTAACTTCTCTAGGTTACAACTCATGATATCTCATTTTGATATAGTCATTTAATTTAATGAGCCTTTATACAGTATAAACCATTATTTCTTGACTGGACTAATCCAGTTCATTACATGAGGGTGTCATCTTGTTATTTTCTTCAGGCAGCTGTAGTTTGTGCAAAGCTTTCATGCCAGAATCCTTTATCCGGTTCTAGACCTCAGAGATCATTACTTCTCTGCTGAGAGAATTTACAGAGAAGCAGTGAATCAATTTTAAGATTCTTTTGCTAACAGACAGTGCTCTGCATGACCTTGCACTTTGCTCTATCATGTTTACATTCCCTACTACAGTATGTCTCTAATCCCCAAAGTGTCCCCAAGGGAATTTAGCTGTTTCTTAAGTTAGAAGAGACTGCTGAACTTTGCAAAATACATCCAGTGCAAACAGAAGGCACTTGAGCTGTCCATGAATCCCTCTTCCTATCATCTTACTTTTCCATTAAGTATTAATGAGGAGGCTTTTGTCTTCATATTAGAAAGATCGTCTAGAGCTCTGGTGTTCCCACTCACCTTTTACTTTCCTCCTAGAGTGATTTGTATTATCCTAATGCTTAATATTTACAAATATTTACACATCATCCATTACCCTGATACCCAGAAATAATTTGCATGGGTTAAATGGGGTAATATTTTCAATTCAGAGGAACAAAATCCAATGCTTTCCTGCAGCCCAGAGCTTTTAAAACAGAGAAAAGAAAAAGATCTGGCCAGCTGGCTATGTACTCAGGATTCCACTAACTATATTTAAGGGCAAACTGCTGTGGAGATATCTTCTCTCACTAAATTTCAGCTAGTCTGTCTGTTAACCATTTTAAAAGTATGTAGTGTGGAGGGAGGTAAATAGCAATGTTATAGCTCTTCTCTTTAAAAAGATCCAGTATTATAGCTACTAAAAGCTTATGTATGCCTGTGTGTGCTTACTGCACATATAAAAACAGAGAAAGACAACAAAATCGTTGAACTGTAAAAACAAACAAACAAACAAAAACTTTGGCCTTTTCTCAGCAGGAAGAGAGAAGGAAGGGGGAAGAGAGAAAAATGCCCATTTTCCATTGTAAAAAACTGATAATTTTTGAACAGCCAGAACAGGTGGCAGTTGAAAGCTGACATGAAAAGAACCCTCAATGAAGAACAGTGAACAGCTCTGTGTGTGAATAGTAACTTAACTGTACAATGAAATGTGTATTCAAATAAACTGCTGCAAATTGGAAGGGAGGATTGAAGGGATCCAGTGGTCTTTGTACAGTGTTCATGGACTAAGACAAAGGGTTCTGAGGAAGTCCTTGCCTGAACCTCTGTAGAGAGGGATTGAGGAAGGTATTCTCTGGACTTAGTAAGATGCAAAGGGATGGAGAAACAACACCTGTATAATGCTTTACTGATAGTATCATATTTCCACCTTGTTAGAACCTCTACTGGGGGGGCGTTGGATTAAAAATAACAAATGGAAGAGATCATTCCAGTCAATTTTAAAAAACCCTAAAAATCTAGTTATGTACTGTGCTCAGCTAGTAGTTGATGTTTTATCATCAAACTTTGGTTTTGGTGGAATGATAACAATTTGCAGAGGTTGAAGACCTTAAACATGTCACTGTGTAGTCAGTGGTTGCTGTGTACAAATTAAAATTCAAAACATCCTTCTTAAGAGAATGTACAAAGCCTGTGGCTCTTCATCTCTTAAGTGCTGTGGACATATTAACATGAAGTTTGGACATTTTGTTGTCATTGTGAAGTTCTCGTAACAATGGGGAATCTTGATTGGCTTGTGAGGAACTTGTTTTCCTTAAAAGAAATACCTGTACAAATTATCCATATCAAATATATTGTATACCAAGTCTGACAAAACAAAGTAAATTTATTTATTATTAATAAGTGTCAATGGGCATAAACTCTTAAGACGTGAGCGGGCCCTTCTGTTTGCCATAGAGATGCCTGAACCACTCTGCTTTGTGGTTCTTTCACCCTTCCCACTCACAAAATGCCTTTTTTCCATATACAATATACTAAAGATATGATTTTATAATTTTACAAATAGTAGAATTGTATATAACCTAACATGATTGGAATCTCAGTGAAAACAGTTCAAATGTCATTTTAAACACTGTCTGCTTGTGCTGTAACCCAAAACAGAATACATTGTGCAGCTCTGCTGCATGAGAATCAGATAAGAAACAGACTAATAACTGAAGTAGGCATCGTAAATAAAATTGAAAGTGAGCAGGCTATTTTAATTGTCCAAACAAGAGAAATGCCAAATATAAACAAAAAACATAAATGGCAGTTTCAACATAAATATGCATTTCATTTAAATACGATTTTATCTTGATAGCGTCTTAGAACATATGGGACTGCACTTAAGAAAATATACCATTACTACAGTTTAGAAAGCTAAAACACACATTCACCTGGATAGGGTAGAGCTTGTTGTACTGAAGTGAGATTATAACAGTATTAGAATGATTCAGGAAAAAATTAATACACCTTTCCATAGAAGGGAGTTCATAGAAAATTCTTATCAATTTATGAGATAAGTTCCATAACTGGAAATGCTTACAGAGTGAAAACAGGGGTTCAAAGTTCATTCTCTAGATGAAAAAATGAACTGTGACATGTATTTGGACCAAATCCTGAAAGTATAAAAAGTAATGTTTTTACTTGTTAGGTTAGGAATGGTTTACATTTTCAAAAATATTGATTTATTTCACTCTCCTTAGGCACTTTTTTCCACTGATTAAGAAAAAATAGTAATATTTATTTTTTTCGGAAGGCTCAATATCTAAAGTTATACCGTAAGGTCATCATTTTATCAAACAAAGTTTCTCAAGGGGAACGTTATTTTCACTGCAGTTAGTCAGGCTTTCCTTTTCAGTCATCAATATATAGTCATTAACAAAGGATATATTGCCCAGCAGTGTAGTAAGGAACAATCATGTTACATAGAGTCTGGAATATCACCCTCAGCTTGATCCTGAACTAACTTCATAGAAAGATAAATGATATTTCCATTGCAAAGTCTCCACAAACTGTTCAGTGTTTTAACAGCTTGCACTACAGACCTGTCTTTTTCTGTAGTCTTTCAGAAGCTGCATTACACAATATATTACAAATTAATAATATTACAGGAAAAATTAATTCTGTAAACCAGTAGCTATGTATTTGCATTTTTAAGACAAGATTATAATTGATCCTACATAAGTGAACAGGGGTACGGAGAAGGCACAAGACTGACAATGTAGCCATCTCCAATCAGGTTGGGGTCTGGGTATGCAGTCTCAATGCTAACCAAGCAGCTTCTCAAAACAGGGCTCAAAGATCCCATAGCCCTGTTGGCTCCTTCACATCAGCCAGCAAAGCTGAGCCAACACAGGAAAGATCATGTGCCCCCATTGCAAAAAGTGGCACAGCTTCTGCTCCAGCTTGCACTCCCCAAAGCCCCCCGGGAGGAATTCTGGCTGAGTTTGTCATTGCCACACCACTCATCTAAAAAGCAGCCAGTGTTTTAAAGATTTCAGAGTGGTAGCCGTGTTGGTCTGTATCAGCAAAAAGAATGAGGAGTCCTTGTGGCACTTTAGAGACTAACAAATTCATTTGGGCATAAGCTTTCGTGGAGAAAAAAAAAAGCTTATGCCCAAATAAATTTGTTAGTCTCTAAGATGCCACAAGGATTCCTCATTCATTTTGGTTTAAAGATGTAATCTGGCCAATAACAAGCATGTGGACTTAAGGAAGAAAAATCAACCACAGAATATTTTCCAAATATTTGCTTACTGGCTGTGGAAAAACGTTATTTAGTACACACATTACAGAAACCCCCCAAAATTAAGTTATCTACAACTGTTTTCAGTAACTCAATGCCACGATAAGGCATCTAGTAGTAGTGATGTAGCAGGTATTTTGTTAAGGTTACCTACCTACTCGAATATCACTACAATAAATATTGCATTGCAGATAGGGTGACCAGATAGCAAGCATGAAAAATCAGGACAAGGGATAGGGGGTAATAGATGCCTATATAAGATAAAGTCCCAAATATTGCAATATATAAAATCGGGACATCTGGTCACCCTAGTTGCAGAAGACAACATCCTGAAGATGTCCAATTCACTTGGAAATTTGCATTAACTTCTGGTAGGGTTTTTAGAATTGCTCAGTATTCACTTAGGCACCATAGTAAGGGTCAGATTGTCCAGTTATACTGAAAGAAGGACAGGAGACACTTGGTATGGATTTAATCAGGCTGCAACTTTATCATTACAATCCAGCAGTTAAAAGTGTACAGTGCAGGTAAATCCTGTTTGTTTTGTAATTACCCGGGTGGGGGGCTTCTACCAGCTCCCCCTCTTTTTCCATCTAGGTCCCTCCAGCAAATCCATTGCTGGGACCTTGCCATCCATCTCCCCTTGTAGGAGGGTTAAGGTGGGCTATAAGAAAGGGGGGTTGACTCCCTGCCATTCCAGCCATAGGAGCCCCAAATCCCACACCGTTCCATTCCTTTAACCAGCACCTCCTGTTTAAGTCCTTTACCAGGCCATTTATCTGGTCATTGGATGCCTTCCCTGTGGAGTACCTGCACTGTGCATCCGCCACAAGGAGGCACCAGCAATTAGCTTGGCTGCCTCTCCCCACACCTACTTGGGGTCCCAGACATCTTTCAATGGACTTTTGTGTAGCAGCCCAAAAACATGTTACCCCTCAAGTTTGATCAGTGAACTCCCCTCCCCGCTCCAATGAACATGGTTGTCCTTTGAACTACGCAAGGATCATCAAGGACTCCCACAGCTGGGTTGACAATGCCATGTCCTGCAACACCCATCTCTACCTGATGGGCTATACAGGTTACCAGCCTCCCAGACCCTCGTATGCCAGAGCTCCATAGCACCAGTGGCATCTACTTAAGTTAGTCGCTAACTCCTGGTGCAGGCCCCAAGACTGCAAACAAGACAGGGCATGCACTATGCCATCCTCCAACTGCGGACCCATGCTTGGAAGGAAAAGAGATGTTAAGGCTCAAACACTGTGACACAAATTCACTCACTAACATCATAACTCTGCGTAAGGTGGAAGTTTGGCCTGCCATGTTGTCATACAGGAAACACATACTTTTATTGCGAGGGAGCTGTAATATGCCTGCCTTCGTGTTCACTCGATACCCAGGTATGCTAATGTAGTGGAAGGGCCCTCTGTCTCGTCTTCTGCATGGGGTACTCCCAAATGTTTTGCCAGGCCACCTGGTTCATTGTTGTGTGAACGGAGCTGCCTTGTGGGTATGAAAGGTGATGTATTACTCAATATTCACTTGGAGTGCTGTTGGGGACCGAACCTGGGGTGGGAGGGAGATCCTTAGGTTCCCTATAGGCAATTGATTTTTTTTTTACTTTACGTGGGTGCTACTCCCCAAAAAGGGGATCCGAAATCCCAAAGTTAACCCCCCCAAAAAAATTTGCCACATGTGCTTTATTAGGGTAATATCATAGGAAACCCTGAACACCTTAAGCCTAACTGGCAATGGTGCCCGTGCCCATTGGACTGCCCCCAGCTTGCCTCCCTACCCTGCCTGTGTTCTGCACCGCATGACCTGTTTCAGCCGAGCCAAACCTGTAGTTGGCACTCCACCCACCCCCAATCCTGTTTTCCCCTTGTGATCATCCCCTTTGGCAAGAATGGGCCAAATGGGTCCCAAAGCATATCTCGCACACATGCTTGAATCTACAGGGGCTGCGAAAACAACCATTGTTATTAAATGCCCAGCAAATATTATTATGTGACTCATGTCCCTCCTGAGCTTGCAGTGGAAGGAACAGGCCACTGTCCATGTGAACTCCTGGTCCCCACGGAGTCATCCACTCTAACCACAGTGTGTGATGAGGTATGTACCACTGGATCTCAGTTTGTGTTGCTACCCTTAATCGAAACTGCTCATCATAATTAAACCAAGACATGCCCCCAAACATATTGTATGCCCACCTGATTATAGCCATATACTTAAACAAGGCTGGGCTTTTCTCTGGGTAAGCCTGTGTTATAACACCTGCATAGATAAGGAAGGCAGTCTTACAATTTTCCCAACTGGAAGGCAACTGTGGCTGCTTGGGCAACTCCTTATTCTGTGTGATCTGTCCCTGCTTACGCTCTGTGAACACCCCCCTGTGCAAGAGGGATAATATGTCCACGTATTCCCCTCTCAGGATTTTATCTTTAGTTGTACTGAGCAGGTGAATTCCGTCGGGTCACCCACCCCAGCATAATCATACTGGGGACTGACTGATAGGGCCTCCTCGGTGCCTTGTTCCCGCAAAGCCCCCCCAGGAAGCTCAATTCTATTCCAGAAGGTTATCTGTCTTAACAACTGGTGAGTTGACATGTGCCCAGGGGTTTCAACCACACCACTGCACCCCAACCTGTGGGGGGGGGGGGTCTGCTCACCTACCCGTTTCCCGAGTCCCAAACTCCATGCTGGGCCTCCCCTGGAACCCAGGCCAGACCCATCACCCACAGATGCCTGAAGTTGTCGCAGCAACTGCAGACTAGCTTGCAGCAGCTGCCCAACACCATTAGTGTCCCCAGCAGGGGCACATCCTCCAGATGCATCTGATATGATTTCTGGGACTCCCATTCCTGGCCCTTGCCTATTTGTACTCCGCAAGGCTCACCACCTGAAAACGCACTGATGAATTACCCAGTTCAATGTATCCTTGATATGTATATAGTTCATAAGTTCATTATTTTTACATAAAAAGAGAGCAGAAGCATATCTGTTTTCTTCAAGTTACTGATATTAATGCATACAAAATAGCTTACATCATGTGAATGAAAAAATATATCAGAAACACTTGCAAACTAATATATAGGGCTTGAGCCTAAACAGTGCCGGTGTAGAGTAGGTTTACATATAATTGTGTGTTAAAAATAGAGTAAAACAAGATGTCAGGGGGACCTAATATTGCATTAATGAGAACACTGCTGCAAGGCCATCAAGTTACTTGGCTTGTAGCATAAGGGCTACAGCTAAATACCCTGCTATAGCCTATGAATTACCCATAAACCCATATTTCCCCAAACATTATCTGTTCATGCTCAACCCCTTTATCATCTTGCACTTGAAAGTAAGGGAGTAGGTGCGCAAAGGGTTTAAGAATCTGCTTGATGCAGAGGACCATACACAAGGCCAGATTTTCCAGTGTTCAGCGCTCACAAATAGGGCCACATTTTGAGAACAGCTCAACTCTAATTTACAGTATTGATTATAAGTGGCCAGATTTTCAAATGCGCTGAACACCGAACATGCACAGAAACTGATGAGCTTTTTTGAAAATCTGGTTCTTAGTACATAACTTCATTTGTACTTATGGGGAGCCTTTGTTAGCACATGAGCTGGAGGGCAACAACCTTGTACTCCTTGGTGTGCACCCCACAAGGATTGCAGGATCAAGACCCTCATTGTACATGACTACAAGTTTAGACTTAAGGAATTCCAAACACTTTCTATTCAACCAGAAGTTTTGTTTGGTTGGTTTTGATTTTTGCTTTAATTTTCATACGTTATTTGACAAGATTGCAGAGATTTCTCTTTCATTAAACTTAAGGTCAAATGAAATTGTCTGTTTATGTGAATCTGCAAGCAACTAATGATGCAACTAAAGAGACTAATATGGCTCCACCAGAAGCTTTTTAATTACCTGAAAATGAAAAAGGAATTCTACAAAAAGTGGAATTGCTAACGAGAAGTAGAAAAGAATAGTGCAAGCATGTGGGGACAAAATCAGAAAAGCTAAGGAACAAAATGAAATACACCTAGCAAGGGATATAAAAAGGAATAAGTAGAAGTTCTTTAAATACATTAGATGCAAAAGAAAGGCAAAGGAAAGTGTGAGTCCTCTACTTAGCAGGGAAGGAGAGCTAATAACTGATGGCATCAAGAAGGCTGAGCTGTTTAATTCCTTTTTTGCTGCAGTCTTCACTAAAAAAGTTAATGGTGACCAGATACCCAAATGAATTAATATGAACAACAAGCGGAAAGCAAGCCAAAATAGGAAAAAACAACAGTTAAAGAATATATAGATACATTAGCTGTATTCAAGTCAGTAGGGCCTGGTGAAATTCATCTTAGGGTACTTAAAAACCAGAAAAAGTAATCTTGTTATAGCAGATCACAAACTGAATAAGAGTCAATGTGATGCAGCTGCAAAAAAGGCTCATATCATTCTGGGGTGTACTAAGAGGAGTGTTGTATCTAAGATATGGGAGGTAACTGTCACACTCTACTTGGAGCTGGTAAGGCTTCAGCTGCAGTACTGTGTCCAATTCTGGGTGCCACACTTTAGGAAAGATGAGGACAAATTGGAGAGTATCCAGAGGCAAGCAACAAAAATTATAAAAGGTTTAGAAAACCTGATCTGTGAGGAAGGCTTTAAAAACCGAGCATGTTGAGACAAGAAGACTAAGGGGGAACTCTTCAATTATGTTAAGGACAGTTATAAGGAGGACTGTGATCAGTTGGTCTCCATGTCCTCTGGAGGTAGGCCAAGAAATAATGGGCTTAATCTGCAGCACAGGAGATTTAGGCTAGCTATTAGGAAAAACTTTCTAACTAAAAGGGTAATAAAGCTCTGGAACGGGCTTCCAAGGAAGTTGTAGAATCCCCATCATTGGAGGTTTTTAAGCACAAATTGGACAGACACCTGTCAGGGACGGTCTAGGTTTACTAAATCCTGCCACAGCACAGGGGGCTGTCCTTGATGACTTCTTGAGATCACTTCCATCTCTACATTTCTATGATGCTATGTGCTTCAAAAGTGCATTGAGATGAGATGAAAACATAAAAGCATTAGTTTGCACTTGATTTTAGTTTTGCTATGAGCCAAAAAGAAAAAGGAAGCCAAATATGGAAAAACTGAAAACAAGGATACAAACTGGAAGCCAAAGAGAATTTACAGAAACATTGGAGCAAATTAGCTTCAGTCCTTCATTACTGAATAACAAAGATCAAGCTACTCAAAGATTTTTGCAACGGAAAGCCTGCTAATTGTTTTAGCAGATGATCAATACATAGGATCATATGATATGAGTTCTTTCTCAAGCCTGTGCTTTGTTGTCTTGTTGAATTTGGTCCCTCTGAAAACGAGAGACTAATTAAACCAGCTGGAGCCTAGAATGGTGCAGCAAGCTATTCTACAAAGCTCCATTGATGAGGCTTATTCTGTATGGCCACATCCATACTGACCAACTCCTGAGTTCTTTACAAAAAGAGATTACTACCGTAATTGTGTCACCTTGTTTCACATGAAGAGACTATTCACTCTGTGCAATAACTGGTTCTTTGAGATGTGTGTCCCTATGTGTGCTCCACTCTAGGTGCACTTGAAATCCATGCACCTCAGATTGGAGACTTTAGGTCGCCATTTCCATTCAGTCCATGCATGCGCCCTCTGCAGCCTCATGCCCTGCACCATGGCTATAAAGAGCTGCTTACCTCTATTGTATAGAATACCAAAGCAGAGGGTAGGAGGGCAGATAGCAAAGCTGTTGAGAATAAAGAAGTGAGTAATCTTCTCTTCAAGTAACGTCTCTATGGGTGCTCCACTCCAGGTGACTACCAAGCAGTACTTCCATGGAGGGGTGGTCTTCAGAGTCAAGTCAAAGACTGAAGACAGTACAATAGAGTCAAACATGGCTTTACAAACTGAGGCAAGAGTGACCGCATAGTGTTCAGAAAATGTATGTACAGAGGTCCAAGTCGTGGATCTACATATTTCTGGAACGTTCTTAAGAAAGGCTATTGAGGTAGAGAGTCTTTTCTTGGAAACTGGAGATCCCACAGTTCTGTCCGCAATGGAGAGAAACAATCTGGGAGATGTTCTCAAGGCCTTAGTCCTGTCTAGGTAAAAGGCTAATGCCCTCCTGACACTGTGTATATGTAATGCCGCATCTCCTTTATCCTGGTGTGATTTAGGGAAGAAAACTGGTTAGATGGGTAGATTGGTTTATTTGGAAGTCTGAAGATATCTTTTGTAAGAAATTGGGATGCTGTCGTAATGTGACTTTATCGTTAAAAAAAGACTGTGAAGAGGGTATGCCATCAAAGCCCCTAATTTTCCAACTTTTTGAGCAAACGTAATGGCTACTCGAAAGACTGTTTTCCTAGATAAGTGTAGAAGGAAGCAGATAGCCATAGTTCAAAGAGGGGGCCTCGTAAGGCAACTGAGCACCAAGTTGAGGTCATAACGGCCAAGTGCACCCTAACAGAGTTTAGAGACAATCCTATCATTTTTAGCTCTAACTATGTAATCCAGTATAACTGATAATGAAGAGGATGTAGGTGATAGATGTCTTAGGTAACAACAGTGACTGAACCTTATCCACTTTTGCACGTAGGTGTCATGAGTGGATTGTTTCCTACTATGTAATAGCACTCTCTTTACATCCTCTAACCCTGTTAACCATCTATCAGCAATACTTTGAGACTAAGAACCTCGAAATTGAGGTGAACGATTTGACTGGCATCCTTAGAGAGAAGGTAGGAGATGGTCTGGAGAGAGATCAGTTGACAAACAACAAGGTGGATGTGGTAAGGGAACAATGTTTGTCTTGGGCCACATCAGAACTACTAGAATAAACCTGTCTGTATCTTTTTGTATCTTGAACAGCACCTTGGATATTAAGGGAGTTGGAGGAATGCATACAGCAGGCCTAAACTCCAACAAAGATTAAAGGAATCCTCCAAGGAGTGGTGACCTAGCTACTTCTTGAGCAGGGAGCACTTCTTGCTCTTGGCTATGGTGAACAGGTCTATCTGCAGGACACCCCAATACTGAAATATCCAGTGGTGTGTAATGGGATCTATCTCCCATTTGTGATCTTGAAAGAAGCACCTGCTGTGATGTTTTGTATACCCAGAAGGTAAGCTGCTGAGATATTGATCTGGTTTTGTATGCACCAGTTCCAGAGCCTCACTGCTTCAGTGCAGATGGAAGGTGATCTCACTCTCCCTTGACAGTTGATATAGAATATGCATGACATGATTCTCATTACAATCTTCACATATTTGCCCCTAATCAGGGGAAGGAAATGGAGACAGGCATTTCTGACTGCTCTGCGTTCTACTGCAGAGTGGACTCGAGAGGAGACCCCTTGTCTTGAACAGTGTGAGTATCTAGGTGGAGATGTGTCTGTTATAATTGACATTGTTGAGGGCTGATCAAAGGGGAACCCTTCACAAACATTGTGAGTGTCCTTCCAGAAGTCGAGGGAGTTTTTTATGACCGAAGTCACTGAAACTAATTTGTTCAAACTGTGTTTGCTTGGCAAATAAACAGTTTTGAGCTACCCTTGGAGGCAGCACATGTGAAGTCTTGAATGCTTTATTACAAAAGTGCCAGCCACCATATGTACCAACAGCTGGAGACCATTTCTGGCTCATGTCTGGGGGCTGATCTGAACTATACTGAGTAAATTGGTGAGGGTTATGAACCTATGTGAAGGAAAGTATGCTTTGACCATTATTGCACTGAGGTAAGCGCCTATGAACTCCAAACTTTGCACTGGGGTTAAGGTGGATTTTTGAATGTTTAATTGTAGTCCCAGTCTGAGAAATAGGTTGCTGTCCCTTTTAGTGTCCACTGAAGCTTTGTTGTGGGAGCATACCTTGAGAGGCAATCATTGAGTGATGGGAATTCCTAGTCTGCCAAGATGAGCAGTCATCACTGAAAGAACTATATAGCCATGGGTGTAGGGCACAAGGCTGCAGGGCATGCATACACAGGCCGAACAGACATTGCTACCAAAAATCTGTGATCTGATACGCATGGGGTGCAAGCGCACTTAGATGAGCATCCATAGGGACATTACTAGAGTGGAGCACCATTAGGGACACTACTCAAAGAAAAAGTAGGAGTTTTATAATCTATACCACCACCACCAAATTCATAAGGCTTGTGATCTACAATAATCACCACTTGAACCCAGATCTCTGAATATAAAAGCCATTAACATAAAGGGTCAATTTGTACTCTAGTCTCAGTTTGAATAATGGATGTCAATCAGCAGTAAGCTTAGCAAAAACATTTCTTTTGGAGTGAGGACAATAATTGCAAGTCAGCAGGAAAAGTAATGGATATATTTTCTTGTCAGTTTTGTGGACTGCCAAGAATTAAACTTTTAAATACAATAAAAGAATAATATGATTCAATTTCTTATGTACAGTTTTATGCAATTTAGTAACATCCCAAGACCAGTGAAGGAAAGATACAAGATAAAAGAAAAGTATGTCCCATTTTTTGTCTTACAATTACTATTATTACTGCTTATAGTGCTGCACTTTCTCTCAAGACCCTCACCCACGATTGTGTATCTTATGTATCCACGCACATGGAAGACATAAAATACATGTCAAACAAAACAAAGCAAGTTATTAAGAAGAAATAGACCCTAAATCTCAGTGGAAGTCAACAGATAAACATACTATAGCTCTCTTAGACCCTAAGTACACAATGCATAATTCAGAGATGAACTAAGTTTATAACTTATTGCAATATTTCTTACTCATAGAGACGTCTGGTATATTGAAACTTGTAGTTACTAATTTAGCAAAACTACAGAATCTTCTCTTCTTTCTTCTACTGTAAAAAAGCGGGGGTTTGGGGGGGATGCCAGTACAATGGGGTTTCTGCCATGATTGACAGGGCTGGGAAGAAATATCTTTGGTCTGAATTTGTGTCTAAAATCAAACACAGAAAATGATCACTAAATTGCTTATACACAATGCTCTCATTGCCACATACACAGAGTGCTGTATATATTTACAATTTTTTTTTAAATTCTGAGTCTACCACCATCAAAAGTCTAGACAATGCCAAATAAATTCTGCTAGCCAATATTATGGGAATGAGTTAAAGTGGTAATGTGAAATACCATATGAATATCAATAAGAGTTTGTATATAGAGGCATTTATCATGGTCACCATTAAAATCTTGGCAATTACCTTAGATAATGGTATTCTAACTACAGTTTAGGGAAGTATAGAAAATACTGCAGATATTAAACAAGCATTAACTAAGGCATGGTAGGCAAATCTTTAGAGGATGACCACTCTACTGCAGGGAGGCACAGTGGAACACATTTTGTCCTGTCTGCATCCCACACAGCTCCGAAAGGTGCAAAAACCAAATATTTCAGCATGTTAAAGTAGATTCTGATCCACACACTGCCCTAATTAAATCTATGCAGAACCAGAGACTTTTGACTTCAGTGGATGTCACAGGTTTCTAACTGACAACAAATTCTGGTCCCTAAAATAAAGAGGCAACATATTACAGATCCATATAGAGTATGTATATGTGTACTGAGTCTATTTAGTAACAGATTGAGATGGATGGTTTATAAACTAACGATCTATAGAACGGATACAATTTTTGGGCCAAAGCATGGCTTTCCACAAGCCCCATGTATAGGGCAGTATGCAGTAGTGCTGACTGGCATGCTGCAGGAAGGTGGCAATCTAGCAGCCTCCCAGTCCCCACCCCTCTCTGCCCATTCCCTAGGCCACTCAAGGAAGGGGACAAGAAATGTATGAGTTAACAGATGCCACTCTCCCTTCCACGCTGTTACAGTATAATGATGCCCTCTTACTATTGTATGCCCAATCTTGCCTTTTAAGTAGATCTGTGTAAGACTTTAATATTTGACAATAATTCCCCCCCCAAGTTTTTTTCATATCTCAGGGAACCATAAAAATATTCCTTCAGTAAATATCTTATTTATGGTAGAGGGGGCCTCACCTCAGTTCCTGGAAAAAATCATGGAGCAGGTCCTCAAGGAATCAATTCTGAAGCACTTAGAGGAGAGGAAAGTGATCAGGAACAGTCAGCATGGATTCACCAAGGGCAAGTCATGCCTGACTAACCTAATTGCCTTCTATGAGGAGATAACTGGTTCTGTGGATGAGGGGAAAGCAGTGGATGTGTTATTCCTTGACTTTAGCAAAGCTTTTGATACGGTCTCCCACAGTATTCTTGCCAGCAAGTTAAAGAAGTATGGTCTGGATGAATGGACTATAAGGTGGATAGAAAGCTGGCTAGATCGTCGGGCTCAACGGGTAGTGATCAACGGCTCCATGTCTAGTTGACAGCCGGTTTCAAGCGGAGTGCCCCAAGGGTCGGTTTTGTTCAATATCTTCATTAATGATCTGGAGGATGGCGTGGACTGCACTCTTGCAGATGACACTAAACTGGGAAGAGTGGTAGATACGCTGGAGAGTAGGGATAGGATACAGAGGAACCTAACAAATTAGAGGATTGGGCCAAAAGAAACCTGATGAGGTTCAACAAGGACAAGTGCAGAGTCCTGCACTTAGGACGGAAGAATCCCGTTCACTCTTACAGACTAGGGACTGAATGGGATTCTTCCCATTCTGCAGAAAAGGACCTAGGGGTGACAATGGACGAGAAGCTGGATATGAGTCAACAGTGTACCCTTGTTGCCAAGAAGGGTAATGGCATTTTGGGCTGTATAAGTAGGGGAATTGCCAGCAGATCAAGGGACATAATCATTCCCCTCTATTAGACATTGGTGAGGCCTCATCTGGAGTACTGTGTCCAGTTTTGGGCCCCACACTACAAGAAGTATGTGGAAAAATTGGAAAGAGTCCAGCGGAGGGCAACAAAAATGATTAGGGGGCTGGAGCACATGACTTATGAGGAGAGGCTGAGGGAACTGGGATTGTTTAGTCTGCAGAAGAGAAGAATGAGGGGGGATTTGATAGCTGCTTTCAACTCCTGAAATGGGGTTCCAAAGAGGATGGATCTAGACTGTTCTCAGTGGTACCTTATGACAGAACAAGGAGTAATGGTCTCAAGTTGCAGTGGGGGAGGTTTAGGTTGGATATTAGGAAAAACTTTTTCACTAGGAGGGTGCTGAAGCACTGCAATGGGTTATCTAGGGAGGTGGTGGAATCTCCTTCCTTAGAGGTTTTTAAGGTCAGGCTTGACAAAGCCCTGGCTGGGATGATTTAGTTGGTGGTGGTCCTGCTTTGAGCAGGGGGTTGGACTAGATGACCTCCTGAGGTCCCTTCCAACCCTGATAGTCTATGATTCTATAGCCAAAAGGGCCTAATATTTTTAAATTATTCGGCCAGAATTTTTTCCATGCCTGGTGTCTGTTGCAAGTTGATGTTTGTTTTTTTTTAATTTCAGCAAAAGTGGTTCAGCCATTTCTGAACACAAGGTTAGGGGAAAATGCATTGTTTTACAAGTGTTATAAAAATGTGTGTAACCATTCAATTGAGAAGCTCTAGTGCTTACATACTTTGGAGCAGGTTTGGCAGGGTGGTCAGCTTGAGGTTAGAGAGGTGCCTTGTGCTTCCCCATGAAAATTCACCCATATTTGGCCCAAGTTATAAGCCTCTGAAAATCACTGTTTGCACATACTCAAGAGGCCTGTCAGAATAGATGGCTAAATTCTTGAAAGGTTCTGTCTGCTCTGAGCATACCAAAGCCCAGGCTGCAGGGGCTGAAGAAAACTTCTTTTGTGATTGCGGGGGCCTGCTGTTTGCATTGGGCACCAGAACTGACATCAGGGTAATGGTGTGTCCTGTGAGCTCAGTGCAGAGAGTGAGAAGAGGTGGCAGGGGCGTGCTGGGAATAGATGGGTACATGCTGGAAATAATAAGAGTAGGGGAGACTGGGATAGAAGAGGGCAAGTTTGTTGGGATAGGAGTGGAGAGGTATGTACTCACTAGTCCAAACTCCCCTGCAGAACTGGGAATAGAAGCCAGGGTTCTTGAGGCTCAACATTTCTCTGCTGTCTAGCAAAAAGTGGTAAGACCCATCTTATCTCCTCTACTAATTGGTCCACAGAGAGCATAATGTCTAATATTGCTACCAGTTACCCTATTAACTAGGGCTGTCAAGCAATTAAAAAAATTAATCGTGATTAATCGTGCCATTAAACAATAATAGAATACCATTTATTTAAATATTTTGGAAGTTTTCTACATTTTAAATTATATTGATTTGAATTACAACAGAGAATACAAAGTGTACAGCACTCACTTTATATTTATGATTACAATTACTTGCACTGTAAAAAACCAAAAGAAATAGTATTTTTCAATTCGCCTAATACAAGTATTGTAGTGCAATCCCTTTATCATGAAAGTTGAACTTACAAATGTAGAATTATGTACAAAAAACTGCATTAAAAAATAAAACAATGTAAAATTTTAGAGCCTGCAAATCCACTCAGTCCTATTTCTTATTCAGCCAATTGCCAAGACAAACAAGTTTGTTTACATTTGCAGGAGATAATGCTGTCCACTTCCTATTTACAATGTCACCCACAAGTGAGAACAGGTGTTTTCTTTTTTAGTGGTTCGGGTTCTGTAGTTTATGCATCGGAATGCTGCTCCTTTAAGACTTCTGACAGCATGTCCCTCTCAGATTTTGGAAGGCACTTCAGATTCTTAAACCTTGGGTCGGTTAGAAATCTCACATTGGTACCTTCTTTACGTTTTGTGAAATCTACAGTAAAAGTGTTCTTAAAATGAACATGTGCTGGGTCATCATCTGAGACTGTTACAACATGAAATATATGGCAGAATGCGGGTAAAACACAGAGCAGGAGACATACAATTCTCCCCTAAGGAGTTCAGTCACAAATTTAATTAATGCATTATTTTTTTAATGAGCGTCATCAGCATGGAAGAATGTCCTCTGGAACAGTGGCCCAAGCATGAAGGGATATATGATCGTTGAGCATATCTGAAATGTAAATACCTTACAGTGCCAGCTACAAAAGTGCCATGCAAATGTCTGTTCTCACTTTCTGGTGCCATTGTAAATAAGAAGAGGGCAGCATTATCTCCTATAAATGTAAACAAACTTGTTTGTCTTAGCAATTGGCTGAACAAGAAGTAGGACTGAGTGGCCTTGTAGGCTCTAAAGTTTTACATCGTTTTGTTTTTGAGTGCAGTTATGTAACAAATAAAAAAAATCTACCTTTGTAAGTTGCACTTTCACAATAAAGAGACGGCACTACAGTACTTCTATGAGGTGAATTGAAAAATACTATTTCTTTTGTTTATCATTTTTACAGTGCGAATATTTGTAATAAAAATAATATACACTTTGATTTCAAATACAACACAGAATACAATGTATATGAAAATGTAGAAGAACATCCAAAATGTTTAATACATTTCAATTGGTATTCTATTGTTTAACAGTGCAATTAAAACTGTGATTAATAGCGATTAATTTTTTTAATTGTGATTAATTTTTTTGAGTTAATTGCCTGAGTTAACTGCAATTAATTGACAGCCCTACTATTAAGTCAAATTAGAGATCTGTACTGTAGAATGGAAGGATCCAATCCTGCTGATGATCCTTGTCAAGGTTAATAGGGTTCCATACGATGTGATTTCTGTTTATTTCTATTTGCTTTTTTAAGAACTTAAGATATTGCATACAAAAACTATGTTAAAGGAATGTTAATGTTGTAAAGTCAAGCAATCAAAAGTTAGAAAATGACAGAATTAAGGTTGCCTGGGCTGACACAAATAGAAATATAACAAATGCATATGTGATTTATAAAATAAATATTTTAAATATACAGATTTACTGGATGGCAGGATGCTTAAGATAATTGTCCTGGATAGAACTATACTATATGATATACTTCAGAATTAGCCCTAAGGCTCCATTATTTCAGAAAGTGCCCTTCTTGTCTTGGTTAGTTCTGGAAACTCTTAAAATCATATTGTAGTGCTGGTCTTGGCACTTATCCAAGGACAGGAAATACCATCATTCTTTATTCCGAACTTCTACCTCTAGGAACCAATACAGAACTTTGGAAAGTCACAGGCCAAATGCCAACATTTAAAAGGATATCTGTGCTCTAATGTTTAGAGATTTTTTTTATTCATTTCTAAAGATTCAGAATAGTAACAAGGACCTCCATCTCAATTCTTTATCGGTCAGATAAAGTTTACTGGCAGTATGTTAAGTGCCTGAGGTGAAACTATCCCAGTGAGTCCTTATCTAACTGATAAAAGGCCGCTTCATCAGTCCATATTGCTTATTATAAACCAGACGAGGTGTTGATTGGTGCAATAAAGGTCATTATCTCACAGATAAAGTTTTGCCACTAAAAACAGAAGCTTGTTTTAAAATAATTGTGTTCAGAACAAACAAATGTAGAAAGTGCTGCTGCTCTTTAGTAGCAGAGTATATTTTAATAGTACTACACATTGGTATAGCCATAGAGCTCTCATTGAAATCAATATCTGTCTCCATTTTTCACAGAACTTTTCAAGAATTTCCTCTTCCTCACTGCTTGCTTTCTTCATTTTTCTAACAGCACTAAAGATCTTCATTTTAACTTTTTTTTCCATTTTTCTTAATAGCTATTACCTATTATTTGTCCTGACTTATTCCATCAACAAAACAGGAAGCTGATGGCATTCCAAATTATTTCTTGAATGTTTTGCAAATTTTCCTTACTATTTTTCCAGTCTGCATTCTAGAACATCAGCAGGTACACTACAGCATATCAGCATTACAAAACTGCTGCTAAAGCAAAATATTTTTTTTAGTCTAAGGGTATATGTGATGAGGCACACATCTCTCATGAGTGCCTCCTGTCAGCGGGGTGTGGTGCTGCAGTTTTTTTTCTCCTGGCTCCTCCTGTAGGTTGTCGTCCTTGTTAGGCAGGTCTTCAGTGGCTTAGCCATCCAGCCCAGTCACACAGTCCAAAATGGACAAACCTCTTCCAGAGTAACTAAAGTCCAGTTGAAAGTCTATACAAATATCCAAACAAATTACTCTTTTCTTCCTTTTGGCTTATTCATCAACCTGCTTTCTGGGCTTAGTTCCTCAGCCCCTTCTTTAAGCTAACTAAATCCTTCCCTGCCTGTTATAGAGCACTGACTCCACGACTGCTTTCCCTGGAGTCCTTCTCGTTGTCCATTACTTGCTGAAGTTCCCTGTTCTTTGCCCCTACACCTAGGTTCTGCAAAGTTCTTCTTTGATCCTTTATCTGAGCACTGTCTCAGGCATAGGCACCAACTCCATGGGTCCTCCGGGGCTGGAGCACCCACAGGGAAAATTAGCAGGTGCTCCGCACCCACTGGCAGCCAAGCTCCCACCTCCGCACCTCCTTCTCACCCCACCAAGCACACTGCATCCTCACTCCTCCCCCTCCCTCCCAGTGCTTCCTGCCCCCTCTCCCCACCTAATAGCTGTTTGGTGGCACTTAGGACTTTCCAGGAGGGAGCGGGAGGAACGGGGTTGCGACACGCTCAGGGGAGAGGTGGAGAAGAGGCAGGGCAGGGGCAGGGGAAAGGTAGTGGAATGGGGGTGGAAAGGGGCGGGGCTGGGCTGAGAAAAGGTGGGGTAGGGCAGGGACTTTGGGGAAGGGGTGGAATGGGGATGGGGTGAGGGCGATGCAGAGGCGAGCAGGGGCAGGGCAAGGGGCGGGCGGGGGGGTTGAGCACTCACTGGGCAGAGGGGAAGTCGATGCCTATGGCCCCAGGGCTTCCTTCCTGGAGACTCTTTCTTCACAGGTTCTCACTACCCCAACTCTCCAGCGAGATCACCTCTCAAGTTTAGTCCCCTTCCGGGATTGCAAACAGTTCAACAAACTCTGTCATCACCATCACTAGGATCTTCAGCCATGCCTCTGGGCCCTTTAAACTCCAGCTCTTTGCTTAGCTTTTAAAATAGCCACATCCCCCTTTCTCCAGGGCTTAGACCACTCCAGCCCTGGCTAGTGGGGGAGACCCAGGCCTGCCTACTACTCTGGGTCCCAACCCAGAGACCCTATACACAGCAGCCATGTACCTCTGCCTCCAATTTGCTGCGGCTATTCCCTGGGCTACATTTTCCTATGTAGCCCCTTTCCTTTCACCCATTACCTTAGGGTTGTCAGAACCTGTCATTGCCAGAGCCAGTAAACCAGCCCATCAAGCTCCACTGGCCAGAGCGGAGCACCCTGTGATGTTGCACCCCATAATGCTTTATAGAAATATACTTATGAGTGTAAATATGACATAATTAGAATATGTTTTATGCTAGATATGCCACATAACATATCTTTGCAAAGGTTATGTTCTACTGCATGTATTCATCCTATTTGTATGCATGCATCATTTTTATATCTGAAGTTATGAGCATTGGCTCTATGCTTGTATTTAAAGTGTTTGCTGTAGGAAGCACCTAAGGCAGATTTGGTCAACATAGTGTGAAGGGGTTATTCAAGTAAATGGGAGTACTTGGCTAACAATGGACCTTGATAGACGCCAATCCACAATTGAGCTTTCCTGGGAATGTTCGGGCTAACATATAGACAATGGCATCAGCCTGTAAAGAACTGAGTCATGCATGGACATGTGACTTGCCCATGTGACTCCAAAACATCATCTTGTAGTCGTGATTCAACAGAGGGGGAGAGAAGGGGTTTCCACCCACAAGAGAGACTATATAAGGCCCTGGGAAACCTCTCCATTTTGTCTTCAGCTGGCTCAAGAGGTAGACTCTCCACCCCAAAGGATGCCTAAAAGAAACTGGAATAAAGGACAGTAACTACAGGGGTGTGAGTGAATGCTGGACCCAGATTAGGAGAAAGTCTAGTCTCTAACAGAAGCTTATTGGAACATATCTGAGGGTGAGATTTACCTGAATTTAATTTCTTACTGTATTAGCCTTAGACTTGCCTGTTTTTGTTATATTTTGCTTGGTAATTTACTTTGTTCTGTCTGTTATTACTTGGAACCACTTAGATCTTACTTTTTATATTTAATAAAGTCACTTTTTACTTATTAATTAACTCAGAGCAAGCAATTAATTCCTGGGGGAACAAACTGCTGTGCATATCTCTATAAGTGTTATAGAAGACAAACAATTATGAGTTTACTCTGTATAAGCTTTAAGCTCCCATTGAGAACTGGGTATCTGGGTGTTGGAGACAGGAGTACTTCTTAAGCTGTTTTCAGTTAAGCCTGCAGCTTTCAGGGGATGTGGTTGGATCTGAGTTTGCAGCAGGCAAGTGTGTCTGGCTCAAACAAGGCAAGGTACTGAAGTCCCAAACTGCCAAGGAAAATGGGCTCAGAGACAGTCCCAGCACATCAGGTGGCAGTTCCCAAGGGGGTTTCTGTGACCCAACCCATCACACTCCCTTCTTTGCCCCTCTGGTCCCAGCCAGGAACTGACCTGCTTCAGCCATTCAGCCCCCTTTATCTGAGCCTCTCTTGGCAGGCCTGGAGGACCCATCTCAGCTGCTCCTTCCTGGAGGTGCGTGTGGTAGGACCATGTGGCTTCCAGCAGGAGCCCTCAAAGGGCCTGATATGCCCCAACACAGTATATTTACACTGAAAACATTACAGGAACACTGATGCAGCACTGCAGCAGTGCCACTGTAATGCAGACACTTATTACAGCAACAGAAGGGGTTCCTTCCATTGCTGTAGTAAATCCATCTCTCTGAGATGTGGTAGCGAAGTTGATGGAACTATTCTTCTGTCAACATAGTGGTGTTGACAGGGCTTAGCTCAGCTTAATTTTTCACAGCACCAAGTTATGCAACTAACTTTGTAGTGTAGACACTGGATTTATGTTAGATAGAATGGTTACATTTTGTTTTAATGTCATATAATTTTAAAGATTTGAAATTCTGTAATTATACTAGCATCTGATAAACCATCTTTAAGGATTTCACTGAGGTTGTGCTATCATTTTAAAAATTCCATTCTTTATAGTAATATTTCAGATACAAGGGTTAAAAAGAGGGATATTATAGATAGAAAGACAGAACTGAAAACATTAAATGATTCAAGAGCAGTACGAGTGCTAGTTTTCCTTTCCTTTGTTTAATCTCCAAGAGATTTCTTAATATAAAAAATCTATATCTAAACAAGGCTGGATACGTTTGACAGCCTCCAACACAAACCCTAAAAAGCCAGGATATTACAAATTATGGGACACCTCTTAACTGCACTCTAATGCCCACACAGTGCATTTCCACTGGCAGTGACAGGAACTTCCTTCTGACGCCAACTTATGAGGAAACACACCACAGACAAACACATTAATCTCGCTCACAATACAATGTAAAACCTTAATTACAACCTCATGCCTCCTTCACAAACACAGAGCACAACACATACTACGTACGCATGTCAACTCTGAATATTTGCTAATGTTGCTTGCTGAGCATGTAATCAAGGTTTTGCATTGTGCCATGAGGGATATTAATGTTGCATACAATGTGTTTCTGTATCAGTTGTGACTATTTAGTCTGAAAATCTCCAGAAATTTCAATCCTTGCCTCGCAGATTTTGTTCTGTAAGTTCGGACAAATACACAGTTTCCTCATACAAAGAGGTCAAAGTCTCTGCCATAAGTGAAAAACTGAACTCAGTCTTAATCTGGAGATGCCACCACACCTGTATAATAAATACAGTTTAATGAAGGAGTTAATCATTTTATAATGTGCTGTAGTATGCTGATCAGACTCAACTCTCTAACAATTTTATCAGAACCGAGACATTGTGTTTCTTTGTTTTCCCAGTGCCTGGCTTCAGTAGAGGCCTGATTGAAAACTGGCTGAGGCTCAAACCAGACAAAACTTATCCTGATAAGATAAAATGCTGTTTGAAAGGGGGAAGCAACTAGAGTATTGAAGGGGGTTGTGACAGCTCCATCAACTGGTGGAATACATTCAAATTTTTATTAAAAGGATCAGAAACATCAGAGTCCTTTTGGATTGCTGCCTGCTCCTGAATCCCAAGTGGCTTATGCTGTAGTACTTATTTTCATGTGGTTAGCTATGAAAGTTTGGCCTTCCCTCTTTTTACCTCCATCTTGCATTACAGCAATGCCCATTACTTCGCATTAACCATGAGACCACTAAGAAGCTTCACTTAGTGCAGCTCAGTGCCTAAAACTCTGGCATAAAGAATGAGAATGTTGATCTCTGAACTACAACTCTCATTGAGAAACACAGTCTATTCCAAACATATTTAGTAATGTTACAAAGGATTTCAAAGAAAATCTGCAGATCACAATACAGGCGAAAATAATTTTTCATTACTTAGTAGTAATATCACTTTTATAGTGCCTTATAGATTTTACCACCAATCTTTTAAATGAAAAATAATTGCAAATATACAGCTTCAAACAAACTGAAAACATACAATGTGCCAATTTCTTTGTTTCTCTAAAATGTCATAAAAAGGTAAACACTGAAAAAAATGCCTTATCTGCTGAGGTATGCCAGAAAAAACACGGATCATCAAATACTTCCAAAGAATGAACTTGTTCTCAAAGTCATTTTAAAAGAATTACATTCCAGCTCCAAGAACACAATTCCAAGAACATCTTTTAAAAAATTCACAATTGAAGACCCAATTCTATGAGGAGCTCAGAACTATAACTCTCAATAAAGTCAATGAGAGTTTAGTATGCTCAACATCTCTCAGGAAATGCTCAGTATCTGGCAGGATCAGACCCTAAAAGATGGGACTGTGCTATTAGGTTCTGGTCATTTTTACAAGGTTTTAGTAAAAACAAAGATCAAAAGAAATGTTTGTATCTGGTGTTCTGTTGATTTATATCAGTTTAACTGCCAATATTTCTTAATTCACAGTGAAACTGCACAGGCCACTGTTCATAAATATTTATGCAAAATGTTAGACAACTGAATTTAAGTAGTGTGTCAAGCTATAAACAAATTCACAGAATATTTGTTCCTTCACAGAGCAGATGTCAACGTACCCAGCTTCTTTATTCATGCAGCCAATCTAGAGGCATCTCTCTTCCATTTTCTTGTAGTAGCTTAGTATTCAGCTGAATGGTGATTATTTAGACTACTAAATCTGTTGGAATTTAGACCCACTATTTGTATTGTTATAGGATAGATCTGCAATCTATTCTTGAAGATGAAAATTACATGTAATGAGTAATTTCCTGAGTGTAAGATTGCTTTATAGAGCTATTTATTCATTATAAGAAGTTATTTTTAGTGATTATCTTAAGTGAAATGTAATTCTAAAAGTAACAGGAACTATACATATGCTACAGTAGTTTATTTACTTATATATTATGTAAGCATCATGCATTAGGTAATTCTTATATCTTATTACCATTCATCTCTTTTAAGTGTCACATGAAATAGCTGATCTTCTGCCTGTAGCTTATACAAAGTTGAAAGGTTAGTACTTCCACCTTAAGAAAAATGTCACTAATAGATCCTGTGGATGTGTAAATGGTATTAAAAAAGGTCAGCGAGACCAAAGTCTGGTTCTCATGAGGTCTCACAGCTACAAGGTGTTTGGCTTTGTTGTTGGTGCTAGTTAAGACATGTCTGGGTTATTTGATCACACAGATTAATACAAAGAATATATCGGAACTGTGAAGGAAAACATACACAACAGGAAGCTTAAATGCAGCCACATGGCCCATCTGATTCTTTCAACCTCCTAATAGATGATGGGTTGAAATAACTGCCTTTACTTGTATGCTAATTAAATAGTCCTAGCAGTGTATAAAATGGCTATAATAAAATTGAGTTTAACCATAACCTCCAGCTGTGTTCCACTATGACTCACATTCCAGGGCATCTTACCATATAATATGTAACAATTTTGTTAGCTGAGGTGTAATAAAACCCCAAATATATTCACAGCTTAAAAAAGAAAAATTATTTCATTAACAAAAATAATGGCATTCATAGCTAATTATACAAAACACTAAGTTATCTATTAATATGCAGTACCAGGTACCTTCCCTACCTATGATAATTCAAGTATCAGAGGGATAGCCGTGTTAGTCTGGTTCTTTAGAAGCAGCAAAGAATCCTGTGGCACCTTATAGACTAACAGACGTTTTGCAGCATGAGCTTTCGTGGGTGAATACTGCTTGCATCCGAAGAAGTGGGTATTCACCCACGAAAGCTCATGCTGCAAAACGTCTGTTAGTCTATAAGGTGCCACAGGATTCTTTGCTGCTTCTATGATAATTCAGACTATTTAGCAAGAACAAATGATTTCCTTTATGTTGATTAATTCAAATACATTCACCCACACTGTTGTCACAATTATCACATTTTCTTAACAATTGCTCTACAACAGTAGCTAAGATATCACAATTATTTTCTAGTGTTAATATAGAGAAATACTGTGAAATCACTGTCATGATATGGTAAGAGCTGACTTCTTAATGGCAACTGCTATATGTAACACAGAGAGAGAGAGAGAGAGCCCTTCTATTTGTTCCTGCTTTATTATTTGCTTTGCCATTTATTTTAAACTTAGAGCTCTCCTTTCCATAGGCTGCCAAGTTCAGCAGAATTTTCTAGTAACTACTGCAGCTGGAGAAACTCCAGGAGGCATGATCTTTGCAGTTGCAGTGATTCTTCCCAGGGTGACTGAAAGATATTGTATGTCTCTGATGTCTCTCAAAGACAGTTGTACCTATAGATGTGTATTTATTTCTCCTGGACAGGAATAGCCATCCAACATTTCCACCACATGACTTTCATGAGAAGACATGATGGATGTCCCTCTCAAGAGCCCATCCTTCCATAATGAACTAACAGGATTGCAATGAACATATTCCCCAGATGTCACTATCAATTATCTATTTGACATGCATGGGAATTGTGCTAGGTGACACTACAATCTTTGAATAACATGGAAGTATGCCATTTAATTTTGTGGTCTTTTAAGATGGTATTTATTTCTGTTTATTGCTTAGGGTTGTATTTATCTGTCTTTGGTAGAGAATTTGAATTAATTACAATTTACAAGGCAAATGGTGCCAAAAATTGTGATGCAGAGGGCTTTGCATTGGTCCTTCACACCAAGTGAGTTTTACTCCATATGTATATTTGCAAGATCATTTTTCTTCTTCACATAGAACATATTAGGGTTTCATGGGCACTAAATACTGCAGTTTTTAAAAGGCACTGATTATAAAGTGGCAGGGTGAAATCCTGGCCCTGTTGAGATCAATGGGAGTTTGCCAGATTTTCAAAGGTGCTCAGTATCTAAGTTCCCTCTAGGTTGTGCAGCCGCGCAGCTGTCTATTAAGCACCGTGCAGGTGCTCAGGGCTGTGGCGAGGAGAGATGCCTCTCCCCCAGCCCTGGACCTGCTGCAGTGGGGATAGGTACCCCTTCCCCAGCCCCAACCCAGTCCCAGACCTTCCACTGCCAGGGGGGAGAGGCGTCCCGCTGACCCTAGCCCAGCCCAGCCCAGCCCTGGACCTGTTGCAGCCAAGGAGAGAGGTACCCCACCGGCCCCAGCCCGGCTCAGCCCAGCCCTGGACCTGCCACGGCTGAGGGGAGAGGTGCCCCACCCGCGGCCCCTACTCGGCCCCCACCCAGCCCAGACCTGCCGTGGCCGGGGGAGAAGCATCCCTTCCCCGGCCCCAATCCAGCCCCGACCCAGATCTGCCATGGCCAGGGGAGAGGTACCTATCCCCCCGCAGCCCAGGTGCTGCTACAGGGAGAGAGAGCTGGGGGGAAGTCCTCTCTCTCTGCTGTAGCCCTAGAGCAGCCTGCACCCCAAATCCTCATGCCCGGCCCCACCCCATAGCCTGCACCGCCAGCCGGAGCATGAGGATTTGGGGTGCAGGCTGCTCCAGGAAGTTCCTGAGGACTGAACATTGGGGAAGTTCCAGAGGACTGAACGGAAGTGAATGTTGTGCCAATATTTAGAATGTGTATATGCCTTGACCCAGGTAGTCCTAGGCCAGGTGAAACAATGGAATGGCTGAGACAGGGCTCAATCAATAAAGAATTAAAGAAGGACAATAATTAACGCCTATCAATATGGTTTATGGAAATTAGGTCTTGTCAAACTAACTTAATATTATTTTTATGAGATTAAAGTTTGGTTGATAAAGGTTGATAGTATTGATATAATATACTTAGACTTCCGTAAGGCATTTTACTTGGTACCAAACAACATCCTGATTAATAATCTAAAATGATATAAAATCTACATGGCACACATTAAAATGAATTCAAAACTAGTTAAACAGAGAATCACCATTGAATGGCTGGGGTCTCACAGGGATCAGTTCTTGGCCCTATGCTATAGGGATAAAGAGTGATCTGGAACTCCTGGTAAACTGGGCACAGGCAAACAATACATGTTTCAATATGCCAAATGTAAGGTTATATCTAAGAACAAAGGCCATACACACATAATAGGAGGCTCTATCCTGGGACGCAGTAACTCTGAAAAAGACTTGGAGGTCATGGTGGATTATCAGCTGAATATGAGCTCCCAGAGTGATGCTGTGGTCAAGAGGGCTAATTCAATCCTTGGATGTATAAACCAGGGAATATTGAATAGGAATAGAGAGGTTTTAGTACTTCTGTTTTTGGTGCTGGTGTGTCTGCTACTAGAATACTGTGTCCGGTTCTGGTGTCTCACTTAAAAAAGGATGTTGAAAAATTAGAGGGAGTTCAGAGAAGAGCCATGAGAAAGATTAAAGAACGGAACCACTCCCCCACCACGATCATATAGTGAAAGACTTATAGAGCTCAATCTATAAGATTATCTATAACTACTCAAATGGGGAACAGAAATTGATAATAGAGGTCTCTCCAATCTAGCAGACAAAAGTACCATGAAAGCCAATGGCTGGAAGTTGAAGCTAGATAGATTTAGACTAGACAGAAGGCATAGATTTTTAACCACAAGGATCATTAACCATTGAAACAATTTACCAAAGGTTGCATTTTTTAGTTAAAATTGGATGCTGTTCTAAAAGATATGCTCTAGTTCAAGCACAGCCATTGAACTTAATGCAGGAACTAATACAGACGTTCTATGGGCTGCGTTACACAGAAGGTGAGACTAGACAATCCTGTCTGGACTTAAAATCTATGAATTATTAAATTATAAGAGTAACATGATGCATTCTGCTCCTTTACCCCCCTGAGCAAAGACAAAGGACAGGCCACAATCTGGTTCTTTGTGATTCAATTTACCTATTTTCAGTTTCTAACAATGCAACATTATACAACATTTAAAATCACACACAAAAAATCACTTAGTGGGAATTGGTCATTCATTCATTTATAAAAGTAAATTAATGTCTCTTTTCCAGATGATTTTGGAGGGGGAGGGAGAGAACTGTCTCGTATCACTACCGTAAAAAACAACTTAAGTGATGTCCTAGTCAGGGTTTATGCCTTCTCCAGCTGCATATTTCATACCATAATTTTTGAAGGCAAAGGATAAGGATTAGGTATATATATATATTTTTTTTCCATAAATGTTCTATAGGAAATAAACCACCAGCTATAATGTGGTGTTTGTATTAAGTAACACAAATAAATTTACTGCAGAGATTAACACTTGGGAATGTCATAAATGCCTGTTATCACTGACAAAATCCTCTTTGGACAGGCTAAAAGTAGTACATGCTTGGTCTCAGATTATAGGTATCTCTGCATACAGCAACTGCTTGTATGAGACTGATAAACTTTAACATTTCACTTATGTGTTCTTTGATGCAGAACTATATTTGTTAGGAGCAATAATATTCTTCTGAAAAATAATATATTAAGTGCCATATAAATAACATTTTTTCATGTTATTTGGCAGATTTGAGTCATATTAATACTGCAATTTCCAAAGCTGCATAAGACATTTGGATGCCCAACCTTGCAGCCATTGTTCGCTATACCGTTCACCAGCATTTCAAACAAGTAAGATGCAAACTACTAATGTTCACTTTTGGAGGGAAAAAAGTTTTACTAGATTGTTTATCATTTCCTTGATGCTTGAAGTTGCTGCTATTACATTTTGTATTTAGTAACATCTGAACCGAAATTACAAGTTCTGTTTTGTACAAAAATCTGTAAAAGTTTTCTTGGGTATTGATTGCTGTACTGTACGCACTGATCTGAATTTTTGCACTGGATAGGCTCTCAGATGCAACACTGTCTTCTTCCTCTTTATTCTGATCGTCTAATAAATTTTCATTTTGGATTGTAGATCACAGAAATGTCTTTTCTTCCTAGTCTTTTTTGAGCCCCTCATCAACAGGCAACTCATTTTCACCTGTTTAATAATCTGTATCGTGCATACTATTCGATAGCCAGTTAGTTCATCAAAAGGCTGCATTTAATATTTCCCAGAGTCACCTGAGAGAGTAGCAGTAGAGATTAGGATATTGTGTATTATCAAATTAATAATAATAAATGATGATAATGCAGAGTTTTTAACCATCCTGATGTTCACCATATTTCAACCTGCAGCAGTTATGCTTTCAAGTGTATCCTGGTTATCAGTTAAACATGTTATTAAATGGTAATGACAGAAGTTCTTAAACATTTTGAACTAGAAGTTCAATTTCATTCAATGGAACTATATTGCTTCATACCAGGTGAGAATTCTGGCCCTTTGTTTAACACAAAATCAATTTCGTTGCAGATAAGAGGGCAAATTTGGCTCTCAATTACATCTTTATGAACCTTGAAAAACTCCACTAGTTGCAGTGAAAGTGTTTTAGATTTACACCAGTATAATAGAGCAGAGTTTGGCTCTGGATGCAAAGTTTACTTTTTTTATTTTCAGATTTCAAATATTAATTTTAACTTGAGTAAGGGCACTGTCTATAAACTGTAAAATGACACATTTGCTGCTTCTCAGATGTCAGCAGCCTCAATACACAATTTTTTCAGGTCTTAAACCATATGTTAATAGCTTATAAAAAGTGTGTATTGACTGTTTTGCTATCTCTACTACCATATTTTGTAATAATTGTTCAATAACAGCAATGTTCTTCTGTCTTACAGCTTTAAATTACCCATTCATGGTTTCACTGATGGCCTTTTTTTAATTTAAGCACCTGAACCATGAAAACTTTTCTCTCTCTCTCTCCTGTTTCTGGGAATTTCCTGGCTCTCTATTTGACCACAGGAACCACTTCTGCTATTTTCCTACTGTTTTTAATAGTCTAAATGTCCATGGATTTCTTTTGTCTCCCAACTCAACAATTTCCATTTGGCATTCTTTTCTTCTCCTTTGTCAGCTCTCTTCTCTGCCCTCTTTGCCTACATCTACATACATTGGCACTCTTTCACTGATATGGAAACCATCTTACCACATTCTGATTTAGCTTCCCATCTGAAAGCATTAGCAGGTGGGCAACACAGGGTGGATCAACCAGTGACTAGAAAAATATTTCATCAGTAGTCACTTTTCATAAATGCACTATATATGTGGGGGGAGGGAGACATTAAATCTGGCAAATTCAAGGAATCTCAGAGTCACTAAAATAGGTTACTTTAGAGCTTGCTGCAAGCAGGTTTTCACCATATTTAAAAATGGTTTATCTACAAAAAGGAAGCTGATGGCATATAATAATCATTTATAGGTGCAGTCAGATACAAAGGAGAAAGAAAAAGATGAAAATGCCTAACATCAATAACTGCAAGAATAAGACAGTCAGGTAGGCCTTTTTTCAGGCTAAGGATAATGTCATTAATTATACACTTTTAACCATTGTTGTGCCCTCCCAAAGACCACAGCATTCTTTAGAAGCATTATATCTTTTACCTCTGAAAGAGAATTTTTTTATCTCCTTTGAGATCCAGAAAACCAAGGCATAGATTGATTAAATTATTTGCTCAGAAAGTCTGTGGCAAAGCTCGGAAGAGAACCAACATCTCCTGATTTGATACTATGGTCCTTTTTCCTCCTTATTAGAAGCCCATATGTCTAAATAATTCATCAACAAAGCAGACTAAAGGCTAGAATGTGGGGGATTCAGCATGACGGGGCAGAAATATTAAAAAATCATGGCAAAAATGGGTAAAGTACAAGCCCCCATGGCATCTCTAAAAAAAATGAATTAACTGGACAAGTGAGTAAATGGCCATGTACAATGGCAGGAGTCAATGAAAGAAAAGATACAGGAACATAAGAAAAAACCCACAGTGGAACAAGAGATTCTTGTGAAAACAGTAGTCAAAACAAGTTGATGAAGACTGGACCATGAGGTCCGGTCACACAATTTTAGAATTAATGATCTGTCTGTAAATAAAGATTTGCCTAACTCAGCAAAATTTGCAGACAGATATTTGGCTATTGTGGTTTAACTGAACAAAAAAAAATTACCTAAATTTTGCTGAGAAGTGTTACACAATCCCTCCCAGAACTTCCAGCATGGTGCATGCTGATGGCAGGAAGGCAACTGCTTCTGTATTTCCCCAAACGAAATGCTTTTGTTGTCTGTATTCATTGTAAACCATATCATTTTGTAAATTGTCTTCCCTCTAAAATGAAAGTTAACTGCTCCTTTAATATTTTCCAAAAAAAGGAAGTTTTAAAACAATAGTGAGCACATACTTATGTATATGATGTGACTGTCCTATAGCATGGAACCTTAAATGAAGAGGATAAAATTACTTTTCCTTTCTGTTTCTCTTGAAATAGTCATTTCTGGATAATGGAACAAATTTACAATATCATAGATTGCTTGCAAATTAATGACTCTGATCAACGCTGCCAGACACAAGTTTGTCTTTTTCTGGAAACCAACGATCAGTATCACAGTAATTGCAGACATTACAAAGATTTTGCAATGTATAAGTCTACTTGAAGCACTGGATTTCAGCCATACTGATATTGTGAAAGCATCAAATTAAACTTCAGCAAGAACTAAAAATGGAATTCTATGAGGCCAAGTCTGACCATCATCTGCCCTGTTGAACTTTTGACCTTTATGGTGCCCCTTTTTATACTTTGTATTTAGTATCCAAATTGAGATGCTTTGATTCCTGGAAAGGGCACAATGTTTAATCAAGTTCTTATTTTAGTGTATTGTAGCAGTGTACATTGTACACAGTCAATAGCGTGTATAGTGGGAATAGTCACACACAATCTTAAGGATAATCATGCTAAGGATACAAGTGCTGCCATAAAAATGTCATTCCTCTTACTCACTACAAAATATAAACAAAATGTTGGAGATTAGAAAATTACTGTTACTCAGATATTTTGCGAATAATGGTTTTTCTCAGACAAAAACTAAGCTGAAACATTCCTGGTTTTCTTTATTAGTATCCTCAAATACAGAATCAGGGTTCTCTCTTATGTAACACGAGGACTTAGAACAGACAAATAGTCTGCTGTCCTTATTCTGCAATATTTACGAATAAGCACCCTTCCTTCCCTTCCAAAAATCTTTTATGTCTGAAATTCTGTACACCACCATCTAATTGTCAGTGGCTCAAAATGAGACCATTTCTCTATCAGCACAACTATGGGATAAATTCATACAAATTGGTTCACATTTAGCAAAAACCTCTTGACAGCTAGCAGCTGCAGTAACTGGCAGCCAAGTTCTTCTATCTCAAAAGTGCAGCCAAATATATATACATTAAACATTTAAAAGACAGACATTTTCAGCACTGAATTGTAAATTATATTATAGGTACATTCAGGTAGCTTTGCTGGTATGTGGAAATCAATGTATTATACTTCATCATACCAATGATATCCACATGCTGTATTATGCCACACAAATGTCTATCTATGTTTGTGCACATTTAAGTGCCTACATATTCATAAAAAGATAAATAAATTTAGTGACTAGGAGGCTAAATAAGTGGATTAAAGAGATATAAATATGTTAAGGGATTCAGTGAGGCTATTATAGCATTTTGTCTTTGTGCACTGAGATTCATAATACAGAAGTGTAGTGTCTGAAGTGTGAATTAACTTTAACAATCATGAAAATATGGAAACGTTTTAAAAAGCTGCCTTTGTAAATGGAGAGCACATGTAGGGTACTTTTATCACCATAGTATCTCAGTTCTATAGTCTTCTTAGTACAATGGTGTGCTGTCAAGAAGTTGGAATTCATATCGGGGCAGTGGTAAAAAGAAATATGCATAGAAAATTATAACATAGCCAAAGAGGATTCCCATTATTGAAGTAAACTTTCAGGAAATCAATAGAGAAATTCTGGCCTATAATGACTTACTACAATAGTACAAATATATTCAAGCCTCAGGGCTTCAAAGCTATATTTCATTAGCCATGGTATAGAAGAAAATAAAACAAGGAATATTTAAGTCTCAAACATCCAGTCAAGTAACTAGCTTATTGAGTTACTCTTTTCATTTCACCCAGGGTCCCATACACGCAGGGTAAACAAACATCACTCTCTCGTGTACAGTTTACTGCCAATCACCTCAACTAGTGGCTTAAGCAGAGCTATCTGCAACACATTCCAAGGCAAACATCATCATCGTCAAAACTAACATATAGCATAGAGGGCTATGTAAAACATTATATTAAACTAATACAAAGTAAATAAAGCCACAATTATGATACACAAACAATCACATGTAACATTCCCCATGGATATTTGACCAAAAGAAAGTAAATGAAAGCACTAGAAATGTGTATTACCAAAGATATAGAAAATATTTTAGAAGTTTTTTTAAAATAGGACTATTACCCAATCCATATTGCTTCCCCACACATATGCACCCTATTACAGCTATTTTGATCAGCCTGCTGAGTGAGACCTTTGCTCAGCAAGGAGTATTTTGAATTGTTGATAAATGCTTCTCTCTTCTCAAGGGTGGATTGTTGCAGTTCTTTACTTGCAGGAGTTCCTGACCTTGCTATCTCTAAATGCTGCAGCTCACACCATCACAGACACTCCATTGTTTTAATACATCACTCCTATTTAAAAACCTTAAACTGCCTTTCCAGAAAAGTTCATATCTTTAAAATTCTGCTATTTACATGCAAGAAATGTAATATTTTGGTCCAGCATACTTGACAGATTTTAAAATTTTTATTTAAAGAATTTTCTATTGCACTCACTGAACTTTCAGAACTTCTCGCTAACATTAGTGAGTTTATCTGACAATCTCCCTAAGGTAGGGAAGTATTATTGTGCCTATGTATGAGGGCATGCAGATCCAGAGACATTAGGGTCTATGTTTTCAAAAATATCCCCTCCTATTGAGAGCTTCGGTTTTTGGGTACCCAGCACCTGTTAAAAATTTTGTCCTAGGAGCCTCCAGTGGAACCCCTAACATTACTGGGCACTTTTGAAAATTTGAGCCAAAGTTGGCTTACCCAAGCTCACACAGGAAATCTGTGGAAAACTAGGGAATAGAGCTCCTATCTCTTGATTTCTATTCCAATGCCTTAAATACTAGGCCGTCCTTTTTTTGCACTCAGTTAGGTCAGAATCATCTGGTTACTTAGGACTAGATGCTATACTCAATTATGCATATGCAAACTATCATTGACTTTAATAGTATCTAAAGAAAGATTTTTGACAGTAGCCCTAGTTATAACCTTTAGATGCTGGATGTTCGAGTACTCTACACCCCATGGCTACAGACTGCTTCCCAAAGCACCTAAAATGTCCTGTCTGTCCTGGCATTTAACATTTATCATATATTTGATGCTGTACTCAATCATTTCTATAAAACAAGAATTTCTATCAAGTATTGTATCATGAAACACCTTATAATTTTTATAAAAAATGCTGTATAAGCACATCCATAATATGGATACCGTATAACAATAGCTAACTATATATTATGAATCAAATCTATTGAATAAATACATAATATACTGTAGTGATGTATACAATGCAGTACATACAATTTTGAATCAAATGGGCTGATTTCATTGGTGTTAATTTAGATTTACACTAGTGTAACAGTATAGAATTGGCCCCAGTATACATATCATATACTCCCCACTAAATCACGTATAGCGCATCTACTGATTGGCATTACATTTTAGCTAATTTTTATTTTATTTTAATTTTTTTTGGTCATTTATACTTTGTTTTCTATATTGACTTTGAGTATTTTTTTCTTTTGCTTTATATATCAGTCCCTGGCTTGAAATAAATGCAAATAAACATTGTTCAGTGCCAGAATTGCCACAGGCAAATACTTTTCTTTCAATGGTCCTGGGAAGTGGTTTGTTAAGCTATTGTTCCCAATTAAAAACTCATGTGTTTGTTCAATACAATATGGGTCGCTGCTCTGAGTGAAAGATTCCCTTGACATGGCAAAACCTCTAATTGTAGCAAGTTTATGCCAAGTATTTTTTAATAAGATGCAGCCCCAGGTTTGATTAGCAGCCACTGGATTCCATGTACAATCAGATAATGATGGTTTTGCTCTTCTCTGCTGAGCAAACATCCTCAGCTTTTAACCAAGTATATATATATTATAAAACCTCTATATAAATAACTATGTGCCGCATAACCGTCTTAAATCCATGGTTCATCTCAACTTATCTGACCTTTGACTGTTTAATCTTAGGAGAACCTGTGTAATACCAACTAAAAATAAATGGAATAAAATATTTATTTTGGCAGATATCATACAGATACAGTAGAGGGACATGTGGTGCATGGAAATTTTCTGCCGCACATGTAGAGTGTACAGAAAAGGCCCTGGAATACATTTTTGTTTTCCCACTTGTGGGATAGCATCTATTGGATAATGATGATATTAGGACTGCAAAGACACGTGTCATTTTGGAACACAGTTCCAATACTCTTCCAGCTATGCCTGAGGGAAGGTGTTGAAGATTGGGTGTTTATTCTATTTAGGAGGGCATCTCAGCTGATGTTTGGACTTTTATAAAATGTTAATATATAATTTTCTGGATACATTTACATGGATGTTCATAATTAATAAATATGAAACCTAGACATTTTAATCTCCATACAAGGTATGTTATTACAACTGTTCTTAAGAGTAATTCGATGTTTTTATCATGGAAATAAATACAGTACATATTATCCCTTAACAACTATTCAGAATATCTCAACATAATCTCTCATAGAAGGTGTTAAGTAACTGTCCTTCCTCCACACAGTGTTGTAGAAACAGATTTTTTATACTCTATGTTTAGCTTGTTTTGGTCAGGCTTTATGTTCTATTGAAAAGCATGGAATGAAATACAAAAGCATGAGGTTAAAAGGAATGGAAATTAAATTTGTTATGAAAGTTCATCTTTATACTGTAGGGGAAATGTAAAATGAACCTGAAATAACTAAATATCAAGATTAAACTGAGGACTGTTGGGGAGAAATACTAGTCTATTTCCAGATACTTATCTTTCATAAACAGCAGGAGCAGGTGTTCTCCAGTATTGCCAAAAACATATTTCCCCCTCAGGAAGTATCAAAGGCGTAATGGTTTATTTTCATATAAGCCACTGTTGTTCTTTCAGTGAACAACGTTTGTGCATTTTTGCTTCAAAAAGTATGTCAAAGTGCTAGTCATTATAGAAATTCATCATAAACCTATATAAACAGCAAATACTATCAGATTCACTTTGATTTGCTTGCTACTGAAAGTAAAGCAACTCTTCATTTAACTACATCTTCAGGGACACAAGATGCAGGCAGCACTGGTGCTCACGTTTCTGTCAAATTTCCTTTCATGAAAATCTGAAAATGGTATGTAAAAGGTAATTGAGGGCACCTCAGTCATGCTCTTTGGAACAAAGCTGGGTAGCTTTCTTATTCCAAGCACTTTTATACTGTAATATTTTGAGAAGAGGAGGAGAAAAAAGTTAGTATACTTACAGACTATAAAATTAGACTTAGAGGAACAGTTTCTGCCTTTTATAATAATGAACACAAAACAACAGAAAACTCTTCACAGTTTTCAGTACTGATGACTTAGAGCATTTGCCATTTAATTTTTCTAATGAAAGTTGATACGGTGCAGCATTCTATAATGAAGCTACCTGCACAATTTTCTAGACATTTGAAAAGAATAGTAGCCTGTTATAAGCTGCAGTGTGAATTTTTACCAGAAAGGCAAGCAGTGACAGAAAGCACTGCAACTCAGGCACAGTCCTACTATCCTTACTCCAAACAAAAATATGTTTGGATTGTGCTGCTTTCTACCTAGCTATGTATGTTATACCTCTTTATGTCAGTCATGAAAATTCACATTACACCTAGCAAACAAACACCAGTAGACTTCTTAATCACATAGGAAACAACATATCAATGATTAGGGTAAAATAGGCATATATAAAATAGATAAAGTAAACAGATAAAAAGCAAACAACAAATGTACCTGTATTAAATTACCACCAACAAACAGAGCAAAATAAAATTTCTAGGATAGCCATATTATTATGAATAGAGCTCTTAAATCCATTATTTGAGGTTACATTCACTGTTACAAAAGCAACAAATTCCTAGAAAACAACTGAAACCTAAATTAAATAAAAATTTGGAGTATATCTGCATATACTCCACACTATATGCTCTCCACATACACAAGTCTATTAGGGACCCTTACGGTATTTGCAGGCAAAAATTTTAACAGCTACAAAGTGGCGACAAAGACACACATGTAAGGTATATTTTATAGGTCTCTTTGCGATACTTCCTGCTAAGGACCCATCCTCATACTAATTTTGCAGAGTCCTTTTGAGAAATTGAACTTTTCTCACTTTCAAAATAGGTGGAATCCCTTGCAATTTTTTTCCTATTGGAAGGCAGAAATTCTCCCAGTTTTCTCATGTCATCACACTAGCCTGGACCCCTATATGTACAGGACCTCCCTTTGTAACTCTGCTTGCTGGACTAAAATAGCTCTGTCTAATATTCTTCTTTTCCTCTGAGTGCTTTTAACCTTTTAATATGCTGTAAATAAGAAACTTTAGTATGTGTGAAATAATGCACAATTTGTTTGACTTGGTAAGTTGTACCGCAAATTAAGTTTACCTTTGCCAAACATCTTTTGAGCACACAGGTTCAGATATCTGCCTGCTTCTAAAGCAATTGGCAATTTGAGACAGAAGAAAATTAGCATGTGTAGGTTATTTTGCCAAATAGCACCTTTTCCCCCCTCCATAGAAAGGTATGACTTATGGCAATGCCCTGTGGAGCTTTTTCCACAAATAAAATCACAGGAATTCCAGGTGACCATGAGCTGCTCAGAGTAAAAGTGGCAGGTTGGGAGAACTAATATTTGAGAATGGTAGCAGAGAGAGAATCTGGGGGCTTAAGGTTTTGTGGCAGCTGGAGGAAAGGTGAGCAATAGGGGGCATGATAGGTTCAACTGGTGGTATGGCAGGTTGTGGAGTAAGAGGGCTGGCAGATGGGGGCAGCGGAGAGGTATATTTTTCAAATTCTTAATCATCAAATTTGTGCAGACCTCTGTATCACCATGAGCCAGTGTACTCTGAGGAATTCACCCCCAGGGAAGAGTGTTTCCACCACTGCTTTCCCTAAGGGACTATCTTTTGGGGAGAGGTGGTGGAGGGTGCAAGGTAATATTCTGGATCAGCTCATCTTCTGGCCCCTGCAGTCACATTCCTCCTAGGCCGGTTCTCTGCATTTTTGACGCAGTACTGGCTGCCAGCTAAACTTTCTGCCTGAGAAAGGAAATGGGCCTTGCACTGTGCCCTGAACATAAAGAAACTCTGGCTTTGTCAGACCAGGGGGGAATGAATTCCATAGTCAATGGACCTCCGCTGAGAATGTCCTGCCACCAGATGTTTAAATCAAGGGATTGTTAGTGCTCCAGCTGATCTCAATTGCTGTGGTGGTACAGGAGACGCTTTTGGCTCTATTGTTTGATTTGGGCTGTTGGCTCTGTAGGTTGGGGCTGTCATTTTAATAACGGACAGCATTATACTTCCCAGTAGGAGCCCCAGTCTTATGATCCAAAGTAGGATGGGAGAATTAAGCTCCTGTTTAATATTTTGTTGTTATATCACATCTCACAAATCACACTGTTTTATTCTAGAATCCATGGAATGATCTTGTGCATAAGATTTGTTTGGAGAAGACAGGATTTCTAGTTTGGCAGGTACTTGCTTGGGATTCAGCAACATTTGGGAACTGCTTCAAGTTCTGACACACATCATGAATTGTCCAAGCATCCAAGTGAATTTTGTAAGGTTACACTTCAGTCTGGCACATTCACCAATGAAACAAAACAAGGAGTCCATATGTAACTTTCAAACACAGTGTACAAAATACATAGGTGCTGAAACTAAGGGTCCTGTGAGTGTGGCAGCACCCCCTGGCTTGAAATGGTTTCTCTTATATACAGGGTTTACAGTTTGGTTCAGTGGCTCTCAGCAGCCTTAGTATATACAAATTGTTCCAGAGCCCCTGACAAAATATATGAGCTCTGCCAAAGATATGATGTACTATAAAAAGTAAGAGAGGGACAGAGAGATTTTGTGTGGTCTAGTGACAATGGCCTGGGCTTTCAGGGTCTGCAGCTCCTGGACAGCCCTTCCATGCAGACTGCTCCAGGATCAGGGATCCCAGGACTTCTAGGCTCCCAGCTCTGCCATAGGGATCCTGGAAGCCCTGAGAACCCTGGCTACCAAACTCTGAGGCCCCTAGCTTAGCTGTGGTTCTCTGGGCTTCTAGGCTCTCTGCTGCCTGTCAGTCCTCACAGGGAGCCAGGAGACTAGAAGCCCTAGAAGCCTCAGGGTTTGAGCTCCCAAGGCTCAGTTTTGTTTCAATATTTTCTAAACAAACTCTTTTGATTATTTCTAAACAATTTTTCTTAGGATTTTCTTTTTAGTATATATGTCAAATGTCAATGGAATAAAATGAATGACTGTACTGTTTACAACACTTAGCAAACACTATTCAGGAATTAAATGAAAGTACAACCTGTCCAAGAGGGCTTAAACCATAAAAGACATAGGAAACTAGTTTAATTTGTCAAGATGGCAGCCATTAACTGTGAAAGGTTATGCAAATACAGCAGATGGATGATAAAGTGCAGGCCACCTCTACTGTGTCAAACATAAATAAACTCTATATGAAACTGACAGGTAACAAATTTGTTGTGTAGGAAAGGCAGGTGAGGAAATGCTTCAGTTCCACAACAGCCTGCTTTATCCCCTAGTTGGAATTGTTTTTGAGTAAAGGAACATGTACCATCATAATTTGTAAAATTGCTCCTCTTTCCTTTTCCTAAATAACTAAATTGTACATATCATACTACCTAGGGTTTTCAGAAAACAAAATTCTAAATCTCTTGAAATACTGTATCTTGTGTAAAATGGTGGAATATGTGAATTGATAATTATAGATCTCTAAGAAGCAGTTAAAGATAATTTAGGTATAAATTTAGATCTAGGAATGCTAATGGATAATATTCTTGACATGAAAAACCTTTGATTTTAAGACTACATGATGTTGTTGACTTTATGGGAACATTCAAACATTCATTTTCTAAAAATATATATTTTCTGAATCTTTAAGATGACATCAGCAGAGGGCAAAGGTATCGTTCAAGTTTTCAACCACCCCTCCTCCACTCCCAGCCCTTTCCTATATAAGTATTTAAGTCCTATAATAAACAATTCTGAACCAGACAAACATACAAAACACAATGGGGCACGGATGAGCTTCAGAGCCCGAGCTGCAACTTCAAAGCACTATCTATACAGCTATTCTTAGAATGCTAGCATAAGCCCACTAGCCCAAGTCTGTCAACCTGGGCTCTGATCCAGCAAAGCATTTAGGCATATGATTTGTCCAATTGAAATCAATGGGATTACTCATGCTTAAAATTAAGCACATGCTTACATTCTTTGCTGAATCAAGGCCAGACTGCTAAGGACCTTGCAGGATTGAGTCCTTTATTTTCCTCCTACCTTGAGGAACAATGTTTTGGTATCTTTCTAGCCTTCCTTCTTCACCTATCTGTCAGTGTCCACCCTGGGGTCCTCAATCCCCTGTTCTTCTCTCCAAACTCTCTACTGGCAACTTCAACAACTCCCATGGTTTCAACTATTAACACATCTGAAAGACTACTAATCTACCTCTCAACCACTGAACTCTTCTCTTTCTGGATTCTCCTCTTCAAGTTTCTCTCTGACTTCTCTTGTTGGATATCCCACCACCACCTGAAACATAACCTTTCTAATAATAAACATTTTATCTTTCTTTCTGATCCCTCTACTCTTCCTTTCTAGTCTCTTAATACTGAAAACTCCCACTATCCTTCCCACTATGAGATTTACAACTTTGCTGTAATCTTCAGTTCTCCAGTCCCAGTCTCCCACTAGGTGCTGTAGCTGTAATACCACCAAAACCCACCTTTTGGCCATGATCCCAATTGCTACAAAACTCTGTCCATCCCTTGGTCACTTCTTTCTTTAGTTAGGAACTCTCCTTTCTAGCCTTCCTTTTTCTCACATCTCTCAACTGCAATCTACCTAATGTGCCACAATACTAAATCATTTCCTTTCGGTCAGTCTGAACACATAACCTACCTCCTTTAATCCCTTCGTTTGCTTCCTGTTTTTAATCCTTAATACCTATTTACAAGGTCTTTCACAATCTTGTGCAAGAACTCTTTGGCAAAGAACTTGAACTTTGTAAGCAGTCTATTCAAGTAGAAAAGCTGGGTTCCAGAACCCAACAGCAAAAACAGGGAAAGTTATCACATTATCCTATTTGCAAAATACTGTATAGAATTCTCATAACCTATTAATGCTGGTCTTCTTTATAGGCTACAGACTGGCCAAAAATGCCAGCGGCATGGGGCAATCCTTATACTTCATGAAAGCACTTCCCATACTTATCAATATGTTTTTTCACAATTAAAATGGTTAAAAATATCTTTTTGTCACGTTTATCCAGAATAGGCTCTCCCTTTGCTCATTCGTTTCACACAGATTTAGCTGGGTAGAGAGGTTTTCCTTACCATCTTTGTCTCTGAGAACTTTCTTATATTATTTCCTACAGAAGTGTCGGACAGGAGAATGAGCAAATGGCTCATTTTAATAGTAAGTGACTATTCACATAGCTGATTTTCAAATACCCCAGTGAACTCAGGAGCACAAATCTACATTGTGTTTTCAAGGTTGAAAGAGCCAGAGTAGCTGACCAAGGTAGATCCCACTGCTACGGAATGAAGGAGTGGGTAAGGCAGTTGCCCCCAACAGAGATGAAAAGGGGAATTTGGGTGGAATTAAGACCATCAGACCACCTCCCTAAAGAAGTAACGGCTGTCTAGACAAACATTAAAAACATTATATGGAGATAGGGTGACCAGACAGTAAGTGTGAAAAATCGAGACGGGGGGGGGGGGTAATAGGAGCCTATATAAGAAAAAGACCCCAAAATCGGGATGGTCTCTGTAAAATCGGGACATCTGGTCATCCTATATGGAGACAGCAAACTTCCTCAACCCATCACTACAAGAAGACCTACTACAGCAGCAAATGTGAGCAGGCTTGAGGAAGAATCCTCCCCCTCAACCCTGCCCCCACCCATCTAGTTTCCTCTGGGAGTGATATGAGGAAATCTTATCTGAATATTTTTACGTCTTAAAATATATGCAATCTTGTCAGTCTTATACAGGTAAGTGAAAGTTTGGGGGCATGGGGTCAAGGAAAGGAGTTTCTATTTGTTTGAACATGTTTTCCCCTTCCTGCTAAGTTCTTTTTTTTTTTATATATGAAGCTTGAAAAAGATATGGAGCCACAGGAAATGTGTCTCCGAAATTTCTCTAATGAACAGGCAGATCTTAAGACTCTTGCTGCTATTGAGCTCATTTATATTTTTTATGAGCTCATGCACTTGTGGGAAGAAAAGAGACAGACTCTCTATTGGCAGATTAACCAGCCCTTTAGGGGTGTCTGCTGTTAATTTTGATTATTCATCTGCACATCTGTCTCTGCCCAGCTGTGACATGAACATAGATCTTTGCAGCTAACTCCATTTAATCAGAAGCTTTTCTCCACTGAAATCTGTCAGCTTGTTTTGACCGCCTAACAGATCTGAATCTAGCATTACAATCTAGTACAAAGTCAGATCTAGCACTTCCAAGAGCTTGGATAAAGAGAGATCTCTGGTATTTAGCTATCTGGGCTTGGTAGCTGTTGACCGTGGCTGCCACAATCATGACCTCTGATAGTTTCCTTTAGAAAACACACTTTGGTGGTTTTTAACACCAACCCAGAGACTGATAGAGCTGCAATTCTTTGGGACAACTCACAATGCCAAAATCTGTGATTGGAATAAATACTAAATCCTCTCTCTCCTCAGAATGTTTCACAGACAAATTCCACTTATCTTCTTATGTAAGAGTTGTGCCACTTTTCAGAAAATAGATTTTATTGTGCCTTCAACTAGAAAATTATCTTTTATTCTATGTTCTGTCAGTCCTGGGTCATCTGAATTCCAAAGAAACAAGATTCTTGAGATATTTAAAAATGTATATGGTACAGTATTGTGCATTTCACTGAAGCGCTGTGGATCCTGTCCTACTACTGAATCAACTCATATTAGGTTAATACTGCAGATTTCTCTTGCATTTCACAGAACTGGCAACTAGGAAATGGAATCCGTTGTTGCTTTCTTCCCCTCAGTATTCATAGCCCCTATAAACTCATGCCTATGAAAATAAAAATTATCTGTACTCCATATACTATCCACTGCACACATGTATGGGAACCCTGTACGACTACCTGTGCTTCATCTGATTTAGTACCATGTGACGCAGCAGAATCAAGCTTTCATCATATCAAATATGTTCTGTTGCTTTTAAATATACTTTTGGATTAACTTCTACATTAATAGGCCCTAGGATAGACTGAGGATAGCTATTCTTCTCAGCTGAGGAACTTACTGTGAAACGTTCACTAGTGGAAGACACTGGAGGACTATCAGCACTGGAGTGATTTAGCCTGCATCTTCACTGCAAAATGGGTGAGTCACCAGCCTGAATGAAAGCAGAACCCAAGATGTAACCCAGAACTCCACCTGTGCCAGCTAGCCTGGTTTGAAATTATCACTTAACTTGAGTAAGAGGTTTTTGTATGGATGGGAATGTGGGTAAATGGCAACACCCAAAAGAAAGCATGGGCTAACTCTGCAGTGAAGACATATCTTCAGTGTCTAGGCACTGACAAAGTACAGGGATAATGTTTCTAATTTAAGTGGGCTCCAGGATCACCTCCCTATGGGAAGGTCCCGTATTATGCATTTGTCCCTGGACTGGCTTGGAATAATTCTTAGAATCAGATTTCTGGTGTGAATGCTTACTTATGTGTTCAAAATTCTCTAATATTTACTGAAAAATTGCTGTTTCCGTAAGCAATTATGCCAGTAAATTCCCTTGCTAAAATATTTTCAGAAAGCAAACAGAAAAGAAGCACAAATGGAGCTGAAACAAATTGAATATTAATGGAAATGTTTCTGAAGTATTCACTGACTCTAGGGATCATGTATTTCAGAGAAGTGCATATTACTCAGAACCTTTTTCTTGAGTAGGTATGTTTTTCTACAGTGTATTTACTTTATTCAGTTGCCATTAGTATGGACTGATGGGATCTAAGTACTAATTCCCCAGAGAGGGAAAGACAAAAGACCTATTTGCTGATTGCTATTTGTAGCAGCATGCTAGTTAAATATTCAGGAGGACTGCCTTGGCTTCTGTGTTTTAGCAGGAATTTTCTGATGGAGAAGTTAGGTCAAGACTGCATAGCACTACTATCTGATCAGATGTTGTATTTGAACTGAGAGCTAGAATTACTGTAGATGTCCCAGAGAGCACTGTTTTGTTATCACAAGATTTCTTTTAAGCATAGTCTAATTTTGTTACAAAGAGACAAGAGCCATTAAAACAGAGAGATAGGAGCTGAAGTTTATCTAAAGAATCTCTGAAGCAGGAGCCAAGCCAGAGGATCCTTCTGGCCAGAACAAAGAAGCTCATATTTGTTGCCAGTTGTACTGAGTACTGGGAAACATCCATCAGGCTGTAATTGTCATATGCATTTACACATAGAAAAAACTCAGATTCCTTAGGAAGGTGAGACCAAATTATATGATATCCACTCCATAGATATCCAAGATGAATATACGGTAACCTCCAAGCTCTGGACCCTTTGAAATATCAGAACATTCTTTATGAAAATTATAAGACACCGATCTAGCTGAATAGATAAAGATTTCATGTATGATACTACAAAATGTTGCAGTCTAAGAGAGAGACTTCCTTGATTTCTTTAGACACAATTTTTTATAATATAGGTATTTTTTAAAGAGTTACTTCAGTAACTCAGAAAGCAGCTATTATCTCTGCTTTAAAATAAAAGGCAAATGCTTTTTTTCTGGATGTCTTGAGAAAAACAGGTAGACCATTTTCATCTAATGTGTCAATTGTTTAAATGTTGTTTTGGGAGTTAAAAACTGCCATTTCTGGGATCCCTTGCAGGAGGATTTAGGAGGCTCATTACATCCTCCTGGCGGCTCACCCTCTGTCCTTCTATCCCACACCAACAGGAGTGATGGGCACAAGATTAGGAGATGTTATCCTTACTGCCCTGCTGTACAGCTTCAGGGTGAATACACCTGTATTCCCCCTCTGCCATCCACTTTTAGGCTTCTGGCTCCCAGCCATCACCTCTCTTGGGGAGAGACTTGCATCTCTCTCCATCCTGACCAGGAAATCTTCAAAGGCTGCACAGTTCCTTGCCTGTGCTGTGATATTCCCTGCAAGCCAGAATGCCTAAACAGGCCATTTACACTTTGCTTCCTCTCCAGAGGCTGTGAACAGAGTAATTGTCAGCAGTTACAAGCTGCTACTAAGCTCTTTTTAAGCAAACACATTTATTCTTAAGGCAAAACCATTAAGACATATTAAAGAGAATAAAAGAACCTACACGCCTGCTAAAAAGCTTACCAGAGGTCACCCCAACTCCAACTCTGGGCATAGGCGCCAACTTCTCCTGGCACTGGTGGGTGCTCGACCGCCCCCCATCCTTGCCCCGACTCCACCCCTGCCCTGCCCCCATTCCAACCCCTTTCCCAAAATCCCCGCCCCAACTCTGCCCTCTCTCTGCCCCTATTGGACTCCTTCCCCAAATCCCCACCCCGGCCCCGCCTCTTCCCCGCCTCCTCCCCTGAGCATGCCATGTTCCCGCTCCTCCCCCATCCTTCCCACAGCTTGTAACACCGCGAAACAGCTGTTTCATGGCAGCAAGCGCTGGGAGGAGAAGTGGGGACACAGCGCGCTCAGGAGGCAGAGGTAAGCTGGGGCAGGGCGAGAAGCTTGGCTGCTGGTGGGTGCTCAGCACCCACCAATTTTTCCCTCTGGGTGCTCCAGCCGCAGAGCACCCATGGGGTCAGCACTTCTGACTCTGGGCTCTAGAAGGTGTCAGTCCTTCAAAACCCACAAATGGGTTTTCCCTCTGGTTTCAAGTTCACGAATGTCTCAGATTCAAAACCAGAACCCAGTGTGGGCAGATCAGCCTGTTTTTATTAATACGACTTGGATCTTTGATCTCCAACCTCCAGGAACAGGTAATCAGCAGACAATCAACTTCTCAGGGCGCAGCTTCAAAAGGCTGGGTTTTTGCATAACCAGAGGGGGCGGGAGGAATTTGCATTCACCTCTCCCTAGGTATTTCCCATGAAACCTCCTTCACACTTATTGTCCTAGAAGTCTATTCTTTCTGGCACAATTTCAATATATTCCCTTGAATTCACAGGCCTCATATCACATCTCCATGGTAGCAGGTTACAAATAATCCTGGCCCACAATAATAAATAAACCTTGCATTTAATATAATAAGGTTTTTCAAGGATATTGCAGGAAATTGCCATATCTGTCACAACTGCTATCTAACAAGGTCTCAGTGACTCATTAAGGAGTAGCAGCAACTATTCAGGAATAATTCATTTTCCTAGAACAAGGCTCATGCTGACATTCTCAGAGGAGACTGAAAGAGATCCAGGATCTGTTTGCCACTGGGAACCAAAGAAAGCTTGATTAAACCATGAATTAACCCTGGAGGCAAGAAACTGATCAATCAGAGGCACCTTTTTCCACGTGCAGGGAAACATTGCTTTCTTACTCAAGATATTCTTCTGTCTAGTCAGCATAAACTCCAGGGATGAACCAGATGAATAAGCATAATTGTGAGTTAATTTCCCTTTGAAGGGGCACTTGAAATTCCTATCTCCTGTGGAGATTGCAGGCTTATGGGTTAGTGAAATTTCTTTCCACACTTCCACCAAACTATCTATTATCTATCTCTTAACATTCAATAACTCCCCAGACAGAAAATGTGCTCACTGCTAATGAATGTGATGACTCTTTGTCTGGGCAGCAGGAAAAGAGGCGGGGTTTCTACTGCATTTGGGTCATGAGGGAGGGGAAAGGGACATGCAGAGCCCAGTGGGGGGAAAGAGGAAATGGCCAAACCAGATAGTTGTGCTCACTCACCATGTGCATGAGGGTATTTATACTGTACCCCTGCATTCCGGAACTCACTCTCTCTCTCTGTCACTGATCATCACTGTCTACCGTCCCACCCATGGGATCAGAGTAGAACTGAGATTTATAATCTGATTTGGGCTTGCGGTAGTTGCGTTTTTTTTCTTTGGGACTGGAGAGGAATTTTACCGTCACAATCAGGGGAAGGATGAGGTTTATTTCCACTTTCCCTACAGCAGGTCAGGGATCCAGCCAGTGAGGTAGGTAAGGACGTTAGGTTAAGATGTCACAACTTAGTAGGTGGCAGGCCTTGCAGTACAGGTCTCATTACAGAGGGGATATAGTTAAGAACATAAGAACAGCCATACTGAGTCAGATCAAAGGTCCATCAAGCCCAGTATCCTGTCCTCTGACAGTGGCCAATGGCAGGTGCCCCAAAGGGAATGAACAGACAGGTTATCATCAAGTGATCCATGCCCTGTCACCCAATCCCAGCTTCTGGCAAACAGAAGCTAGGGACACCATTCCTACTCATCCTAGCTAATAGCCATCGATGGACTTATCTTCCATGAATCTATCTAGCTTCCTTTTTAACCCTGTTAAAGTACTGGCCTTCAAAATACTCTCTGGCAAGGAGTTCCAGAGGTTGACAGCGCGTTGCATGAAAAAATACTTTCTTGTGTTTGTTTTAAACCTGCTACCTATTAATTTCATTTGGTGGCCCCTTGTTCTTGTATTATGAGAAGGAGTAAATAACACTTCCTTATGTACTTTCTCTGTACTACTCATGATTTTATAGACCTCTATCATATCCCCCCTTAGACACCTCTTTTCCAAGCTGTAAAGTCCCAGTCTTATTAATCTCTCCTCATACGGAAGCTGTTCTATACCCCTAATCATTTTTGTTTCCCTTTTCTGAACCTTTTCCAATTCCGATATATCTTTTTTGAGATGAGGCAACCACATCTGCACGCAGTATTCAAGGTGTGGGTATACCATGGATTTATATAGAGGCAATATGATAATTTCTGTCTTCTTATCTATCCTTTTCTTGATAATTCCCAACATTAGGTTCACTTTTTTGACTGCCGTTGCATACTGAGTGGATGATTTCAGAGAACTATCCACAATGACTTAAAGATCGCTTTCTTGAGTGGTAACCGCTAATTTAGACCCCATCATTGTATATGTATAGGTAGGATTATGTTTTCCAATGTGCATTACTTTGCATTTATCAACATTACATTTCATCTGCCATTTTGTTGCCCAGTCACCCAGTTTTGTGAGATCCTTTTGTAGCTCTTCGCAGTCTGCCTGGGACTTGACTATCTTGAGTAGTTTTGTAAAAGCAGCAAAGAATCCTGTGGCACCTTATAGACTAACAGACGTTTTGCAGCATGAGCTTTCGTGGGTGAATACCCACTTCGTCGGATTCTTTGCTGTTTTTACAGAACCAGACTAACACGGCTACCTCTCTGATACTTGAGTAGTTTTGTATCATCTACAAATTTTGCCACTTCACTGTTTACCTATTTTTCCAGATCGTTTATGAATATGTTAAATACGACTGGGCCCAGTACAGATCCCTGGGGGACACCACTATTTGCCTCTCTCCATTCTGAAAACTGACCATTTATTCCTATCCTTTGTTTCCTATCTTTTAACCAGTTACCAATTCATGAGAGAACCTTCCCTCTTATCCCATGACTGCTTACTTTGGTTAAGAGCCTTTGGTGAGGGACCTTGTCAAAGGCTTTCTGAAAATCTAAATACACTATATCCACTGGATCTCTTTTGTCCGCATGCTTGTTGACCCCTTCAAAGAATTCTAGTAGATTGGTGAGGCATGATTTCCCTTTACAAAAACCATGTTGACTATTTCCCAGCAAATTATGTTCATCTATGTGTCTGATAATTTGGTTCTTTACAATAGTTTCAGCCATGAGGCTTACTGGCCTGTAAATGCCAGGGTAACCTCTGGAGCCCTTTTTAAAAATTGGTGTCACATTAGCTATCCTCCAGTATTTGGTACAGAAGCCGATTTAAATGATAGGTTACAAATGACAGTTAGTAGTCTTGCAATTTCACATTTGAGTTCCTTCAGAACTCTTGGGTGAATACCATCAGGTCCTGGAGACTACATTTTTCACACATGCACAACACTTTTTAAAAATTAGAACAATCCTAATAGTTTTCATTTAAAACAATTCTATCTCAGAAATCAAGAACGACTATGTGAAAATGTTGTAATTTAAACCTCATCATAAAAGAGAATCATATTCTTCGGTTAGAGGGTTACTTAATAACACTAACATAACTGAACACTTCCAAACTAAACAACAAGAAACCTAATAATTAAGTTAGTCACAATAATAATATCTTAATTTCTAAGTTCTCTTATAATGTCTCATTTGCTTCTATTCAAAACAGAAGAAGTCAATATTGTTGCATTTTAAAATGTGATTTTAAATTTGCTATGCTCTAAAGGGACAAAAATCTATTAACTTTAAAATATGAGCTGCTATTAAAATGTTATGTAAAAACACCTTTGATGTTAAAGTACTAATTAGAATTTTTTGTCCAAATGCTAGCTGTCCGTTCCCATTAATTTGGACAAAACGTACTGTAACAAAATAGTAAAACCACTATATCACTACCACAATTATATTATTTTTGGTATCTACAATGAAGTACAGAAAGAATACTGCTGTGTGCTGAACAAGAAAAAAAAGGGGGGGAGGGGAGAGGAGGGAACCTGGGAGAAATAGCATAATTAGTATATTTAAGTTAGCATTCTCTTAATTCATTTTATTTGCAAGCAAAGTTGGAACCATGGTGTGTCACTAGTGTTCAAGCAGAAGTATCCATGGAAATGAATGCTAAGTTCTGCTTAAAAATCAGCAGCATGGTCTATCTTTTGATAAAACAATTTCTGACCAAAACTCAAATCAGTATAATATGAACTAGGACAAACAAATCTACACAACATGTAAAATAATCACACGATTAAGTTGGTTTAACAAATGCTATTTCCTTGTTTAGAATTATAGATCTTATTTCAATATACTGGATGCTTTCAGATTTTCTTGGTATATTTTAACTAAAGTTCACAGATTGTTTTATCTCAGCACATGCTCTATTTGCCTTTTTGTTTTTGACTTGCCACAGCACCATTATATGACAGTCAATGACAATCAATATTTATTTTGCTCTTGCAAACCTCTATGCTTCATCCCAAACTTCAGTTTACCTTGGGTTGTTTACCAGGGATGCCCACAGCAACATTTACTGGTTATGATGAACAGTGTTCGTATTTCCCCAAAGCAATCCCGAAATGCTGAACATTTTCCATCAGACTCCTGAGCAACTCAAAATAGTAAGGTTCCTCAAATCCCCCTCTTCAGATTTTCCCTTCCCCAAGGGAGCAATCACTGAGAAAAGCAACTATAGTTCTATTAAGGTATAGAAACTTGCTGATCCCCAGGGATGTGCTTCTCTAGCAGTGAGAATCAGCTTGCATTACTTCATAGCAGTAGGCTCTGCATGCTTAGTTCTTTAGTGTATAAAGTCACTTCATCAGTTCAATTCTTTGTTTCCTCTTTTTTTTACCTCCAAAGTAACTCTAAACTACTTTAAACACCTTCATTACAGAAATGATTCAACCAGCACTGCTGCAAACTGTGGAAATGTAAAAGCTGTTAAAAATGTATTAAATGTTGTCCATGCCACAAGGGTACTAGTGTAAAATGACCTTAAGTTTAAAGGCTCCCTATGAAGGCAGAACAGTAATCTGCTCTGCTTCTCCTAATGAATAACAAATGGGCCTTCACAATTCATTTACTTCAGTACAAGCTGCCATTACAAGTCGTTTTGTTTTTTTAAAACTTTGCAGTAATGTATCATCTTGCCTGACTATATGTCATTTTTAAAAGGTCACCAAAGGTATGTAACTCCACTTCTTTCTTTTTTTTCTAAGATATGACAAACTTTGACAAAGTGCTGACCAGCCTGTTCTGATATACTGTATCATACATCTTGAACTCATACAAAAATACTTCCTGTTTTGTAAAGGAAGTTGGGAAAATACTATATTCTTCAACATGACTTTGTGTTATCAAATGAATAACTAAAATATGACAAATGAAGAACTAAAATTAAGACTTTTAGTTTTCTATGTATTTATTGTTATTTGTTGTACCCTAAAATTTAATTTCAAACTGCATGTTCAAAAGTCAATTAAAAGACCACTCCTATTTATCATTATTTCACAGGTATTTGGAAACACATATTCCGTTGCTATGGACAATTAGCCTTTTATCCAATTTTACTTGATAGTTTAACTCTCCCACCCTAAGGTTTTAATTATCCCCTCCACCCACGTGCTTAGCCCTTAATTCATGCAGCTGGAAATCTGCCTCAGTGATGTTATAACCTTGTTAATGTAACAAAAGAGGAGTTTACTTAAAACTGTACTGACTATGGACTTAAGCCAAATTTACTTGAAAGAGGAAAGAGACTGTCAAAAATCCTATAGTAAACACAGAAAAGCAGTTCTTTCATAACCTTCACCTTAATTCATATAGACAAGCAATTTACATGTAAGTGGATTCATATGGCCTGCAAGGGGCCTCTTCTCTTGAGCTGGACTATTCTTTGTACCCTGCCCCCACCTTAAAAAAAATGAAACAGCTCACTTTACTGAAATGACAGAGGATGTGCAATCTTTTTAATCACAATAAAACATAATTAAGATAAACATTTATAAAGCTAGTCAGCATCAATAAAAACAGCATGAATTTCACAAAGGCATTTTCAACTTCAGCTGGTTCTTTGTCAAATACATATTTTAAATTCAATAGAGGTTTTTATGTTAAGAGTGTAAACTTGCACTTCTAATGAGGTAATAGTTACATTAGCCTTAAGTGGAAGTTGCTTATCAAATATTGATATCCCCCATTCATTTAGTTGCCAAATTACAGTAGGGATTTCCTAACTTCATCTGTTAATTAGATTCATTGTAGGAGATATCCTAACAAAAGCTTACGTTAGACCAAACAAAACATTATTATATGGAAGTGTTGAAGGGAAATCTTGCTAAGAGAGCAAAAAATATAAACCATATTTCTTAATAGAACTGTGAAAATACTATAGGCATTTTTCAATCTGATTGGATCCCTAGTTTTTTATTTTTTGAGGGGAGAAGGGATTGGGTGGGGGAAACTGATTTCCCACAAAAACATAAAATAATTAGTCTTTTTGTTTCAGCAGTTTTGCATACTGAAAGTTTAAATATTTTTGTATAGGTAAAATGTCTTTCTTTAAGCTCACAAATGTTAGAGTATTTTCTGCTCTGTTAAGAGGGTATTAGTTTGCTGGTCGTCAAATGACAATCTACTACATTGCATAGGCTTCTATTTTTTGGAAGCTATTGTAATCCATGTCTACTTTTATGCTACTGAATCACACAGCATTTCTACCACCAACTCTGTTCTAAACTCTACAGACATGCACATAGCTCATTTGCAGACAGACCACACAGAAGACTAAAAGAGAAGATTGCAGACTACCTGCTTCTTGGGTTATCCATAAAAGACCAGAATCAGGCTATTCAATTACTAAAAATATTTGTAATTGAAAAATACTTTATAAAACATGGTAATACTCCAAAATGTTAGATAATCAAAAAAATTACATCAACTGGAGCTATTTTTAGTATGTGCTGGGAGGTTTTTGAGACCTCCACTCAGGGCTCAGAGCATTATTAATTATTATTATTATTGATCTGTATTATGGTAACACATAGGAGTCTTGCTTTGAGCAGGGGGTTGGACTAGATGACCACCTGAGGTCCCTTCTAACCCTGATATTCTGTGATTCTAAGTCATGGAGCAGAACCCCACTTGCTAGCAAGCAGCAGGAGGGACTAGCTGCCCCAGCACATACTTATAGTTTCAGACAGGATCGTACTTGGGGAAGCTAGCTCTTCCTAATTACAGGTCTATTTTTAGCACTCTACCTCAATCAGAACTAGCACAGGTATGTCTCCTCAAGATAGAATTTACACATTCCAGCTCTAGTGTAGATATACGCAGACATAACTACTACCAGAGTATTCAACGGTACTCATGGATTATCAAGAGGGACTGCTGTAGATTGATGTGGTAACATTCCTCTACCTATGGTTGAATGCCTTTTCTCTGAAGCATTCCCAGTCTGGTAGCTGTGAAAAACTAAGTTTATGGACCACTTACACTGATGTAAATTCAGAGTAACTTCACTGAAAACCATGGAATTATTCTGGATCTATACCTATGTAATACAGTATAATTTGGCCCCATAGCTCAAATCAGGTCCCACTTTAGTTTTGTACTGTCAGAAGACTCCCAAGCAAGCTAAGGTCCTTACTCTGTGAACACTTAAGCACATGTATAATTTTATTAAAAAATCAGGGATTAAATTATACACACACACACACACACCCCTTTGTAAAAACATTGCATCAACAGACATGCATTTTAGAAAAAAAAACAAGAAAAAATGTCTGTCAAATGGGAATATATTGATAAACAAGACTTTTTTTCATTTAACCTTAAATGTTTCAACTCTTTACTATATACTGTGAATGTGAATTCTTTCAGGAAAATATAAAATGGTAAGAGAAAAATACCTTATATGAAATGATTTTTAAATTAAAGTGCAATAATAAAACAATAGTAAAATATTACTTTTGTATAGGAACATAATGTCAACACTCCAGCGAGGTAGGAAATATTATTACTTCAGTTTTACAGTTGGGAAATTGAGACACACAACTTAAGGCCTAAATTTTCAGAGGCACCCTCTAATTGTAAGTACTGCAATTTCTGGTTAGTCAAACTGAAACAGACAGGACTTAAATTTTAGTGATGATGAGTACCAACAACCCTAATTGGATCCAGTAAGAGGAAGGATGCTGAGCCCCATGAAAAATCATGCCTCAAGGTGACAACCCCAAAGTAGTGGACATATGTGAAAACGTAGGGCTGAGTGACTTGCCATATGTCCCACTGGATGTCTGTGGTAAGGCCAGGAATAGAAGCAAAGTCTCCTGACCCCCAATCTTGCATTTGTTACATACACAGCTTGGTGGCAGAGACACAAGGGAGCAAGGTTTAGAAGTGTCTTTTCTTCTTAGGCCAGTGGAAGTCAGTCAGGCAAGGCAGGACCAGACTTACAGTTGGATCCACAGATGTAGGAGAGATTTATGTTCTCTCAAACTGCCCAGGTGCTAGTGAGCACCTTGTAAGGTGTGTTTCTCCAAAGTGTTCAAGGCAACAGAGTTAAACTGAATAAAATCTAATGCCTGGCCTGTTGCTAGTCTGGAGAAGCACAATTAAGCCTGCAATGACACAGATAAATTATTTATGAAACAGACAGTGAGTTGGGTATTGCAAGTATCAAGACTAGCTTTGGTTCTATGATCCGCAAGGAGGGAGTGGGGGTGAAATATTTTAGTGTTTACATAACACAGCACCTACCTATACTATCTCTTAGGGGCTTACATGTATTTCCTACCCATTAGAGCTGCCTGTGGGGCGTTGAAGAACAAGGGGATAACAGATGATAAACTTCATGATTGCCTCCACTTGACTAATCCACAAAGATTAGTCACCTGTCCTCTTGACTGGAAGATGAGCACTGTATAGTTAGTCACTGAAAGAAAATGAATTTAATTAAAAGGAGCATACTCTAGGAGTTCAGGGATAATAAGAATAAGCCCTAGAAATTAGAAGGACATGGGTATTAGGTTGATCTTCAGGAGCTTGTGTGGACTGGTTTTGATCAGGGTCAAGTGCAACAAGGATAAATGTATGCATGTTTTAAAAGAACAGTAGTAAATATTAAGATGCAGCATAATAAAATTGAGTATCAATTAAGAAATAAGAATCATGCTAACTTTATAAAATGCTAGAATATTCACCAGCAACAGTCCAAAATATACACCTCTACCTCGATATAACGCGACCTGATATAACACGAATTCGGATATAACGCGGTAAAGCAGTACTCCGGGGGGGCGGCGCACTCCGGTGGATCAAAGCAAGTTCGATATAACATGGTTTCACCTATAACGCGGTAAGATTTCTTGGCTCCCGCAGACAGCGTTATATCGAGGTAGAGGTGTACAGCAGCTTTCAACAGTGATTCTGCATGGTTCTGGACCATTACTAATATATTATTAATAAGGGGAAAGCACATCTATATAGAATAGAACATGGTGATATTAAAAATTTGCTCCAAACTTGACTGTCACTTTGTAAAATGGTGAGTGTCAAGGTTAGTAATGGCTCATTATGGGTAGCATTTAAATAGGTCCCTTTAAGTCCCCTTTCTCCTTCCTAGCCTTTCTGATTGGGAGATTTCTTGCCCCTCTCCCTAAAAGAGGGAAAGGTCCTTTGCCTTTGTATTTCTATGTCACCTGGCTTCTCTTCTCTTCTAAACAGGATCATATGCCATGTCCATCACAGTGGCACCTGAGCATCATCCAATAGTGCATTAAGTGATGTGAGTAGCAATGTTACATGCAATCCTTTCCTTTTTTCTCGCTCTCTTCTTCTACACAGGGAGAAAATTGTGTGTATATTCATTTTATTACTGCGTGAAAGATTGAGGAAGTGCACTCTACAGTTGAAACAGTAGTGCTGAGATTTGTGGCTGTTCTTGAATTAGTCTGTTCCAGTCATGGGATGGCCCCAAAGAAATGCTGGCAGTCAAGGGTTGTTGTTTTTTTCTTGCTTTCCCATCTCCACAATTAAAGGAGGATTCTGTGGATGCCTCCTTCTCCCCCAAGACAGCCATCCAGAGCACTATTAGGTTGCCCCTTGCTGCTGTCTGGAGGGAGCCCTATAGGTCCTCTTCTCAGATATCTTAGCAAGAAGTGGGGCTGATTCCTGGTTTGGGGTCCCTAAACAAATATTAGAGGTGGCTGATCAACTAAGGTCCTTAAAGCAGCCAGAGATGACCAATGGAGTATTCTCCCTCTGCAGAGAAACTTTCCACTGGCATAATCCTCCAGTGGTAGAAGTGGCTATGCCACCTCTTATGACAGCTGTTCATAAATTAGGACTGAGCCCGTGCTATCCCTCCTAATTTGTGCTAGGCCCAGGCAGCTCTGGATCAGGATGCTATAAGTGGGATAAAGTGGAAAACCAGGGCCTTACCAAAGTAGCATAAATACCATTTAAAGATTAAGCGCCATTAAGGTCAAGGTGATGCAGTTGGGGTTTTTTTATGGACTTTTAATACTTTAGAGACCTAAATTCAACACAAATCATAAACTAATAGGATTTGGATGACTTCATCCTAGTTCCTACTACAAATGGCCATCACACAACTCACCATAATTTGGCAGCTGCTGCTCAGATGGGGTGTTTATCAGTTAAAAATGGTGTGCCTTAGCACAGTTGTGTGGGAGTAGTTTTCGTAATGACTACATATGCAACTTAAAGTTCACACCTCACACCACTATTTTGTATTACAAACAAGTATTTTGCTTTTTCTTAAAAAAAAAAAAAAGCTGATGATCCGTTAGCAGTTTAAATTAATTCATATTGAGAAATATACAGCAATTCTAGGTGTGCTACTTTCCGCACTTGCACTGTTTCCATGTTATTTTCTGATATGCTAAGTAAAGGAAATGCAAGTATTCAGGCAGATAAAAATAGATGATTGACAGATCTCCTCTGACTTGTCAAGAATATTATTAAAATCTTTCCCTAGCATGCACACTATTTTTGACATTGTGTAACATCATGTTATATGCTACATTTATTTGAAAGTAATGTCTTATATAAAATTTTACAATATATAGTATAATATATATTTCTAATGGTTTTTTTTAAATTCTGTTTACACAATACTAATTCATAAGCAGTCAATTTAGTTTATATGACTGTAGCTTTTTTGGTTCTCTAACTTCAAAAATTCAAGTTTTCACTTAGTCCAAAACCATACTGCTGGCGAGGCCATCATCTTTTAATTCCTCTTATTAAATTGTCGTGTTCTACATCTCAAATATGCAAGATATTTGTTGGAAGAAGAGAAAAACTGACCCACTCTATTCTGAAAGCCTAAAATACAGACACATCTGCTAGAATCATAACCAGTTTGTTGGCTGAGGTTAGCAATATGGGAGCTTGCAGTTGATCAGTGCTGCCATAGGTGACACTGAGGCCACCTATGAGAATTATACTAAGAGGGTTTCAGCAGACTAGGGTGTAATTCTGTCAGTTTACCAAAAAAAAACCCACCTAAAAACAGAAGCTTAGCTTTTCTTTCAGTTTCCCACGCCCTCATTGCTGTCTTTGGAACCACTTGTATCAGAAATGGATGCCATCACATTCTCTAACTGGCTACAGTTCAGTCCAAATTTCATCATTTTGCTCCTTCCTATTTCCTCAGTTAATAAAATTATAAGAAAGCATATTTTAGATTATCTTAAAAACTAAGGCACAGTTTGGCTGATACCAGTCCTGGAGGAGTACAGCTTTCTTCCTGTGGAATTATTTTTTTGATAACATGCTTGTATTTTTATTATTTTAAAACTAAGGTTATCCAATGGAAACTTTAAAAAAGTTATTACAGTCTTCAATATAAAATATTTTAATTTTCATTTACAAAGTAAAACTAAGCCAAACTCCAAAATCACTTAACTTTAGTTTAAATTAAAACGTTTCCAAAGAAAATTAAGTAGTACTTCTAAACCTCAGTATCCCTTGAGATAATCCAGATCCAAATTTTCATGATTTAGATCTGTAAATCCATCTTATTTTTATAAGGACAACTTTTTAACAATACATACCAATTCATAATTAGTGTATAATACAAATTATTTTGTATACTGTTATTCATACTAAAGGATTATGGAACATTGAGCATGCAGATAGCCTGCACTAAAGAAGCACTTTAATTTGGCTTAGAATAGATATTTTGCCAAATTCTAGGCAAAATTTTGATATTTGGTCTTGGCTGAATCATTTTTCAAATACCTAGTCAAAGCTCAATAATTAGAAGGCAGCACTAGTCCCCCACCTACTGTACTGGCTGGATAAAAACTTTGCCTATTTCTCCTTCCTTCTTCCTTATGGGTATTTCAAATATCAGCCCAAATACTCAGGGAAAACAGGAGTGATTTTTAGGCAACTCTAGTCCTTTCCAATTCTGCACCGCCACCCACAGTACTAGTGTCATTCCTTTCCTGGAGTCAGCTAATGTGACACCCTCTCCATTGCCTTCCTGCCTCTATATCCCTAAGCACCATTCCTTCTCACTGTTGTTCCTCTTCAACAGCTTCCCCCAGTACCTACCCCCTGCACCCACTCAGGAGTGAATTTGTGAACCTTGGAATACTGGAAATCTGAGGTGTGCCAGTGTCACAGGCTAATCTGACAAATTAAAACCCACTCAAATAATGCCAGTTTCCAAATTCAACAGAAAAGCTCCTGGGTTTGCATGTCACTCCTGGGAGACTATAAGAAATAGAACAGAGACAATGGAAGAAACATAGGGTGAAAAGGGGATTAAAGAACAAGCACAGTGATAAACCCAAACAGGATGAAAATGCATAAAACAGGCTTCTCTTTGTGTATAACATTGTTTTTAAAACTTGATTATTCTTGAAAATATAATGGTTTAAAATTACAAGAGAAGGGTTTGCAGACTTCAATACCTTGTAAACTCAAAAAGGAGTTTATGCAGTTCTAAAAACCTAAAACTTTGTGAGTTTCGCCAGACCCTGGGGAGAGCACTTGTCTCAATCCTCACTCTTGCAATCTGTACTTTAAAATTATCATTTTGCTACTTGTATCATCATGCAGACTCTCTTATTCCCTGTAGGTCAATAGCACAAGCAAAAGGGCATTTGGAGTTATGGTCTTTAACCTCTCCAGCGTGCATTAGTTGACTTCATGTAACAGGTTCTTGAAAAGAGATTTGAAAAATCATCAGGTTATTAACTAGGTGCAGTCAGCCTGTTCCAGCCCATGATGGTAGTGTGGGAGAGAGCTTTACTGCCCACTGTGGAGAGAAAATAAATATTTTAGGAGCACAGAAAACCTGATGAAAAAATAAAGGTCAAAGAGACAAAGGGAATGTCTTTGGAAGACCTGGAAGAGTAGGAGGGAGATTTTATACTGGAATCTGTACCAAAAAAGCCCTGTGAAGATTTCTGAGAATCGGGGTGATTTGTTCCCATTTCAGAATAAACATAAGACAAGCTGCCACGTGATGGAAAAATTGTAGTTTCTACTGTTTGGACACAGCAACAAAGAGTCCTGTGGCACCTTATAGACTAACAGACGTTTTGGAGCATGAGCTTTCGTGGGTGAATACTCACTTCGTCGGTTGCTTTTATAGATCCAGACTAACACGGCTACCCCTCTGATGTTTGGACACAGTGAAGCTATGAAGAAGGGAATTACATGGCAGGGTTTTTTTTGTTTTGTTTTGTTTTACACTTTTACTGACAAGGAAACAGAGAAGGAACAAATTGGCAATATTCCATACATAAAAACTAGAGAGGCGATCAGAGGAATGTGGAAAAATAAAGATGGGGGTAATAAAAGTGAAAGCATCAGCTGTATCCCCTTCCCTACGAGATTCTGCAGAAGACCCCGCACTCGTCTGTTTCAGTGTGCAATGTTGGGGTGGTATGTGCAGGGGTGAGCTGCAGACGGTTCGCAATGGTTCGCGCGAACCGTTTGCTAAAATTAGACGCCGGACAGAGAATCGGATGCTAAAGTTCTCTGTCCGGCGTCTAATTTTAGCAAACGGTTCGCACGAACCGTTGCGAATTCTGCCTCCACCTCCTGCCATGAAGCTCCTCCTTGCTTCTCCTCCCCCACGGCTTCCCGCGAATCAGCTGTTCGCGCGGGAAGCCTGGGAGGGCTGAGAAGCAAGAAGGCTTCCCCGGCCCAGGAAGACAACGCTGAGGTAGGAAACTGGGGGCGGGGGGGCGTGTGCCCCGGCCGGTCCCTGGCTGCGGCCCGTCCCCGCCTCCCCGGCTGCAACCCTGCCCGGCCCCCCGGACCCCCCCCGTCCCCGGGTCCCCGCCCGACCCTCCCTGGCCGCATTCCCGGCCGCGACCCTGCCCGGCCCCGGGTCCCCGCCCGACCCTCACCGGCTGCGGCACGGCCCCGCGTCCCCCCCCCCGTCCCCGGCCGCGACCCTCCCCGGCCCCGCGTCCCCGACTCCCCCCGAACCCCTCCCCGGGTCCCCGCCCGACCCTCCCTGGCCGCGTCCCCCCCACCCCCCCGCGTTCCCAGCCCCGCGTTCCCGGCCGCGACCCTGCCCGGCCACCCGGCCCCCCCGTCCCCGGGTCCCCGCCCGACCCTCCCTGGCCGCGTCCCCCCCCCGCGTTCCCGGCCGCGACCCTGCCCGGCCCTCACCGGCTGCGGCACGGCCCCGCGTCCCCGACCCCCCCCCCGAACCCCTCCTCGGCCGCCCGGCTCCGGCCGCACCCCCCCCCGGCCCTGCCGTGCCCCCACCTACCGGGATGCTCGGCTCTGGACACGGCCCCCCACCTCCAGCCCGGCCTGGCCCCCTGGCTCCAGCCGCCCCTGCTGTTTTGCCAGGGGGCCGGGCTCCGGCAGCGCGGGTCTGGGCGTGGCGGCGACCCCGGCTGCCCGGCTCCAGCTCTGGCCGCAGCCCTCCCTGGCTCCACCCGGCCAGCCACCTGGCTCCGGCCGCCGGGCTCCCTCCGCATCCTCCGGCTCCGGCCGCGCGACTCCTGTCCTGGCCCAGCCACATCCAGGCAGCGCGGTAAGGGGGCAGGGAGGGGGTGTTGGAGAGAGGGTAGGGGAGTTTGGGGGTGGGGGGGTTAGGGGGCAGGGAACAGGGGGATTGAATGGGGGCAAGGGTCCCGGGGAGCAGTCAGGAAATAGCAGGGTTGGATGAGGTGGTGGGGGCACTCAGGGACAGAGAGAAGGGGTAGTTGTATGGGGTAGGGGTTTTGGGGGGCCATTGAGAATGAGAGGAGGGGTTGGGTGGGGCGGCAAGGGGCAGTCAGGGGACAGGGAAGGGGAGGATGGGTCAGGGGTCTCGGAGTGTGTGTGTCAAGGAACATGAGGGGTTGGATGGGGCACGACCCCCCCCCCCGAGGGGGGGGGAAGGAGGGAACCCGTTGTTAAAATTTTGGAGGGAGGAGGGAACCGGTTGTTAAAAATTTGGCAGCTCATCACTGGGTATGTGGCTGGGCACAGTCAGAGCTGGGGGTTTGTCACTTCATGCAGCAGCATCACCCCAAAACCCGTAACAGTTCTTTGTGGAATTTCCAACAGAAATCATCACTTAAGCATGAAACCTCTTCGTTTTCAAGATCCACATCTCCTACTCCCCAAAACTGACTGAGGTAGGGTATAAGAAGGTCTGGAGACATGGCAACATGATCTATAACAATAGTATGCTGCGTGGAGGTAGGAACTCAGAAAATAACATACAGGGGCAGCCCTTCCATACACATTCCCTTCCTGCCTTGCAGATGCCTTGAAAATACACCCGGATCACTGGTCTGTCTCACAATTGGAGGGCCATGCCAATGGTGGAATAGAAAACCCTCTGGCTGGAAGGGATGCTATCTCAGGAACCTTGCAAGTTACAACTTGCTGTTTCCAAGTAACATACCCTGTGCAAGGAAGATGATGATGTAAAACAAGGTAAGTTTAATCTAGTTACAACTACAGCCCTGTAACACAGCATCTTACAATGTAAAACTGATGAGCAATACAGCACAGAAAAAAAATCTCTTTTCTGCACCTGTTTGAAGGGGATCTTTCCCCTAGAATCCAAGCTTGTATATTTCATATTTAGAGAGCTGACATTTGGCCACTCCCCCAATTATGAATTGTCCGGATTCAGCAGCTGTTACCATTCTTTTTCTAATTGGCTGGGTATGACTGGTTGAATTCCATGTAGATCAAAAGGATTAGAATGCATCCTTTGTAATTTCACACTGTATGCAGTTGAACCATTGTCATTCGGTTTATTGTGTGAAGGCCATATCATTAGTGAAAATAGCACTACAACCATTCCCTGGTGAAAAGGAAAACTGTGTTTTTGGTCTGTACACTCCAAGCACTTCCTAAGTGCAAGGGCTGCTGCAAAGGGAACATGAGACATGACAGCGGCTCCTTCAACCTTCTATGCCCTGGAAATACTCAGGCAAAGACTGGGCACTGTATTGCCCCTTTTTTCATATTCTGAAGATTGCCTGAATTAGTCTAATGACATTCCAATGCCAAGTTCCATCATGTTATGAAAACAAATTATAACTATAACCTACAGAACAAATTATAGGAGGAGATGGTATACTTTCTTCCTTGTGGGAATGAATAACCAAATGTCACAGATTTTCTCAAATAAAGCCATGGAGAACCCATAGTATTTTACCCTAAAAGCACTATTATTGGGCTCTCATCTAAACAGACGTGGTGATAGGCATGTGTCTTTAAATGAGTGAAGCAGTTTGCCAAGTAAATAGTTCACTCACATTATTCTCACAGAGAGAAGCATTTTATTGCCCTGTGCCCTTTAGAGTTTTTCTTTTTTAAACATCTCTTCATCTTGGTCAAGCAAACTTCTGTTCCAGAGAACAAAGCCTTCATTTGGATTCCTCTAATCTTTATGGTGTTTGCAAGGTGGTGTCAAAAAAGTTAGTCAAGGCATGCTGAGCTACAGGTCTGTGGGGCAAAAAGCTGTCACAGGAGACTTTCCACCCACCTTAGAAGGAGACCACATTACCATTCTAACTACTTCCTATGGAAGTCACAGTTGTATCAACATCCTGCTGTTTTGTTTGTATTTAATTTGGGATATGACTCTCTATACTCTCAGCATGAATCCTACAATTAAATGGAAACAGTCCACAGGTTACAAAAAACAGCCTACTAGTCCACTTTTCAAAAGGTATATTTTTAAAGACAATCAATTTGTTGCCTATTTACTGATTGTTATAGTATATACAATCATAGCTCAAACAGAATAATGTAAAATGTTAAATTAGTTTATGAAAACACTTTTTCTCCACAACTATACATTAGCAAAGTATCTAATGCATATTCAAATCAACAGCTGATGACTGCTTAAATAATTCATAGGGAAACTTTTAAAACTATCTTTCCCAATATATAGGTTGACATTTATAGTTCTTTGTGTTAGGACTGAGCAAACTATTTAGAGAAAATTGTTAATATTCATCCTATTTTCAGAAGAGTAGACTAGAAAAATCTGATCCTGGTATTTTTGTGTAGATTTGGATCATACATCCAGTCCTATTTATTCTACAATTATCCTCAGGCACTGCTTGTTAGAACAACTCTCTTGAAACTAATTCAGTGATATGTCAATATTTTTACAGGAACATCCACAGAGATGCAGGTAAGGGACTGTATTATCCACTTATTTGTTTTCCTCCTTGAACAAGCACAGTGTTGCAAACTATAACAAATGAAGGAAGCAGCATCACTTCACAAACACACTTAGGCCTGGTCTACACTGCGGGGTTAGGTCGAATTTAGCCACATTAGGTCAATTTTAAAATGAATGCGTCCACACAACCAACCCCGTTCTGTCGACTTAAAGGGCTCTTAAAATCGACTTCTGTACTCCTCCCAGGTGAGGGGAGTAGCGCTAAAATCGACCTTGCTGGGTCGAATTTGGGGTAGTGCAGATGCAAATCGATGGTACTGGCCTCCAGGAGCTATCCCAGAGTGCTCCAATGTGCCCACTCTGGACAGCACTTTGAACTCTGATGCACTAGCCAGGTACACGGGAAAAGCTCTGGGAACTTTTTGAATTTAATTTCCTATTTGGTCAGCGTGGCAAACTCAGCAGCACAGGTGACCATGCAGTCCCCCCAGAATTGTAGCGCATAGAATGTTTCTTCGCTCCCCCTATCATCTCTGTCCCTGAGGTTATCGCAGATTAGAAGGTGAAAAAAACGCACTCGCGATGACATGTTTTCCGAGCTCATGCAGTCCTCCCGACCTGATAGGGCACAGCTTAATGCATGGAGGCATTCAGTGGCAGAGGCCAGGAAAGAATTAAGTGAGCATGAAGAGCGGAGATAGGTCGCGATGCTGAGGCTAATGCGGGAGCAAATGGACATGATGAAGTGTCTACTGGAGCTGCAGGAAAGCCAGCAAGAGCACAGATCCCAACTGCATCCACTGTATAACTGCCTACCCTCCTCCCCATGTTCCAAAGCCTCCTCACCCAGATGCCCAAGAACTCAGGGAGGAGGCTCTGGGCACCCAGCCACTCCACTCCATGACAGAAGGCTGTAATTCAAACAGTTTGATTTTCAGTGTGGCTACAATTAGCCATGTGGCCGTGTCCTTCCCTCCTCCCCCACCTCCCCTGGGCTACTTTGTCCTTTATCTCATTTTTAAAAAATTAATAAAGAAAGAATGCATGGTTTCAAAACAATAGTTACTTTATTTTGAAGGGGGGAGGGTGGTTGGCTTACAGGGAATTAAAATCAACAAAGGAGGCTGGTTTGCATCAAGTTGAAACACACACAACTGTCAAACCATAGCCTGGCCAATCATGAAACTGGTTTTCAAAACCTCTCTGATCCTCAGCGCACCTTGCTGTGCTCTTTTAATCGTCCTGGTGTCTGGCTGCTCAAAATTGGATGCCAGGCGATTTGCCTCAACCTCGCACCCTGCCATAAACGTCTCCCCCTTACTCTCACGGATATTATGGAGCACACAGCAAGCAGCAATAACAATGGGAATGTTGGTTGCGCTGAGGTCTGACCTAGTCAGCAAACAGCACCAGCGAGCTTTTAAAGTGCATGATGGTGAGCTGAGTGGGCTCCATGCTTGCCGTGGTATGGCGTCTGCATGGGTAACCCAGGGGAAAAAAGGCACAAAACGATTGATGGATGTTGCTTTCACGGAGGGAGGGGCAACTGATGACATGTACCCAAAACTACCTGTGACAATGTTTTTGCCCCCTCTGGCATTGGGAGCTTAACCCAGAATTCCAATGGGCGGCGGAGACTGAGGGAACCGTGGGATAGCTACTCACTGTGCATCGTTCCATAAGTCGATGCTAGCCACAGTAGTGAGGACGCACTCCACCGACTTAATGCACTTAGTGGGGACATACACAATCGACTGTATAAAATCAATTTCTAAAAATCGACTGCTATAAAATCAATTTAATTTCATAGTGTAGACATACCCTTACATTAACAAGACATCATTCGCTTAAATTTTGTCAGTTTTAAAAAGTAAGGTAAAAGTACTTTCAGGGACTAAACCTACCCCTACGTCACCCTGCTAATCTTTTCTATTTTGTTCAAGTGCTTTTCTCTCCCCTATTGCTGCATGAAAGACCCACACAAACAACAGGGGAAACTAAATAACTTGATGACTACACATAATGACTTAACCAGCAAAGATAAGGAAGGACAGATAACTTCACAGTACTGAGAGTCCTTCCCCAATACAAATCCCACAAAGAGGTCCCTATGAGTATATGCTGCCTCCTTCCCTCCTATATCTTTGCCATCAACAAGGCCCTAGAAACACTTCCTTCCCCCACCAAATTACCCAAATGAAACTGTCTCCCTCAGCTCCACCTGGATCCATCCAAGGCCTCCCCCACCAAAAAACAAAAACAACAAAAACCCTTTCCCTTTGAAGGGCAGGCAGGGAGAGAGCTGAGCAACTTCAGAGATCAGCCGCCTTCCTGAGACTGGCCTCTAGTGGCAATTGCAGCTGCCTCTTCCTTGCTTTGCAGATCAGCTCAGTCATTGACGGGTGGGAGAAAAGTGTTCAGCTCTGCTGCAATATACAGCAGCCTCAGATTTTCTTTCTCCCGCCGCTCTGCTTCTTTATTTTCTCTTCTGCCCCCCCCTTCCTTTCTTTTCAGGTGAGGCTGAAAGTTTGGTGGGAAATAAAACATGGGAGTGTTCCCCTTGTAAAATTGCAAACATGACATACACAGGTGCTGCCAAAAGCACAAAGAAAACATACTGAAAAACAGAGACAAGTAATGTTTTATTTTCTATTCTCTTTCAGTTATAATAACCACAAGTGTTCCTATGACAATGGAAGTGATTTTTAAGTTGATGGTATAAACCACTCATTGGAGAATCTTATGAAAAAAGGAACAGATATTGTGGATAGCACATCACAGTGTTCTGCTTGTGCTATTCAATGGGGGGAAGGATCATTTGATTAGGGACCCCAAAGTATCTTCCCTTTATGAACAAGCCGTCTACTTGGTACAATCTGGCCCATTCTAAGAGACGAAATAGTTCTTCAAAAATATTTTTTCCTGAGTATCAGGATTAAGTCATCTCTGGCTGGACTGCTTTAGCAGTACCTATAGCGTACCTACCTCTACACTGCAGCTGGGAGCTGCTTCTCAGTGCAGACAGACAGACATGCAGGAGCTCTGCTCAACCTAGCATGCTAAAAATAGTAGTGCAGTCAGGATAGAAGAGGTGGCATCTTGGGTGAATTGCCTGGGTAATCTCACCCAGACTCCCTAGGTACATATGCAGCTAACCCAACCCATCGCCTCTGCCATCCTGGTTAAACTGCTATTTTTAGCACCATAGCTCAAATAGAGCTAGTGTGTGTCTGTCTACCTGCGCTGGGAAGCACACTCCCAGCTGCAGTGTAGACATACCCATTGTGATGGTATGCACTATCAGAGGCAAGGAAATTACCCAAATTTCCTTTCAAATTGCTGGCAGGAATTTTGTCCCAGGTTTACTAAGAGTCCCCTCCAATACATCACTGGACTGACCAGATGCTTAAAGGAAAAATTCAATGCATAATATTAATGTCCCAAAAAATATGGATGCACTGATCTTCAAGTCAAAACAGTGACGTTCAGTTTCTGTATAATGTGTGGAACTGAACCTGTGAACACTTATTACCAAGTGTAGTGCTTACCACCCTCATCTTCATTGACTTGATTAGAACCACGGAGGAGTCAGTTTTTGAGATCCTAATTTTAATCACAGCATTCTGCAAGAAGTCAATTCATGGATTTGTTTTTAAAGCAAAAATATCAGTCAGTTTAGCTGATAAGGAATTTTGTTAATGTTTAATGGTTGCAGCTTGGAATTTTTATATATAGAATTAAAAAATGGAACTAACAGAAAGTGTGCCAATTATCACTCTGCCATCTTACTTTCCCCCGCTCTTCATCTGTCCTTGTCTTTATAGACTGTGAGCTCTTCAGGGCAAGAATAGTATCTTCCTCAGTGTAAGATAATACTGACACTGTTAGGAAGATAATAGTGACCCTATCCAAACACTGAAACCCACTCCACATGAGGAAATAAATAAAGAATTAAAGGAAGGTAATATAATTAATGCCAATCAACAAGAGTTTATGGAAAATAGAGTCTGCCAAACTAACTTGATTTTTTTCTGATGTAATTACAAGTTTGGCTGATAAAGGTAATAGAGTGGATGTAATATCTTTAGATTTCTGCAAGGCATGTGACTAGGATGACCAGATGTCCCGATTTTATAGAGAGACTGCTGATTTTTGGGTCTTTTTCTTATATAGGCTCCTATTACCCCCCATACCATCCCAATTTTTCACATTTGCTCTCTGGTCACCCTACATGTGACTTGGTACCACATGAATATTTGTTTAAAAGACTAGGAAGATATAAAATTACCATGCCACACGTTAAATGGATAAATTCAAATGTATACATCTCGGAATAAAGAATATAGACCATAGTTACATGATGAGGGACTCTATCCTGGGAATCTGTGACTTTGAAAAAGATTTTGGGATCATGGTGGATAATTAAACGTGAGCTCCCTATGAGACGCTGCGGCCAAAATAGATAATGTGATTCTTGAATGCACAAACAGGGGGATCTTGAATAGGAGTAGAGAAATTATTTTATTTCTATATTTGGCACCGATGAGACTTCTACTGGAACAGTGTGTTCAGTTTTGGAGTACACAATTCAAGAAGGATGTTAATAAATTAGAGAGGGTTCAGAAAAGAGCACGACAATGATTAAAAGATTAGAAATGCCTTATAGTGATAGACTTGAGATGCTCAATCTATTTAGTTAACACAGAGAAGGTTGAGATGTTTTGATTACAGCCTATAAATACCTACCTGGGGAATAAATATTTAATAATGGGGTCTTCAATCTAGGAGATAAAGGTATAATGTGATCCAATGACTGGAAGTTGAAGTTAGACAAATTCAGAATGGAAATAAGGTGTAAATTTCTAGCAGTGAGAGTAATTAACCATTGGAACAACACACTAACGGTCATGGTGGATTCTCCATCACTGATAATTTTTAAATCAATATTGGATGTTTTTCTGAAAAAATTGTTCTAGGAATTATTCTGTTGAAGTTCTACAGCCTGTGTCTACAGGAGGTCAGACTCGATGATCAGAGTGATCCCTTCTGGCCTTGAAATCTATGAAGATGAAGGAAACTTTTCAAGGTAAGCACTGAGTTTCCACAAGATTTTTAGTTTTCCACTCATTAAGTATAAGGAAAGGATTCAGCCCTAGTATATATTTTTAAATAGCAGAGTCTAATTTCAAGAGACAGTAAATAATTTCTGAAATCTATATTAAATTATTGACATTATGCAATACAGAAACTTTTGAAAAAATAGTATATTTTACATAATAATTAGCTCAGTGATTTTATTATGCTTAGAAGGCACTGGTTATAAACCATGCAGAAAGCATTAGGACCAAATAGGCAAAATAATGGATTTGAACATATGGTATATTCTGATGTTAACATGTATGTTTTACTCCCATTAATGCCAGTATGAATTATTTGTGCACATTGAGGAAAAAAAATGCACCATAACAAAAATATTTTCTCCAGAAATTATATAACTATTTATTGTCAATAACATGCAACTCTTGCACCAAACTTTAATATTGTGGAATTCTTAAAAAAAATCTCATCTTTTCACATATTAACATCAAGCGAAGAATATAAGGAGATGTTTATCTCATTCCATTGAACTTCCTCTTCTTTGAAGGGTACTTATCTAATGAGTGGAGCTCTCTCTCAGAGTCCAGATCAAAAAGCCCAATTAGATAATGCACTAGATCAGGGGTCAGCAACCTTTCAGAAGTGCTGTGCCGAGTCTTCATTTATTTACTCTAATTTAAGGTTTCGCGTGCCAGTAATATATTTTAACGTTTTTAGAAGATCTCTTTCTATAAGTCTATAATATATAACTAAACTATTGTATGTAAAGTAAATAAGGTTTTTACATTTTTTTAAGAAACTTCATTTAAAATTAAATTAAAATGCAGAACCTCCCAGACCGGGGGTTAGGATGCAGGCAGTGTGAGTGCCACTGAAAATCAGCTCACGCGCCGCCTTTGGCACATGTGCCATAGGTTGCCTACCCCTGCACTAGATTAAGTTGCTACCTGGTTTTATTCTAAACTTCTTTAAATAACTTAGTGTATATGGAGACTTGTAATGACAACTGAAAAATTTGTCTAAAACTGACAAATGATTATACCCAGTGAACGAAGATGGATCTTGGCAATGTCAACCAGATGGGTTTAGAATTGAGAGCTATGTTTGGAACTTTAACATAATATAAGCATAGGAAATCATCATGAAAGTTCTTAAGTACACAATTCATGCCTGTAAGCCAGCAGTCACAAATTGTATCTACTCAGCATTAAATAATAAAATGGTAAATATCAGTTATAGAGCTATGGTCTGGTCTGCTAATTAAATTAATACATTATCAGAGAAAAAGCAGATGAATAAACACCATGCTAGAACGGTCAATATTCTGTCATCAGCCATATGGATCTAATTTGATTCATGATTTGGTTATTAGAATATAATGTATATTAATAAAAATAATTAAATGCCTGCAGTTTTGAAATGCTCTTTCATTATGTTCCTCTTTCTGTAAGCAAGTATATAAAATCAAACTCCTTTGACCCATGTTTGTGAATTATTCTTATTGGACTATTTAGTAAGTATATTATACAACGTACTGCAGATTTTATTAAATCAAAATATTTTCCTTTATATTTATATATATAAAGGTGTAAATTCACATTATAAATTATACATCTTATATGTTCTGAAACAATATTTAGCAGTAATATAGCTCTTTTATCCACAGAATTCAAAGCGTGATTTTTTACATGTATATATTTTTTATGTTTTCTAAATTTTTATTAAGGCAAAGTTACAATAACATTTTTTAAAAAGTAGCTCTAATGCAATAATAAGACTGTGGTAACAAGCACTTAAAAAATAACAACATTAAGAAGTTGAAGTGCAGGTCTCCACTAAAAAGTGCCTTTGGAAAAATGTCACTGTGAAGTTCCTCATTAATGTGTGCCTCATTGCTTTCCATGTCATATCAGCTCTATTTACTATCTCCTGGTTCTGCAAAATCATCCTGGATTCTGACAGTCATGATAAATTCTTTCCATATCATACATCATCACAAGAGATAGAGGTTATGCTGACCAAGACACAGATACACCCGCACAGACCTACTGTATTAAAATTATATCATAAGATAATCCCATTCAAATTTAAGGATTTTCCCAAACATTAACTCAGCCTTATATCACATCTCACATAGTGGTATTTTATGGTATACTGCAAAACAATAATAAATTAACATCTGTTTTATTTACCAAGGAAAGCAGGTCCAATCCTATTCCTCCCTATATCATTAGCAAAATTCACATTGATTGCAATAGGACTGGATCCCTGTGATAAGCTCCAGGGAGGTCCCACATGTCTAGAGAGAAGAGACTTCACAAAAGGTTCAGGTTTAAACTCCAAACCTCTCTCTGGAGTCTTTAAAAATAGATGGAGTTACAACTGCTTAAAACTGGAGTAATAAAGTAGTGAATCAAGTGGCCAAACTGCAAGAGAAGATGACAGTTAGGAAACCCTCTGCTGCCTATGAATAGAGCCCTACCAAATTCATGGTCCATTTTGGTCAATTTCACAGTCATAGGATTTTAAAAATTGTAAATTTCATAATTTCAGCTATTTAAATCTGAAATTTCACAGTGTCGTAACTAGGGGTCCTGACCCAAAAAGGATTTTTGAGGTGGTCACAAGGTTACTGTGGTGGGAGGGGGGTATTGCTACCCTGACTTCTGCGCAGGTGCTGGCGGCAGTTCTGTCTTCAGAGCTGGGCAGCTGAAGAGTGATGGCTGCTGGCCACGAGCCCAGTTCTCAAGGCAGAGCCACTGACAGCAACAGCACAGAAGTCCGGATGGCATGGTATGGTATTGCCATCCTTACCTCTGCACTGCTGCCTGGAGAGCGAGGCCCTCAGTCAGCAGCCACCACTCTCTGGCTGCCCAGCTCTGAAAGCAGCAGCGCAGAAGTAAGGGTGGCATGGTATCATAGATCCACCCTTAATTCTGCGCTGCTGATCTCTGGGCACTGCTTTCAGAACTGGGTGCCTGACCACCAGCTGCTGCCCTCTGGCCACTCAGCTCTGAAGGCAGTGGAGAAGTAAGGGCGGCAATACTGCGACCCCCCTAAAATAACCTTGTGACCCCCTTGCAACTCCCTTTTGGGTCAGGACCCCCAATCTGAGAAACGCTGGTCTCCCCCGTGAAATCACTATAGTATAAGGTAAAAGCACACAAAAGACCAGATTTCATGGTCCATGATGCGTTTTTCATGGCCATGTATTTGGTAGGGCCCTACCTGTGAGGTATCCTTAATTTATGTATAATAAAACACCTAAACCAAGAAAACTTTTTTTTTAATGTGGAGGATTTATTTTTGAAGAAATCCTGGTTCATATTTTAGAGATAAACATTGATTTAAAAAAATGTATGTACAAAATTGCTTTTCTTAAAGACAGAAGCACCAGTTAAGGGTCAAACAAAGATACATACATGCATTCACAAGTCTAGAAAAATTATAAACCAAGAAATTAAAAGGCAACAATGTAAAAAATAAATAAGGTGGCTGTTAAAAGTAATTATCAAAACCTAAAGAACAAACGGCACTGACAACTATGCAAATGAAGAAAAAGTAAAAACAGTATCTTATCCATCACAAATACCTACTTCCTTAATTAGGAAATTTGTGCTACAAGATATTGTCATCACAGCATTAGTGACTCTGACAGCCACTAATTTGTCTACTCCTATATCCCATTCTAGTCTTTGACACCTTTCTATCTCTGGGCTAGGACAACTGAGTCTTCTACCCACTATTAGGCCCTTTATCCATAAAGCTAGGTAACCCATTTCTGTCCAAAGTGAATTCAAGCTCTACATAGCCTTTACAAGCTAGGAATCTCAATCAAAAGATGCACTCCAAACATGTGCCTCCAATACCCATGAGAGTCTGTACAGCAACCCAAATATCCCACAGCAATAGCCAGAACTTCCCTTACAACAATTGATATTTGTGGTCAGCCATACCAAAAATGCATCCTTTCCATTAAGGCAGGATCTTATCACTTAATGCAATCGACTAGAGCAAACAAAATTATACAGTCAAGACAGATGAACATTTGAAATTGTATTGGCACTAAGCCTCTGATTCAATTGCAGCTGAATCAGCAGCTAACAACTATCTATAGGAAAGAAAGCTATAATAAAACAGCAAAGTAAATAAAAACTGCTTATAACTGCATTTGGTTCCTTATTTGTTCACTAAACAATAGTATCATCAATAATGAACCATGCACATTTCCACTTTTTAATACAGACCAGAGGTGAAAACTCCCATTGACTTCACTGGGGCTATGATTGCACCCAGATATTTATAATCAACCTACATATTATTTGATATCCCTTTTTCAGTTTGACATATGCAGAATTATACCATATGTATACATGTGTATGCGCTGTATGGTGTATTTAGAGCAACAATCTTAAATAATTTCTTTATCAAATGGACTTACCTTTTTTTATAACTATATGGACATCTGCCCTGTACAGCAAGAAAACTAAGGAAAGCTGAAAGTTAGAAATGGCCTGTTTATTTTACTTTTAATTTTACAATATATTTCATGTTCTTTGAATTTCCTGTGCATAATGATCACTACATAATTACCAGACTGGTCAAGTCACAACAAGGTCATTCTTCTCTAGCAAGCCACCAATTCAAAGAGAGTATCACAGCCTTAATGCATTATAATTACACATATTTTCCTTTATTGTGGGAAGGAAGTTAAATTTAAATTATAGGCCTCTGCGACCTTTTTAGTTTCTTAAGCTTAAAATAGAGATAGTGTTATATGCTGATATTTTTGTGTCAATTCAACTTAGTAAGCTTTACAACATCTATATAAAATTGACCTTCCCTTTCCCTCTCATTTGACACTCTAACAGGAAATCCAACATGGAGCTTTTTTCAGGATTCTTACTGAAAGATGTGACCGCATCCTAGTTTTAGCATAATTCAGTGGACAAATTTGCTTTGTGCCACAGGTGAACCCTTTTCACATCAGAATAAGGCAGAACATTATGGAAATTTAAAACTCTGATAATGAATGGAGACAGACTCATATTAAAATATTTCAGAAGCTCTCAACTTAAGTTAAACTGTGCTGATACTGTATTAGCATCTAACACTACAAGGCAAATGGAAGTTATAACAAAACACTTTTTCAAGAATTCTACCTGTGTGTGTTGCTGACTTCCCGATAAATACTACCTTCATAATCATACATTTCTTAAGAGATCCTGAGTTTCAGACGGTTTAAATATGAATATAGTACATATAGAGCAGGAAAAAAATTGAAATTGCAATGCATCTAGTATCAAGAGGAGTAAATGTACTTACTTCATTTCTAATATTTCTTCAAGCTGTTTTCTCCGCTCTATTCTGAGGTTAGCCAGATGTGCTTCTTTCTCAGCCAGAGACTGCTGTGTTGAGGCAAGACGGGCTTTGGTAGCATCCAATTCTTGTCTGGTCTTTTCCAGTGCATTCATCAGTTCTTCTAACTAAAAAGCATAGATTGTTTAAGTTCCATATTCTTCATAGCAAATAATATTTTATAAACACAGAAAAATCATAGTAGGGCTGAATATAAGTGGAAGCATCGTTCAAATCCATTCCTACTTTTTATTGGTTAAAAAAAACAGTTCTTAAACATCAGGAAATGATCGAGTTTCCAAGAATCCATCTAGTCACCAATAACATTTATACAAACCACTGAACTAACGTACATTACCAAAAGACCTTCAACCTGTGCCACTGCCATAAATACTTCCTACACCATTTAGTCTATGGAATTCATTATGGACCTGTGGTAGTAACTCTATAGTTCAGGCTCTAACAGCACTTCCATTATAAACTGATCTTGACACCACACACAACTTTCACCAAAAACAGCTCCTTTCAGATTTACATTTTATATGACAACTGGGGAGAACCTCTGATGAGTGTATGGAGCATGTGGAATAGGGGAAGAGCTAAGGTTCTTACATTTGAACATCTATTTTTTAATTAATGGAATATATTCTCAACCTCATCTCCGTCTTAGCAATTTTTGAGGAGATTTCCCAATAAATATGAAATGCATTCATTGGGAATTGCTTACTGCAGGGATTAAAAAAACCCACCCTACTTTAAAAAATAGCAATTTAGAAAAAAGTGTAGGCTGTGTTATAAAAGTGACACAATATTATTTAAAGAATAAAACTCAACCTCTGCAGAAAGGAAAATATATATTACACTTGCCTGGCAGCAGCGGGACTGTTTTGTGGGTGGATCATTACATTTACAGAACTGTTATGTCTATATGACATGGTCACTGCTAAAAAGTACATTAACTCCAGCATGGCTTCCCCTTACCCTTGGCATAGAAACTCAGCAAAGTTAATGAATGAGATAAGACTGGAGACGGCAGGTCAATCAGCCTTGATGTCATCCACAGGTCCCAATTTTGCACGTGTGTGAACAGAGAATCAGGCTTCCAGTATATACAGGCTAAGTGCAATGGTCCTAACTTGGGGTTTTCTCTTTGAATATTTTGTCAAAGTAAAACCACTTTGTATTTGTTATATGCACCTCCTACAAACACATGAGGAATAAAATACTTGAAAAGTAAGATTGGTCACTACAGTTATTTTGTTGCTCTTTTCTTTCTTTTTGCCTACTTGTAATCTGCTAAAAATATAGTAGCCACTGTAGTAATCACCACATCACTAACTACAGACTGTGGTATACTTTGGGGTATAATGTGAAGTTTTATACTTTTTAAAGAGTTTTATGTGAACAATAGGTGGTAGATTTCCCCAAGACCCTATGATTATATTTTTAGAGAAATTGTGACACACTTCCTGTTTTGTTTTCTTACCCACCCACTCCCCTTGCCAAAAAATTAAAATTATATACATTAACCAACAGCAGAGGAAAATATTAGATGCATTACATCAGACTAGCCAGAAAGTGATAGGGGAGGGAGCCAACTGGAATATACCCAATCTGACTGCCTTTTTTTTTTCTTCTGTGCTACCATGTTGTTGATACTATGGAAGTCAAGCAAAAATGTTTGCTTTTGCTGGTGTACAGAAGAAGTCTGACAGAATTCAGCTATGGTCATATAATCAGCCTGTCTACAGAGAAAATAAGATGTTTTCCCCAAGTTCATTTTTAATTACTGCTTGTCTCTATGTTGTTATCTAAATCCTACTACCATGCAATCAGTGCATATGAATCACATACTTTTTTTTTCAAGTTGAGCAAATATTGTGTTGCTTGTCTCCCACATAACAGCTTTGTGAAGCAGAATGAACACTATTAGATGAATCAAACAATAGTAATCAGACTCAAACATTATTTGAAAACTTATATAGTACTTAACCCCTTTACTGTACTGTATTGTACAGCCATTCTCCACTGACATTCCATTGAGGTTGATGGGATATTAGAATGTGCCCGGTACATTCAACTAGGACATACCTAGAATTGTCCGGTTATACCGAAAGGACACTTGATATGGATTTAATCAGGCTGCAACTTTATTATTAGATGCCTGGGACTACCTGGCAGATAAAAGTGTACAGTACAGGCAACTCCATGTTCCTTCAATCCACACTGCTACCCTTCCTCTGGCAAGACCGGACAATGTCCCTCCTGCTTAAGGTGCAGTGCGGTCATTAGCAACAACAATAAATTTGTTAATACCTTTCAATATCTTTCCACCCTGCACCTCAAAAAGTAAAACTGGTGAAATACAGGTATAAATGAAACAACAAAGAGAAATTACATGAATCCTGCGACTAGTTCTCTGTAGGCGCAGAGTTACACTGATGCAGAGCCACTTGCATGGTGAGGACTTCACATTTCTTCAAAAATAACTATTACTGCCTTTCCACAGTGACTATTTCCTAGAAAAGTTACACTTGGGAAAATACATATTGAAAAAGAGAGAAGATCTGCACTGTGACCTACAGAAAAAAAGAAGTGAAAAAAAGGAAAACTAAGGATGAACACAAAGCAAGAGAGAAAGGGGGGGTTACTTGCAATAATTTATATTTTTGATCATATAATGTCAATATGTTACCATAAAAATACAAATAGGGTTTAATTTTCTACATATTCATATACAAAGGCACATACCTTGTCCCACAAGAAGTCCAACTGTATATAAAACTTAACTTTATATTTTCTTGTTTTAATAGGATTATTCCAAAATCTCATCCTTAAATTTCTCCAAGCCTTGAATGCAGTTTTAGCTACTCAATTCACATTCATAATAAGTGCCATGTAAGTAAGTCCCCAATCTATTACTTAAAGTCAGTTGCATCTGTTAATAGTAACATCTATAAAGATCCAGCCCTACAAACTGATTCAAATGCATGGACCCTTATTTCACAACAGTGACATCTATGTCAATGGCGCTCTGGAGGTGTGGACCTGTATGAAGTACAAGACCCTAAACTGGAATAACAGCATCACATCTAAAGTTTTAAAATTTACTTTTTCCTTCTCCTGAAGCATTAGCCAGATTTGTCCTATTGTGTATTGATAGACACCACAGCTCACATCAAGTTTCCCATCAATCAAAGCATTTGAGAATATTTTTAAAGCATGTAAAGCAATCATTATCTTCCACCTATTAATGTGCTGACATTTTTATTTATTTACTTTTTACTTTATTTTAGAGAATAAAAAAGTCAAGTATATTTATAAAAATATCTACACATAGAAGTGATGAGATTTTAAAGGTAGAGAGAAATTTTTTTAAAAGGTGAATAAAAAAAACTGCATGTGTAGACTCAAAAGCTATACATGCATTTACATTTTAACACAATATTTGTAAATCAGTTCCTCCTTCACTTTTCTGCCAAAACTTAAGTTAAGTGTTCTGTTTCCCTACCTACTTATCTCACAAATACCTAAAGCAGCACCAGGATTTGATTGGCAGGCAGGCTGGTATCAGAGATATGTAGGACTGGAAGGGACCTCCAGAGGTCTTCTAGTCCAGACCTCCAGAGGTCTTCTAGCCCTGCACTCAAGGCAGAACTAAGTATTATCTAAACCATCCCTGGCAGGTGTTTGTCTAACCTGCTCTTAAAAATCTCCAATGACGTAGATTCCACAACCTTCCTAGGCAATTTATTTCAGTGCTTAACTACCCTGATAGTTAGGAATTTTCTTCCTAGTGTTCAACCTAAATCTCCCTTGCTGCAATTTAATCCCATTGTTTCTTGTCCTATCCTCATAGGCTAAGGAGAATAATTTTTCTCCCTCCTGCTTGTAACAGCCATTTATGTATTTGAAAATTGTTATCAGGTCAGGTCACTACCCCTACATATACATTAAATATACACACTCACATTATATTATAATGTACAGTATCAGACAACATTAACTATAGGCAATGTTGCCAGCTACACCTGTAGAAAGGGAGAAAGATCAACCATAAGCCCCTACATACCCTATTCACATCCCTGACGGGTTAAAATGATAAAAGATTATGATACGGGAGAGAACTAATCTATCACCTTTTAACCCTAGTATTAGGGCTGCGCAAAACCCCCGGCATTTGGTTTTAAGCTGAATATCAGCTTTCTGAATTTTGCCAAATATCTCTTTCTTTTGCTGTTCCAATCCCCGCTGAGAGGAAGAAAGGGAGCATTGGGGATTTTTTTTTCTTCCTTCTCCCCAGAAGGTAGAAAAGTGACAACAGATTGCTGTACTCTAGTCCCCATGGAGGAGCAGTGAAACCAGCACTAATACTATCCTGTCCCTCACAGGAGTTCTTCAGTTTCTCTACTGTCCATGGAAGGTAGCTGAGGGATCAGTTCATCGTTGGTTAAATAGTGGCTTTATGCGTTTTTCACACACTTCTACAAAGTATAAGAGAAAGTTTGCACCGAAGGACATATTCAACAACTTCCTAACTTTATTAATCCAGCCTTTAGAGTGGATCCACTTTCCTTCCATAGTGAAGTGTCTATTCTCATAGACTTTAAGGTCAGAAGGGACTATTATGATCATCTAGTCTGACCTCCTGCACAATGCAGGCCACAGAATCTCTCCCACCCACTCCTGTAACAAACTCCTAACCTATGTCTGAGTTATTGAAGTCCTCAAATTGTGGTTTGAAGACCTCAGGCTGCAGAGAATCCTCCAACAAGTGACCCGTGCCCCATGCTGCAGAGGAAGGTGAAAAACTTCCAGGGCCTCTGCCAATCTGCCCTGGAGGAAAATTCCTTCCCGAACCCAAATATGGCGATCAGTTAAACCCTGAGCATGTGGGCAAGACTCACCAGTCAGCACCCAGGAAAGAATTCTCTGTAGTAACTCAGATCCCACCCCATCTAACATCCCATCATAGACCACTGGGCATACTTACCTGCTGATAATCAAAGATCAATTGCCAAATTAATTGCCAAAATTAGGCTATCCCATCATACTATCCCCTCCATAAACTTATCAAGCTTAATCTTGAAGCCAGATATGTCTTTTGCCCCCACTACTCCCCTTGGAAGACTGTTCCAGAACTTCACTCCTCTAATGGTTAGAAACCTTCGTCTAATTTCAAGTCTAAACTTCCTAGTGCCCAGTTTATATCCATTTGTTCTTGTGTCCACATTGGTACTAAGCTTAAATAATTCCTCTCCTTCCCTAATATTTATCCCTCTGATATATTTATAAAGAGCAATCGTATCCCCCCTCAACCTTCTTTTGGTTAGGCTAAACAAGCCAAGCTCTTTGAGCCTCCTTTCATAAGACAGGTTTTCCATTCTTTGGATCATCCCAGTAGCCCTTCTCTGTACCTGTTCCAGTCCAGTCAGTCCATCCATGTACAGTGATAGGATATTCTATATACAAAAATCACAAGAAGAATTTCTCTCAAAGTCACTAATGCTCATCAGTAATCTAATCCAAAATTCAAGCAGTATTGTAAAGTATTTTAATTATCTGCTGATGGCAAGTAATGATAATCTTATTCTTCTAATTACTCTTATTATGGGGTTTTTCTACTTTTATCTCTGTTCTACCTCACATCTCTTAATAATTACTGCCTTACAGTGACACCTATTGGAAAAGGTTGAACTAGTAACATCCAGAAGTTCCCTCATAGCTGTTGGCTAGATGTTGTAATTACTAAGTAAAGGTTTATTTAATCTCAACCATTGGAAGAATTTATTTTGGGGATCTCATAGAATTTTGGGCTCAGTCTTTTAAGATGAAAACCTGAACATCCCAAATCCATTACTAGCACCTTTTTTAAATTTCACCAGTTTCCTTAGTATAATAATATAATAAATGAGCTATTAAAAACAGTACATTTTTTCAACCCAGAAAGCTTAACCAAATGTCAGCATTTTGAGGATCACACTTTGACTAAATATGTTTATTCTCAATGTCTGAACTGAAGTTCATCATTTCTGGATGGCAAGCCAAGCTACTGTGCACGTAACTCTTATTCTTAGTTTTCAATATGTTTTAAACAATCCTCTCTCCCTCCAAGTCCAATTAACACAGTTTCACACCGAGATACGAAAAGAAAGAGAAGTGAATGTGCAAAAAATATACATCTGAGTAACCAGATTCTGTTAAACTAAACAGGGTTAGAGTTCAAATGAATGACAGTTTGTTAAAAATGCCCTTGGGCATTCTTAATTCCAGATTGGATTCGGCTCAACGCAACTCATGCTAACATAATACAGCTCCAGTGAGTGGGAAAAAGGAGGGAGGACAAGGGGAATCACATGTTTTTACAGTTCAAGTAGGACATATTTCTGTGAGATGACGAAGAACTGGCAATCTTCCAACAATCAGGACTAATATTATTAGTAATATTATCTTAAAAGGTTTGGCACTTCATTTTAACAACAATAGTGATAAATACATGAGTTTTGGATTTCCCTTACTGATTTTTTTTCACATACCAGTATGCACAGCGATCATACTAATTTAAAATGTAATATTTTGTTAGCATATTTAGACCATTTATGAATTTTACATACTAAAATACATGTTGCGATATTGCACTACTGCTCATGTACAATTATCTAAATACAAAAATTGTATGTACTGCTCATGTAAAATTATCTAAATACAATAATATTAGAACTAGCGAGAAGAGGTTATCAAGAAAGCTACAAAAAATAACAGATCTTCTATTGTATTTGTTCAACTGAGAATCAACTGGTTTAGAAGTTGTTTCAGGTTTCTTGGAAAGTTATTTTTCTTCACATCAACTGGGAGCAGTTCTCATTCTTTTGAATTCAAACTATACGCTGTGTAGACGTCAATAATCTGCAGTTCTGTGAATATGGAATTGATAGGAGCTAGACAGCCCCTTCCAGTGTAAAAACATGGGACTGGCCAAGGGGAAAGATTCCATAAGGTTCTTGTCATGTAACAACTACCAAATTGTTTTATCTTTGAGTTGGGAAGGCAAAGTTTGTCCCCCTGCAGAGCCAGGCCCACACCAAATCACACACCTGGGGGAACAGTGGGAGGCCAGGGCTTTTCACACACAGAGGCCTCTCATAGTGCAGCCCTGATGGGAACTCCCCCTGACCACAGCTGTCCCCACAGTCTCACTTAAATGGGGGGGTTCATTTTGGGTCATTCGATAATGGTATAACCAATGTAAGGGACTAGGAAATTACACCCAAGAAATATCAACCAGCACAGTATTGTACACATTTTTAGTAAACATATACTGTATAATTTAAATCTACTTTAATGTAAATTAGCAACAGCATTTAAAATGTCACCCCAATTTGGTTGGTTATCTTTTCAATAAGAAGGCAGTAATAATTGTCAAAGAGATGTCATACTGCTGACAGCAAGTGCTGAAAAGAAGGTCCATTATTTCAACCTTATAATTATTGCTTCATCGTGAGTAAAGTAGGCTTTTTAAAAAAGTGTTTTACTGCTTATGACATGTACTAGACTGACATCTCAAGCAGCTGAAGCCTATTTAACAACAAAAGAGAAGCAAGACAGGTACCAGCACATGTTTCCCCACATAACCCTGCCAGGACCATTACTAAGGATGAGAGGTAATTCAGTCTCCCTGATATTCATGTATTGGTCTCTCAGCTGAGTTTATCAACAAAGATGCCAGCTACTGCCAGTTGGGCCTTTATGATGGGGATGCCTGTCATCCCTATGTAAAAGTCCTGTAGAATTTAATTTAAAAGTATGACTTTCTTTTAGGTATTTTAACAATTTGAAAGAAAATGATAGCCCTCCTAAAGAATCACATAGCATGATTAACAAAACAGACATGATATAATTCTCCATTAAACTTTATAATAACTAATTTCCATAGAACCTTATTCATTTAATATGCATTAAATTTGAGAGACTTGCCCATAAAGGTTCTGGAAACTGGACTGAGCCCAGTTCTGGAAAATGGACTGAGTTCATTTCATGTAGGCAACAGATCATTCATCAGATGAGAGTTTTATTTTTAACCCCATTAGTGAATTAAAAAAACAGAAACACAATACTGTGCTTCTTGGATACATTATCCACTGTTACACTGAATGTGATGATTTTGCCTAGAAATGATACCGATTTTCAGTGATGTATTGTGTCCAAATATCCAAACTTAATGAATAGTTTTGGAAATAGTGGAGTGAATTGGTTAAAAAAAATCACTCCAAACAGGCTCATTATTTAGGAGAAAATATTGGGTACAATGTATCATCTAAATGGAACTTAAAGCTTGTATCCATCTATTCTCCCCCAGAATTAAATACTGTACAGTGTTCTTTAGCTCCCTCCGACAGCTCTCTGTCTCCCAAAACACATTCTGCATAGGTGCACAAATCACTCCCACCCAAATCACACAACTCAGAGGTTTCCCCAACTGCTGTCTCAGGGCTGGAGTATTCTACACAGACCCTGCCTCCCATCTTGTGAGAGACATCTGGTCTATGGACCCATATAGTGGCAGATCCACCAGTTCAAACATCTCACCACTCTCAAGTCTCAACTGTGCAGAAGGGTGCAATGAGCCATTGTGGAGCTGGACTTTGTGATGCGAACTCCCAAAATTTTGCTCTTCCTGCAAAATTGAAATGCAGGGGAAGATTGACAGAATCCTCTGCATGCATAGTGGATTTGCTCCTAAACAGAAATTACTACAACAGCAGTGGATTACAGCTATGAAATTTGGTAGCCTAGACGAGGGCCTGATTCTGATCTCTCTGGCACCAGTAAAAACAAACAGGAAGAACAGTATTGAATTCAGTAAAGTTACATTAGAATAAAACTTAATTTTAACATAGTTTTAAATATCAGAATCAAGCCCCAAGTATTTCTTTATGGTTACAGCCTACCAGTTGAAGGCTGCTCACACTGATGTTACTGATTTCTTTAGGCTGGAGGAATATAAGCAATTTTTCTGTCAAACACTTTTAATAATTTGGAGAATAATCTTTTTGTTGCTGCTGAAGAATACATGGCAAATTAAGATGTATTCTCATTATGCACTTCTGAGTTCAGATTCCTTTTGTTACTTTAAACGTGAAACTGTTAAAAGCCCAGCATAAATAAGTATAACAGAAACATACTTTTATCGGTTTGCAGTCATTCTGATTATACACTGTATTTTTAAAAACATAATTAGCTACAGCATCAGAATATTCTAGATAGAAAAGAAACCTGATCTGAAAATATCATCATGTAATGTTAAAGACTGAGATAAAACCTGCCCTCGTTGTACCCATGCAACTCTATTCCCTGCTGAGGTTGCTGAGGTGTAACTGAGGACAGGGTTTTGCCAGGAATGCCTGCACTTTTACATTTAAGAGGTATATTTACCTCCTGAGGCAATATGTTTAATGGCTAGAGAACAGGATTAGAAGTCAAGAGATCTGTATTGTATTTCCAACCCTGCCATTAAGGGCTTGCTACAAGGGAAAATTTAATTGAATAACTATAACACTGCAATTATAACACTATAGTTATAACAAGATAATTTCTCATCTGGATACTCTAGTGATTGGACATCTAACATAGTGAATGCCAGTGAAAATGAAATAGGAACAGAGGCTAAAATGGGGGGGGAGTTAAAAATTATTTAGACAAGTCAGATGTCTTCATGTCACCAGGGCCTGATGAAATACATTCTAGAATACTCAAGGAGCTGACTGAGAAGATATCTGTGCCATTAGCGATTCACTTTGAAAAGCCATGGAAGACAGGAGAGATTCCAGAAGACTGGAAAAGGGAAAATATAGTGCCAATATATAAAAAAGGAAACTGAGGACAACCCAGGGAATTACAGACCAATCATCTTAATTTGAGTACCCGGAAAGATAACAGAGCAAATAATTAACCAATCAATTTGCAACCACCTAGAAGATAGTAAGGTGATAAGTAAACAGTCAGCATGAATTCATCAAGAACAAATCATGTCAATCCAACCTAATAGATTTCTTTGACAGGGTAACAAGCCTTGTGAATGGGGGGAAGCAGTAGATGTGGTATATCTTGACTTTAGTAAGGCTTTTGATACTATCTTGAATGACCTCATACATAAGAACTAGGGAAATACAACCTAGATGGATCTACTAAAAGGTGGGTGCATAACTGATTGGAAAACCATTCCAGAGAATAGTTATCAGTGGTTCACAGTCAAGCTGGAAGGGCATATCAAGTGGGGAGCCACAGAGATGAGTTCTGGGTTTGGTTCTGTTCAATATCTTCACTGATAATTTAGAAAATGGCATAGAAACTACACTTATAAAGTTTGTGGATTATACCAATTTGGGAGGGGTTGGCAAGTGCTTTGGAGGATAGGATTAAAATTCAAAATGATCTAGACAAAGTGGAGAAATGGTCTGCAGTAAATTAGATAAAATTCAATAAGGACAAATGCAAAGTACTCCACTTAGGAAGGAACAATCAGCTGCACACATACAAAATGGGAAATGATTGCCTAAGAAGGAGTACTGCAGAAAAGGATCTGACGGTCATAGCGGATCATAACCTAAATATGAGTAAATAGTGTAACACTGTTGCAAAAAAAGGAAACAACATTCTGCAATTTATTAGCAGAAATGTTGTAAGCAAGGCATAAGAAGTAATTCTTCCACTCTACTTTTAGCTGTTTAGACCTCAATGGGAGTAATGTGTCCAATTCTGGGTGCCACATTTCAGGAAAGATGTGGACAAATTGCAGAAAGTCCAGAGAAGAGCAACAAAAATTATTAAAGATCTAGAAAACATGACCTTTGAGGGAAGATGGAAAAATGGGTTTGTTTAGTCTGGAGAGGAGAAAAGAAGACTGAGGGAGGACATGATAACAATTTTCAAGTACATTAGAGGTTGTTAACAGGAGGAGAGAGAAAAATTGTTTTCCTTAACCTATGAGGATAAGAGGAAGAGGATGAGGATAAGAAGCAATGGGCTTAAATTGCAGCAATGATGGTTTAGGTGAACATTAGGAAAAACTTCCTAACCATCAGGGTAGTTGTGCACTGGAATAAATTACCTAGGGACGTTGTGGAATCTCCATCATTGGAGACTTTAAGAGCAGATTAGACAAACAGCTGCCAAGGGTGGTCTAGGTAATATTTTGTCCTGCCATGAGTGCAGAGGATTGGACTAGATGACCTCTCGAGGACCCTTCCAGTCCTACATCTCTATAATTCTATGATTCCTATACACGAGTGTCTTTTTCTTTTTAAGGGTTATATCACTTTGAAAATGATATAAGCCAACGCACTCTTATTCTGGAATAAAAGTCTTCACATGGGGACAATTGTACCACCATAGTTACGTTCATAATTTTCACGATGTCAACAAGTCCTAACTTACTGGAGGCCCAACCCAACACCCAATAAAGTCAATATGATCTGTCCACTCACTGTAATGGATGCAGATCAGCACCTTTTACAGGCTGTGGGCATCTCAAGTTGATCACCAAAAATCAGTGGACACTTTGGAAAACTTTGATCTTAACATCGTTATGCCTCAATTTTAAATTTGCAAAATAGGTATTAACACTGTCCTTGCTCACATTTTTAAAGTGCATTAATATTCTCTAATGCTGCTATAGGCCCTATTGCCCCAATTTAAAGATTGCTTAAATGCTGTCCTAGTAAGGATGCTTTCCTGAATTGGGGCTCATGTATTTGCAACATATTATATTTACATAAAAGCATTTGCCTATAATGTCACTTCTCCTTTTTAAAAAAGTATGTTATATGAATTGTTTGAATTAATTTGAAAAGTAATTATTTCCTTAATCAATCTTACTGCATTTTCTCTCATTTGAACATGTTCACGATAGCTGTAATGAGGTAGGAAAAAGATAATGGACCATATCCTGCTCTAAGTTACACTAGTTTGACATCATGTAACTCCAATTATACAAGCAGTATTAAATCTGATTTACACTGGTATAAGTGAGAGCAGAATTAGACCTGATATATGTATGTTCACAAATCATACAGTCTGGCCTAATATTTCCAAAATTATTTAAAATATATATTATGGTAATTATATCTGCTATCAAATTTATGTATATTTCAATAGATACAGTATCCTGTAGGGTAACTGAATGTATCTAGATGAGAACTCTTTTAGACTGAAAACAATTAGGCTGTGTGATTTTTGTGCTGAGTCTCTTTGATAAACCGTGCAAGTAGAGCAGAGCAACTCTTTAGCTGGTGTTAAAGTACAGCGCTGTCAGTCTGGCCTCTCTGGTTAATGTCAATAGCACTGCATATAAAAGGTGACTAAAGTGTGTACAAATGTTGATCTTTGGAGAAGGCATGCCTAGAATCATACACACATCTACTATTTCATCCACCAGGTCAACTTCAGGGAGAGGGGGCAAATTAAGAGTTTTCTTACCAAAAATTGATTCTTAGCACACTTGTTAGGTTATTCTACACAAAGCTACTTCCCCTGCTGCATTTAATCCATAATTTTAATATATTATTAAACTTAGAAATGCTTCTCTCATAGAATAGTTTCAAAAGCAGCAAGGAATGTATGTATAATGTGTTATTGCAAACGTGTAGTTTACGTAAATAAAGTAGTTTTGTTCTTGCATTACGTGTTTAAACTTTGTGCAATGTGAATACTTTGATGTCATGAATGTACCTGAATAGCTTGACATGGGAAATTTTAAAGTAATGTAGTGTGACCCAAGAACCCCTTAATGCCAGCTGCTAACAGGGTTACAGGAATGTCCTGATTCTGGTATGTACATTCTGGCTCACCAAATAATACCATGTGAGGTCATAAATTAAAGCTGAAGTCACATTGGTCATTAATACTGTTGTGAGATGTAAGTATGGATACTACGTACAGAGTTAAGTATATATATTGAAAATATGTTCTGAGAGTCTGTATCAAGGTATGAGTCACTAGAAGAAGTGAAGAAACAGGTCTTCTGTCAGACAAGAGATGTTATTCACCTCTCTGTCAGATGTAAATTAAGTACAGATGCCCCCCGACTTATGCAATCGTTTTGTTCCGGAAAGCCTTGCGTAACTCCAATTTTGTGCAAGTCGGAAACGTTTACCCGTACGTTATGCAAATATTTCCGCAACTTGAAAATCCTATTTCTGGCTTATGGAACTTTTTCTGTAAGTGCAAATTTGCGTAAGTCGGGTCTTGTGTAACCCGGGGACCGTCTGTACTGTAAGGTAACACTATGGATGTCCATTTACATACAAAGTTATCGCAGAGTTGTGAAGTCAATAGGCATGAGCACAAAGGGATAATAAGCTGCAGGTGATTAATACTGTCTCTAGGTACAGACAATGAATTTGGGGGAGTAAGTAGAAGGCAGAGACAATATCCCTTTATCTTGCACCTACAGAGTAAACAAGCAGCGTGTTTATTCATGAAAACATTACATTCACTACATTCATGAAAATAGGATCTCAGCCAACCATGGTCGAAATGCAGCTGAGGACTTTGAGGTTGGGAGGGGGATAAAACTAATTTAGACAGAAGATTAACCTATTAGTTATACTCGCTATCATTTGAATCTTTGGTAATAAACTTATCCTTGTTTGCACTATAAATATATCTAAATATAAATATATCTAAAGCAAGGTGCTAATCCTGAGCTGATTCATACAGGCTGGTGTGTATACTGTTCCTTTGGGGACAGCAGACCCAGATACAGGTCTGGACACTAAAGCAGAACTCTTCAGAGGAACTTGGAGATTGGGGTGAACCTATTGTTAACCTGCAAGGCAAAGTAAGGGATGGCATATCCCAGAGGAGAGTGGTTGAATGGCTAACAGGCTGGTGGAGTCAGGTAGTTGACATCCCACTAAGCACAAACAAGTTTCCCTCTCACTGGTGGCAAGGGGTAACAAAGTGACCTAGTCCTGGGTACCCTGAGGATCATCGTACATAAGATTTACTTTGTAGTGTTCTTACAAATTAAAGATATTATTATGGCAGCAAGAGATTAAAACAATCCATGCAATTGGTAATACAGTATAGCTTCTACCGAAAGGAAGTTTCATACCCCATTTAATAATGTGGCTTTTAAAGTAAAGTTCATCTGAATACTGAATACTCAGAGAAGTCTAGGTCTGCACTCTTTTTTAACGCAAATAATCTCTCTTCCTCAGTTTACTTTATTCTATAGCATTTTTGTGATATACATATTCATGTATTAGTTTGTAACTATGGCAGTTCTACAAAAATTCCAATAAGTCACAAACATAATGCATGCTAAAAAAGCCCACATTATTACTGTACATAATGCACATCTCCATAACAAATCATTTCAAATGTATTTATGCTTTTGTTATAGGTCAAAGAGTAAAGTTCTTATTTGGATATATCATTTGTAAACAGCCTTTATTAAAAAAATAATTATTTGCTGCTATGCAAAGCAATTCATATTCTAAGTAGTGTTTTATGGAATTCCATTTACAGTCATATGTAAAGTACAGCAGAACACATGGGAGAGAACTACAAACTGTTCCCCAAACTTATTGTACGATACATGGCAACACACAGAGGGTGAAAATCATCCAGTGTAGAGGACTCATGCATCTTTTATACAGTACTGAAGGCTTGTGTATGCAGCTCTGCAGTTTCGACTACAGGGGAATTGCATGCACTAGCAAGCTGTACTACAGATATGAACTAAAAGTTACCTATTTTGTGTTAACATAATCCTGTTTGAAAGATTACTACGTTAATATGAACTAGGTATCTTTTAGTTCGCTCTAGCATCCACATGGGGCAGTTAGAGCACAGCATGCTAGTAAGCACAATTCACACCCACATAGTCCAAACTATGGGGCTGTGTAGACATAGCCTCAGACTCTTAAAAGATAGGTTTACATGTTTCCTTCTTTCTCTGATATTTTTCTTGCCAATCAGATCATGCCAAATAGTGAAAGGTCCTGTAGAGGACACTTTGATTTTTTTTAATTATAATTATTTTTAAAACAGGACTGTGCAGCAGCTCAGGGTGGGCCACCTCTGGCAGAGACCATCCAGCAAGAGTCAACACTAGAGCTAGGCAAGAAATGGTTTTCTAATCCAGCAAACATTTTTGAGATTTCACACATTTTTCCTGTTCTGCATCAGGAGAGAACTGAGGCCTTTTGGTGGTTTTTTTCCACAAAAACAAAGAGACCACCCCAGAATAGCCAATAACCTGGGGGTTAGAGCACTCACCTAAAAGGTGAAAGACCCAGGTTAAAGTCCTTGCTCTACCTGATTCAGAACAGAGACTTGAACTTAGGTCTCTCACATTCTAACTGAGTGCCCTAACCACCTGGCTAGTGTGGGGTGATGTCCCTCAAGTTCTCCTGGTGGAGCTATTCGACTCTGTATAAATAATTAAATAGGCATTGAGGCAGAAAGACTGTATAGACTGGTCATTGGAGCACTCACCTGGCATGTAGTGAGACCCTCACTCTAATACCTACCCTAGACCTGAGAAATCCTTCCAGTCAGAAGTTTTGTCAAACCTGTCCCTAACCCACAAAAAAATCTGTTTCAGTGAATCGTCATTTTCTGACAAAAAAAAAAAGTTTTTTTTAAATTTCCTGACCAGCTCTAGTCAAGACTGAGGAACTTGAGAGCCTTGCCAGTTTAAGTCAGAATAACAAAACATCTGCCAATAAACCTCTATCACCAGGACACAAGATCCTGAGGAGTGAAGACCATGGAAGAGCACATGACTCAGCAAAATTATCACCCCCAGAATGTGACTTCAGGAATTCCACCATGAAGGTAACTTGCATTCAATATGCAAAATTCTATGACTGCTGAGTAAAAATCTAGTTCACATATGAGCTCCCACTTAGTAAAATTATCCCCATATCTATGTATGCAGTAATAACCCTGCTGGATGAAATGGTCAGGCTACATCCCTTCAATAAGATGGAAAACAATTCCCTGAAGGAGAAAGAAATGGTGCTGAGGGAGCAGCATATCTAGAAGTGGGACTGAACTCAGCAGTAGTCAGGATAGGAAAAGGTAGTCTCAGGGATCAGGAAATACTCTATGTGCAACAGTGAAGCAGATCTGAGTGAATGCATAGCCTATTCTCCCTGGAACCAAGGCAGCAGGCAGTTAGCAAGGACTGAGAGGGAAGTATGAGACATTGCTATGTTCCTGCATAAAGGAGACCCACAGACATAGTAACTAAGGCCACGTCTATACTTACCCGCCGGGTCGACGCGGCGAGTTCGACTTCTCGGAGTTCGAACTATCGCGTCTGATCTAGACGCGATAGTTCGAACTCCGGAAGCGCCGCGGTCGACTCCGGTACTCCACCGCGGCAGGAGGAGTTGCCGGAGTCGACCTTGGAGCCGCGGAGTTCGCTTCCGCGGCGTCTGGACGGTAAGTCATTCGAACTAGGGTAGTTCGAATTCAGCTACGTTATTCACGTAGCTGAATTCGCGTACCATAGTTCGAACCAGGGGCTGTGTGTAGACCAGGGCTCAGAGGGGAGCATTTTGGCAGAGAGACTGAGAACCTTGCACAGCCAAGGAACGTGCAGCTTTGCACAGATAGAAAGCATGTGTATAATTGCACATAGAGCATGCAACATTACAGAGCAACATTGCAGTGAAGAAGAGAGAGAGGGTGTGCAGAATTACACATACAGAACATGCAGAATCCAATGAACAATGTGCAAAACTGCTGTCCCTCTTAGGTGTATCAGAGCCTCAATTTCCTTTCCTTCTGCACCCCTTCTTCTGTACATACCACACAGCTGGTATTCCAAATTAAGATCTCCTCTCTGGGGTCTGATTTATGGATCATTTCAACCAAACATTCTGTGTCACCCTTGCTTCTTGGCTCCCCCAGCTGCTTTCTGGCCCATTCTCAGGGCTTCATGGTCACCCCTAATATAAGGATTTGGACCTTCTCCAGGACCTTCTGCTAATCTTTTTGCTGGAATCCTGCCCCATTTCCTCACAGGATGTCATCTGACTCCCTAAACTACATTACTCTTCACAGTGATGTGGTCCCTTCAGCCAGGTGCTTCACCTGTCCCCCCTGGGAGAATCACACAACCAACAAATCCATCTGTTAAAGGAATGAGGGCCATAATAAGCATGCTGGAATGGCATGCACATGCACAATAGAACCCACAACCTGTTATGTTTTATAAAGTGGTGTAACAGAGAATTGCAGTCAAGCAGTATCATTCCATAGGGGGAGGGACTAAAAATATAGAAAATACATCATTCTTCATTAAATTCTGTAAGTTTTTATAGAATATACATAGAACACTACAACATTTCTGTAGAATCCTTTTGGCTTCATTCTTATTTCATTCTATAGGACTCTCTCATAAGGGGTTATGATTAGCTTTTAGCTCTTAATGGAACAATATTGAAAAACAAGCACCATTTATATAGTGCTTTTCATCCTGAGGTTTCCGTACTGTATTTCAGATTTTGTATATAGAAATCACTCACCCACAACTGAAATGTAAAGTGTAAAAATGTAATAAGAAATGCCAAAAAGGAGTTTGAAGAACAGCTAACCAAAAACTCAAAAGGTAATAACAAAATGTTTTTTAAGTACATCAGAAGCAGGAAGCCTGCTAAACAACCAGTAGGAGCCCTGGACGATCGAGATACAAAAGGAGCACTTGAAGACAATAAAGTCATTGTGAAGAAACTAAATGAATTCTTTGCTTCAGTCTTCACGGCTGAGGATGTTAGGGTGATTCCAAAACTTGAACCGTCCTTTGTAGGTGACAAATCTGAGGAATTGTCACAGATTGAAGTGTCACTAGAGGAGGTTTTGGAATTAATTGTAAACTTAACAGTAACAAGTCACCAGGACCAGATGGTATTCACCCAAGAGTTCTGAAAGAACTCAAATGTGAAATTGTGGAACTATCAACTATGGTTTGTAACCTGTCCTTTAAATCGGCTTCTGTACCCAATGACTGGAAGATAGCTAATTTAACACCAATATTTATAAAGGGCTCTAGAGGTGATCCTGGCAATTACAGACCGGTAAGTCTAACATCAGCACCAGGCAAATTAGTTGAAACAACAGTAAAGAATAAAATTGTCAGACACAGAGAAGAACATAACTTGTTGGGCAAAAGTCAACATGATTTCTCTAAAAGGAAACCATGTCTTACTAATCTATTAGAGTTCTTTGAAGGGGTCAACAAACATGTGGACAAGGGGGATCCAGTGGACATAGTGTACTTAGATTTCCAGAAAGCCTTTGACAAGATCCCTCACCAAAGGCTCTTACGTAAATTAAGTTGTCATGGGATAAGAGGGAAGATCCTTTCATGGACTGAGAACTGGTTAAAAGACAGGCAACAAAGGGTAAGAATAAATGGTAAATTCTCAGAATGGAGAGGGGTAACTAGTGGTGTTCCCCAAGGGTCAGTCCTAGGACCAATCCTATTCAACTTATTCATAAATGATCTGGAGAAAGGGGTAAACAGTGAGGTGGCAAAGTTTGCAGATGATACTAAACTGCTCAAGATAGTTAAGACTAGAGCAGACTGTGAAGAACTTCAAAAAGATCTCAAAAAATTAAGTGATTGGACAAAAAATGGCAAATGAAATTTAATGTGGATAAATGTAAAGTAACGTACATAGGAAAAAATAACCCCAACTATACATACAATATGACGGGGGCTAATTTAGCTACAACTAATCAGGAAAGAGATCTTGAAGTCATCATGGATAGTTCTCTGAAGACATCCATGCAGTGTGCAGTGGCAGTCAAAAAAGCAAACAGGATGTTAGGAATCATTAAGAAAGGGATAGAGAATAAGACAGAGAATATTTTATTGCCCTTATATAAATCCATGGTATGCCCACATCTTGAATACTGCATACAGATGTGGTCTCCTCATCTTAACAAAGATATACTGGCATTAGAAAAAGTTCAGAAAAGGGCAACTAAAATGATTAGGGGTTTGGAACGGGTCCCATATGAAGAGAGATTAAAGAGGCTAGGACTTTTCAGCTTGGAAAAGAGGTGACTAAGGGGCGATATGATAAATGTATATAAAATCATGAGTGGTGTGGAGAAAGTGAATAAGAAAAAGTTATTTATTTGTTCCCATAATATAAGAACTAGGGGCCACCAAATGAAATTAATAGGCAGCAGTTTTAAAACAAATAAAAGGACATACTTCTTCACACAGCGCACAGTCAACTTGTGGATCTCCTTGCCTGAGGAGGTTGTGAAGGCTAGGACTATAACAGGGTTTAAAAGAGAACTAGATAAATTCATGGAGGTTAAGTCCATTAATGGCTATTTGCCAGGATGGGTAAGGAATGGTGTCCCTAGCCTCCATTTGTCAGAGGGTGGAGATGGATGGCAGAAGAGAGATCACTTGATCATTACCTGTTAGGTTCACTCCCTCTGGGGCACCTGGCATTGGCCACTGTCATTAGACAGGATACTGGGCTGGATGGACCTTTAGTCTGACCCAGTATGGCCACTCTTATGTTCATACGTTCTTAAATGGAACCTCTTTGGGTTGAACATGGTAAATATCTTCTCTAGCAATATTAAACAAGTTTTTATATGGGTAAGTGAAAAACAATTTATACTATTGGAACTTAAAGGGAAATCAAAATATTAAGTCCCAGTCTGGACAAACTGAAATAAAATCCAGATGCTCCATGAAATTCATGGAGACTTCATTAGGACAATCATTTTCACATGGAAGGCATTCAGATACCATGGTGAGGGTGGCAGTCTGAAACCCTAAGATAGGCAGATTCACAACAGAAAATTTTAGATGCACAGAATACATTCAGCAAGGCAGAATTTTGTTAGGACACTGGCAATACCATTGCATATTGCTCAAAAAAATCATGGAATCTTTAATCACCATGAATCAGCAGGATTGAAGTTTTACTACTCACTTGAGTTTTTCTTTTCTTTCCTTAAAAGGGGCACTGAAGCAGAAGGGCGTAAATAGGAAAAGTTCAAATCTACAAGATGAGATTATTTGGTCTGTTTCAAACAAAATATATAGACGTTTATTCGAACATGAGCAATTTAAAAGGACATCCGAATCTCACATAAGGATGCTTAAATTGGCACTGAAGTTTTTAAATACCCTTTTATGTAATTAAATTCCAACTAGATCTCTCAATAGTGGGTTTTGGACCTATTGTGCAAACAGTCCCAGAAGCAGCCTGAAAACAGCAGGCCAAATTGCTATCCAAGCTTCCTCATCAGGCTTAGATGTATTTTTTTCCAATTGTTTATAAATATTATTTTTATCTCCCTTCCCCCAAAACCAAGAATTGATAGCAACCCTCAAAGATGACTATGTCCACGACAAGTTTCAGGTTTTGAAAGTATAATATCATATAAAGGGAAAAGTCTATTTTCCATCACTCTCCCCCATTATTCAAGCATAGCTGAAAAGATTTCATTCAAATCACACACCAAAAAAAGAGAGTTAGCCTTTTGGAAGAAAAAAAGCATGGAAAATTTCATTTCAAAGGGTCAATGCTTTAAAAAAGTAGAAGCATGTGAAAATAGAGGGTCATATTATCAGTAATTGACTTGCAACCTTCAAGCCATTGCTCCAGAAACAGAATGTCTCTGATGAACAGAGCACCAGCAATCTAGAAAATTCTTCACACCTTGGGAGCTCCTACACAAGTTGGAGGTGCAGACCCAAGAGTGAGACTCTATTACAATTTTCTTTTTGGAGGAACATTAATTGACCACAACAGAAAGTTCATGCACAAATATACATACTGGCCACCTTGTACATTAATGCTTCCTTTCCTTTGTACTGTCATACAGGGTCCTTGCACTAACACCATACAGCCCAGTTCAGAAAACTCTATGCACAACCTGGGACTGGACCTCGGGTGGAGCTAGTCAGTGAAAGAGACTGGACAGAACTCTTGGTGTCCTGGTTCCCAGGCCAGTGGCCTGTTCCATAAGCTAAGAGATGTTCTGGAATAAAGTCTCTATAGGAGCCTATACCTTTTGCCAGCTCCTATATCTTCTAGCACTCCAACTTCACTCCCTTTTCTCTTGAAACAGCTGAACAACCAATTTTCCTGATTAAAAAAAATTGACCCTGGACTTAGATTAAATATCAATAAAGTTATAATAAACTGAAAAATGACTATTACAATGGAAATGTTTATGCAACTTCAAAAATAGGCAACACTATTAGAAAACCCATATAATCTCATATGAACACAACCCTGGATATCTTTATTATTATTATTATTATGAAAACTACATGAAGTAATGGCTAACTAATTATTTTAAAGTATTAGCTCTCTCTACTTTACAGGAAATATAGACAGAACATTTCCTAATGATAAAGCCTACAAAATTCTTAGGCAGTGTCTACAATAAATAAAACACATATGTATTAACTGAACAATTTTAAAAACAAAAAAGATTTTCCCATCCATCTCAAGGCAGTTGGTTCCTAAAAATGATTCTGCTAATGCTTAAATTATAAGTACTGTATCAGATGGGCTGTTTGGCCTGCAAATTAGCTCCAGTACATACTACATGCTACTTTAAATGAATTTTGTTGAGCAGCTGATATGCATTAGAAGCAAAATCTGCAAAGCTATATTAACATGTTTTAAGGGATCTGACCTGCAAATGTTCAGTGGAGAACTGTAAAAACATATACTTTCATCCACAGAATGTCAATGAAAATAGAAACTATTAATCCTGGACCACAAGCTGAATGTACTTTCCCACCATTTGATGGCTTAGTTAGAAGAATGCCAAGGGTTGCTGAAATTAGGGATAGTGTGTTAACAACATGTAAATAAGGTGCAATGACCAGCAGGTTTTATACATATTAAAATATTTTTTCTTCATATATTTCCAGTAATGAGCACCATTTATATAAAATCCTTGGGTCTGAGGCTAGTCTAAATATAATATTCTTGTAGGGGAAATAACATTTGCTTCATTTAGACCTCAGGCACTGCTGATGGCAGAACAAGACTGGAATGTGCAGATAATTATCTCTGAGGCTAGTCAACTGCTATAAGTCCTTCATAATATCATCTTTAAGATCAAGCCAAGACATTCCAGTCTGAACCAAGGTTTATTTATTAAAGGATTTAGCACTTTTAGATCCCAAATTGCCTGGAAGACCACCAATTTCTATTTCCAAATATCCAATTTCTCCAGTTTCTTGGTACATGCATAAGACACCTTCAAAATCACTTCATGCATACACCTACCCCCCACCCCTAAATTCCTTTCCCTCAGTGAGGAGAATTCCATTGAAAACTCCTCCACAAAGTAAAATCTCCACAGAGACTTGTGGGAGATTTGACTGGCTCATAAAGTCTCAACCATTTAAACACTAACTGGGGGAAAAAATCACAGGAAACAAACACAAAACATAGCTGGATGGTAGTAATTTAGAGAGACATGAACCATAGGGACTGCTTGCTTCCTTTACTGGTTCATGATAGGTACAATTCACCCAAATACAGAAAGCCTCTGCAAGGTCCTTTGGACCACTTAAACCACAGATGAAGGGGCAAATCCTATCTACTCTTCCAGGAGTATGGAAGATCCCACATTCAGTGGAACTAACCAGTGCAGTAACACCGCAGAAAGTGACAGGATTAGTAAAGGCTGTATAGGAGCTGCAGAATTCCTAGTGGGACATCCAAGTTTAGCATGCAGAGCTGGGCTGTAAGTGTCAAAATACACAACATTTATACACATTAATAGGATAGAGAAGTATGGACATTTATTTCTTGGTTTGATCTCTTGCTGTTTGTCCAGATGTATCTTTGTCTTGTACTGGATATAACTTGTTAGTGATTTGGTGTTCGTTGTATTTGTTAACATGTGGACCAGTGGACTTCTAACATGATGATCAGGTAGTAGGGATACTGTGATATCTACTGATTATTTGTTGTGCTTTATATATTAAAATGTTACACTGGGCCAGAATTGTGGATACTGAGGTATCTTATTTATCTTTGAACGTTTAACTCTTTTTCAAAAAATCTTGATTAAAAAGTAGAAAGAAATACAATTGTAACCCATAATTAGAGCACCATACTGCTCCGACTGCAATAAGTTGACATTGTGTAGCGATTATCATTTTGGAGTTGGTACTACTATTTTTTAAAGTTCACTGTACAATAACAAAGGCAATGGCTTACCATATACCATCTGTTCTGTAAATGAAAGTGATAGTGGAATATTAAAGAAGCTTTATGTACAGGCACAGAAGATAAATACATGTCTTCCTACACATAATAGAGCTGGTTAACAGAAAAACTAAACATTCACACTATGAACCTAGTTATCCAAACTTCCTTACTGTATCTAATGAACTGGTAACCTGTCTTCCTGTCTGACAATGACTCTTAATAATACAAACTCCCAATTATCCAGACAAATTTAGACAATCTGTTTGAATAACCAGCATCCTACTGTGCTGCATTAAAAATATGTATAGTGTGACCCAAGGTATATCTTAACATTAGTGTAACATTATGTGATACTCCACCCTCAGGGAGGAATGAGATAAGCCACTTCAAAAGAGTAATTCTTGTTGGTATAAACCCACAGTGATACATGTCAATTATTAATTATCAGAGGGGTAGCCGTGTTAGTCTGGTTCTGTAAAAGGAGCAAAGAATCCTGTGGCACCTTATAGACTAACAGATGTTTTGCAGCATGAGCTTTCGTGGGTGAATACCCACTTCGTCGGATGCAAGCTTAATTAATTATTAATTAGTTTATTATTTGGAATGGTTATAATGGTGCAAAAGTATTTCACGGAAGTATATGATCTTAAATTACTCCTGACTACAGGAAAAATAAAATAAAAAGAGCAATATCTACTTCTCCAGGATACCTGTCTTCTTTATCTGAGTTGTCACATTCATTTCTCTCCTTTACTTTAGTTAGTAGACAAGCTGCCAACAAGAGGCCCAGGCAGATATAAGATTTCCCAGTGTGAATCCTGGTAAGTTTTCCTGCATATAGGAAAGACAATTCAGCCCTTTATTCCACAAAGGTTTTTGGACAGCAACAAAATCTGTTAACCTAGGTCAGGAAAGAAAAGCAGTTTACACTCTTTGAACTCATGGGACACATTCTGCTATCTTTCATCTTTTTTGACTTTGGCAGGATTGAACCAGTGAAACTGAAAGCAGAATTTGGCTTGCTATCGTTAATTTTCCAATCTGCATGTAAAATTCACTTGCCAAACAAAAATAATGATCATGCTAATATTTCTTAACACAGACCTGACTAAAAATATCACAGGTGGGCCCATGCAAACGATAACAACTCGAATTTGAAAATTGTGAGGAAACAAAGCAAAGAGAGGAATACTGGTGTTCTTATCACAGAGAACTAAACATGCCTCTCCAGGAGAAAGATATTAAAAGCATTCAGTTTCTTAGTCATGTCTGGTTTTAGGCGTATAAATTATATGCACAAACACTCAATGCTGGCATAACCAGAATCACAGATATTGTGCAACCAAGAGTGGGGGTGGAGGAAATGTGGATATGTGATACACTAGGCAGATATATAAAACTAGAAAATTGATTTGAAACACTCAGTTTTGCACCTTTTTACAAAAGCAAAACCAAAAACAAATGATGTTGATGCAAGAATTAAAATTAGCAGGAATCTGCCATTAGGTCTTCTATAGTTTACTCTATTTTTCTCCTCCAGACGTTGTCAGTGGGAGGTTTTATAGGATGATGATATACTGAGAAACTTATGACAAGCATGTCTAAACAATGTAAAACGTATTTTTCACAACACGGGAAACTCTGATAACTTTAAAGCCATGGAGCCAAGAGTAGTTTGATTAATAATTATAACAGAATTTTAACCTGAAAAACCTGTTTAAGGTATTTAAGTATTCTTGACTTTTTTCCAGAAAATACTTTTACTGCAGAAAGTAACTTTTATAAAACAGAGTAGAATGAACTATTAAAAAGTGATTGGTCATAAAAATATTGAAAAGAAATTGTTTTATAGCTTGATGAAAGAATAATAGACAAATACCATAAATAGCATCAATTAGTAGCTTTTCTATCATGTTCAGTACAAGGACTGAGAGGGCATGGAGCTTGCTCTACCCTCTCACTCATAGAGGTTGTCCCTTCTAAGTCACACTTAATGTACATTGGTGGTGAAATATGTGAGTGTATTTCTAAGGCTGCTGCTGCTCATGCTAAATCTATTGTATAGAATCATAGAATATCAGGGTTGGAAGGGACCTCAGGAGGTCATCTAGTCCAACCCCCTGCTCAAAGCAGGACCAATCCCCATCAAAGCAGGACCAATCCCCAATAGATGGAGATCTCATCAGTCTTCAATTCTATCAATCCAGAATCTTTTTACTTTACAAACACCATATTTACTTGAGAAATAAAAAATCTCGAAAAGCCCATTTTAACTTAAAATAATCTAGCACATGCTTTAAAAAATAAAAGACCAACACAACAGAGCAGAACAGAGCTGCACAAAAAAAGTACTGTAAGTGTAAAAAGTTGGGCTTTTTTATAGTTTATTGAAAACACAAAATAAGTCTAAGAATTTTCAGCCTCTCATAATTCAAATCCTGGCCCAATGAGCCCCTTCACCCTGGAGCTGGCCAGAGCTGTACAAAGTAGGAGGATTTTGTAGACTCAAAGGCCTAAACAAATCCTGAGATTCCTCTATTTTGGTGTGAAATACTTCTGAGGCTAATCAACTCTTCCACAAGCCCAGGGCAGAGTTTAAGTTTTAGCCACTACCTAAGCACTGGAAGATAATTCACTTGTAGAGGTGAGGAGGTTCCTCCCTGCCAGACGTACCAGACAGACTGACAGACCAAGACATGGATTTCCCAGCAGAGATATGTAATTGAGCTGTCAGCATGTAGCAAAATCCAAGAAACTGGCCTTCCTGGTGGGACAGGACATGGTTTCCCCTCGTAGCAACCTTACACTGGCTGCCTAGCTACTATTTTTCTTTCTTTAAATTTGGAGACCCATCCATGTCTTTGGATTCCTATGCAGTAGTACCCTCACCAGGAGAAGAGTGACCAGGGTATGTGTTCAGAAGGCCACAGTGAGCAGAAACCACTCCCAGACAGCTGCCTGGATTACAATCATACAGCCATGTTGACCACTCTGCCTCATGATACTCAACTGTCCTGGTTTTGCAGCAGGCTAACATACTGAGCATGCTGCTTTTAAAATAAGGTCAGGATTTGGCCCTAGATGAGTAAATTAAGTATATTTTTAAGCTACTGTTTTCAGATACAGCACTGAGAGCATAACACAAATTCCTAATGCATCATTCATATTTTAATCTGTAAATTCTCTGAAGTCATTTTTCTGTTGTTACTGAAGTACTACCTTAAATACATATTGACTAATCTATGGTTTCATACATCAAGTGGACTATTTTTCACATACAGACTTAAATCTGGCTTTAAAAATTGTAGGATGAATTGTAAAAACAGTTTAAAGTTATGATTGGCTGATAAAGTGAAACTGTACTCCAGTTCACTTGGATTACTGTACAGCTGCAAGATATAAATTCTGTGTGAGAAACAGTACATTTTTTAATGCTCTTTGAATTATCATGTTTTTGTTAAATGAAGGACAACTGGTTTCATATGCAGGTAAAGAAATACTGGCATAAGGAGTGTTATTTGATTTTAACTGAGTCATGTTGCCAGAATGCATGAAACAGCTGCTTAAGTTGAGTATCTGCCTGAGGCTACAACTAAATTTCCTTCATCCCCATACCACCTGTCTGCTCTAAAGTTACTGGATGTTAGTAGGTATCAAAGCCCAGTGGGGTCTGTAACTACCATAATGATGAAGTGCATTCCACACTACCCTAAACAACACCTTGACACTTCCGATAGACATGTATTTTACAGTATGGGATAAGGCATTATCTCCCCCCCTCCCTTTTTTTTTTTTTTTTGCTTGTTTGCTTGTTTTTAAAGAAATTTCACAAATAAAGAATATCACAGACATACAAAATGGCAACGGCTTAATTGGAGGTGGGTGACACTGAACTTTATTTATTTCACTCTCTTTGATACATCTATTCCATTTCATCTATATGCTTTTATTATATTTAGCGACACAAAATATGCAACAAATTGTCCAGACAAAACCACCCAGACTAGAAAAAATACTTGCCCCAAATAATTTCAGTAACAATAAACTTCTACTTCCAATAATGCCAAACTTCTCAACTCACTCCCATGAGAAAAGGTGAGATTTGCACTATGTCACAATGATTAACAAATTCAGACTTTTTCAAACCAGAAGGGGGAAAAGGTTCATAGGTTTAACACACATTAAATGGATTAGAAGCTAGCTAACTGCTAGGCCTCAAAATGTAATTATAAACAGGGAATCTTCCTCAAGCAGATGTGTTTCTAGTGAGGTCCCAGTGGGATCTGTTCTTGGCCTTATGCTATTTAATATTTTTATTAATGATCTAGAAGGAAAAAACAGATCACTGATCAAGTTTGCAGACGACACAAAAATTAGAGAAGCGGTAAATAATGAAGAAGATAATCATTAAAACAGAGTTATTTGGATTACTTAGTAAACTGGGCACAAGCAAATAATATTCATTGTAAAGGATACCACCTAGAAACAAAGAAAGTAGACTATAATTACAGGTTAGGAGACGATCCTGGGAAGCAGTGAGTCTGAAAAAAGATGTTGGGCTCATGGTACATAATCAACTGAACAGAAGAACTAATGCAATCCTGAGATGCATAAACAGGGGAATCTCATGTAGGAGTAGAGAAGTTATTTTACCTTTATATTTGGCATTGGTGTGACCGCTGCTCGAATACTGTGTTCTGTTAATGGTGAGAGTAATTAACCACTGGAACAATTTACCAAGGGCCATGGTGGATATTCCATCCTGGCTGGACAGGTTTAAATCAAGGGTGTACGTTTTTCTAAAAGATTTGTTCTAGGAATTATTTTGGGGAAGTTCTATGGCCTGTGTTATACAAGAGGTCAGATTCAATTACCGTATTGTCCCGAGTATAGGCCGCACTTTTTTCCCCTAATTTAAGTCTTTAAATTAGGGGTGCGGCCTATAATCAGGAACTTGAGGGAAAAAAAAACTTCAAATCCCAGCCGCGGCCGGGACTCAGAGGGCTCGGGGCTGCCCGCCGCGGCGGGGAGCCCAGAGCCCTTCAAATCCCAGCCGCGGCGGGGACTCAAAGGGCTCTGGGCTGCCCGCCGCGGCGGGGAGCCCAGAGCCTTTTAAATCCCAGCCGCGGCGGGGACTCAGAGGGCTCGGGGCTGCCCGCCGCGGCGGGGAGCCCAGAGCCTTTCAAATCCAAGCCGCGGCGGGGACTCAGTGGGCTCTGGGCTGCCCGCCGCGGCGGGGAGCCCAGAGCCTTTTAAATCCCAGCCGCGGCGGGGACTCAGAGGGCTCTGGGCTGCCCGCCACGGCGGGGAGCCCAGAGCCCTTCAAATCCCAGCCCCAGCGGGGAATCAGAGGGCTCCGGGCTGCCCGCCGTGGCGGGGAGCCCAGAGCCCTTCAAATCCCAGCCGCGGCGGGGACTCAGAGGGCTCTGGGCTGCCCGCCGCGGCGGGGAGCCCAGAGCCCTTCAAATCCCGGCCGCGGCTGGGATTTGAAGTTTTTTTTTCCCTCAAGTTCCTGATTATAGGCCGCACCCCTAATTTAAAGACTTAAATTAGGGGAAAAAAGTGCGGCCTATACTCGGGACAATACGGTAATTGAATCTGACCTCTTGTATAACACAGGCCATAGAACTTCCCCAAAATAATTCCTAGAACAAATCTTTTAGAAAAACGTACACCCTTGATTTAAACCTGTCCAGCCAGGATGGAATATCCACCATGGCCCTTGGTAAATTGTTCCAGTGGTTAATTACTCTCACCATTAACAGAACACAGTATTCGAGCAGCGGTCACACCAATGCCAAATATAAAGGTAAAATAACTTCTCTACTCCTACATGAGATTCCCCTGTTTATGCATCTCAGGATTGCATTAGTTCTTCTGTTCAGTTGATTATGTACCATGAGCCACGGCGGGGAGCCCAGAGCCTTTTAAATCCCAGAGCGGCAAAGCAGGGGAAAAAAAACAGTGCGGCTAGAGCAGGGGGATGGGGGGGGGCACGAAAAACTGCGCGGCTGAAACTGCAAAGTGGGGGGAGAAACAACAACAAAAAAACTTGGTGCAGCGGGAGCAGTAAGGCGGTGGCGGGGAATAAAAACGGTGCAGCTGAAGCGGGAAAGCAGGTGTAAAAAAAAAAACCGGTAAAGCGGGGGGAGAAAAGAAAAAAAACCATGGCTGGAGCGGCAAAGGAGGAGAAGAGGGGGAAAACAGCACGGCTGGCAAAGCAGGGGAAAAAACAAAACAAAAAACCCTACAGGGCGGCCAGACCCAGGGTGCAGGGGGACTCCCTGTGCTACAGAGTGGACGCCTGGTCTAGTTGGGGGGAGGGAGAGGGAGGCGGCCAGGGGGAGCAGGGGGGGGAGAGAGAGAAGGGGGGCGGCCAGCACTTCAGCGGGGAGCTCACCCCACGGCCCCAATTGCCGTGCTGTCTTCCGGGAGGGCTCCGCGCTGCGCCGGTCGTCAGGGAGGGAAGGACACGGGCTGCCCTGTGGAATTTGCTGCAGGGCGCTCCCCTCCTCCGCACCCTATAGGGCAGCCAGAGCAGCAAACAAAACCAAAAAAAAAAGCAGTCGTTCTACTAATGTGTATATTTTCTTTGTTAAAAAAGTTAAAAATTTATTTTTTTAAAAATAGCACCAAACTTTAAGGGTGCGGCTTATAATCAGGAGCGGCCTATACTCGGAACAATACGGTATCACAATGGCCCTCTCTGGCCTCAGAATCTAGGAATCATTCCTCATGGAAAATGCTCTGTCACCAACTCACTCTTTTTATAGCAGGAGACTAATCGCCTAAGCACCCTCACCAAGTTCAGCTACAATATATAGTCTCTCTCACATCCTAGATCACAAACCACTTAGAGCTACAGAGCTCAATACCAACACCCAAAACTCTACTCAGATGCCACTGTAGTTTATGCAGTCTGGTATAGTGTGCTCTGTGTGTAAAACATTACATAATATGCAGGCAGGCATATTCTGGACTAACTTCAAATTCAGAATGTTAGCCACATATAGCATCATTTAGAACTGATTAATGAAGCCTAGAATCAGGTGACAAAGTCTTGGGCAACTGTGACAAGGTCCACATCTGGGAAGAAGATCATAATCATTTTGTCACATACTGATGAAATCACACCTGGCCAGAACTGCTACAGTACATGTTCAGCAAAGAGTTTATAAGAGTAGAAGCAAAAGTTTACATGTCATTCCTCTGCTTCTACCCTTCTGCATACAGTAAGAAAAAGTACATTACATCCAATGGTTTATTACAGCAACTGAAAAAAGTGTAGCAAAGATGCTAGGCTGCTGCATGAAAATAAAATAAGTACTTAGGAAAGAACAAAATATACCATACATTGGAAAGGCTCACAATGGTTATGGAGAGCAAAATGCTTAACACTGAAAAATGAGATGCCCCAACCTGACAGAAACTGGAAGCTTGTGAACTGTCCACTAAACTCAAAGAGAAGGTCACGTATTTCTTCCTCCCACGCTTTGGGAATCCTTCACTGTTCAATAGCCAGCTTTGCAAACATCTCAAGTTGTTTATAGGAATGTACTTTAGTTGCTTAAGTACAGCTGTATGTATGGATAGATAAGAGGAACAGACAGAAAGACTTAGCCTCCTGATGCAGTAAGGCAGCAGTTCTCAACCAGGGGTCTGGGGCCCCCCGGGGGGCCGTGAGCAGGTTCCAAGGGGGTCGCCAAGCAGGGCTGGCATTAGACTCACTGGGGCCCAGGGCAGAAAGCTGAAGCCCCACCTCACAGGGCTGAAGTCCAGGGCCCCGAGCCTGCCACCCAGGGCTGAAGCTGAAGACTGAGCAACTTAGCTTTGTGAGGCCATCTGCGCCGTGGGACCCTGGGAAATTGCTTTGCTTGCTACCCGCTAACACCAGCCCTGGCTTTTATATGCAGAAAAACAATTGTTGTGGCACAGGTGGGCTGTGGAATTTTTATTGCATGTTGAGGAGGCCTCAGAAAGAAAAAGGTTAAGAACCCCTACAGTAAGGCACCCCATAGTACAGTCTTGTGTAAATCACAGTATGCAGCACTGCTACACAGCATTCTTGCCATGACAAAACTGCATGTTAAAATGCACACACATTGTGTCATTACCTATATAGTAACTGTGGATAATTAAAGAAATGGTAAGTGTCATATATTGGATAGCCACATTAACACTGCAGCAAACCCACAGGTCTCAAAATACCACATTACAATCCACATGGCCCATGAAACCTGACACACTGTAGCTGCCCTTTTGGATTATTTCCTGAGACAACGATAGTCCCAATGGGTTGGATTAGGGGCCTTGATTTCTGAAGCTTATTCTGGGCTTTTACAATGCTCACTGACTTACACACTGAAGTTGTTTACATGTTCAGGATGTGCTGTTGTAGAATGGTGGAAAAGTCAAAGAAATCCCTATGACTCAGTGGAATTATTCTTCAGGTACAGCAGTTTATGACTTTTGTTTAGATTTAAAAGTAAAAACATCTCTATAGAATAGATTTCCTTCACAGCCTCTTGCAGGGATCCAAACATAATATTTCTAGCTTCCCGCCCCCCCCAGTTCCAGAGATTGCAAAACCTTCCCTTATGTATTTCTTTAGCATTGAAGTAACTATAGAATTGGTTGATGGCTGGTATGCCAAAGTATATAATTCAAGATCTTAGTCCTAGTCTATAAAGCCCTTTCAAACCAAGGACCTAAATAAATGATCAACCACGCCTGGCACTATGTCCCTGCCCAGCAGTTAGAGTAGCCCAGGCCTCGTCTGTACAGTAATTGCTAGTCTGTAACTGTGCTCCGAGATTGCCCACAAACAATTCTAAAAATCAGGGCCCAAATGTTAAAAATGAATCCCCTCATTCCTGTGTTAAAACATTTTTCAACTACTGTGTGACACTACAATTTCTGAGACACTAAGGTACCAGAAATTCTTGTGCTGTGTATTTTACCACATTACCACCCAGTAGCAGGGCCGCCCAGAGGATTCCGGGGCCCTGGGGGTCTTCAGCGGTGGGGGCCCCCCGCTTCGGCGGTAATTCGGCGGCGGGGGTCCTTCCACTCCGAGCCCCGCCGCTGAAGTGCCCCCAAGACCCGCGGCGGGGGCTCCCCACCGTCAAATTACCGCCAAAGACCCGGCTGCACTTCAGCAGCGGGTCCCGCTTCGGCGGTAATTCAACGGCGGGGGTCCTTCTGCCCCGGAGTGGAAGGACCCCCCACCGCCAAAGACCCGGAGCAGAAGAAGCTCCGGGAGCCCGGGCCCCGCGAGAGTTTTCCGGGGCTCCCGGAGCGAGTGAAGGACCCCGCTCCAGGGGCCCCGAAAAACTTTTGTGGGGGCCCTGCAGGGACTGGGGCAAATTGCCCCACTTGCCCCCCTCTCTGGGCGGCCCTGCCCAGTAGTCTCTTTCATTACCAGTCCTGATTCTTCTTAGCAGCTCTTGCTTTTGTCTGACAATTACACTGTTTTTCCCCATTGTCACTTAACTTTGTGGCATATTAACAAGACAAACCTTTCACCCCCATGTGCAGCTTCACAAGACCTTAACTGTAGGGTCTGTACTCTACTGCTCCTTCCAGGGGAGGATGCTGGAAAGGAGACAGGGTAAGTGATCCATGCCCACCTATTCAGCAGCCTGAATGGACACAATAGGGAGAACAATTCGCTCTGTCCTATTGATGAAGGAGACTGTGCAGTCTCCATGCAAATGGAGAAGCCTGGGAGATTGTGCCTGGGTGAGCTCTCTGGTGTTCTTCTGTGGGGCACCATGACGCCCCCACCCTCCCTACCATCATGAAGTGCTGTGGCACAGATATCACAATTTAGCCCTTTGCCTTGACACCCTAGGATATATTTTTAGGTAAAAGATATACAAACAGCACTTCTGACACCACTGAAATGCAGTCACTTCCGGGGTGAATGCAAAGCACTAACATTACCTACTAATACCGCACAGCTGTTTAGGCTAGGAAGCAAAAACTTACACAGTATCAAATTAAAACTAAAGAGGGAATTTAGGAAGGTAGTATGGACAATAACTGCTGGAGTTTTATTAGACAAGTACACCAAGATTAGCATTCCTGCCCTTCAGTAAAGTGGCAAGGGATCCTAAATGACGACATGTGGTCTTCATGCCACATCTCAAAGATGGCCCCCTCAGCAACTCAGTGCCCACTAAAAAAAATTCTGGGACCCTGGCTGAATACTGACTCGGAGGGAGATGATCAGTGACTCAAAATCAACACTACCTCCTTCAGCTCACCTAGATATCGTGTGCAGATCTATAATGAAAGTACTGACCCAACCTGACCTTGCTTAGTTTATGAGATGTAACAGGGAAACAGCACAGGGAAATGAAACCAATAGAAGAAAAGAGCTGGGGGCATATAAATAACAATTCTGCTGGAAATGTTAAAAAAGTTACTTGCATGCTCTGCTGCTTTCACAGTGCCAAACACAGTCCATATCAACACATAATGAAAATAATAATAATTTTTTAACAAAACATATACTGAGTCCAAGAGGAAGAACTGTCTGCAGTCTCACACCAATTGACTTCCAACAAAAAATACTGCACCTCATATTTGCTAAATGTTCTTCATTCTAGCTCAGTCTTGTTCTTAAGAGTCTGAAGTTTAAACTAAGATTTTTAAAAATAACGGGTAGTAACCAAAAGCAAGTAGAACAATTAAAATAACATTTCAGGGGTATCAATCCTGATATAAAACTGTAAAAAGTAATGTAAGATACAGCTAATATTCTGTCTTTACTCAATACCTTTATGTTTGTGGAACTGAATGTGACAGCATTCACAGGTTGCATTCCTTATTTAGAATACTCTATTGTTCAACACTAAAACAATGGTCCAAAGTATTGAAGTAGCATGCTTGTAGTGTTTTGTACTACTATTGTAGGATACTGGAGTGGTTCTTTTATGCAAGGGGAAAGGTATATGCTGAAAAACTAAGGCACAAAAGGGAGCGTTAAGAGCAAATAATAGTGAACATAGTTCCTTTTTTCAGTTTCAACTGCAGCTTTAGCATTACTGAAACATCCATGTTTTTCACACTCAGATTGGACACAAAGGTATTTAAGTTCTGGCACTTAGAAACAAGTGGTCCGATTTTCAAAGGTGCTGAGTACTTACAGCTCCCATTGGCTTCAGAAGGATTCAGCACATCTGAAATTACTTTTCATGGAAATAGGCTTCTTTTTGCATATTGACATGCATCTGTTGTTCCTAAAGTCACTTTTCATACTGTGTGGATTTCCTCCTTGCTGTAAATCTATATTAAATCCTTTCTTCATGTTTTGCTAGACAAACTACCCTTGAGAGTTGTCCTCATTCTAAATTCTTTCATTGTCAGCCATAAAATAATTCAGTACTTCAAAGTAAGCATAGGGGAGGCAGCAGGAGGCAGTCATTGCTACAAGAGACATAAGATTTTCAAATAAAACACCTGTAAGGTTGGGAGGGATGGCACAGTCAATCAGAAGAACTGGAGACAAGCGCCTTCTAAGTAGGTTTGCCAGGTATCCGGTTTTCAACTGGAATGCCTGGTCGAAAAGGGTCCCTGGTGGCTCCGGTCAGCACTGCCGACCAGGCCGTTAAAAGTCCGGTCTGCGGCACAGCAGGTGTCCAGGGCTAAGGCAGACTCCCTGCCAGCTCTAGCTCCATGTGGCTTCCAGAAGTGGCCACCAGGTCCCTGCAGCCCCTAGACGCATGGGTGGCCAGGGAGGCTCTGGTGTAGATCTGGCCTGAGAAACCTGTAGCTGATGAGAGATGAGTATGGGAGTCATAAGAAGTAATGTGCTACCCCATGACCCCACCTAATCTGGCCCTCCTGTGAGCTTTAGTAGGCTTCATTCCCTGCAACTGTTAGGTTCCTCCGTAGGGCCCACAATGTAATACGCTTGTCAGCTCTGTCTAGCGAACCAAACCAGGCCCTTCATGACCCTTTGATTGCCACTGCTCCATAAGAAGTCCATTGGTGATATTCTGGCCCCAGTTAAGTTGGTTGCAAAACTCCCATTGACTTTAATGGGGTAATGATGTCACTCAAAAGTAGAGTAAGTACTTTAGGATTTAGTCTTTTATTTGCAAATACACCTCTACCTCGATATAACGCAACCTGATATAACACGAATTCGGATATAACGCGGTAAAGCAGCGCTCCGGGGGGGCGGGGCTGCATGCTCCGGCGGATCAAAGCAAGTTCGATATAATGCAGTTTTACCTATAATGCGGTAAGATTTTTTGGCTCCCGAGGACAGCGTTATATCATGGTAGAGGTGTACATGAGGAAAGTGATACTACTCAATATATTAATTCCAAACAAACACTTTATAGTTCATCTAAAGATACTATGAAATTCCCCTTTACAATGGCACTATTAAAAGAACATTTTAATGAAAAGGTACTCAAAATAAAGTTGGGAAATTGTCAGTGAAGACTGTCTGGAAAATTACTTTTGTTACTGGGCATGCAACAATTCCCATGCTGGGGTCCTACTTTATTAAATCCAAATTAAACTTGAAATAAAGTCTGTCCCTTTGGATTTAGGGGTTACACAGCCCTCAGGCCTGTGTTTCTCTGGGAGCGCCTCTCAATTAGGAAAACTCTTCACTCTATGAGTACCTCCCTGCCACTGAACCCCGATGGACTTTTATCACGCTCATGTGTTCTTTATTCAAACATAAGATAGGCATGTTCCACTTAAATTAGCTTGTCACAGGTGGCCCTGGACTCCCTTAAAGGGGCCATCAACCCTGTGACACCTTTCCACTTAACTTCTAGTTGATATATACATTCAAATACTACAAAATTAACTTTTCAAAATGAATCTTAAATTCAGTCCATCTGTGCTGCAATATTTGGCTAAGATTGCATGTTAAATTTTCACCACTCTAATTCAAAAATTGCTTGGCTGATCTGCTTCAGACCTTAAACAGTCTGACAGCATGAGCCTAACCAGGAGAATTTTTAGGCCAAAAGGAGGCTTAATGTATAATTACTTTTGCAACCTTAAAAATGGAGCCACGAACTTAGCTCTATAATACAGACAGTAGTAAGTTTTTTCACTTGAGCATGTGATTCTAAAAAAAAATAAAACGGGGGGGAGGGGGCAGGGGGAGCTTGATGCAGTAAGAGAACTTCCCAAATCCTGTAAGGTATGTGTACTATTTCCCAGATATAAAACAGTTGATGTGCATATCTGGATTGTGGATTTGAAAGGCACTTTCAGGTCAGGAGCACCAACACATTCTGTCCCTCAGTTCCAGGAGTTCTAAATAACAAGTAGCTTGTATCCTTAACTATACAGCCACGACTATGTCTCAATAGAAAATACATTACCAGAATTTGAGAGACACTTATTAACAAGTGTTAGAAGTTCAAGCTAGCAGTCTATTTCTACTTAGATGTCCCAGTTACATCATTTCATATTCTAAAGCTATACCAGGAGGGTCATGTTTAAGCTTGCGAGAGATACCAGAACAAAAAATATTTCAAAAGACAGGCACATCTTATGGCTTCTGTCTGAAATTCAGAAATACAGGTAGATATTTGATGTTTAAAAATGTGCTATGCAATTGAAATAATTAAGGTAAAAGTAAATACAGACAAAACACATGAGCTTTTACTTTTGTTGCCCCGTTACCCATGCAAAAAATGATTTCACTGAGTATATACATTCCTAAATCCTAACAATTAGAAACACAGATCTCAGGCATGGAAAAAAAATGAAAAGAAACAAAGAAACAGGGAAACTATTATCATAATTAGAGCTGTGTAAAACTTGGATGTTATGGTTTGCAGGGGTTCATTCAAACCTTTTCTTTGGCTTTGGCTCCCATCCCAAATATTGCTTTGACTTTGGGGCTCAATGGAAGCCAAAAGCTCTAAATGAAACTTGGCCAAAGTCAACATATTTTTACAGGTTTGGGGTCAAAACCGTGCAAACCCACCAAGTTCCTCCTACAACTATAAATCAGCTCAGGTTTGCCAAAAAGTTTGTAAGCTGTTTGGCATACCAAGCTTGAGCTTCATTATCATAGTTTGATAAAATGTTACTCAAATCCATCCTCTATTTCTGTGTGCAGTCTCCTCCCTTTCTCCAAAACTAGTAAGGCCCAGTGCTGTAAAGTGCTGAGCATCCTCACCTTCCACTGAGTTCAGGGTCACTGAAGGCATTCAGTACCTTGCATGAGGCACTCCATATCTTGTAGTACTGGGATTATAATGAATAGTTAGGCATTTGGGAGTGCAACACAGAAACACGCATTTCACTTTTATTCCTGGTAATAATGATTAAAGTTACATAAATAGCTGTAGCAGATTATCAGAGAGACAAACTGTATCTGGAGGCGCCTTCAACCAACATGTTTGCAATGTGGCAATATAGTTTGAAATATCCACACACATTTGTAAGCAACACTTGAAAAAGCAAATTCACACTTTCACTCAAAAGGCATATACTGGGGGGGGGGCACAAAGAGAAAAAAAGAAAAGAAAAAATATAGGTCCTTATGTAATTTTTCAGCCTTGTATGAATGTTCATCAACAGGTACTTCCACCCTACCCCAAAAAAGCACCCCAAACCTGATGATTAAAGGATTAGAAAACATGCCTTATAGTGATGGACTTACAGGGCTCAATCTATTTAGTTTAACACAGAGAAAGTTAAGGGGGTAACTTGCTTACAATCTGTAAGTATGTACATGGGGAACCAACATTTAATGATGAGCTCTTCGATCTAACAGAAAAAGATATAAAACAATCTAATGGCTGAAAGTTGAAGCTGGACAAATTTAGACTGGAAATAAGATGTACATTTTAAACAGTGAGAGTGTTCAAGCATTGAAACAATTTACCATGGGTTATGGTGACTCTCCATCACTGAATTTTTAAATCAAGATTGGATGTTTTCATAAAATATATGCTTTAGCAATAATTTTGGGGAAGTTCTATTGTCTGTGTAATACAGGAGATCAGATTTGATGATCATGGTGGTTCCTTCTGGCCTTGGAATCTGGACCTATGAAAATGAGTCAACAATGCAACGCAGTTGTGAAAAAGGCTAACATCATTCTGGGGTATATTAATAGGATGGCATAGGTTTAACAGAGGATTTCATTGTCCCACTTTACTTAGCACTGGTGAGGCCTCAGCTGCAGTACTGTGACCAATTCTGGGTGCCACACTTCAGGGAATATGTAGAAAAATTGGAGAAAGTCCAATGATAAAAGGTTTAGAAAACCTGATCTATGAGAAAAGGTTAAAAAAACTGGCCATGTTTAGCCTTGAGAAAAGGCAATTGAAGGGGATCTAGTAACAGTCTTCAAATACGTTAAGGGAAGTTACAAAGAGGACCACAATCAATTATTCTTTGTGTCGACTGAAGGTAGGACAAGTAGTAATAGGCTTCATCTGCAGCAGGGAGATTTAGGTTAGCTATTAGGAAAAGCTTTCTAACTGTAAGGCTTCCAAAGCAGGTCTTAAATGCCCATCACTGGAGGTTTTTAAGAACAACTTGGACAAAAAACAGCCAGGAATGGTCTAGGTTTACCTGGTCCTCCCTTTGTGGAGGGGTCTGACCTTGATGTCTTCTCAAGGACCCTTCCAGCCCTACATTTGTATGACTCTAGGATTCTTCAGCTTCTCTATTTGTTCATACTTCAAATAATGAAACAGAAGGAGGGCATTCATTCCAGAGCAGGGTTTCTCAAACAGGGGTCGCCACCTGTTTAGGGAAAGCCCCTGGCGGGCCGGGCCAGTGTGTTTACCTGCTCCGTCCACAGGTCCAGCCGATCGCGGCTCCCACTGGTCGTGGATCACTGCTCCAGGCCAATGGGAGCTGCTGGAAGCGGAGGCCAGTAAGTCCCTCGGCCCGCGCCACTTCCAGCAGCTCCCATTGGCCCAGATCAGTGATCCGCAGCTAGTGGGAGCCGCGATCAGCTGGACCTGAAGACGGGGTAAACACACCGGCCCGGCCCGCCAGGGGCTTTCCCTACACAAGCGGTGACCCCTGTTTGAGAAACCGTGTTCCAGAGAAAATAACAAATCAACAATCCTTTCAAACCCTCAATTGTTTTTGTATTGAAAATACACATACATGATTCATACAAGAGGTAAATATACGCTGTGAGAAATTCACGTTAATACCTAAAAGTGCACATATTCAGAATATAGGCACTAGACTGACTAAATTTCTTTCAAGTCCTCATACTCAAACTGCTGGTGATTTTCTTTTACCTGTAAATGGTCACCCAATCGTAACCATCTCAACTTACAGTAAAAATAATAAAATGTATTGTGGCATTCTAATAATTGGAAAGAGACATTCAATCCTAATCCTTTTTAATATTGGTTCATTTAAAATGTATTTCACATTTACTAAGTTTTCCTTAAAAACACAAATGCTATTGTTACATTGTGCCTGTTATTCAAACGAAAGATTTGGCACAGTTGTTTTATTACTTAAAAACTAGTTTGGGGAATAATAAACGTAACAGAAGCCATCATCATAGAAGACATACAAAAAAACCCAGACCATTCAGAACATGGCTAGAAGAGATGGATAGGTTTTTGCTTGTAACAACAATATATTTGGGTTAGAAGACAGATGTTCACAGTGCACATGTGGTTTACCTGTGAAGGGAAATTTTATATATGTGCACAAAACCACAGGCTAGTTATAGTTTTAAAGCTGTAATAAGAGCAAGAAAAAAATGCCTGTAAGATGAGTAAATGTGTAAACCCATCACTAAACCAGGTTAAGAGAAGAGCATTTCATTTAAAATTGGGACCTTTATGATTAGGTTCAGGTATTCAGCAAACATTTAAGAATATTGTTCAACTGTGAGCATTTTAGAAACTGCGGTTTGCTAATTTCTCATAAGGTTCCTTTCACAACGAAGAAGTGCAACCAAAACAAAAACAAATCTGCTGTAATGATACAGGGAAGCTGTGTGCTTCATTTTCAACAAGTATAATTGACTTTGACAGCACACCAGTAATTTAATGCACTAAAATCAACACTATATACCTCAACCATCTGGGCACAGAGAGGGCAAACCTGCACCTATATACGAATGTTGACAATGGAAGCATTTTCAAAAATCTAAGAAACCTCATTAAAAAGAGGCACCAATTATGTCAATATCTTCTCCAAATCAACCTTCTGCATTCAAAATCTAGAACAAGCATACATTTAAAGGCAGGCAGTTATACATCCAATATTCAGACCATTTCAATGAAAAAACTGATTGGCCTAAACTTACTAGAAAATATAGAGAAAATAATTCTATGTTTCAAAGAATATAAGTGTTTTTGTCCATTTTAAGCACTTTCTGTTTGTTTAACTTCTTGTGTGACTTTATTCTAAGGCACAATTACAAAAGTAAAGCAGGGCAGCTCACACCTCCTCCTTGGTCTTCAGGCTTCTTCCCATGTTTACTTGCCACTGCTCATTGGCATACTCTTCATTGGGAGAGGACACCTCTCTCTATGCCCCATTGCACCAAGAATGGGGTGTGGGAAGGGGGTCTGAGAAGGGAGTCGCTGAGACTCCAGAAACGCCTTTCCCTTAAGTTCCCCTCCTTGGAGACAGAGGAATTCCAGTCCCTTTGGGGCGGTCTGATGCCTCCTACAAACAGTAGTTTACTTAAAATTTATTCAAAATGTATTCAGAAGAGAAAAGGGTTGTAAAACAAAGCATCTAAAACCTGCAGACCCCAGTACTGTAGGCTCCCCTTAGCTTAATTTTAGAAAAAAAGAAAAGAAAATTGTACATTTCTGGAAATCAAGTCCCTTTGGTAATCATCCTTGGATCGGTTTGACAATCTCTCCCTATCCCTCGCTCCAACCTACTCATCAAGTCCTATGCATTAAAGTTCATTATCTTATAACAGTGAAGTTACACCCATATTGCCACAAGGGAGTGTTTGATCAAGAATACTATCTGGAAGTAATACAAAATCTTTGTCCCCCCACACAACGAATATTGGCCCCTCATCACCTCTGGGATGTTACTCCACCAGTCCAGTATTTCACAGGCTACTTCTCAATAGGCAGGGAGCCAGCTATAAATTTGCATCTCCATTGTTCTTGGCTATGGGAGGAGAGACCAATCATGCACTCATGCTGGATTAATGCAGTTTCTATCTTATCTAGTTACAGAGGTAACAGATTTTCTCTTGTATGTAAATATAAGTTATTGGCAAACTTTAGGCCTTCTGTCACAATACTGTTGCCCCCCGCCCTTGCCGAGCGGAAGCAAATTCATGGCTTGGTACGTCAGTTACTTACCTGGAACAGAAATCAGTGATATAGTCATATATTTTCTTAGTGTAATTTGTTCATTTACAAAATGTACACAAGTCCGATTTCCATGATCAGCAATGGTAACAAACTGCACACAAGAAACTCCCTTTTTTTGCAAATCAGGTATTTTTTTCCAATATCATGGCCCTGACAGTGCTAATTAAGAACTGTTCTGCATTGGGAAGGTGCAGATCTGCCCTTTTCCAGGGAAAGCCCTGGGAAGCAGTCTGCCTCAGACAGAAAGAAAACTTCCCAGAGTTCTCGGTTGCACAAAAGCTGTGTGCCTGCTACTACATGTTCTTCTGTTGTGTTGGTGTACAGAAGGGGCTTAGTGCTGGCCCTGCCTTCACTCTGTTCCTTCTCACCCTCTGTGGGGTGCCTTTGCCCTGGGAATTGGACAAGCCCCTATGCTCATTAGAGTGCTGGGACTGTAATTCTCCTGGTCCTTATTGCTCATGGGAAGAGAAAAAGGTGGATCTTTATGCCCTCCTCCACCCAGCATATTGCAGAAGGGTCAGTCACAAACTGTCCCTGTATGATCAATACTATGGTAATAATAAAACCATCACTAAACATTTAGAGCTAAATTCTGTCAGGGGGACCCCACAGACCAATCTCCTATTTCTCTGTTGATATCTATGCAGACTCAAGTACAGCAGCAGAAACCAACTTGGAAACCTTCCCCGTCTGCAACTTGGCTGTTATTGTAGTATATCGATCAGACTTTTGGAAGGTATACAGTGACCAGAAAAATGACTTAGAAAAGGACTTTAAAAGTAGGTACTGGTTAAAGGAACAGAATGGGGGGTGGGAAAGGTTGGGGCTCCTATGAATGATACTGCAGGGAGCCAACCCCCCTTTCTCATAGCCCACCTACGAGGGAGGGTGGATGCTAAGGTCCCAGCAATGGGTTGGCAGGGGACCTGAATTGAAAAAGAGGGGGAGCTGGCGGAAGCCCGTGGGTAATTACTGAATGAACATCGGGTTACTTGCACTGTATACTTTTATCTGTCGGGTAATCCCAGACATCTAATTATAAAGTTCCAGCCTGATTAAAACCATATCAAGTGTCTCCCATCCTTCTTTGAGTATAGCCAGACAATACATATACCTGCTTCTTATCTTTCATTTGCCACCAAGATTATGAAAAATTCGGGCAAGTTTTCATAGAATCATAGAACTGGAAGGGACCTCGAGAGGTCATCTAGTCCAGTCCCCTGCACTCAAGGCAGGACTAAGTATTATCTAGACTATCCCCAACAGGTGTTTGTCCAACTTGCTCTTAAAAATCCCCAATGATGGAGATTCCACAACCTCCCTAGGCAATTTATTCCAATGCTTAACCACTCTGATGTCCAAACTAAACCACTCTTGCTGCAATATAAACCCATTGCTTCTTGTCCTTTCCTCAGAGGTTAAGAACAATTTTTCTCCCTCCTCCTTGTAACAACCTTTTATGTACTTGAAAACTGTTACCATGTCCACCCTCAGTCTTCTCTTCTCCAGACTAAACAAACCCATTTTTTTTAAATCTTCCCACATAGGTCATGTTTTCTAGATCTTTAATCATTTTGGTTGCTCTTCTCTGGACTTTCTGCAATTTGTCCACATCTTTCCTGAAATGTAGCACCCAGAACTGGACACAATACTCCAGTTGAGGTCTAATCAACATGGAGTAGAGCAGGATAATTACTTCTCGTGTCTTGCTTACAATACTCCTGCTAATACATCCCAGGATGATGTTTGCTTTTTTTGCAACAGCATTACACTGTTGACTCATATTTAGCTTGTGACCCACTATGACCCCCAAATTCCTTTTCCGCAGTATTCCTTTCTAGACAACCATTTCCCATGTTGTATGTGTGCAACTGATTGTTCCTTCCTCAGTGGAGTGCTTTGCATTTGTCCTTATTGAATTTTATCTTATTTACTTCAGACCATTTTACCAGTTTGTCTAGATCATTTTAAATTTTAATCTTATCCTCCAAAGCACTTACAACCCCTCCCAGCTTGGTATCATCCACAAACTTTATAAGTGTACTCTCTATGCCATTATCTAAATCACTGATGATTATATTGAACAGAACCAGATCCAGAACCGATCCCTGCGGGACCCCACTCGTTATGCCCTTCCAGCATGACTGTGAACCACTGACAACTACTCTCTGGGAATGATATGCCAACCAGTATGACACCACTATATGGTTAAAAACAAGCGTAAAATACCCCTTTCACTAAGTTGCTGCTATTCTGCAGTATTATTAAATAAATCTTAGCTAAACCAAGGAACAAATGTAATCTTTAAAATATTTCCAGTTAGTGCAGGCATGTCCCTAGAATACCCTCACAGATACAGAGAAGAAAAACTAAAAAAATTATTTCTTAGAATGAAGTACAATAAAATCTTTGACTAACCTTCAAAGAAAAATGGAGACAAATTCATTCACAGTTTTAAACAGGACCATTTTGAGTAATTCAAAGTGTAAAATCCTATGCAAATCTATATCAGAGGAACATGAATGGAAAAATTCCAAGTGAAAAGTTTTGTTTCTTTTATTTGAAAAGTTAATAAGGATTTCAACTTGTGATGACATTTAATCTAACCAAGGATACACTGAAATCTTTACATATTAATTAAGTAAACCTGTACCCCATCCAATGGGAATTCACAGCTAAAAATAATTATAATAAAAGCAGGCTACTGTATATCAGTTCTTTGCCCCCCATGTACATATAAAATAGTAATTTTACAACTGCAAGTTGCTTTTCAGTTATTACAATTCATTTTATTTCTCTGGGACTGGCTTTTGAGTTCTGATGTTTAATTTAACACCAAAATATTTTTTTATTAAATTCACTGGAACTTGATAAGGGATCCCAAGTGGGCCCTTTCCTCTGTATGTTGGATTCCGACAAATGCCATTTAATATGTGAATCCATTCAGCAACACTTTATATGGTTTAAGATTTTTTAAAAGTTAACACTGCTACAAACCGCAGCCTCCCCATACCTTCACACCTTCCCACTTTTTCAGAAATCAATGAACAGTGCAAACAATTGGGATAGAGTGCAGATAGTGTGAATCTGTGCTACTGATAATCTACTCAAAGAATGTCCATTTCAGTGGCTATACATGGTCTAGCCACTAGAAGGAGACAAATAGCCACACTGAGTTAGCATATGCTACACATATATGTACAAAAGGAAATTATGACATTAGGTATTTCACCCTCATATGGCCTGTTTTACTCAAAGTTTTTTCAAAGCCTTCTATTTTCTTCAGACGACCTATCAATCTAGTCACTTCTTATTTTCAGAAAGTAGAAAAACATTGTGATCTGAATGAAAGTGAAGTATTTTTCCATGAAATTCTTGCAGTATATAGCTAATTAGTTATATTTATAGCACCTGAAAAATTATGTCAGCAAATCTAAGAAAACAGGTTTGCTTGCAAAAAAAAGTTCAGCATAAGCATCATTTCTGATAAACCACTTAAATAGGATAATCTACATCATGAAGCCGTCTTTACATTACACAATAAAACTTCCCAAATTCATGTTAAATTAAGGACAACTGCATAAATAGGTTCAGACATTTTATTGCAGTTTTGTTTGCAGAATTTCAGTCTAAATTATTGTCTTTGTCATTGATTATAATTTATATAATCTAAGGTGTTTCAATATGTAACAGTACGATTCTGGACAAGCTATAAGTCAAAATTAACATTAAAAAGCTAGCTATGTGTGTTTTGCTATATTGGACTGTGATGTGCTGAAATACTAACATCTATTATAATGAGGTTATTGATGTAGAGTTGACATATGACTTGATTTGCAGATGCCCTACTGACTAACCTTTTGCAACTATATCTCACTGTAAACCTGTGGTAATTATTGCTGGTAGGGAGAGTTGATTTAACTGAACTATTTCTTTTGATACACGCTGAATGTGATTGCCCCCTGGAGATTATAGGAGTCCCACATGTGTGAGTTATTACATAAATACTCAGAGGGGGAAAAAAGGTGTATCACATTAAATTTTCCCTGTTTCTTATTGTTTCAGGGTTTTTTTTTCCAAGAACTATTTTTCTTAAAGTGCCCATTCATATACATATAACATACATCTTTCAAAACATTTATCAAAGCACATGTTCTATAAACTGTATCCTTATTAGAAAGTCATTAGAAATGTTGTTTAATGAAACACGCAAATATTTTCAAATAATTTTTCATAGATTTTAAAGTAACTGTAATTGGAATATATGAGTAAAACCTCGTTTATGATATCAGGATATCTTACTGTATTGCTTAATGGATTTAAGCCCTAAAAGTCAGGAATCCAGGTGTTACTTTGGGCAATCCCACCTAAAATCATAGTACATAAGAACATAAGAACGGCCATACTGGGTCAGACCAAAGGTCCACCTAGCTCAGTATCCTGTCCTCTGACACTGGCCAATATATTGGGTTTGCTTGCCAAACAAATAAATAAATATGAAAAATCATTATTTCTGATGCACTGCTAAAATAGGGAAATCTACGTTCAAACTTTTAGATGAAAGATGCTCCAGAAGTGCATATTATTACCATTGTTGTTATAATGAAGTATTAGTAATGTTCTATAGTTCTCCTGGCTTAAATCACAAATCCTGAAGGAGATTAACATGTTTTTAAGAATTATATTCAAGTTATTGAATATGTATATGTAAATAACTGTTGGTTAAGGAAAAAAAGACATGAAATGAAAAAACAATTGTAGTTATAAGATTTTACATATTTTTGTAAATGGTCAGTTAAAAAATACACTGTACAGAACATTGTCATTTCTGTCAGTCTATCAATTACTACAAAGAAAGAAGGATTTTAAGAGACTGCAAGTCCACTAGAAACTGATCTTCAAATACGATTTTCATAGATTGTCTATAGGGACACTTTATAACAAAAGTAGTTTTGGCTTCTGGGAATTACACTGTGCAATGAAAACAAATGTCAAAGCAAATCACAAAAGAAGAAAAACACTTCTGGTACTGATCCTCAGACCTACCAATCAACCTTTCTGCCCTCTGTAGACTCTCAAATAGTTTAGAACTTTTCTTCATCTGAAACCTTTTAGAAAAATTCTCTTCAGTATAATCTTAAAACATTGGCTGAAGTTCAACACACATTTCAGCAACACATATGGAATTTATCCAGAACTTATAGAACCTCCACTGGCCAAGAAAAAAAAATGCCTATGTGTTCATTCACGTTAACAATCTGAATTAATATTCAAATGTACGTATGGTATCTGTCTCTTTAAATGTATTTATTTTGATTATTCTGATTTTGTAAGTATGCTATTTTTTAAACTTATTGCAATAAATCATCAGAAGCAGATTCAACTTTTCTATGATTCCCATAATAAATCACAGTACAAAGTATACAACATCAAAATAAAAACAATACATTGTAGTTGAGGCAATTTCCTCAATTTAAAGAACAAATAAATATATATTATAAATATGTGCATATTATAGGTATGCTCTCAAAAGTGCAACTGCTTCCTCCTCCCCCCAAATATTTGAAGGAAAAACTCCTCAGTGAACTGTGTGAAATTCATAATAAACTCTACCTTTTGCTGAGGCCTGGACATTTTTGAGGTTGAAGTTATTAGCTACACTTCCTATCCTGGCAAAATTCAACTATAAATAGAGAAGCAGAGAAATGGCAAAGGAAGTGCCCAGGAACAAATAATTGATGTGCACAATTGTGTAATCTACCATGCTAGGCTCTTTCCTTTCATACCTCTTGTTATATAAAGGGTAAAAATATTCAATACATATATGCTCCTTATTTTTTTTAAACTGATCACACTTCAGCTTAACCAGTGGAAAAGAAGAAACTTTACAATCCCTAAGGAACCTATAATTTGAAAACGGAAGCATACAAGAACATACTTCAGTTTTCAGGCAATAAATTGAAAAGAATTTTGCAGATGTATTACAGAAAACTGGCATAAAATATTGGCTTTTACATTTCTTCATATGTTAGTTCATTAACTCAATAGACAGTATATGGAGAAAGCCAAAAATTACAAAGATTGCCCATTTGGACTTGAAATTGGCTTGTTTATCCAAAAAGAATTTGCCAAGACCTGAAAAAATGTATCCAATTTAAGTAATGAAAAATTTGTGTGAAAAACAGAAAAGAAGCTTGTGCTGAAAATACTCCTGTGTAGGATATGCTACTAAATTAGAGCTCTAAAGCACCAAGTGTAGTAATGAGCCTCGGGATCTATAATCTTGTCTTAAACTGCAGCTTTCACCACAGATATGTTCATGTAGCACAGGTACTTGGTTCAGAGTAGGAAAACTGTCATTCATTTTAATAATAATAAATTAACTTATTACCCACTTTTTTCCAAAACAGTTTTTCAGAAGCTTTGAAGGAGACCTCTTTTCTAACTCTAACGCTGATATATTTGAAACCTGACATACTCTCCAATTCTGCCTTCAGATCTTTACCACGGCTGTCTAATTTTTTAATTAATTCATGAGTGAAGAAAGGAAACAACCTTTTTATATGTATTGTGATCCACCTGAATTCTGCCATCTTCCAAAATGTGAGTAGCTTTTTAACCTGTCAGCAACTGTGTTAGAAGCTCTCCAGACAAGAGGCCAGATTGTCCATGGCTTTTATGCTGAGGGGAAGGCACAAACAGCCTTTCTCCCACCACTTACACAACATGCACAAAGTCCAAGGTCTAGTGCACTTGTGTCCCCCCGGGGTATGCATCACTTAAAATTCAGCGGGGAAGGGAGAGAAGAATGTGGGCTAAATCTCTTCTCAATCTCTTCCCCTTCACCACCCCATCTAGCCGGCTGTAAAGAAGGACTGAAACAACCAAAGTGTATAACACTATGCATTTCCCCCCTGCAGAATGAGGGAAGATCAGGGAGGAATTGTATCCTAAAAGGCAAAATCCTAACCTCAGCTCCCTCTTCCCCCACAATGAAAGCCAATAATTAAAACTATATTTACACAAAATAACCAGAATTATTAAACCTTTAAGATGCTACAACATCTTTCTGAGATGGATACAGACCCAATTTCAGATAAATGCATAAGTTAAAAACTTTGTTGTTTGCAGTGTCATTGTAGCCATGTTGGTCCCAGGATATTTGAGATACAAGGTGGGTGAGGTAATATCTTTTATTGAACCTGCTTCTGTTTGTGGAAGAGACAAGCTTTCAAGCCTCCACGGAGTTCTTTGTTAGGTCTGGAGAAGGTAATCAGAGTGCAAGGTGGTACGGATTGTTAAGCATAAGGAGTTCACACATGCTGCATGAAGTGAGCAATTAAGAATTAGCAGGGAGTAGGGTATGTTACAAATTGTTGTCATAAGCCATAAAACCAGTGTCTCTGTTAAGTCCATGGTTTTTAGTTTCCAGTAGAGGGGTGAATTATGCTAACCCTTAATTGCAGAGTTTATTCTAAGTCGTCTCCTACAGCATGTGTGAACCTCTTATTCATAACAACCTATCCCACCTTGTTTTAACTGTGACACTCTGGTTATCTTCTCCAGACCCGAGGAAAAGCTCTGTGAAGCTAAAACGCTTGTCCCTTCCTCCAGCAGAGTTGGTCCAATAAAAGATTGCCTCACCTAGCTTGTCTCTAAGTTAAAACTAACTTTGAATACAATAACTTATGATTTTGAGAGTCCTGAAAATGGGAGCAGTATGTGTTTCAATACTAATCACTACAAAGCTGTAACTTTATGGATGGGATTTCATCCTGCCTTGTTTGAAAATTCAGAAATGCATACTGATATCTGTGTACTACAGTCACACTGCTTCTTTTATCTCTGAATAGATTACACAGTTGTATTCATTTTTGTTTGTGATACGTCATCTCATCTTCATATCTTCTCTTTTTATAAAAATTTTAATATCTCTGTTTTTGACATGTCAGAAAGAAAATTCCTTCTAGAACATACCATAATAAATGTACATCAGGTATACCACTTGGTTAGGTTTTGGTTATATTTTAATTTAAGAAGACTAGAGAGATGAGATGTGACAATACATTCTGTCTTCAATGTATCTTATATTTCTACTGTTGTTCGGGTGGTAGAAATTATACCAATGTGTCAACAAACTGGTAAATAAATACAGAATTCAAAACTTAAGGATTGTTGGGGTCCTAGAGGAAACGGAATTGTAGAGCACTAAACAGTTTTGTGCTGAATTAAATCACTTGGGACCTAATTTAACTGAATGGGTGTCTACAGGCTTTCACATGGCGAGAATCATACTTTTACAAACCTAGAACCAGTTTGCTTGCCTGAAAATAGCTGCAGAACAATTCACTTAAAGGAACAGTAAAGTGGATAAACTGAAATCCCAGATTATGATATTCCAGGATAACCTGGACTGTATACCACTTTGCTCTTAAAGAAAAGGAAATATTTTGCTGCAAAGAAAAATCTCTCTTCATGATATGGTCCTCTGCTCTCTTCTACTCAACCTGCTTTCAGGAGAATTATTATGAACTTACTTGTTTAAATTTACAGAAGAGGCAAAAAAAATTCAAAAGATAAATCTGAGGGAAAATGACAGAAACAGATTTTGAAGTTGAGCAGATCAGAACAAAATAGGCAATTAACATTTTTTACTTCTCTCTTCCTGCTGGCCCAAAAATCTACCTTGGGAGATGTATGTGTGTTGCTGTTTAGATAAATACACACACACAATTGAGTTATTGAGCTCAGCATGAATATAGTACGTCATGTTTTTGTTCAAATTTTCTAGTGGGAATTCTACATTTATAAGATGTATAATCAGGCCCAAGTAGAATTGTTTCCTATGAAAGCTATTCTGATGATTTACTTTGTATTTGATAAGAACAATTTGTGTAGTATTATGTGTAAATTTCCATTGTTAAATACTGCGGTTGGAGCACATGAGATACTCTTCAAATAACATTATAATCACTGTACAGTTTGTGAAGTCCACTGGATAAGTTAGAGTACTTTTCAAAGTATTTAGTTTCAGACTAAAGTATTTGGTTTACAGACACACTGCTGTGATTTGAGATTGTTGGTGGCACACGCTTCTAAGGGAGTGCGTAGGCCATGCTGCAGTGAGGTAATGGCTAATATCCAGTCCCTTCATTAGCAGTGTTCAAGCAATTATGGAACTGGCTGAAGTAAGACATGACCTTAGATTTTCTTTATGTCTGAGATACCTTTATATTGTTTTAGTGTATAAGTTTTTGTAAGCACATGTGGTGATTGGAGTATTTTATTCTATATTCTTAACCAGTTTTCTCCACTCCCCCAATTCCTGCCATTTACTTCTTCCTCTTTAGAGGGTGGAGAGAGGGAAAGACTGACATCTACAAAATCATTCATCCACTTATTGCAAAATAGTGCTATTTACTTGAACTGCAAGCTATCAATAAGAGGAAATTTGGGGATCACACAGAGTGGGAGATAACATTTTGCTAACTTCCACTATGTAAATCACATCAAGACATGCTAAGTCTACTTTTGGCAAGCAAAGGTATTTTCCCATTTTAAAAAAATCTATCAACATATTTTTACAAAAATAAGTAATTAGTATATCAAAAGAGGAGATGGTCTGTAAGCATTCTTAACTGGAGGTTGCCTTACAAACTTAATTTTATTCTTATTGAGAGGATTGGAAACTCAATATTTATTAACAAACAAATTAATTTGCTGAAAGTAACAAGTCATAACACATGTTGGCGAGTTATTTTGATATCTAGACAATATAGCATGAAAGCTTGTCCTGTAATAAAAGAAAAAGGAGAACTACAGAAAGATAAATAGTTGAGGTTTTTTCAAACTTTTTACAGATAGGTATATACAGCTTGGAATCCACACAGAAAACATAGATTTGAGAAGTTTTGTGGAAAGCTGCAAAAACCTAAAACTGAACCAAAGATTTTTGAGGGCCAGGGAGAAGCCTGAAATATTCAAATTAAACAAGCCTTTGGACTGCAAATTAAAAAAAAATCATAAACAGATATAATGACCTCAGATATCTATTCATGTTTCGATAACATTTTGTCTTCAAAATGTAAACAAATCTTTGGCTTTATAGTAAGAGGAGTAAAAATCTTTCTTCTTTGAATGCTTAATTTCACAACTGAAAAGACTGTGTATTGATAGCCACCTGTTGATCCCATATCCACAATAAACTGCATAATTTAGTCTAAAATAAAGTTTAAAATGTAGCAGGAATTACTGTTTTTTTAAAGAGAAAGAGAGAGTACTTACCAACAGTAGTAGCTGCAGTCCTTCACACAGATTATATCCACTTTCCAGTTTTCCTAGGGGCCTATTTACTTTTGGCATTGATGTCATTACCCTCCAAAAAGCAATGGCCATGATCCCTCATGCAACCAAATGTTCAATAAAAAGAAATATACAGAGCTACACCCCCAACTCCAGCACAATTCTTTTTCCATTTATCAATATTATAATACCACTGGTAGAGGAAGGAATGTGTACAACTTCCTTTACCAGTCAGAAAACCAGCATCCCTGTTATCCTGTAGACCAAAACAAGTATATTTCTTGTTCCAACTTGCCGTAAAGAGAAGTATTTAAGAAGTCCCTCATCCATGAAAGACTGGAGTCACCACAAAGTGTTTGAGAGACCATGCATGTTGATCACTATAATTTCTGCTCAAGTCATCTGCTTGGAAGACAGATGAAGAACCAGGGAAGAAAGGGGATGCCTGATACACCAGTCTCAAAGTCACACAGCTTCTTGACAAAATGGACAAGGGCAGCTCCTCCCTCTCTTACTATTTCTGTAATATGTGTCAGAGTCTACCTGGTGTGTCTCAGGATTCGCACAGATCTGCCCTTGATTTGTGGAAGGAAAGCTCTGAAAACCATATAAGTAACCTTAATTTCCAAGACATTATTCTGAAGTCAGGCCTCCTCATATTTCTGAAGGCCCCTAAGTTTTATAGCAATCCAAATATGACCCTAAAGTTATGCCTGAAGCATCAATCACAGTTTAAGCTGACAGCTAAGGGAGACTGAAGTGAATTCTCTCAACAGACATCCTCGGGCACTGTCCACCACAATAGGGGTCTAGAATCTTCTGAGACATGATCACTAAAGTCTGGAGATTGTCAAGCCAAAGAAGATAACCAGCTTTGAAGGTGCCTCATCCTGAGCCAAGTGAAAAGTATTGTATGTGCACAGGATGCCATGAGACCTATAAGTTTCAGGAAGAAACTGATGTTGTTGTGAGGCTGAGGTTTCACAGAAATTACTGACTTCTGAATTTCTTGAAACCTGTCACATAGCAAGTAAGCAGTTAAAGACTTAGGGACAGAACCTCTGTCCCTGCTCCAGCTGTATAAACTAGATGGACACCCAGCTAACTGATTTCCTTGGGTTTCCCCTAGGGCAGTGGCTCTCAACCTTTCCAGACTACTGTACCCCTTTCAGGAGTCTGATTTGTCTTGCGTAACCCCAAGTTATACCTCACTTAAAAACTACTTGCTTACAAAACCAGATATAAAAATACAAAAGTTTCACAAGAAACTATTACTGAAAAATTGCTTTCTTTCTAATTTTTACCATATAATTATAAAATAAATCAATTGGAATATGAGCAGTATAAACAAGTCATTGTCTGTATGAAATTTTAGTTTGTATTGACTTCACTAGTGGTTTTTATGCAGCCTGTTGTAAAACTGGGCAAATATCAAGATGAGCTGATGTACGCCCTGGAAGACCTCTGCAGACCTCCAGGGGTACATGTGCCCCCGCTTGAGAACCACTGCCCTAGGGAAATCTCCAAGTACCTTGAGCCAGCTCTATGGTCTCCCGCACCAACTCCTTCCCAGCTCCCAGTGTAGGAGCCCTGTCTGGGGAGAAAGGGGATCTGGCCAGAGCTACACTGTGCTCCAGCACAGGATATGTCCTGAACTGACATATTAGACCCTTGGAGCCACAGCCAACTTGCTATGGCCTCACATATTATCAAGAATCTATTATACTTGGTCAAAGAAATTTAGGTCACTCTTTACATTAAGGTTTCATTTATAAATGGTTTATAAAAGATTAATAAATTATTAACAGATGTTATAAGCATATAACAGACATGAGTAATATGTGTTATAAGCACATCCAGTAGAAGGTGTTACAGATGGATATAAGCCACATGAATAAAGCAACATATTGAGCTATTGGACTCTATAGTAATGTATAAGAATTGATTTGCCATGTATTAAAACATCCATAAATAATTTATTAACCATTTATATACTATTTATAAATGGAACCTTAATATAAAGATTGACTATGTTTTCCATTTTATCTGGTTGTTAGTTGGGACAACACTAAAATCACATCTATAAATTCACTATCAAGGATTTAAGCAGAAGCCACACAGGTTGAAATTCTATCTACTGATATAAAGCATTATCATATCTTCCAATTGATAAATATCCATATTCCAGCAGTGGGCTAATTCCTCATTGGGAGAGAAAATGAGTGGGCACAAGTTACCTCATTATAATCTAATTAATTTACAATATGTATCATTTAGAACAGAGATATTAGAAAGCAAAAGCCGAACACAGTAGAAATTCAGTATGCTCAGAAATGTAGTCAAAAGCTCAGAGACCTGCAGAAAGCAGCTGTACTGCATCCCTCCAGCCAGATTCTTTGTAAGTAAATTTGCAGGAGTATTTATATTATGCCAAATAAATTAAATTATTTAATATGACCAGGTGCTAAAGTTTTAAGTCAAAATCACCATCAGTCAGATGCCTCAGATGTCAATCAAAATCACCTCTGAGCTACTGCCAGCACTCTGGGTCAGTCTAGTCTTTTCTATAAACATAGTCATTTGTATTTCCAAAAGATGCCCATTTCACATTTCAAAGATTTCTTTTACATCTGACATTGGTTTCTATGAGCTCTCTATTCCTCACTTACCGGCTTTTGAACACTTGTCCTTTAATCCAACCTGCTTTGCACCCCTAATCAATGGAATGAGAGCCAGTCTAATTCACTGAGGAAGCGGACAGCAGAGGGAGAATACATCCAGTCCAGTGAAAGCACAACAGACATCAACAGGGAGTGGACAGAAAGAAGTCAGAGTAAGGAGTGAGGAAAAGTTATCCAGATGGCCAGTCATCAGCAATGGGAACTAGTAAAACCAGGATAAAACTTGGATTTCATTGAAACAGAACACAACACTAGCACTGACCCTGATCACCTTACTTATGGGTTAGATTGTGCCACAGTAAGGAGCAGTGTTGAGCTGCCTCTTCCAAGAGAAAGCACTGATAAGCATTCTACAGCAGAGTCTGTCCCGGAGCTTCAGGCACACAGAGGCTGTGGGCCAGCTTCTAAGGCCTTTGTGGTGGTTCAGGATATCAGTAAGCCCTGTGCAATCAGCTAGATCTGCTGGCTAGTGCTTTGTGGTGGGAAGGGGTAAAGCTGTGGCCCCACTTCCTAGAGAAGGAACAGTCCAGCACTCCTCCTGAAAGCAGGGACTGCAACTGCCCAAAGGGAGATGGAAGCTCATTGTACCCTGACCCTTCACATGTGCACTTAGGGCCATGCAGAGTCTAACTCTACATCATGGATACTACTCTGATCAAGATGCCCTATAATCTCAATTCCCAAGGTATAAATAAAGATTTGGTATCACTGACTTTTACTCACATTACATTATATCTTGCAAAGTGTTGAGCATCTCCTTCAAGATGCTCAGAACCTTCAACTTTCAATGAAGTCAGAAGGCACCTAGTGGTTCAGAAATCAATCTACCAACGAGGTAACTTTCAAGGACCAGTGCCAAAGCCAGATCTAAGAGAGATTAACCTCTTTTTTTGTTTTGTTGGATCTTTTCATGCCTCTTTAACCTGTGGGTCACTGTCCCATGTGAATAAGGCCCTCATGTTAGAGAAAGTTAAAGCACTTTCCATTTAGGAAGAAGTCATTCAGTTTTTCTGAACAATTGTATCAGACTTCCCCTCTTTTTACCTACAATATGCCAGATATACTATTACTGGGTATATTGCTATTTACAGAAACAAGCATCCAAAGATTGTAAACACACCCAGGACAGAAACAACACATCTTTTAATTTCCTGATATAGATAACCACAGCTTGTGCATTCCTTCTCAAAGTAAGTTTGTTCTATTATACAGGAATTAACACATTATAGTTGACATTTATTTCTGCTTCATGTAGACGTCTAAAATATAGATTTTAAATGAAAAATTAATTTAATGAATATAAAGAATATTAATATTAAAATAATTGTTCTTAATTATTTAACATTTACATAATTAATTACTGGCAAATGTTTGATAGCAACTGAGATGCAGAAGAGGGATATATCCGAGGCAGAATTTATTCTTTGAAAATTCAGCCAAGGTATCACTCTGGTACTATTTGATTGGCACATTATAATTATATATAAGAAGATAAAATGAGAGAGACATGAAAGCTCCACATGGTATTCTCTGAGGGTACCACATCAAAGACTCAGAAAGAGAGTTCTGAAACTATCTTTTAGTGGATGTTTCCACCACAACAGCCTTCTGAATTATCAATGTCAAAAATAAAGCGCTCTCAGGCTGTTAAATCAGATTTTGTTTACTGGGATAAATTAACTTCTAAAAACTAATTCAGTGTTCTAAATGGTAATTCTGCACTATAGAAATCTAATTTTATCCTTATAAATTACATGGTCCATGGTAAGCCTACATAAACATCAACATTTCTTTTGTTAAAAACCCAGATAGTATAGTACAGTGCAGTGCAGTATACAACACTGCAATTTATAAAATATCCAAGAACCTGGCTGATATATAATATAATATAATATAATATAATATAATATAATATAATATAATATAATATAATATAATATATCTGCTTCTTACATACCTAGCAGCTGTAGAACCAACACTGGGTAGCAAATAGTGGTGTTAAATTCTCCATATTGCACACAGACACACTGGAAACACAAATACAGTACAAAGCACATGCAGGCCAAATTTCATCTATTACAAACCATTCAGCGGGCCATTATACCACCGGATCAAGCAAACAAGCACCTGGCATACTGTAACTTAAACTTTACCTATATATACTGATTCCAGGTACCCCCAGGTGGTTCACAGAATTTTGTAATATTAGATACTTTTGATCAGAGGTTATTTTTAGTCAATTGTCAGAGAAAGCTAAATAATAACTGAATGCGGGTATCAAAATTATGTGTTAGTCTCTGCTACAATATAACTTCTTCTGTACACATTGTACCATTGAATTGTATCAGCTGATTATCTTGCAGAATCTTTATCTCTGAATTTTGATGACCCATTAACTGTACAAACTCTTCTGAAACCAACTTGTCTTTAAAAATTAGGAGCTGTTGGTTCATGAAGGGTCTGCTTTTTCCTTGTAATACTTGTTTTTTAAATCTTTGAAAGTTTATATGTATATGTAAGAATAATATAATGCTTACCTTCTAGAATTATTTTACAGAGAAAAACACATAAAACAAAAAATACGTTCACATTCCTTTCATTTTGAGATAAGTCAGGAAATGGAAATGGAATATCCTTCTTTCATTTACACTAAGGGAAAATGGTGTTACACTGAAGAGAAGACCAATACGTTCCATTCAGCATTCCTCCAAATTACTTATACATAAGTCAGGTCACATAGGTATAATTGGGTGCAGAATTTGGTTCAAAGTGTGCAAGTGAAATGAATGGAAGAGAGAAATGTATGGCTATATTATACAGATTTAAAATTCTCAATTCAAATCAAGAAGTCAGCATTTCATATCATTAATATTGAATGTATTTAGCAAATTCTCATTCAGAGTCTTCTTATTCTGCATTACATGGAAGATCCCCTTCTAGCACATATTGGACCTAATCTTGTGAGGTTATGAATGCGTCCTCTGATGGGAGTTGAGTGATCACTTTGTTCAGGTTCAGACACATTATGCATCTTTGAAACAACACACAAATTGGAAAATACTTTTACTGGCAGTTTTAAAGTGTAATTAATAAACCAGCATACAATTATGAATTAATATATCAGCTCACCTGCAAGTGCTGAGAGTTGTCTGTCATATTGTCTTCTCGCCTACGAACTTCTTCCAGCAACTGAGCATTCTTCTTTTTTTCCATTTGTTGATTGTGCTTCAGATTGGCCACTTTCTTGTTTTGATCTTTCATATGTCTAAGAATTGTATGCATATGCCCGTTAATGCTGATGGCTACAATCATGTATCTCTTGCTACAATTTAAACTTGTGAATATGATTATCACCATATGGTAGGTTTAAAACATAACATTTTATCCTGTTTTTAAAATGATACATCAAAACGGTCTAGATGAAAAGCAATTTCCAATGATAAAACAAATATTCTGGCCCATAGATTATTTTCATCTTTGAAACCTTCTCACAATACATATTCCAAACACTCTTTATGCTTAAAAAAAGACGTATAATCTCACGATATTGCTGTCACGCAACATAGTAGAGATAATTTTTTCAGAGTCTGTTGTATGTTTAGCTGAATGTGTTTGTTATGAAGCTGCCTGCTTCAAAAAGAATAGTTTCTGACAATGGGCCTGATACTGCAGTCTTCACACAGGCATTGGCTTCACAGACAGTTTTACCTGAATAAGGATTACAGGATTGGGCCTTGCAGTAATATTTAATTATTAATATACAGGGAAATAATAGGTAAAGAATACTGAATGTTCCAGCTGTGCTGTTTGCTGAAGTATGCGGCACATTCATATTTTTACAGTTCATTTAGGGGTGGCTTTTTGGGGGAAAAGATGTAAACCAGAGGAGCCTTATGTTTTTAAATAACATAATTCTGATTTCTACAAAGGAATTAAGTAAATAAATCAATTCCTGGCTAGCATTCATGAAATTAGAAATATTTTTTTCAGAATTAAACATTTTATTTTGTTAAGACTGAGCTCAACTTAAGCTAAAAATTATAATACATTGTTTCAAAGTTGACTCATATTTCACTATGAATCCTATTTATTAAAATATTACGAATTCTCCTGCTTCTTGTAGTTAGAATATTTCTCTGGATGAATGGGGTAAAACACCTTTTTTGCCATTTATCCTACATCATCAGCAACTGTCATGTCAAGCTCTAACAAAATTCTTAGAGCAGCATTTTCTACCTGCTTGGGTTACTAGATATTATTTTCTTTGACTTTCTTTTGATTCTGAGGAATTTGCTTCTTTTTATCTACATAATAATAAAGTCATGTGCAAATTCCTAATCAGATCTACAGGCTAATCCTTTTTTGCCAAATGAAGGGGATATTTTCCAGTGCCTATAAGGAAATTCCCCAGTTGCTTCTGAAGTGGACACTTTAAGAAAAGATCTAGTTACAATGTACATTTGCTGCACAGATATTAGGATGCTGCAACAATTGGGCCATGTTTTATAATTTTAATTGTTTTTTCTACTGACACGGCCACCTACTTCCCACGATGGCTCCTGCCATTTATTATTTACACTACAAACTTTCATGTGAATCTCAAGGAAAATACATTAGATAAGAATGGCATAGAACATATTTGTAAGTACAGCATCATTATACAGCAGATAGTCTATTATTATTAATGGAAAAATCACCAGTAACTATGTAAGAGTAAGAATTTATAAAAGCAGTTAAATTAAAAACTAACAGTAGTTGAAAATAGCCTACTGTATTTCTACCAGGAAAAGCCTTAAAAAGTTTCAGGGAACAATGCTGTCTGATCAGAGATATAGAACTCTGCTTACTGCAAGTACTATAAAATTAAACGAATTTTCCCCAGATCTCAGTCCAGCCACAGAGACTGAAGAAGGGCTTTGCTATTCTGAAAAGAAATTTGGTAGACAAAAGAGCTGAAACCTCTATTTTTCCACCGAAAACAAAACTAAAAAGGGCCTGATTCTTTGTTGTTTTCAGCACCTTACTTAGTCATTTGCAACAGTGAAAAATGAGCGTAAAAGGCTAACATCATGATTTGATAGCATTTTACTTTTACTTTGCACTGGCGTAAAGGACTACACAAGCTGCAGGGCAATGGAAAATCAGGCCCAAGATCACTTTTGTTGGACAATCTCATATATTCTGAGATCAAGCAGTAGCAACCAGATTACATGACTATCTCTTAAATACTGTTGAAGGCAAGGGCACTGATGTCCAAGAAACTAACAATGACTGAAACAGGACTCAGAGCATATTTATTTCTTTCCTTTTTGACATGTTCCATTTCTCCCTTCCAGTACTGGGGAAGACCCCCTGCTAAATCCGTAGCAATGCAATATTCTTTCACACAATGTAATTTCTATATATTACCAGAGTGCTTTATATTACATCAATTAGAAGTTAAGATGGCAGAGTAAGAAACTGGAACATTATCCTTCACAGATCATTACTCAGGGTTTCTCCCTCTCTATATAATGATGGATGCCAACATATAATAGTTTGTTCCTTGGTGACTGGTTTTGCTTAGAGTGCAGAGTGGAAAGACTTGTATCCAGTGCCGATAAAAGCCGAAAGGGACAGCTTCTGAAGATAATAGAGACTTGGGTTTTACTGGTAGACCTTGTGTCTGTGGAAAGAGAGAGCCTGAAGTCTTCACAGACTCCTTTTGTACCCTCCTTCTACCCCTTTGCAGGAGGGAGGGTGAGAGGATTCAGAAGTGAGCTGAATTCTAGAGGTAGGCTGAGAATGGTCTATCCTAAGTTATAGGTCATATGTTGGGAGTCCTGTAACCCCTGCACTGAAATCACTTCAATGCCTGGTACATGAGAGCTGTGGGACATACAGCACACATCCCCATGTTAAGTTAATAAAGTTACAGCCTGCCACTTAAATCCATCCCTGTGTCTGCCTTCATTCTGTCCTGATCCTGCGAGAGATGGAGGGAAGATGGGAAGTTAGGTGGCAGTATTACATCATCACATGCTCTTTCTCAGATTATACAATAGAACATACAAATGTTTCTAGAATTTTAAACAATGTAGCACCTTCAGTTATTGACTACTACATAGTATATGGCAGTAAGAGAACTGCTGAACTTCATACAAATGTAAGTATGCAAAGCTGATATGCAGAGCTCTGCCTCATTCACTGTGTGAAAGAGGCACTTTACAAAGGCTGTAGAAAAATAGTAAGAAAGTTAGAATGTATTATTTAAGAAAGTTTTTGATCATGTGAGTATTATTATTTGTATTGCAGTAGTGCCTACATCCCCCAATCAGGGACTAGGGCTCAATTGAGCTAGACACCATACAAACAAATCAAAGACAAGCCATGCTCTGGACAGCTCATGTATAGGGTTATGATAAGAGGCAACATATAACCAGACAAGTGGATGGTGGATGTTTAGCAGTAAAGGTCAGTATATTTGCATAGCATTAGTACTGTAATCGCAGAGCTCACAGTAGAGATTGCATCCTAATATGCATACACAAAATAGAGTTATGTTTGCAAGTGGAAACCCCACTGACATTCCTTGACTACTGGGTACTTAAAATGCACAACTAACCGTTTCTTGAGAAAGGTTTTGAGAGACTCTGCTAGATTGTGGGTATTTTGTATATTTGTTCAATTATTTTTTAAAGAAAAAAGAAATATAATTTTAAACTATATTGCTAGAAGTCTCCGGAATGCTCTCTCTTGTGCACTCCCATCCCTATTCAACAAAGTGCTTAAGCAGGTTTGCAACTTTAAGCACATTAGTAATCCCAATGACATTAATCGGACTAATCACACTCTTTGCTGGATTGAGACCTCATTGGACATGTCTACACTGCAGTTAAAATCCATTGCTGGCCCGTGCCACCTGACTCAGGCTCATAGGGCTCAGGCTAAGGGGGTGTTTAACTGTGATGTAGACGTTCAGGCTTGGGCTGGAGCTTGGGCCCTAGGACCCCAGAAAGTAGGAGGTTCCCAGAGCTCGGGCTGCAGCCTGAGCCCGAATGTCTCTACCACAATTAAACAGCCCCTTAGCCTGAGCCCGGCAAGCCTGAGACAGTTGGCATGGGCCAGCTGCGTGTTTTTAATTGCAGTGTAGACTTACCCAGTGAGGACTAGCTTCTGTATAATCCTTTCTCACTGAGGGCCAGATTCTGCCACTCTACTTTCACTCAGTGGTGTTACATTAGCGGGACTGCTCACAAAGTGAGGTCACCCTCAGTGGGCAAGATTGACACAACCCTTACTCTGCTGTGCAGATAAGGAATAGGGAATAAGGCCTCCTCCTACCTCCCACTCATAACTTCTGAGACTGTGATTCCAGCTGCAGTGGAGAGAGAGAGAGAGAGAGTGAACAAGAGCTATTTGCCTGACACTCCTTGCTGTGAACAAGTGGGTGAGGAAGGGGTGGAGAAGTAAGACCCTTTCCCTCTCCTCTGCTCTCTCCCCACCCTCCACTAGCCAGCCAGAGTAGTTAGCTGGGACACAATAGGGGAAGAAGCTGCTCTACAAAAAGAGCTAAAATAACTTCTCTGCAGAAGAAGGAGAGAGCAGGGGAGGATTGTGACTCTGATTCGCAATTAATTCTCTAGTCTTCTTCTGGGGTACTTGACTATGCATCACCCTTCAGTGAGGTTAGACCGTAAGGTTACAATCTAGCTTACAATTTGGCTGAGCATGCACCCAATTTAATGAGACAAAGACTCATTTCCTGCCCCAGTAAGTGCATTTCAAATAAAGCTGCAATCCTACAGAAAGATCTGGTGCACAGGCCTTAGAATCTTTCAATTTAAAATGCAGATGTGCATGTACCAAAATATCACACACAGATATGCACATGTAAATTTGCTTACTAACAAGTGGATAATCGGCCTTTTAGAATACAGTATTTTCATATGTTTTGTGACCATTTTTGACAAACTGAAATTCCCCTAAAGCTAAACACATGGGTTGGTATTTGAACTTTCAGTGATTTAAGTCCTTCTATATAATTATTTCCAACGCAATCGCTTTTATCAAAGGGTTTTCATGATAATATCTAGGAAGCAAAATAATAAAAACAAGAGAACTTTTATTTTTAGAGACTGACCCAGAAAGAAAGAACTCTGTGTTTGTGTTGTTAGTTTTCTTTATCTTTTTAGTGTATGGAGCAATGATCTGTGACGACCCTGCTTTCACCAACGCTTACAGGAGAACAAAGCTTTTTTTTTTTTTTGCGCAAACTATTGCTGTTGTTGATGAAACTGTCTGTGGAGATGCATTAATATATTTTATGACCATTCAGTCAGCTTTGCAATGTTTCCAGCCCCCCTTAATGTCTCTCTCTTTCTCAGTTGGAAGAGTAACTTATTGCATTAAATGGAAACGGAAGCTATCATGACCTAAATGCTGCTCAATTTAGGCTGGCTATTGGGAAGCTCAATACCCTTCACTTTTATAGGATAGCCAACAAAATTGCTATCCAGGGTATCAGAGAACTTGATACAGATGAAGTAATGGTACAGGAATGTTAGGTTTTCACCAAGGGAGCTTCAGAATGGAAGCTGAGAGCTTAACAGCTTCAAACTTAACAACAGTGATATTTACCAAAATGGGGAACAGAACTCTGAAATAAAACAAGGCACTCAGTGAACTAAAAGCAACAAGTGTGCTGTGCAATTTCCCTATTCATTTCCTTTTCTGAAACCCTCAGCTCCAATGTGACCACTTTTTTAGCAAACTGGTAAATTTGATGTAGCTTGCTTCAGTACTATGACATGTATGTTTTCTCTATTTGTTTTATTTCTTATCTGAAATGTGTTAAGAATTAACTATGAATTTAGCTCATCTTCCTGTAATTTTCAAAACATATTTAAGAAATCAAAGATATATGCATACAGAAAACAGTTCAAGACTAAGACAGGATGGTATCCATTAATGAAAAATAAATAAAGATAAAACAGAACTATAAGAATAAAAACAGAAGACAAATTAAAAAAAAAGACAAAGATAAAGCCAAAAATGAATACATTTGGAAAGACAGATGCACTGTACAGTAGTACTAAATTTGTGCTATATTGTTGGAATTAGATGATTAACAGAGACTCATGGATAAGGTAACCTGACTCGAGGCCCATTTACTACCGGTGTCTTTTATACTCAATTTCTAAGACCAGAAAATAGAATTTGCAAGAAAAGCGTATGCTTGCCAACATTCCATGTTGTTGTATATATTAAAAAGCACAACCCTCTTCGCAGCAATTTATTTTCTCAGCTCAGTTAAGCAACACAATCAAAAATTTTCCTGCTTAAATCACCCTTTGGTTAATTCAATCATGTTTTGAGTTACACAAAACAGTAACTGGAGTATGACAAACTGAACTCCCCCAGGCTGAGACAAATAATCAGGAGCTGAGATTTTGGGGCACTGGAGAGTTGGAGGCTTTTGTTTGTATCTTCATTAAAGACTTAGAGGATATTCAAGAGCGAGGGAATCTTATCTCATACCCAGATGAGGAACACTCCTCTCTGACATGGTATAAACCAGGGGTTCTCAAACTGGGGGTTGGGCCACATCATGGGGTCACAAGGTTATTACATGGGGGGTCGTGAGCTGTCAGCCTCCACCCTAAACCCTGCTTTGCCTCCAGCATTTATAGTGGTGTTAAATATATAAAAGAGTGTTTTTAATTTATAAAGGTGGGGGTCGCACTCAGAGGCTTGCTATCTGAAAGGGGTCACCAGTGCAAAAGTTTGAGAACCACTGGTATAAACCCAGCTCCATAGATGCTGGAACTCGGGGTGCTGGCTTGAAGTGGTTTAAAGTGTTTAAAGTTTGGTTCAATGGCTATCAGCACCCACATATACAAATTATTCGAGCACCCCTGACCAGCTCCCAGATGCATTATTATAGACACTCTCTACTTTAGATATGTCCTTGCAAGTTGACAGGAGTAAAGGTTCTGAACAGAGAATTACTTTCTTCCCAGCCGCAAGAGGCCACCAATATCATGCCACAACAGCCTCCTGCTGGAGATGCAGCATCATCTTTAAGTCAATTCAATTTGATTTGGGAGTGAGGAGCAAGAAATACACCAGATGATGGTGAGAACCACTACCACTGAGTCATCAGGTCCACTACAACAGATTTAGGAATTTAGTTTAAACACGGTCTTTTATCACACTGTAACTTGTAAGGAAATGTTAATGCTAGGAAATACACAACAGTAGGTGTCAACAAATAATTAGTAACAGTTAGTGCTAAGAAATAGCCGAGATATTTCCATCCGGTTATACTGCCAGATTATTGGGGGGAGAGGGGAGGAATAAAAACCTTGTGTATCAGTTTGAAGCTGATTCTTAGATATAAACAACAAAATGGGTTTAAACACACAGTTCTCTATTATTTACTAAAAAAACCCTTCAGCAGCTGGGTGAAATCCTTTCTATTTTTATAATCATATGTCAATCCATATGTTAGAGGTATTGTGCAAATCCAAATGAAAATCAGCCCACTTCATATAGGGTAGATCAGAGGTGGGCAAACTACAGCCTGCGGGCCACATCCAGCCTGCGGGACCATCCTGCTCGGCCCTTGAGCTCCTGGCCAGGGAGGCTAGCCCCCAGCCCCTCCCCTGCTGTTCCCCCTCCTCCACAGCCACGCCGCCACATGGGCAGCGCTTTGGCCGACAGAGTGGCATGCTCCTGCTGGGTGGCGCAGTTGCCAGACATGCTGCTCTGAGCAGCATGGTAAGGTACCCAGGGCTGGGGGGTTGGATAAAGGGTGGGAGGTTCTGGGGGGGGAGTCAGGGGACAGGGGGGATTGGATAAGGGGCAGGGAGCAGGGGGCAGTTGGATGGGGAGGAAGTTTGAGGGGGGCAGTCAGGGGACAGGGAACAGGGGGGGTTGGATAAGCTTGGTAGTCCCAGGGGGCATGTCAGGGGGCAGAGGTGTGGATAGGGGTCGGGGCAGTCAGGGGACTGGGAGCAGGGGGAATAGATAGGAGGTGAGGTCCCGGGAGACGGTTAGAGGCAGAGGGTCCCGGGAGGGGGCGGTTAGGGGACAAGGAGCAGGGGGGGTTAGATGGGCTGGGGGTTCTGAGGGGGAGAGTCAGGGGACAGGAAATGGGAGGGGGCAGATAGAGGATGGAGCCAGGCTCCTTGCGGAGGCACAGCCTTCCCTACCTGGCCCTCCATACAGTTTTGCACCCCCAATGTGGCCCTTGGGCCAAAACATTTGCCCATCCCTGGGGCAGATCTTAAGTATATTACCATTTCTGCATGGAAAAAGGGCACATACACTGTGAAATATCTCTTTCTGGCCTAACAGTTTGATGTGGTGTTCAACTGAATTTAAGCAGTGTATTATTCAATTTAGTATGATTGGATGTTATGGTGCATCCTTCCAATGAAAAATGGTTTTCAAACATAGTGCAGAGTAAATGATAAACTAATTTACATTTGGCCCCTATAAAGGGTTTTGTATTTTCTGACTGAACTACCTGCTTCTTGTCATCACCCTTCCCCTCCAGTACTTCCTATGCCAGCTTCTTTCCTGTAGTGTGCAACACAGAATGGCAAATGACGATAAACTCTAATCCTGTTTCAAAGAGGACTAGATTTAAGCACATTAACAAACTATTAATGAATGTCAGGAGGCAGCAGATGGAGCATGGCAGGCTCATGCAGGGTAGATTCACACTTCAGCTTGCCATGAACTAAATGTTTGCATAGACAAACCCTCAGTCCCCATTTATGGAGGAGGTCAGCACATCTGGCCTGTGTGGATGTGGTGCCATATCTGAGGAGTGTGGATGTGATTCAAAGTGTAAGGGCTTGGCTACACTTACAAGTTGCAGCGCTGGTGGAGGCTTTCCAGCGCTGCAACAACACCCCGTCCACACTTGCAGGGCACAACCAGCGCTGCAACTCCCTGGTTGCAGCGCTGGCTGAAAACCCATCCCGGCAGGGGTATAAGGAGTGCAGCGCTGGTGATCCAGCGCTGCCCAGCAGGTGTGGACACTCACCAGCGCTTTACCTGTCCTCCAGGGAATAAGTAGTTATCCCAGAATTCCTGTTCAGCCACTCTGCACATCAGTTTGCACTCTACTGCTCTTGCCTCAGGTGACCCGCCCTGTAAATGCCCCGGGAAATTTAAAAATCTCCTTCCTGTTTGCTGCAGCCAGGTGTGGAGTGCAATCAGTTTTAATCAGTTACAGGTGACCATGCCTCCACGCGGCAAACGAACCCCAGCATGGAGCACTGGTGAATTGCAGGACCTCATCAGTGTTTGGGGTGAGGCATCTGTTCAGGCACAGCTGCGCTCCGGCCGTAGGAATTACGATATCTTTGAGCAGATATCAAGGGCCATGCTGGATCGGGGCCATGATCGGGACGCAGTACAATGCAGGGTGAAAATTAAAGAGCTGCGGAGTGCCTATTACAAAGCCCGAGAGGGGAATCGACGATCCGGAGCTGCTCCCACGACCTGCCGTTTTTACAGGGAGATGGATGAGATACTTGGGGGTGACCCCACTGCCAATCCTAGGATAACGATGGACACTTCTGAGCAGGCTGGGGGACAGGAGGAGGAGGCGGAGGAGGCGGCGGAGGCGGAGGCGTGGGGGGGGGAGGAAACCGCGAGTGAAGCTCCTGGCATGGGGGAAGAAACCGCAGATTCCCTGGAGGCATGCAGCCAGGAGCTCTTCTCAAGCCAGGAGGAAAGCACCCAATCGCAGCAGCCAGCAGTTGCAGAAGGACAAGCAGAGGAGCGTGTTACCGGTAAGCGGCTTTTATTTTCTGGGTGAAATGTTTCTGGAGAGGAGGGGGGGTTATGGATGCATGCATGCCAGCCTCTAGATGTGGAATAGCCCGTTGATGTGGTCTATCACGTCGCGGTAATCTGCCTCAGTTATCTCAGCAAAAGCTTCATCCAGAGCGTGGGCAATATGCCTGCGCAGGTTTATAGGCAGAGCCACTGTGTCCCTTGTCCCAGTGACGGTGACGCGTCCGCGCCACTCTTCTGCCAGTGGTGGGGGGACCATTTCTGAACACAGGCAAGCCGCATAGGGTCCCGGGCGGAATCCACATTGCTCTAAAAGAGCCCCCCGCTGTTCCCTAGTGACTCGCAGTAGGGAAACATCTTCCAGGATTAAGTCCTGTGAAAAATGTTGGGAGACTCTTTAGTGAAGAGATAGGGAGATAAGATCACCCCTGCATCTGCATCTTCATTTAACTCAACCCCTCTAGCACTCCAGATTACCCGAAGCAACCAGCTCCCCTCTTACACCCAAGCCCCACTTCTCCCCATATAAGCACTGCTCACTCACCATGTCGTGGCTTCTGTAGTGTTATGCGTGTGGGTAAAAGAATGCTTAAATAAGAACTCACTCCCTCAGTGTAACAATTCATGTCTGGAGATAGTGGATACAATGCTGCCCGTGTTAAATGTTGTCATTTCTGTTTCTACAGTGACCTTGACTACTGGACTGCCCAGATGTTCAACATCACAGAGGCTTCAAAATTTGAGAAAAAATCCCCGAAAGAGCAAAGAAGACATGCTGAAAACTGTTCTTAATCAGTCTGCTCGAGAGAGTAAGGACTTGAAGGATTGGCGAGAGAAAGAAAGCAGGACACGCAAGAGAAATGCAGTGGCCAAGAGGAAAACCACGGAGCGGCTGCTAAGCATCCTGGAGCGCCAAGCGGAGTCTATAGAGTCACTCGTTGCCATGCAAGCAGAGCACTACCGTGCTACTCCCCCACCCGCCCCGTCCTTTGTGCCTTGTGCCCCAATGTCAGCTCAAACCACCTTTCCCCAGCATCCAGGTTCTTACCACCACCAGCTGCCTCCAACACCTGTATGTTCCCCAACCAGCCCTGATACCTACCACCACCCTTACCCTCTGCATTCAACCCCCATCACCATGCAGTATATGAACCCTGAAGTGCAGGATTCATTAAACAGCAATCCAGACAGGGCATATGCAAACTTGTGACTGTACAGTTCACCAACCCACACCCCTGCCCTCTTGTGTTCATGAAATGTTGTGTGTCTGTCTGTCTGTCAAGGAAGTTTTTTTCTTTTCAATAAAACAATTCTTGGCTTTGAAAACAGTCTTTATTATAGCAGATAGTGAAAGATACCTTAGCCCAGTAAAGAAAGAGGCACTACAAATCATATTATTATTATGGATAATAGAATAACAGTGTAAGCAGTGCAATTCACTCCCATGCAAGGCAGCAAACATTATTGTTGGCTTTCAGCCTCAAATTCTTCCCTCAAGGCATCCCTAATCCTTGTAGCCCTGTGCTGGGCCTCTCTATTAGCCCTGCTCTCTGGCTGTGCATATTCAGCCTCCAGGACTTGAACCTCGGTGGTCCATGCCTCACTGAATGTTTCACCCTTCCCTTCACAAATATTATGGAGGGTACAGCAAGCGCATATAACCGCGGGGATGCTGCTTTCCCCCAAGTCTAGCTTCCCATACAAGCAACGCCAGCGGGCTTTTAAACGCCCAAAAGCACACTCCACAGTCATTCTGCACCGGCTCAGCCTGTAGTTGAACCGGTCCTTGCTCCTGTCAAGCTTCCCTGTATAGGGTTTCATGAGCCAAGGCAGTAACGGGTACGCGGGGTCTCCAAGGATCACAGTGGGCATTTCGACATCCCCTACTGTGATCTTCCTGTCTGGGAAAAAAGTCCCTGCCTGCATCTTCCTGAACAGGCCACTGTTCCGAAAGATGCGTGCATCATGCACCTTTCCAGGCCAGCCTGTGTAAATGTCAATGAAACGCCCGCGGTGATCCACAAGCGCCTGGAGAACCATAGAGAAATACCCCTTCCGATTAACGTACTCTGATGCCAGGTGGGGGGGGGCCAGAATAGGAATATGCGTCCCATCTATCGCCCCTCCACAGTTAGGGAAACCCATGTGTGCAAAGCCATCCACAATGTCCTGCACGCTCCCCAGAGTCACGGTCTTTCTTAGCAGGATGCGATTAATTGCCTTGCAAACTTGCATCAAAACGATTCCCACGGTCGACTTTCCCACACCAAACTGGTTCCCGACCGACCGGTAGCTGTCTGGAGTTGCCAGCTTCCAGATTGCAATAGCCACTCGCTTTTCCACCGTCAGGGCAGCTCTCAATCTTGTGTCCTTGCGCCGCAGAGTGGGGGCGAGCTCAGCACACAGTCCCATGAAAGTGGCTTTTCTCATACGAAAGTTCTGCAGCCACTGCTCGTCATCCCAGACTTCCATGACGATGTGATCCCACCACTCAGTGCTTGTTTCCCGAGCCCAAAAGCGGCGTTCAACGGTGCTGAGCATTTCCGTAAATGCCGCAAGCACTTTAGTGTCACACGCGGCAGGCAAATCCATATTGATATCATCGTCGGAATCCTCACTGTCACTTTGGAGCTGAAGGAATAGCTGGACTGCCAAACGTGTTGTGCTGGTGACACTCATCAGCAGAGTCCTCAGCAGATCGGGCTCCATTTGCCACAGAAATCGCGATTCACACAGAGAGTAACAGAAAGACACTCACAATGGCGCCAAACGCTGCTGGAAAGAGTGAATGCTGGGATGTGAAGCGATGCACCACGGGGCGCTGGCAAACAGGAAGCGGAATGACCCGCACACTTCCTTCCCCTTCCCACAATACTCAGCGCCAAAACGGCGCCAAAACGGGACGAGGTGCTCTGTGGGATAGCTGCCCACAATGCACCTCTCAATACAGCGCTGGAAAGTGCTGCAAGTGTGGCCACACTGCAGCGCTGGTAGCTGTCAGTGTGGCCACACTCCAGCGCTGGCCCTTCCACAGCTGCATGACCAGCGCTGTAACTCCCAGCGCTGCAACTTGTAAGTGTAGCCAAGCCCTAAGTGAAAAGCCATTTGGTTCTTTGGTTGGGTCCTTGTTGTGGTGTTTGTTGTGGACGTTAGCGTCCTTTCACCTTGCTCACCACTTACCTTTGGCAGGAGCCCAAGTCTCTGAGCTCTTGCATTGCAAGCCAAAAGGATCTTTTGGATTATATTATTTAGTATATTATTTCATGTACTGGAAGATCCTCATTCCCTCGAATACAATGGCACTCCCGAAGGATTCTCACATCATAACAAATTTGGGATAGACAGATGTGTGCCACAGGTGTGGTGTTGATTTTACTTTGCACATAATGATCTGAATGACTGTGTTATGTTGAGAATTAACAAGTGATGTATGTGTTCAGATGGGGGAGCAGTATTCTATAGTAGAGCAGTCAGGGGCCAGTGAAGAGGTCTCTGAAAGTTTTTCATGCCAGTATCCCTGCCAGTTTCTGGATGAGATTTATGTGCATCTTTATTCTGTCATGGATTATTTTCAGGTTCTGGTGGCATGTGAAGCTTCAGTCTAATGTCACACACCAAGACTCACTACAAAAGTCCCTGTGCAGTCCCCCTCTAGGCTTTCAATTTTTTAGATGAAATGCTGACACATTAGTTTTCATAGGGTGTGGTTTTAACTGCCAATAAATGAAATATTCTTCCATGGTTTTAAGGGCCTTGGTTAGAATTTGTTCTGTTGTAGGTAAATCCATTGCCTGTGTAGTCAGAGCAACATTACTAGCATAGACAGATTTCCATTATGATGTTTGGGGAAGGTCACTGGTGTATATAGTAAACAGGATTGGTGCTAGGACTGATCCCTGTGTGTCAAAGTCACTTGGAGTTTAGCATATTACTTATATACAGCCCACTATCTATAAATTAGGAAGATTGAGACAAAGTGGTCATAAGTTTCTTATTCAAACCTATTTCAATTCATTGTAATCAAGAATAGTTTGCTTATAATCTGCTGCAGTGTGTAATAATTCTGACTTTCTCACTGATCGCTAAGTTTTAGGTAAAGACATTACAACAAAACCAACTTAACTTCCATAGGGTTTCACTTAAAAAAACCCCCAAAAAAACAGCAAACTCCCCCCCTCCCCCCCAAAAAACCCTTTGCCTTCCTTTTACATTTAGAATTGGCACCAAAACATCCCTTAGAATTACAGCTCTTGCACACTACACTGATACACCTGTCAGAAGCAGAAGAGGGAAGGGTTCATTACAGGGGTAGGCAACCTATGGCACGAGTGCCAAAGACAGCACACAAGCTGATGCTCACACTGCCCGGGTCCTGGCCACCAGTCCGGGGGGCTCTGCATTTTAATTTAATTTTAAATGAAGCTTCTTAAACATTTTAAAAAACTTATTTACTTTACATACAACAATAGTTTAGTTATATATTAGAGACCTATAGAAAGAGACCTTCTAAAAATGTTAAAATGTATTACTGGCACGTGAAACCTTAAATTAGAGTGAATAAATGAAGACTCAGAACACCACTTCTGAAAGGTTGCCAACCCCTGGTTCATTACATCAGGGTCCTGGTCAATTAGAATAAACTGCAAAAAAGTTTAGACATTACAGAAACTTTCTATTTCAGCTAATGCATACCACAGTTAAGTTTTCAGGACATGATTTCTTAAATGCAATAGATTGCTGTATTTTCCAGATCAAACTTTACAATTTTCCTGGAGCAGCATACTCAAGAACCCCCTATCTGTAGTTTAATGTTTCATTATATTATACTTCCTATAATTCTTTCAAACCATTTCACCATTGAAATTTATGTAAATTGTGGAGACATAATTTGTAGCTGTCCTGGAGGATGCAGCACATTATGCAGTCGTCCCCCCCCCCAAAAAGAACGAAAGAAAAAGAACAACCTTAACTAAGTATTTTTCCCCATTAATACATGCATAACAGATAGGAATATTTGTTCCTTTCCATTTTTCACATTTTGAAATTGTACTCTGCAATGAAATGAATAAAACAGATGATCTGTTATGTGGGTGGCAGGAGAAAGTAATCAATGAAGCATAAGAAATAGACAAATTCTCTGGAAAGAGTTCAAATAAAATAATATTGTTTAAAATAAACGTTTTAAAAGCCTGAAATGTACTTTTTATGGGTATAGGAAGTTGAGTGGATCTTATTGTCATCCGATCTTTCATCTTACATGTTGAAACTGCAGAGAAGAAAGGACAAAGGCATGTGGGACTTTACAGGTGAGAACAATGTGACCTCACAGGTTTCATGCAACCAATTCTGCCATCCAGTAAAGAAATACGTTACATCCAAATAACAACCATACTACAACCAATATGAGATAAAGGTATAAAACAAACTGTTGAGCATCATTTCAGTGTAGGAGGACTTCAAACAAGTATAAAGGAGGAAAGATGAAAAAACTGACACATTTGTCCAAATATTAGTTATTAATTTCTGAGACGGTGGGGCTTTTTTATACTAAACTTTTTTCAATTATATCCCCTCATTGGTATTTTAGGGCTAGACTGAACCTTTGCTCTGACCCCTTAAAATAGGGCAGAATATAGCTATGCTGCTCCAAGAGGAACTCCCAGGAGCCTCAGAGTCTCAAAATCTCTTCTCTGTTGCCTCTTGCTCATGGAAGGAAAGGGAGAAGGAGAATAATTTTCTGCAACTTTTTACAAGGCATATCATGTTCCCCACCCACACTCCAGCTGCTCTCTGCTGGCCAGTGCATAGGAGCAGGAAATGGAGCCTTGGCTCTGCCTGCTTTCCTCTTCACTCCTTCCATTCACCTGTTCAAGAAGGGTACATGCCAGGCACACAGCTCCTACTTTACCCTGCCCCGTGCTTGGGCCCAAGATCTGGGGGAGCCTAATGAGGAGTGTAGGAGGGGGTCTTACTCCTGATTACTTCCCTGTGCAACCACATTAGGGCTAATCACAATCTGGACTTTAAACAGAAAACTTTAGTAGGGAATGGCACTCAGACACTACCATGATGGAGACCACATTAGCACCTAGATCAACAGAAAGAAAACAGAAACACCATATCGCTTTATGTTAAAATGGGTATTATTTTTAACTATGTTAGAAAAACAAGAAAAACGTTTAAAAGAATATTACAAAAGCTGACATCCTATCCAAGCAGCAGGACATTTCACTCCTTTACTCCAGCATTTTAAAATTCCATTCAGCAGATAGATATAGCTAGGTCTCTTTCAGACTTCATCTTACAATAGTGTATAGCTATAGTTACCTCTCAAACGACTTGCCTTCTGACATTTACAGAAAATCAACCCACTGCTAAGTTCCTAATTTTAATTAGATGCCTGGGTACCTTGGCCAAAAACTAAGCAATGTCAGCCAAAACTAGGCAATGTGAGCCAAAAATAAAAAATGTTTCATGCTCATAATAGCCTTTATCTGATACCACAAAATAAATTTTTTTGTTTTTAAAAAAAAAACTTCCAAAAATGCAAACATGCAAAATATTGCTACAAGAGGAAGAGCAGGATTTGTAATATTCCCCTAAAGAATACTTCATTTCAACAACTTTCATCACATTAAATATTATTACAGTGGGACTACCAGTCAGAGCCAATTAAAAAACTTCACCATTGCACCAGAAACTCTTACACTTCACTGCCAATTTCATAGCAAAAACATGCAATACTCCATGTCTGGAATAATATACAATAGGAAATAGGATTAACAAAGCGCTGTTTTATGTCCCTAGCACAGGAACAAAATATAAAAATACAAAATGAAACAGTCTTACCAAAAACATGATAGACCATGTTTTTAGTACAAAAGAAGTTAAATTTTAATTGTATAAGTGTAACAATTTAGTCTAAACAACTAAGCATTCTTAAAGTATTCATGGCCCCAAACTAGATGTGATGAAAAATCCTATTACTCTACACATTAATTTAGAAAGAAATCAAACAGCTAGAATAAAATTCTGTGGAAGATGTACTTTAGGAAGACTCTTGCTGAGGTAGCTACTTAAAAATATTTTTCTGAAGAAATATTTCTTGAAAAATAGAGTATGACAGTTTATTATATCTACTGAGTTCAACTAATCAGCCTCATAGAAGATGCTGTAAAGATTTAAGACTGATCCTGCAAAAGCTATATATGTCAATAACTTAATGCATGTGAGTAATCCGATGGAGCTCAAATACTTCTGTGGGATTCCACATGGACATATCTGCCTATCCAGATCTGACCTTATACCTTAAAAATAAAAAATATATACAGAAAACAGGAAATTTCTTCCTTTAATGTAGGTGTTGTTTTTTAAAAAAATCCATTTTGATCTTTGAATTGAATCAAACCTTTACAATAATGTATCTTATTTTAAAAAATATTTTAACTAGTTAAACAAAAATACATTTGCTCCATAAAATTCTTAGGATTTAGGGTCCAGTCCTGCTCCCACTGAAGTCAATGGACAAATGAGAAAACTCCCATTGACTTCAAGACGAACAAAATCAGGTCCATATTTTGGAGTCTTACTGAAACATAAAAATCTGTTACTATGAATATACAGACCTGAAGAACAAATATGTTGTTTTGTAATCATAGAATCATAGAATATTATGGTTGGAAGAGACCTCAGGAGGTCATCTAGTCCAACCCCCTGCTCAAAGCAGGACCACCACCAACTAAATCATCTCAGCCAGGGCTTTGTCAAGCCAGGCCTTAAAAACCTCTAAGGATAGAAATTCCACCACTTCCCTAGGTAACCCATTCCAGTGCTTCACCACTGGAAATAGTGTTTCCTAATATCCAACCTAGACCTCCCCCACTGCAACTTGAGACCATTGCTCCTTGTTCTGTCATCTCCCACAACTGAGAACAACCTAGCTCCATCCTCTTTGGAACCCCCCTTCAGGTAGTTGAAGACTGCTATCAAATCCCCCCTTACTCTTCCCTTCTGCAGACTGAATAAGCCCAATTCCCTCAGCCTCTCTTCATAAGTCTTGTGCCTCAGCCCCCTAATAATTTTCGTTGCCCTCTGCTGGACTCTCTCCAATTTGTCCACATTCCTTCTGTAGTGGGGGGACCAAAATTGGACACAATATTCCAGTGCTGAATAGAGGGGAATAATCACTTCCCTAGATTTGCTGGCAATGCTCCTACTAATACAGCCCAATATGCCGCTGGCCTTCTTGGCAATGAGGGCACAGTGTTAACTCATATCCAGCTTCTCATCCACTGTAATCCCCAGGTCCTTTTCTGCAGAACTGCTGCTTAGCCAGTCAGTCCCCAGCCTGTAGCAGTGCATGGGATTCTTCCGCCCTAAGTGAAGGACTCTGCACTTGTCCTTGTTGAACCTCATCAGATTTCTTTTGGCCCAATTCTCCAATTTGTCTAGGTCACTCTGGACCCTATCCCTACCTGTAGCAGGGTGGACCCTGCTCCTGCTGTGAAGGGGTTAAAAACAGCCCTGGGAAGGGGCTGAGGCTTGAGAAGACAGCCTTTCGGCTGGGCTGATTGGGGGAAGTGGCTGCAGCTGGGGCCACGCCCCAAACTGAGCCAAGGGCCTTATAAGAAGGCCAGAGAAGCCAGAAGCCCAGACAGTCTCTCTCTGCCTTCAGAGGGGGATGGGCCTGCCTGCTTAGGAGCTGAGATAAGTACCTAGGGTGAAGCAGGGCTGGGGAAAGGCTGAGGAGCTGAGGAGCTCTAGCCAGGGAAGCCCCAGGCTGTGGCCTAGCACAAGGCCAACGGGTACTGGGGGTTGCAGAGGGCAGCCCAGGGGTAGGCCAAAGCAGCAGGTCCAAACCCAACCCTGCCAATGATGAATAGGCTGATACTGCAGTCTGCCCCAGGGTGTGGGGCTAGACAATGACTGACAGTAGCCACATACTGAGGCAAGGTAGGGATAGAGGGTGGGGGTTCCCTGAGACAAAAGGGGAAGCCCAGAGCGAAAAGGGGTTACTGCCAGGGGGCAGCACCCCGGAGAAAAGGGGCACCGGGTCCAGGGAGGGACACGGGGGCCTGAGACAGGTGGATCACCGGCCTGCAGAGGACGCTCCAGCGCTGGAATAGAGCTAATTCCCGAGTCACCAGCAGGAGGCACAGCAGGGGTGAGTCGAACCCGTTACACTACCCTTCAGCATATCTACTTCTCCCCACATCTTAGTGTCATCTGCGAACTTGCTGAGGGTGCAATTCATCCCATCATCCAGATCATTAATAAAGATATTGAATAAAACCAGTCCCAGGACTGACCCCTGGGGCACTCTGCTTGATACTGGATGCCAACTAGACATCGAGCCATTGATCACTACCCATTGAGCCCAATGATCTAGCCAGTTTTCTATCCACCTTATAGTCCATTCATCCAATCCATACTTCTTTAACCTGCTGGCAAGAATACTGTGGGAGACCGTATCAAAAGCTTTGCTAAAGTCAAGATATATCACATTCACTGCTTTCCCCATATCCACAGAGCCAGTTATCTCATTACAGAAGGCAATCAGGTTGGTCAGGCATGACCTTCCCTTGGTGAATCCATGTTGACTGTTCCTGATCACCTTCCTCTCCTCCAAGTGCTTCAAAATGGATTCCTTGAGGACCTGCTCCATGATTTTACCCGGGACTGAAGTGAGGCTGCCTGTAGTTCCCCGGGTTCTCTTTCATCCCTTTTTAAAATATGGGCACTATATTTGCCTTTTTCCAGTTGTCCGGGACTTCCCCTGATCACCACGAATTTTCAAAGATAATGGCCAATGACCATTATCACATCAGCCAACTCCCTCAGCACCCTTGGATGCATTAGATCTGGACCCATGAACTTGTGCATGTCTAGCTTTTCTAAATAGTCCTTAATCTGTTCTTTCACAACTGAGAGCTGCTCACCTCCTCCCCATTCTGTGTTGCCCAGTGCAGCAGTCTGGGAGCTGACCTTGTCTGTGAAAACCGAGGCAAAAAAAGCATTGAGTACTTCAGCTTTTTCCACATCATCTGTCACTAGGTTGCCTCCCCATTCAGTCAGGGTCCCACACTTTCCCTGACTTTCTTCTTGTTGCTAACATACCTGTAGAAACCCTTCTTGTTACCCTTCACATCCCTTGCTAGCTGCAACTCCAATTGTGCCTTGGCGTTCCTGATTACACGCATGCGTGCTCTAGCAATATTTTTATACTCCTGTCATCACAAATCTATGTCTAGATTGTTAAGCCATCTAACTGCTGTTTCATCCAGGGTAGCAAAGGATTGCAGTCAGCCCTCCGACCTTCTCGTCGTGCACTCTTCCACCACGTTTGACTGTCTGCATTGCTGGCCCCCGCCCCCACAGTTACACTGCCAAGAATGAGCTAAGGCAAATTTTTGCATTGTGGCAGCCACTCTTGCCATTCCAGTTAGCAGCCTGTTAAGCGTAATCTAGGACGTGCATCCCAAGTTGCAAACAGGTGGATGAAGGCTAGGGCTTCTGAAATTTGTCAGCATGCCTGTCTCTCTACCCCAGAGTTGCTGCCACTCTGCAAGAACAGAGCTGTCAAACCTGATATGCCACTGTTCATCTGAGATTGGCACTAACTGGGCTGGCAGCTCTGGACATGAGTTCATGAACAGCTGCCATAAAAGAATGTGACCAAATCAGTCACAGCAAGTCACCAGGGACTGGAGGTGTATGTGTTTTCTTCTGGACACAGAAAGTGTGCCTTGCTTATTTGTAAATGTTGGAGGCACTGTCAGCCTTGCATATGTAGCTGGTGGTTTTCTTCTGTCATAGCCCTCCTTGCAGTTTTAAGGGTAATGGCATCTTCTTGAAGTTTTGAGGGAGCTATGATTTTAATGTGTGGCTACAGCAACCACTAATGACATAGGTTGTTCTGACTGTGTTCAGCACTGAATCAATTAGATGCGTATGCCAGCTGCTGCCTCATATTGTGCTGGAATGAAAACCAGCACCAGCACTGAGGTTCATTAAACAGTTGCCTCTGCTCCCCAAAAGGTTCCCACTAGCTTCTGGATCAACACAGCATGGGAGGTGATCTTTTTATATCAGTGCTCTAGATGGAACTGGTATGTTAGACTGCAGCAATTTGATTCCCAAATAAGTGACAATTGGCTGGGAAAAGAGTGGAGGATCCTCAACACAGACTGTAAGGGCTTGATTGGCCAGGCGATTGTTCACATGGAATGTTGTGGTCACCATCTTAGACTCAATTTAAGTGTCCACTGATGAAGGTAAGTGTGACACTTCAGTGTCTTGTAGATTGTTACTCACATCAGTGAGACAGATGTCATCCACATATACATACATACTCATCAGCATTAGTTGTTGGTACTTCGTAAGTATATATGTTGAAAAGGAGAGGCGCTAGAATGGATCCTTGTGGGAGTCTGTTACAGAGATGTCTAAGCCAGCTGAATTTCTACAATGAACCAACTTTCTAGCCCTTTTTGAAGGGATGTCTTGGATGCTAGGTGAATTACTTGATCTTCAGTACACTGTCCTTGTCTGAAGCCAGCCTGAACTAAGGGCAGTTATGGTTCAATAACCTCATTGATGCACATGAGAATCAGTCTCATAAGCGTAAGCATCCATGTGACACAAATGAGAGATGGATCAGTAGCTCACGGGATCTCCCAGGACTTTTCCTAATTTTGGAATGGCTACAACCTTTTCCCTGCACCAGATTTTTGGGATGCAACTGTCCTGGTAAGGGACCAGGGAGTAGCCAGTTTGGCCTAATGGTCACAGCTGGACTAGAGTCCCCACATCAGGAACAGTAGTTGATGAGAAGGGATCAGAGGAATCATTAGAGTCAATAAGCAAGAGTCAGGGCCAAAGTCAGGCCAAGACTGCAGACTGGAGATCAGAGGTAGTACCAAGCTAAAGTCAGGAGGCAAGAGTTAGGGTCAGGGTCAGGTTAGGATCAGAGAACAGGAGACAAGGTGAGGTCTGAGAGTCACAGCAGGCCAGAAGTCTGTGTTGTTGCCCAGATAGCTTCATGGGGCACCCTCCAGGGTTAAAAAAGATGGTTGGCCAATCAGAGGGCCACAGGGTACTGTCACTCTGGGTCCTTTGGACAGCACTTCCTGTGGCGCTATTCTCTACAGTACTCCCTGGCTGGGGCTCTGCATGGGCTCCTGGTAGCACTATGGGGACATCATCCATGCCAGACTCTGCAGACCCAGATTCCAGTCCCCTGACAGAAACATCGTTTGAGTAACGGCAGCAGCCTAGTGAAGTCGGAACTCCATATGGATATAATCCAGGCCTGGAGCCTTTCCTCTTTTCATAAACTTTATGCCTTGGTGAAGTGTTGAGAGGGTTATTGAATGCATTCATGGCTCAAACATGCAAGGAAATTATTTATTCACTTAAAATCCATAGATGGATTGGTCTATGGAAATAGGTATCATCATGATAAGAAAACCCACACTCATTTTAGACTGAAATCTTTGAAATAATAAAGAAAACACAGTTGAAATAAGCAGCCTTATTTTCTTCAAGAAAACTCTAGTGCTCAAATTGCTAAATTAATCAAGAATACCTAGATTATAAATTATTCAGATTTAGATTAAAATAGGTTATTAAAGACAGATATTTTAATAGGCAAAAGTATCTAGCTGTGCTGTCATTTGAATTTTATATACTTTCAGGATTTAAAAAAAAACCTACACATTTGCAATCCAGAAAAAGGATTATGGTCTTCAACCTGAAGAATGCCTAATGTCCAAAACATCCTTGAGTACTTTAATCTGTTCCTTATGCCTAACTCTTCTTGCTTTACTTTCGTTGTCTAACCCATTTGACATGATGACCAAAAATGAGAGAGAATATTTTAAATGCAAAAACAAGATGAATCATTAGAACCATGGAGAATTAATTACTTTGACACAGCCAACATTTCCAATACAGTTGGACTTGAAAAAAAACTTGGTGTCCTCAGGGAAGTTCTGGTCTGGATAAGACCTCTGTTTAAAATGTTAGATGCATCTCTAATTTTAAACAGACAAATAAGATTACTTATGGGAATGACAGTTCAAACATTTCAATCAACTTTGTACTTCTATTTGGCAAATGTTTCTATTAGTAAAATGAAAAAATAAAAATACCAGCTCAAACAGCTGTAAGGGCCATCTCCAACCCACTGACTTTAATTCATCTGGATCAGGCCCTAACACAAGTCCCAAAATAAAATGGGCAAGAGCAAGAGAATGCTGTAAAAACAATGAGAAAAATTAGACTGTCCGGGAATACTTTCCTAAATATGGTACCTGCCTTACTCACTATGTATGTTGGTTATAATGGGTCACATTTTAGCCCATGCTAAGATAATAATAATGGTGTTGCCCACACCTCCAGCAAAAGGATGTGCACACAGCATGTGGTACTAAACCAATGTTAATATTCACCGATAGTCTACCCTAAAGAAAACACCTCCCCATTTCCACCCCATGCAACATATACCATGAAATGTAGATTAAATTGTGCAAGGAGCTGTGCCTATGGGCTATGGCTTGATTAAATCAGCCACACACACAAAACACGCAGACAACATGACCTTTTTGTCACACCCTGTTACTCCTGTCTTGAATTTCTGTCACGAGGTTTTCTCTAACTTTTCTAGAGAAACAAAAGGTGTGTGTGGGGGGAGGGGGTCTATGGGCAGATTAGACACATAGACATACCTCCTCCAGCAGGCTTTGGAGTGATTTGTGGAGTAGTTCTGTCACTTCCACCCCTTAGTGTAAGAAGTGCTATTGTGCCTGGCCCTTGTGCATGATAGGGGAAGGAGAGAACAAGGGCTCCTTGTGTTCTCCTCTGCCACCTGCACACCCATACTATACTCAGGCATAATCTGGCACAAAGTGATGATCATAAGCACACAGTGTACAATTTTAGATAACAGAGCTCTTACTATTTTATCTCAGGAATGTTTTGTAGTACAAACTGCACCTGGGCTGTAACCAACTGCAAATCCAGCTCAAAACTGGCACCGTTGCAGTAATTTTCATGGGAGGTCCTCACGTGGCAAATATGTTAGAAGGAAGCAATGCAGAGTGCAATTACCAGCTTCTGATTGCTCTTATATTTGCTATAAGTTAATAATCACAGAGGCAGCAGCTAAGCACCAAAACAAAAGGAAACAAGAGTGCTTTTCACTGGAGCAAAATCAGGAGGTTGAAAAGCAAAAAGTCAATGATGGAGATAGCATCAGTCCTGGAACAGCTATGATTCAATCCCCAAAGCCAAACAGGAATTGTCCCCCAAACATACAGCATTCTACACACTCTAGAGGGCTTTTCAGAAAAGGTGAACAAATTCACCTCTGCCAGCATCTTTGGTGGGCACCTATCAGTACTGATCAACAATTCACACAATCCATGTGCCAGTTCACTATGGTCTCAATCTAATCCATTTTAAAAACAAGCAAAGCACAGGATGGAGCCTAAGAAAGCCCAAAAGCTAAATTTAGAAGGTTTATCATTTCTACATCCTTAAACCCCACAGAGTTGGGGTTTCTGCCTTTAGTTTGTTTATCAGATCTAGTTTTATATGACGTATGCTATGAATATTTGTTACTCTTTAAGCAACAAGACCAAACCCTATAATTAGCTCTCTGCATAGCCTCTTTTATTCTATTTTATAGCACTATATGCCCTGAGCATTTAAATAGCTAAATCATTGCTTTTAAGAGGAAGTGACTCATGTAGATGCACCAGTAACTAAAATATGAAAACAGATTTTTATTAACTGTCAGCTTATATTTCAAAGGTATCTCACAATTTTAAAAAATGACCTTTTTCCATTCCTTTTGAATTGAGGAATCTTTAATTTAATGTAAATTATTAATGTAATGTAGATAGCAAATGTAAATAAGCAGCACAGATAGAGAGATACATCATCATAAAAATATGAGGGTAATGGAAGCCCCACAGTATAAGTATATCAAATTGACCATCTGTTGTTGAATGGAGCCTTCTTGCACAAAGCATCCTTCCTTGCAAAGGGCTCTCTTGACTGAATAGGGCTAAATGCAAAGGGTCCTTACTTGGTTTTCATTAAGCAAATTCCCAGTGAAATCAGTGGGAGTTCTGTCTGATGAAAAATGAGTAAAAACTGAGTAAATACCATAGAATTTGGTCCATTGTGACTGAGTTTAACGTGTTTTAATTTCTGTGATCCCAAAGACCACACTTAGCCTAAGCTTTAGATACAGTGGGGCACAAAGGAGAAAAAAGTTTAGCAAAACAGTGTAAAATCTGTGCTTCCTAATCCAATTCTTGGTGGTGCTCAAGGGTTTTCATTTCCTTTGCTTGGGGTTGCTGACCAGAAAAAATGTAGAAGTTTGATGCTCCCTTCAGAAGTCAGATAAAGGTAAGCAAGGAGTAGTTCAGGGCCTACTGTGGAGAGGGGTCATGGGGGAAGGATGCCCTCTAAGTTAACCATAGCCCAACCCACTATCTTTCTATAGCAGAGATCTTTCTCTATTCATCTCTAAGAGCCTTAGAGGAGGGTATCACAGGGACAAATTTCTGCCTCCATTTTAGAGCCCAGGGGGAGGGAGAAGAAATTTGGTCAGAGGTAATTCTTTTTTCCCCCTTCTCCTAGAGACTCAAATTCTATCTATTGGCTATAAGCTAAGTGAGCATTACACCTAGTTACTCTCTGCTGCTTTGAGAAGATGACTACAGGATGAGGCGAAGTAACTGAACAGCATAAAATGTGGCTGAAAATACCTGGTTCAACAAATATGGCTAAAATTTTAGTTATCTGCACATGATCTAATTCACCCATCACTAGCTCTCAAAGACAGAGTAGAACACAAGTATGTTACAGTACTCAATGTTGCCAACTCTCAAGATTAACGTATCTCATTATTTGGTGTTCTACTTAAATGTCCAGCTCCTCCTGTCTCATTTACATGAGAAATTCAATTTTCAATTAAAACATAACTTTGTCATGATTGCAAACAAAAGCTTGAAAATGTAACCCAAGTGTATCCTATATGCGCAAAGAAAAAGAACCCTAAATTTATTATTTTTTAAATTTCACCATTTTAAAATCTCGTGAATATTTGAAGCCTGACTTATGAATGTGTGGGGTTACTGAGTGCTTCAGTAAGGGAGTATCACTTTGTCACAACAAGCAGCTACAAGAAAATATTACTGCATTGTGCAAACCAATGTCTTGGCATTATGAGTCGGTACAGCCGAATGTTGTCACAGAATCTGTATCTCCCACCTTGAAAATAAACATCTGTGCTTAGGTATTTATTTAGCAGATGTATAATCTGGGAATTTTTCCAGAGTCATTGTTTAAACAAAAATGGTACTTGATACAGTACTAGCTGCACTAAGTGGAATCCTTTAGTCTGCAGCACTTCCACCTAAAGCACTGGAGACACACTGTGTTTGCATGCTGGAGAGAGAGGTGCATGGAGGAAAGCAGAGAACTGAGACTCACTAGCTTCCCATTGCTACCTTTTTCATAATGTCATTTGTAGCTCAGACTAGTTTCATCTCCACATACGTCGTGGATTGTGACCACTGAAAGCTCAGTACAATAAAAGCAGCAAAGAGTCTTGTGGCACCTTATAGACTAACAGACATTTGGGAGCATGAGCTTTCGTGGGTGAATACCCACTTCGACGGATGCATGTAGTGAAAATTTCCAGGGGCAGGTATATATAAGCAAGCAAGAAGCAGGCTAGAGATAACGAGGTTAGTTCAATCAGGGAGGATGAGGCCCTCTTCTAGCAGCTGAGGTGTGAAAATCAAGAGAGGAGAAACTGGTTTTGTAGTTGGCAAGCCATTCACAGTCTTTGTTTAATCCTGAGCTGATGGTGTCAAATTTGCAGATGAACTGAAGCTCAGCAGTTTCTCTTTGAAGTCTGGTCCTGAAGTTTTTTTGCTGCAGGATGGCCACCTTAAGATCTGCTATTGTGTGGCCAGGGAGGTTGAAGTGTTCCCCTACAGGTTTTTGTATATTGCCATTCCTAATATCTGATTTACCGTATTGTCCCGAGTATAGGCCGCACTTTTCCCCCCTAATTTAAGTCTTTAAACTAGGGGTGCGGCCTATAATCGGGATCTTGCAAAAAAACAAAAACAAACAATAAAAATACTTGAAATCCCAGCTGCGGCGGGGAATCAGAGGGCTCTGGGCTGCCCGCTGCGGCAGGGAGCCCAGAGCCCTTTAAATCCCAGCCGCGGCGGGGACTCAGAGGGCTCTGGGCTGCCAGCAGCCGCGGGGAGCCCAGAGCCTCTTAAATCCCAGCCGCGGCTGGGAATCAGAGCACTCCGGGCTGCCTGCCGCGGCAGGGAGCCCAGAGCGCTTTAAATCCCAGCCGCGGCGGGGAATCAGAGGGCTCTGGGCTGCCCGCTGCGGCGGGGAGCCCAGAGCCCTTTAAATCCCAGCCGCGGCCAGGAGTCAGAGGGCTCTGGGCTGCCCCAGCCGTGTCCCCGCCTCCCCCGCCGCCCGGCTCCGGCCCCGCGTACCCGCCTCCGCCGGCCCTGGCCTCGCGCCGCCCGGCTCCAGCCCCGGCCACGTCCCTGCCGCCCGGCTCCGGCTCCGGCCCCGGCCACGTCCCCGCCCCGCCCCGGCCCCAGGCCCGCGTACCTGCCTCCGACGGCCACGTCCCCGCCTCCCCTGCCGCCCGGCTCCACCCCGTGTACCCGGCTCCGCCGGCCCCGGCCTCAGGGCCGCCCAGAGGGGGGGGGGGCAAAGGGGGCAATTTGCCCCCGGGCTCAGAAGGGGCCCCCACGAGAGTTTTTGGGGGTCCCCGGAGCGGTGTCCTTCACTCGCTCCCGGGGGCCCGGAAAACTCTTGCTGGGCCGGGCGCAGGAGCTTCTTCTGCTCCTGGTCTTCACCTGCGGGGGGGGGGCGGGTCCTCCCACTCCGGGGCGGAAGAACCCTCCACTGGTGAGTTACCGCCCAAGTGGGACCCGCTGCCGAAGTGCAGCCAGGTCTTCGGCAATAATTCGGCGGCGGGGGGCCCTTCCGTTCCAGGACCCGCCGGCGAAGTGCCCCGAAGACCCGCGGCGGGGCCTCCCGCCGCCGAATTACCGCCGAAGACCGGGCTGCACTTCAGCGGCGGGTCCCGCGTCGGCGGTAATTTGGCGGCGGGGGCACCCCACGGCGGGTCTTCGGGACACTTTGGCGGCAGGTCCCAGAATGGAAGGCCCCCCCCCCCCCCGGCCGAAGACCCCGGGCCCCCGGAATTCTCTGGGCGGCCCTGCCTGGCCTCGCGTCGCCCGGCGCCGGCCCCGGCCGCGCGTCCCCCACCGCCCGGAGCCGGCCCCGGCCGCGCGTCCCCCACCGCCCGGCGCCGTATCGCCCGTCCCCGTCCCCGCGTACCCCGCCGCCCGGCTCTGCTCCCGGCCCCGGCCCTGCATCCCTTCCCGGCCACCCTACTCTGGCCGGCCAGCTACCTGGCTCTGGCCGTCCGGCTCCCGCCACATCCTCCAGCTCCGGGCTCTGGCCGCGTGACTCCTGCCCCGGCCCAGCATCCCAGGGCTCCTGGCTCCAGCCGCGGCCGGACTGTAGTGCCGCCAGCCACATCCAGGCAGCGCAGTAAGGGGGCAGGGAGGGGGTGTTGGAGAGAGGGCAGGGGGATTCGGGGCGGGGGGTGGATAGGGGTTGGGGGGGTCAGAGGGCAGGGAACAGGGGGATTGAATAGGGGCAAGGGTCCTGGTGGGGCAGTTAGAAAGGATCAGGGGATGGATGGGGCGGTGGGAGGCAGTCAGGGGCAAGGGTTCCAGGGGCTGTCAGGGGACAGAGAGAATGGGGTGGTTGGATGGGGCAGGGGTCCCTGGGGTGGGGAGAGGTGTCAAGGAACGCGGGGGGTTGGATGGGGCAGGAGTTCGGGGGGGGGCATGATTCCTAACCCTAAGAACATTTGCTAATGTTGTTGTGCAGGGGAGAGGGTGAGAACTGTTCCCATCAGTCTCCTTGTTGTCCATTCCTTTTCCCTTCTTTATTTACAGTATAACTACAAAATAGTTTTCAATATTTCTGAGTATATAACATATGCCGTCAAAAGCAGGACTACCAAAAGTGTTAAAAGTGTTAAAAATACTGGTACATGTCTTCCTATTCATTAAATAAAATACTGTTTTACTGTTCTACTAATGTGTATATTTTCTTTAAGTTAAAAAAAGTTAAAAATTTATTTTTTTTAAAATAGCAACAAACTTTAAGGGTGTGGCTTATAATCAGGAGCGGCCTATACTCGGAACAATATGGTATGTCCATTTATCCTTTTCCGTAGAGACTGTCCAGTTTGGCCGATGTACATAGCAGAGGGGCATTGCTGGCATATGATGGTATATATTACATTGGTGAACATGCAGGTGAATGAGCCGGTGATGGTGTAGCTGATCTGGTTAGGTCCTGTGATGGTGTCGCTGGTGTAGATATGTGGGCAGAGTTGGCATCGAGGTTTGTTGTATGGATTGGTTCCTGAGTTAGAGTTACTATGGTACAATACAGTTTCTTATCTCATCCCACTCTTATTGAATAACACTTTAGATGGTTTCAATTACAATGAAAATGAATCAAATCTAAATCAGAGGGTTTGTCTGTCACAGATCCATTAGACCATCAGGTGTGTGCACTAGGGAACAGGGCTGTAAAGAAGTAGTTTGCTTGTTCAGTCGTTATTTTCAACAGCACCTTTAGCCGCAATCACAACAGAAATTAAAAATAAAGTTTGTTTTCCGGAGGCCCAATACCTGGAAAATAAGCCACAGTTACAATTGTGGACCCCAGTTAAATAGACCTTCCTCTGTTCTTAACTTAGGTTAACTAACTGAGGTTAAAATAGAAGGCAACTCATGTTTTAATTTGGGTTAGCAGCTCAAGGTTTTAACTCAAGCACCTAAACTGAGTTAAAATCTGAGTTGCCTTAACTTCACTGCTATTTTAACCTGAGTTAGCTAATTTAAGTTAACACCACACCTTTTTTTGCAGTGAAAATATACCCTCAGAAGAAAACCTACAGAAGGGCCAAACCTTGTGTATCACAGTGGGCCATTGAGAGTAACTTTCTCCACTACTTCAATCGACAATCTATAATTAGAGTATTTTCTTCTATTCTAGTTAGTGCGTCCTTTGTATCATCATCCCTCTTTGATCGCCACACTATTTTCTATGCTGCTTCTTTCCTTTACACAAAAAGAATGATTTGGTGACTTAGTGAACAAATGAAATAAATGTACATCTCCCAAATGAGAGACCATCTGACTGCTCCCCAAACGTAAATCTCTGATGCATGGGGAAGTCATTGTGCCTCAGCCAGGTGCAGTATACCCTGGAAAGGAAGAGCAGAATGGCTGCTTCACTTTTCACAGGGTGCAGGATATACTTCGCAGAATCCATGACTCTGCCCACTTTGGGGAGATTAGTGCCAATAGTGACACAAGGGAAGCAAAAAGGCTGTTTCTGTGCTGGAAAGTACGGAATGGAAAGGGAGAACAGTTTCTTGTGGCCCTGCTTCCATAGCATATCAGTGGAGAGCCAAGTGCATTAAAAACCAAAACATATACTTTTGTACTCAAAGGATTAGAGAACTCTCACCCCACCCAATTTATGCTGCCCTCCCACACTCAATTTTGTCCCCTAAAATTTGCATGTCAAAATAATAAATTACTAGGAGATTATAAATTCTCTTTTCTTGTTCAGGGATCAATTTCTAATTATCTCCTAGTAATTTGTTATTTTGGCCTTTGCATGTAGTTTTGCATATTATGGGAGGCAAAGTAAAATGTGGGTAAGGTCAAATGGGTGGGATAATGGTGAGCAATGAAGGATTATATTGCAGAGAGGAACAGACTGGATCTTTTAACTGTTCATCTACAGTTATTCTGTTTGTTGATTTTTGTTAAAGATTCAGAATTTTTGTAAAGAAAGTGTAATAGTGACTTTTATATGTCAATTGGACTCCACTCAAACATACTTTTGACTTTAATTCTTTTTTTACCAAAATGTTTTGATTGTGAATATTTATATATATAAACAGATAAGAGTGAAGCATCCTTCATCAAATCTTTAAATATTTTTACAAGGCAGTCTTATTTAGTAACACACTATAACAGAAAAAGATGACAACACTCTGTCAATTACCCAATAAATATTACAACTATGTGTCTCACCAAGACTAAGCAGTCTTTCTGAAAAGGACAGTATATCAAGGATTCTCTCAGTGCTCATTAGTATAACTATCTCATTTTCTCCAAGGAAATTATCTTTGAACAACATATCACACTGCCCTTGGAACCATCAAACTGACATTTGACAAAACTGCAGAAGGCTACTAAGTTAAATTTAAAATCCCCTTAGACCTTGCCTTGCTCATCTCATTGAGCTTTAACCTCCCATGGAAACGATTAAGCAGACCAACAGCTAAGGCTGGTGGGAAAATTTCTTGCATTTCTCAGTATATTAAAATCTGTTGGAACACATACCATCCTACTGTTTGTCTATATACAGAAATGGAGGAGGGGGTTGCAATGTACAGTAACCTAAATGAGAAATATTAAGTTGGTTCATGAAAAGTTCAAAAGTGTTGTTTCTTGTATTTAGGGCTATATTTTATTTAACAGATTGAAAGTATGTAATTATTTCTATAATATATTGTATTCTCTAGTCTGCCATCAGTATAGAAGAACATTATGTTATCATTTAGACAACACATTCTCTAACAACCATAAAGCAAAACAAATAATTAAAAAACACACTTAGCAATACATTGATTAATATAACTGAATAATTAAATACAGCCATTTCCTAAGTCAAGCTCTGACACTAATGATTATACAAGCCTGGAAACCTTAATGCAATCACTGGAATCCGTCAATAAACCCACATTGTACTCTAGTAGCCTTAACCAAGACTCGAGGGACAAAATTTGGCAGAGTTAGGACAACAGTTTTCTTTAATGAGGTCAACTACTCTTTTAGGTCAATATAACAAAACAGGAATCACGCCCACAACCACAGGACAGATATTTCCACACACCAGTCATTAAATACCACAAAATAAAATACATGGCAATAATATTGCACGATATTCTTTCTTTAACTTTTATATTGCAGATGACCTTTTCAATATATGTTGAATATTTGCTGACACAAATGCTATAACACCAACATTAAAATATTAAATTAATCAAAGGTTATCCCAAAGTAAGCATCTCAAATTCATTTCTGGATGGAATAAAAAAGAAAACGACCGTTTTACAAGTGTAGCAGTAATAAGCAACCAATGATTTCCAAATAAATTGTGTCTTAATGATTATTTGAATCCTTGCATTTAATTACTATTCAGCCTAGCTTCTCTAGAAGCTGTCTATATTATGCATACAATAAAGAAGAAACTAAATCAGTGTTCATCCAGTTTACTGATGTTATTGACTGCAAACAGAATAGGATAATGATGAGATTCAAATTTCACAAAAAGGAAACTACATATATAAAGAAATGCAATCAGCTTTAGTTGGAAAGTGATTTATAAAAGCTAAGCTTAAACACTGAAAAAATGATATATGTGAAGTTTTAAGTAACGAGTATCTTCTCCAAAGATTTCAAAATTGCCAATATTTATCCAGACTACCAAGGTAGAAGACTAACTTAGAGGCTGATGTGAGAAAGATAGAGATTTGTGACAAGCTCATCCTTGTAGGGCTAGGAATGTGCTGAACACTTTTCTGTATGAGGTTACAACTTGGGGTCTAAGTGGCCAGCAGCCTAGCTAATATTTGTCCTCCATAAAATTGAATCCACAGATTCCCCCCTCTTGGATGCTAATCTGCAACAGCAACCCTCCTTGGAAGTGGGCTGAGTGCTCAGTTGTGGAGCTAAGATATAGCATCTCTCCCAGCCTCAATATACAAAGAATAATTTGGGGGTAAAGAGTGTGAATTCGCATAAATGTAGGCTTTCTGAAATTTTCAGATATAGACATGTTACAAAGGCAGACTGAAGATTCTGCCATAGCTCTATCTGAATGTGACATCAGGCCTTCCGATACCTGGAACCTGGACTGAAATGAAAAACCTGTATATCCCAAAATTATCTACCTGAGAAACCTCTGCATTGAGATGGACTCATCAGTCTGGATGATTTGTGGAGGGGTGGGAGGGAAGTTCTATCTAGATATTGTCTGAAAGCCTGTCTTAGTGAATGGAACAAAGCTGCCCAAATAAGTCATGTGGTATGGGGAAGAAAACCAGTAGACAAATGGACTAGTTTATGTGGAAGTCAAGAGACCACTTTTAGCAAAAACCTTGTATGTGCTTGAAGCACCACTTTTTCCTTCAGAAAAAATATGAATAAGAGATGAGTTTAAGACCAAGAATGTAGTTTATACAACTGCCAGGGGACCATACAAAAAATTAAAAAAACACATCCCAGGACAACGATTAGTACAATGAAGGCTTGGAAAAAAGGTTTAAAGGAAGGGATAATCAATCACCTAGGGACCAAAAGCCCACAAAGCCATTGGATCCTTCAACTTGAAGTAGGCTTTTAAGAAGCCCTTCTTCATTCATTTCCAATGGCAAGAACCATTCCACAGGAATTAAAAGGAAAATATAGCTGCCAGGTGTATTTCAGAGACGATAAGTGTGAGCTAAATTTCATTAGCCAAACCGTGTATTGCAAACTGGAGGATATTGAAATAACTCAAGACAACAATAGTTTACTGGAAGCCCAAATAGAAAACTTTTTTCCAAATTAAAACATAAGTGTTATGCTTGGAAGATTTATGAATTTCCTAGAACACTTCATGGGAAGCAGCAAAGTTTCTACAGCTAAGAGCCCAGAATCTACACTGCTAAGTACAGAAGAGCAAGACCTAGGTGTGGTACCACTCTCTCCCCCTTTCAACTAGAAGTGGTTGAAAATTTTCTGAAAATGATGATTTGACTAAATAAAATGTTTAGAAGAAATGTACCAAGTTTGTCAAAATTGACAATGAAAAATTATCAAAACGTTTCACTCTGAAAAGGTAAAAGTGCTTCATTTCGATAAGTGTTTTGTTTTATCATTTCAACTTTATATTAAGTTTAAAAATTGAAAGAAAACACTTTGACCTTATCGGAATGAAACATTTTTAAAAGGTAATTTTGATATTTCCCAAATTAATTGTTTTTGGAATTTCATTTCACAGGAAATTTTGAAAATATGATTTTTGTTCCAATTCTAGACAAAGGGAAATTTCAAAATGTCAGCTCCTGGAACAGAAATTCTGAGTTTCAACCAGGTCTACTTTCAATAGCAAGCATAAAATTATAGAATAAAATATGAGAGGCAATTTAGTTGTATGTAAATGTGATATGAATACTGTACAGTAAGGTAATTGCAGAGCTACCTGAATTTACAAAGGATTTGATTTCAAAGCACCTCTAACTGAACTTTTGAGAAAGAAGCTATAGAATTCCTTTGAGAGGGTTATAAAAAACATCTGCAGTACAATCATCATGAACTCATCTGTCTTAAATAGGCATCAGAAAGCAGGCTAAATCATCTGGAAAAGTACAGTAAAAATTCTTTCTGCATCTAAGCACCGTGACATATAAAGCCAGTTCCCAGCTAAGTATTTTCTTCGACTTCAGCTATGATAAGTAAAGGAAAATAAATTTTAAAAAAATCAAATTTTCTATTATGTGCTGTTAATAATAAGGATCAAGCACATAATGCTTATTTCTATAGTCCCTGTTTTTTTGATTCATTGGCTGATACAAATAAGTATTATTTTCTTGGAGTACAGGAATGGGTGGTAAAAAATGTCTATTACTTATTTTCTTATTACTGTTGACTAGAGTTGGTTGGGAATTTTTTGATAAGAGTTTTTTTGTTGGAAAAATGTCCATTTGGTGAAATAAACTTTCCTCAGGAAAGGGTCTCATAGTTGTACCAGTTGCTCACATCGTTTGAACCAGTATATGACACTGTGTGTAAATGATTAATTCCTTAACAATAAAAACAAATTTAAAAAAGAAAAAGATCTTCACACAAAACAACATGTGGATTCAATATGTGGCTAAACCACTTTTTCTTAGAAAACTTTTTCAAAACATTGTGATTTTTTAAAATAAAATGGCTTAAGCTACAATGTTAACATAGCTGCTCTACTACTGCCAGAACTTTTGTTGTATGGGAAATGTATAACATTGGTTTAGCCCCATCATTTTACATCGTGCTTTAGAAAATGATGATTGAGCTTGAAACACAACTGGTAATCTTCCAATACTTTCTGACAACAAAATTATCATATGAAAAAACAAACTCTGAATGTATAATGAAAACAATGAAAAATAAATTGCAAGAGAAAAACCACTTAAGAAATGTATTATATCAATGAGAAGATCAAGCTTAGCTGAACAGCGAGTGATGTAAGAGAAGAGAGCAGAAGGTACTGACCTGGAAGTCAAGCTTGTTGGAGCAGGGATGAAAGCAGCAGTTTGGAGAACAAACAGAAAGGAAGGGAGATAGCAAAAGAGAATAAAGGGAGGATAAAGATTAGTTTTTTCCAACAAATAGTGAGCTGTTATATCAACAGTCTTTATTTTAAAAAAGCAGTAAAATAAAACTTCTGTGTAGTATTTCTTTGATGAATAAGGACCAAACAAAAACTTAAAAGCAAAAAAGTCACCTAGCCATTTATGGACTATAGAAAACTATATATGTTTATCAACTCACAGTGCACATATACAAATTGTAGTTAATAAAATAGGTGGCAATTGTTAAGGCATTTGTTTGGCAGCCTGCAGTAATCGTCATGAAACCATTATTTGAACCAGTGGGGATGACCCACACAGGGCCGGCTCCAGACCCCAGCGCGCCAAGCGCGCGCTTGGGGCAGCGTCCCGCGGGAGGGCGGCAGGCGGCTCCAGTGGACCTCCCGCAGACGTGCCTGCGGAGGGTCCGCTGGTCCTGCAGTTCCGGTGGAGCATCCGCAGGCATGCCTGTGGGAGGTCCACCGGAGCTGCGGGACCAGCGGACCCTCCGCAGGCACGTCTGCAGGAGGTCCACTGGAGCCGCGGGACCGGCGATCGCCAGAGCGCCCCCCCGCAGCGTGCCGCCCTACTTGGGGCGGCGCAAATCCTAGAGCTGCCCCTGGACCCACATTCGGTATGTCATCTTCATCCGTGACAACAAAAAACCTAAACAAGTTGGCTACAGGTTCAAAGATTTTCATTTTAGAGGTTCAAAGTATTGCACCTAACAATGATCAAAGATATTGCTTCCGTGTGTCCCCCCAGGAAATAAAGTCCCTTTCAAAGCTGAGAGCAATTTTTTTCACTCCTGAAAATGAGGTTAATACTTCATCATTGAAAATATCCAGATGCTTGATAACTTATTTGTAAAAAAATAGCTAACGTGCCTTTTCAATTAGCCAACACAAAAAAAAATCCCTATCTTATGCCAAACTAGAATAATTCCTAGAGTTGTCACAGCTGCACATTGTTGCATTTATTTATGAAAGATAATTTAAAAAAACCAGAAAAATAGCTTTTGACAGCTATTCAGCATGCTGGTTCCTTGTATTTCACATACTGAATTATGTCAGTGCTGCACGGTTTGAATGCTGGCAATTTTTATAGAGTAGCCATCACTTTTCTTTCCATCTCAATTCACTACAAAAATGCCCAGTGAAATAAAGGATATTTGAAATTGAATATTCATAACTGTGCCTCTCTAAGATGGTATGTGCAAAAACACAGTTGCAGGTGTGAAGTGGATAATTACATGCACAAAAGAACTGTAAATTGTGGGCTTGGATAGATTGTGCCCTTTAATCAAAGCCTGGAGTGAGAGGCATGCTGCACTATACCATTCCAGGTGATCACAGGGGCATTCTGCTCCAAAGACGCAGAATTGCTCCCTGGAAGAACCCAATTGTGCTATGGAGAGTACAGTATGATCCTAGCTCTGCTGGGTGATGTGGAGGGGGTAGACTGCTTGTCTATCTTCCCAGTGCAGGAGGAACTAATGCCACTCCCAAAAGTGTATTCAGGAGTTTCCTTCAGGGCACAATTTTATTCTTCAAATACAAAACTCACAAACACACACATACAAAGCTATTCCCCTGAATAAAGCAAGCTGGAGGGGCCCGGAAGCCTTTTCCCTTGAACCTCTCCTCCCTACTCTAGGACAAGCCACAGGAGCTAACTTTCCTGCAACACTCCTCAACTGACCCCTTCTCAGTTGGGGCTGATATAGGAACAGACCTGATTGGCCACAGGCCCTTAAAGAGGGTGGATCGATGGCTTTTGGGTGACTTGCTCCCAGAAAGACCGGCAGCGCAGCACAGAGGCCATAATTCTGTACTTGTATTAAGAGGACCCTATCTTCCCTACTGCATAGCCACCTAAGGACCAGCCCCAGTCTAGCTCACCACAAAGGATTTCTGATGCAAATGCTGCCAGACTCTTGCAATAGTACTGCACATATTTACTATACAGTTAAAGTCCCACAAAGAGAATATAATCAAATTGCAGCTAAGAAAATGCTTCAGTAGTGTCTTTGCCTCAAAATAATATCTGTCTGAAATCTTTGTAATTCCTAAGGGCTCTGCTAAGTGGCTGGATTCAATTTAACAAACTGATTAACTAGTCTACATTTTCCTCCCTGGCGTAACTCCAGGTTTTAGGGATCTGCATCACGATTTACTCTCTCATCCCCCCTCCATCAACCTGATGACACTTCACTCTTTATCCAACATCAAGCTGGAATGACTCAAGTATATACCTGCAGATTGCCAGATGGGTTAGTCAGGGGCTATAGCTTATAGAAGCAACACACATAACTGGACAAAACTGTAGCTTAGACCTGTTTTATCTGTTAAAAATCAACATGTGCCTGATCTGTTTCTGCTTCCCTCAGGGGTGGTCCTCCAAACCTCTGTTGGAGCTTAAAGATCCACCATTTCCTAAACTGGTTTCTTCTGCATAGTAATTGAGCTGATTCGGGGCATACATTGCATAGGCTGCTTAAAGTGATTCATGGAAAGGGCTGTCCAAGCAGAAGCCCTCTCCAAAAAGAAATTTGTTATTAATCTAGTCCATTTCCTTTGTGGACTTTTCTTCAAATACCCTCCTCCATGGGATGGAATTTATCATCCTATGAAGCGTGCAGGGCTCTTTAAACAAATAGAGTCCAGACATTTGCAGGAAACTGTTTATAATTCCCAAAATCCTGAGTTACAAATGAGCAGGGACAGCCTCCCTATGCTGCTTTTTAGCTACACATACTGTAGTGTGAAGACAAACATGAAGAGGCATGCTTTAAGTAGCAACTATACAATTCCCTGAACTGGAAGTTCCCTCATTTATTAAGCTCCATGATGCAACACACACTAGTACTGATTGGTGTGTGTAGAGGACCAGGAATTCTATAACTACTGCACATCTTCCTTTCTTTATAATAAATTGAAACTTAAATCATAAATCAGTGTCTATACATACAATTCAAAAGAAACTTCCAATTCCTCAAAACTATTTACACTATGTCCCTTTGCCAACCCCATTTACATAGTCCAGAGCAATATTCAAAAGATCAAGCCTTTGAGGGGGGTCTGATCAATCTTCCAGACTATAGTCTCCCTTTTGCTGAATTTGTGTGTGCAGTTCTCTGGGGGAAGGAGGGCTCAATTCGTGACAGAGTACCCGCAGGTCCCAGATCCGTTCCTTGTTGTGTTAGGAAATATTTAAGATTAACCAGATTCTTCCAGAGAAGTCCTTTTGGAGTCTCCACTAGGTAGCCTCTGGGAGTGTCTGCCTGGTTCAGAACTGTTCCAATTTTCTGGGAACTTTTAAGCCAACCGTTGCTCCCTGGTCTCAGTTCAGGTAATGCTTTTGTTCTGTGCCAATCACTGAAGTTTTGTTGCTGCTTAATTTTAATTTCAGAATCCCATTTTCAAAATTCCTTCAGGTTGGGCTATTTAGATTTAAGCATATTAGTACCATAGCTATAACCATCCTTAGTTGTCTTCGCAGCAAACGTTTTGCTGGGAATAGACCAGACACAAGTGATGTTGACTGCTGGACCATAAATGCTTTATACTGGTCTATTGTTTTTATATAGGTCTTTTTAAAATCTGCACTGCTCTCTCCACCTCACCATTACTCTGGAGGAAATGTGGACTACTAGTAAAATATTAAAAATCAAAGTCCTGTGTGCATGGTAGGCACATTTCAGAGATAAATTGACACGCATTATTTGATATGGAGACTTTAGGAACTCCGTGTTTTTCAAATATTCACTTCAGTCTCTGGCTATCCTGTGCTGAGGAAGTCTAAGTAAGTAAAGCCAAGTCAATATACCTGGAAAAGTAATCAACTACAATAATGTGTGTCTTTCCAGAGAAGCAAATATGTTGCTACCCACTGTCAAGCTCTGTCAGGTAGTTTTGTAGAGACTAATTGCTCTGGAGATTGCCCCCGCCCCTTGTTTCATACCCCACAGCACTCTACTAAAGTCTGAATTTGCCATTGAGACTGGGTCACCGCCCAGTCTGTTGTGTTCATGCTCTGCACTTGTTTATTCCTTGGTCTTCTGTATGGATTTTGGAGAGAATCTCTTTCTGTAGTACTGTAGGGATAAAATTGTTCCATCCTTTCAGAAGCAGGCCATCAGCCCCAACGAGGTCCGTACATTCCTGCCAATACAACAGTAGGTCTGTTGGAAGTTGACTCTGAGCCCACCCTCTTTGGCAGAATTCAGTATATTTCTGGCAAGTCTTATCCTTTAGTTGTTCATCTCTAATTAGCTGAAGTCAGCTGACAAATGCTGGATTTGTTGCCAGAACAAAGTCAATGTAGACTTTGACGTCTTTCTCTAAAGTCTTGTCCTTTTCATTTGGTGGCTGCTTAATTGGGGTTCTAGATAGACTGTCTACTGTTATGAGAGCTTTCCCTAGCACATGATCAATGTTTAAAGAAAATTGCATCAGCTGTAGTTGAAATTTTTGAATCTTAGGTAGAAGATCATCCAGTGGTTTTGAATCCACTAAGGGGTTATGTCCGTTCACAGACCCAAGTGTCTGCTAGAGCTTCCTTTTTCACTTGAGCATACCACTGTTCAGTTTCTGAGAGGCTCCTTGATATAAATGCAACAAGTCTCTGGTCTCCTTCTGGCTGCTTTTGTTTGAGTTCTGCTCCTAAACCATATGACGATGCATCCACTGCTACTGTTGATGGGTAGTTTAGAGTATTGTGCCAAAACAGTACTTTTTATTTATTTTATTAAATGCATTTTGTTATGTGTTCACCCAGATCTGTAAATTGTGACCATTATGGAAATCTCTTAAGAGTTTTGTTACATGAATAAATTTGGTAAGAATTTCCCAAAATGGTTTGTCATGCCCAGAAACCTTTTTACACCAGAAATGTTTTGTGGTTTGGGTAAGGCAATTAATGCTTTCAGTTTGTCTGAATCTGGCTGAATTCCCTGTTTGCTAATTATGTGTCCTATAAATGTAATCTGCTCCTTTCCAGATTCACATTTCTTATTCAGAGTGAATCTAGCTTCTTGAAAGCATCTCAAAACTGTGTGTAGTCACTCATCATGTTCATTTTTATCTCTGCCATATACCAACACCTCATCTGCATGGAAGAGGATGCCAGGAAAACCTGACAATCTGAGAGATTCTCTTTTTGAAATGTGCCAAATGGAAGACGAATGAAACAGTACCTTCCAAACCAGGTGATGAATGTAGTTAATGGTACAGATTTTTTAGCCAGGGGGATCTGCCAGAAGCCTGTCATAGTATCTAACTTTGAGAAGACTTTGGCCTCTGATAACACAGCTAATGCCTTATCAGCTGCAGGAAGTATGTGTCTTTCTCTGTGCACCCTTTTATAAGGTTGTGTAAAGTCCACACAAATGCAGAATTTGCCATTGAGCTTCAGTACTACACCCATTCTCGCACACCAGTCAGTGAGTTCTTCTATCTGGGAAATAACCCCACTCTCTTTAATTCTTCTTTGACTTTTCCTCTAAAAGGTATAAGGATGCAATATGAGGCTGAGAGAGCCAAGGGAGTTGGTGATGGCACTGATTTTATTTTGTACTTTCTTGACAACATTCCTAGCCCTGATAAGATGTGTGGATACATGTCCTGTATAGTTTGCTTTCTGCCATTAATGCATTCCAGTTTCAGTAATAAATGTAGTCCTTGTATGCTGGAAACTCTAGTAGGGGAGTTGTTAGTCCTGGTATGACACATATTGCTTGTTAAACAACTTTCAGTTGTTTCCCAATTTCCCAAGGAACTTCCCACAAACATCCAACTATTGTTACTAGCCCCATGTAGAATCTTATTTGATCTTTGCTGATTTTCATCTGGGATTGATTATAAACTTTTTGGAACTACAGTGACTGCTGCTCCACTAACAATTTTAAATTTAAGTTTTTGATTGCTTAGATTCATGCTTATGTACAAAGATATTGCCTGTTCTAGTGAGGATATAGTCCTTAGAAATATAGGCTCACCGTCATCTGATAACAATCCCTGTTGGATAGTTTCCACTATTATTGATGACCTGCACGCTATTGCCAAATATCCCATTTTGTGGCATCTCTTATATTCTGCCTCTTTAGCTGCACATTGTTGCAAGCTGTAGCTTGGTGTCTTGCCAGATCTTCCACAACTTTTCCAACCATCCTTTCTTTTAAGGTTTAAACAAATGGAAACCAGACATGTGCAGAGAACTCTGTTTACAATTCCCAAATACCAAGTCATCCGTGAGCAGGCACAGCCTCCCTATGCTGCTTTTCACCCACACACACTAGAGCATGAGGACACACACAAAAAGTCATGCTTTAAGGAGCAGTAACTAAAGAACTTCCGGACCAGGAAGTTCCCATGTTTAGTAAGCTCCACGCTGCAACACATCCTGATCTTATTTGGTTACTGTGGAGGGCCAGGAACTCTATAACCACTTCACCCACCCATAATTTAGCCCCTGGTGCACATGTGGGTAACAGGATATCTGCACTTCTCAGGTTCTGGAAGCACAAGATCTCAGTTCTCATTCCTTTAACAAACCACTCAAGATGTGAACTCATAGAAAGTTAAATAACATAAGATTGCTCTGGGAAAAGCATATTACAGGCTATTAAGAGTATACATTGTTATTGTTAGTTATACTGATAGTTGTACAAGATCTTTTACACTTGACTTTATTGAAAATGAGTATTATACCGATACAGCAGAAAAAACATGACCAATGCAATAAGTTACCAAAGAGTGCTAGAAAACTTTTAGGTTTATCAGATTGTAACAATAACCAATTTGAAAAATCAAAGTATTTTATTGTATATAAAGAGTAATTAACATACAGACCAACCTACAGTATACATGATGTACTGTATACAGTATAGGCATTTGTTAGAAGTAAATGATTAAACTGTCAGAAACGCAGTGATATCTGAAGTAGAAACATAAAGTTCAAGCCAAAGAGAATTACCATATGCATAAAAGCTCCTTCAGTTTTGTTAATAATTCCTGCCTGTCTGCTATTCAGCACGTACATTTCTTTGGGACTATCCTAAATCAGATATCTCTTCTTTCAAACATTTGACGTTCTCTAATATACTAGTCAAAAGTGATTTCTCTGTGTTAAGTTTTATTTCAATCTATAAAATACAAACTTATTTCAACATTTTTTTAATTTCAGATAAAAGGATTTAATTATAAACACTCCTCCATAACTCTGAAATGGAGATGTGTTATATTGGTAAAAACACTATAACTAATAATATTATGAAGTATGTGTATTATAATTCGAGCAAACAAAATTAGATACTGGGCAACTTAAAAAGACTACCTTGCAATGCAAGGAAGATGTTAGAATAGGAATACACATGGTGCTCAGCAGATTATGTTCAAAATGAATGCCTGGACAGAGCACTCACTTTCCTAAGAAATCCCGCACAAGCCTCTGTATCTGGAGCATGTGCTGTCACTATCACTGGACAGAAGACAATTTTCCCTTTGGAAGCTGCATAGGAGAGTTGGGAACAAAGTGGAGGAAGCAAGTTTGCAGAGCTGTAACTCATCTTTTTACCCCAACAAGGAATGGGTGGAGAGTAGGTAAAACCTTGGCTCTGCCTTCCCTCAGATAACCAGCCAACAGAGCTGAGCCATCACACGGGGGAAAGTATGCAGCACCTTGTAAAGAACTGCAGTAGTTTACTTCTTGCTGGAATTATAAGGGTCTCAAACTTTGGGTCATATTAAAGGAGGCTCATTTGCTAAAAAAGGCTTAAGCATCAACACTCTGAAAATCAGGCCTCTTCACTGTGTCTCTGTACCTAGAACAGATTACTTTCCCTGGTGTGCTGGCCACCCATTCCCCACCCCTTAATACCCATACATATACAGGAAGGTGAATATACTTATGTCTCCTTATTCTCCCATGCTGCAGTCTAAAACAAAGGATAATTTAGCCCTTACATTCTAAATAGATGAACCAACACAAAATTTCTAAATCAACATTTGTGTTTTATTTTGGAATAGTTAATCTGCTTCTTCATGGAATACTTTCTTATGTACATTGAATCTCTAGGGCTCAATCCTGAGAAGTGCTGAGTATTCTAGCTCGGATGCATGATACATGTGCTTAAGTTTAATCATGTGAGTAGTCTCATTGAAATTAACTGGATTCCACACAGGGGCCAGGGGCCATTCTAGCAAATCTCAATGCAAGTTGGGGGCTAAAATTTATAACATTTTATAGCCACCATCTGGTCATATTCAGCTATTCAAATATACTGTACACGTTTCTCAGAAATAGGTCACCAATTTTGTGACACTCAATATACATGTGATTCATTTCTTTGTGTGAAATTGAAGGAAAACGTAAAATATCCACTACTCATTAGAATCCTGGCCATTTGCTCTATAATCAATTGTCAGTAAATGACTGAAACTGCTTTATGTTCAGACTAAGGTTCACATAAATCAAATAAAAATATCATGCAGGAAATCACATTCATATGCATGAAGAAAACCATACGATCTATTCTTATATTTATGTCTCTGTATTTGATTATATCCTTTGTATTAACTATGCTGGAAGTAAACTATTAAACATATTATTTACAGTGTGGGAATTTAAATCTTTATTTTACCAAATTTCCCAAAACAAGAAAGTTTAAAAGAAAAATCGGGGCCCAATTCTACAAGGTGCTCAGCACCAGTAACTTCTACTAACTTGTGCAGATGTCAGTGCTTCTTAGCACATTAAGGCCCACAGTTACTATAATTCCTGTTCCGGGCAACGAGAATTTTCTATATCTATATAAAAAAATTTCCAGTAACTTGTGGGCATTGTGTACATCAGGTAGATGTATTTATTACGCATTTATCTACAAAATTCATCTATCATCCATCCCACATCTCCTGGGCACATGCACATTACTCATACAATTATAATATTGTAATAATAGTAAATATATTAATTTATGGTAAAATAATATGTTGAACAGAATATCATTTTCGTGATTTTATTCTTAAGCATTTTATTCTACACCATCCACAAGTAATTATTGCTAACCAGATCTTTGACAAGTGCCTGCAAAAAGTAAATAAAGTAAATATTTAGCAACAGTTAAATTGTAAAAAGCTGATAAATAACCACATTAACTTTTGGAAGTTCACCGGAAGTTTCAAACCATGTAAGAAGGATGTTTTACCTCTAATCCACACAAGCCTCCTTCCGTAAAAAACAGATCTTGGCTTTCTCCCTCCAATAACAATTGAAATTACTAGTAGGTCTATTTTGTAGCAGGATCTTTCTTCTGTGGCAGTGCGCCACTTTGTCCAGTAGTAGCTGATAGATGGGCAGGATCTAGCAACAGTTACAGTGGGACCCACTGATCTTGCTTTTGATTTATGTGGCCCCTTGAGACTCTCCTCTCACAACACAACCCCTGAAATACACACTTTTGAAACACCCGAACACACAAGATTGCTTCCTTCCTTCCTTCCCATAAGAATGGCTACGCTGGGATAGGAATGGAGAAATCTCTTACATTCAAGAACTTCACATATATAGTACAACCTGGGGCACAATCTTCAGAAGAAGCTTTACAGTACTTTTCAATTTGAAAGGAACAAGATTAGTGGTTCCAACCCCCTCTCTCTAGGGAAAGGCTGAACAACTTCCCCACATGTAAGAAGAAAGGGGAAGAGCCACCTTCAAAGGATACTTGCCAACAGAAGTGCGAGGTACCCCAGAAAAATACCCAAAGCTAGAGTTAAGGAACAGATTAAGAAGATTTACCGCATCTTTCCAGAATTTCTCAGATGTATACTGTACATGCTGTTCCAGGCAAGGACAAATGTCTGGAATGGTTCTTATTTGGGTTCACTAATACTAATACAGTATCAGTAAAAAAGCATAATTGCTCCCATAATGCAATATCTCACCCAGGTTCTGCAGACAGGGATATTACTATGTAAACTGGGTAGAAGTTTCCCTATATATACTCTTTGATATGTAGAATACCAAGCCTTTTCTAGCCAAAAGGAGGAAATTCCAAATCTGCTTCAAAGCCAGCACATAAACTTGTTTCTTAGGTACAACTCGTGAAGTAATGTGAATTGACTTTTTTGTTATTTTAGGTCCTTCCACAATGGAGATCTCTTAATAAAAAGGCCATTCAATATAAAGCAAATAATACAAAAAAATACCTTTCTAGCTCAGCAATTTTCTTATCTTTGTCATTCTTCTCATTCTCAACTTCCTTGAGGATTTCTAGAAGTCTGTCAACCTCAGCTTGAGCTTTGCCACATTCTTCTCTGTAGTAAGATGCCTCTTTGTCAAGCTGTTTCATTCTGTCTGCAAATTCTGGGTTCAGCCGAGCTTCTTCTTCAGCTTCATGAGCCTTCGGTGTTAAATTAAAAAACAACAACAATCATTTAGATAGTTTGGTGGTGCTATTTCAGCAGCCTCAGAGTTCAAATCTGCATGAAAAAAAGGATTATGGGTATTTTTGTCAGTTGGAAACATATTCCCATAGAGGCACAGAAAAGAAAAATGAAAATCTGTCTGCATTCTACCTATAATCATCAGTGGTTTATATTCCCAAAAGTGCATCATGAAGAAAAAATATTTTCCCCAATTTAGCATTTTTCATACATGAACGTAACCATGAAAATCTTAACTTTTGTTTCACTATAAAAGTTTCTTACTACAGTCAAACAAACAGGCATTTAAAAAAAATGCCACATTCGGTACCCTAGTCCACAGATTAAACCACTAGATATCTATTAAAATCTCATTGGATACTAACAATTTAAAGGAAGGAATCAGAGCTGTTTTTAAAGGTAAAACTAGAAGAATGCTTTCAGCTGACAGTTTTAACCCAAAGCCTTTTTTTCTACTGTTAATACTTAACCTGAAACATCAGAGGAACAAGCCCATTGGTGAACACGGCACAAATAAATATACCTGGCAAACACATGCATGGGTGGGTGGCAATTTCACAGACAAGAAAGAACACAATGAAAACAACAACAACAGGGCGGAGTCCTGTCCTACTCCCACCAAAACTAATGGGAAAGTCCCATTAACTTCAATGGGAGCAGGATTGGGCATAAAGGGCTTTAAACTCTTGGCTGAAATAATCAGAGACAGATGGAAACAACAATGCACTGCAATGCTTAGCCTACCCCTTGTTTCTCATTATTCCTAATTGGCATCTTCAAAGAGCAGGCAGGGAAAAAACAAGTAGTTTAACTGCAGTGCACATTAAACATAAAAAATTCAGAGAACATTTTTTAAAAATGTACAAATATTTTACAAAAATTAATTAGAACAGTAGGTCTTCCTGCTATCTTACTAAACAGAGAAGATGTTGATTTAGTTTTAATTTCAGGGAATAAACAAGGCAAGCAAGCAATGAAACAACTGCTGGTCAAAATGAAACATGCATGTTTTGAAAAAAAAAATCAGTACCACGAACTACTACGGTTAGAAGGTTGACATTCTTTGCAATGATTTAGTAGAAATTTTTCTATATATATATATTTTTTTTAAAGTCTTGTGTTTAAAGGAGGAAAAATAATTACATTACTGAAGAACAAAAATATTTTGTTTCTGCGTGTAACATAATTTAAGCATGAGGATAATAAGGAAAATAATGTTGCTTTCAAATTCTATTTTTCTACTTTGGGATTTCTATTCTCGCAGGAGATCTAATTGTGAAAAGAACATGGAAGTGACATAAGAAGCTCACTATATTTGTTTTTCTTGTTACTCCAATCCTCCCCTCTAGACAATATTACATTCTTAGGCTACAGGCTTCAAGCAGATGCTGGGATCTCCCTACACTGAGCTCATTGCAGGGACTGGTACTTAAGAGTATTTCAACTATATTGTTCTGGTGGCACATTTACTAACAAATTATTTTTTATCTTTTAGAAATCCAAAAAGTTGATAAATATCACATTGGGGGTGGGGGGTGGGGAGGGAATTAGCTATAGTCAATTTTTTTTTTTTGCCAGCATTATATTTTTTAAGTGCAATAACGGCTCAAAATCCAGTTGTGCAAGAGATTGAGGTCCTTCTTTAAGGCGCTAAGCACTCTCAATTCCCACTGACTTCAACAGGAAATGAGAGTGTACAGCACTTTGCACAATTGGGCCATACATGTTCCTCTCCCACTGAAAATAGAGCAGGAGCTGGCAAGTATTCCTATATTTCTGTAGAGACCAAAAATCCACAGGAAAAATCAGGTTCTCTCTTTTAAGATCCCAGGTAATCTATGGGGAGAGCCATCCCTTCACATCACTCCTCAGATTTCCTCACTCCTCACTTAAGTCCTGAAATAGACTCACCCACTCTGTCCCTATTTCTCATTTGCCTCTTATATTCTATCCCATCACCATTAGCACATATCTGACTATCCACATGCCCACTGCAGTGCAGAGACACTCAACGATTCAATGGGAGAGCTGGGAAGAGAACCCAAATTCCCTGAAGCCCAGTCACACACTATATCCACTTGACCACACCACTTTACAGAAATAGTCTTTTTAATCATTATGGATGCTTTAATTAACAGTAGTTTGCATGTTAACTTTACATTAGAATTGTACATGTTTGATGCTCCTTTTTATTATTGTAACCATGAAGAGCGTTACACACATGTACTAGATATTGAAGACAAAACAGTAATGTTTTCAAATTTTTAGTGTTAAAATTAGTTGTGTAAAATGAAATCATTTGGAGGTCTTTTCATGTTAACAATAATAATTCCTGGCAGCTCCAGGAAGCACAAGGGAAGTAAATGGCACCAGGAGACTCCCTAGTTCCCTTTGCACTCTTGTTCCGTAGCCAGGCACAACAGAAGCCCTATTACTCCAAAGCCCTATTCCTAACATGCCCGGTACTCAAGACACTTCGAAAGGGAAAGGGTGAAAGCAGAGCCAGGGTTCCACACAGCAGAGGCACCAGAGCTAGCTGGGTATGCATGCAGGAATATGCTGCACTCACAAAACGGTGTAGTTGAAGGGTATATTCCGCTACATACCAGCAAATTCCATGAGGAATTCCGCCTTCCAGAGGCACAATTCCTCCTGGATAGGTTCCCCTTGGAGCAATGCATTTCAACACCTCTCCAAGCATAAGACAGTGCCTATAAAACTCGAGTATGCCCAGAACTGATAAATTACCTACCCCACCCTACCAAGGCTCTAGAGATGCTTCACAGAGATGCATAATGTAAAATAATGTAAAAGCATATTGCAAATACCAGGATAAAAACATTCTAATCTAAAAATATTAGGAAATTAAATATGGAGTCCAGTATTTGAAACAATTATTAGGTTGTCCCTACTTGCATGGGATTACCCATTCAGTAGATTGGGACTAATTGGGAGAATAAGGATTGTTTTGCAGAAGGGATGCAGGATCAAACCCATGCACATTACTAAATGGAAGGAAAAAAGGAAAGGTTCCACATATATGGAGGGCTGATGGAACAATATCATAAAACATCTTTGAAACAGAAAAGTTTTCTGGTGTTATTCAAAATTTGCCAAGGACAGACTAATTGGCTGTAAATATAGAGTGAGGCTATGTCTACACTACAGCCTATGTCAGCAAAATTTATGTCACTCAGGAGTGTGAATATTCCACCCCCGCGAGCGACTAAATTACACCGACATAAGCACTCATGTGCACAGTGCTATGTCGATGGAAGACCTTCTCCCACCAACATAGCTTAATGCACTTGCGGAGGTGAGGGTTTTTTTATTCCAACGGGAGAACTCTCTCCTGTCGGCATAGAGCATCTTCACCGGATGTGCTTCAACGGCACAGCTGTACCAGTACAGCTGCACTGCTGCAGTGTAGTACGTATAGACATGGATTAAGTTCACAACTAAGTTATTCAATTCTCTCACATTAGGGGCAAATAGAGAGAGAAAGTGGGTGAGGTAATATCTTCTATTGGACCAACTTCTGTTGGTGAGAGAGACAAGCTTTCAAGCCATGCAGAGCTCTTCTTCAGGTCTGAGAAAGACACTCTCAATTTCACAGTTAAATGTGCTAACTCAGGGGTGGCCAAACTGTGGCTCGTGAGCCACATGTGGCTCTTTTACCATTAAAGTGCGGCTCAGGGAGCCCCCCCCCACACCCATTCTTCACCTACCAGACTGGGTGGGGGGATGCTCAGGACCTTTGCCTTGCATCAGGGTGGTGTGGAAGGGGCTTCTGCCCAGCAGGAAGGGAGTTTTGGGGTTTCAGCCCTGCAGGGCGCAACTGCCAGGGCTCAGGGCTTCAGCAGGAGCAGCCCTGAAGCCCCAACCTCTGGCTCTTGAACTTCTGAAGATTGCCGTATGTGGCTCGGAGGGCCAGAAAGTTTGGCCACCCTTGTGCTAACTACTTATGCTAATAAATCTGTTCCATCTGAACAGTTCTTTACAAGACAAAATTTTCTTATTAATATACACCACTTACATATTCAATATAAATGCCAATAGCGTGTTTGTAAATTCTTTTAGGGGCTTGATACTATTTTTAATTTGCATAGTACTGTAACCATCTAACAACAGTTTCTCAGTAATAAAAGTTAAATATAAATACACACTTTTTTTCCAATTATTAATTGGGATGTTGCCTTTTAAAGAAAATATACTACTTGCATACAATTACTGAATTGATACTATGCTGTATTTCAGTATTGGAAAAGACATTATTATTTTTTGCAATCCCCAAAAATCCAAATATTTGAACTTCTCTGATTCTAAAAAGCATTTCATATTATCAACCCTGTTTTTTATTTTGCATGCCACAAGTAGAGGCAAAATAATTTTTTCTATATAAATACCAAATTGTCTACAGAAATATTAAGTCTGATAAAGACATATAAAATTAATGAATATATTATAAATTATGCCCACAATCCTGCATTAATTTTTCTGTATCAGATGCATGCATTGGAATAGTATACCTTAATTTAAATTAGCCAAAAGATCAAATTAGTGCTTGACCAAAAATAATAATTAAATGAAATAGCAGAAATGTACATGCAAGAAAATACTTTCTAAGATCCTTCACATTTTTTCTGGTTCAATAATAAATTAAATAATCTGTTCTCCTCTTAAACTTTAAAATCTCTTTAAATTTAAGTTATTTTTAAACTAATTCCTGGGACTGAGCTAAGCAAGTTAGAGCTGATCTTTGCTTTGGTTTTTGATCTTCCATTGCTTCTGCTCAGTATTTGCAGAATCAGGTCCTCAATATTCAGAAGCAGCTTGAAGGACTAGAAACAATCAAATAAATTGTAATGCCTTATTACAGAAAAATAACAATAATGTAACTTGTTTCTAACCATTATTTATTAGCACAGGGCATGACTGCATAATTTAAATGGTGTTCACATCTACACACAAAAGAAAACAAGGTCCAAATTCTGTTAATATTATTCAGACAAGTAGTCCCTCTAAATTCATTTTGAATATTCTCATGAACAAGGTGAGCGGGGTTTGGGTCCCTATTATATTTTTCCACTTTGCTACCAAAAAGCCTACAAGTGTAAAACAGATTCATCTGTTTGTTCTGTGCATTTTTAGGAATGGATAGGAGTGAGTGCCCCAGAGTTGATAGTACTCTATGGACTAACAAAGATTTATCATTCTACTGAAAAAAGAACAGGCAGTATGAGGGAACAAAGGCTTAAAAATTGTTTTGTTTTACTTAAAAATTGATTGTTAAATGCCAGAAAGGTTTAAAATGAAGATTGGAGTTCAACAGGACTGAATTTTGCCATCCACCTTATATTTATTGCATATTTGGAAACACAAATTTGGCTCAATTTCTGTTAATGGGAATCATGTGGTCTAAAGAACAAGTCGTTAGATCAGTCTGAAAAAAATATTATTCTCACATTGTCAAAAATAAACACAGAGGGAAAAATAACTAAAGAAAATATGCACTGAGGATAAGATGTAACTATCTGCTACATGAATTTAATATAAAAGATTTTCCATTCAGTGGTTTTGAACCACTGAGAGATAGTACTTGTAAAAAAGAAGTATGCAAAAAGTAAAAATTGATAAGATTTGGGATACTATATGCAAAAAGGTTAATGGTCAACAAATAGCAATCACTGTAGCAGTGTGATTAAAACTGAAATAATAAAGGGCGTGATCTACATAGAGCAAGAGAAAAGGTAACCAAGGAGTCAGAAATAAACAAAAGGTGTGCACTATAAGAGTGCAGATGATATGCATGAAAGTATGTCGTCTACCTATGAAACCATCATGTCGATGACCCAAACTAATATAAGGAGTGCAAAGTGCACAAGAATGCAAACTATCTGATCACCACAGTATGTTGGATGAGAAAGTGGGTATATAATTAGGTTTTATGTTCTCTATGAACAAATCATGACTGAGTTCCAAATGTAATTACGTGATTTTCAAGAAGTAAATATGGTAGATTCTATGGGATCTATTCTCCCATTAATACACATGAAATTTCCACTACATCAGAGGAAATATTCAGCATCAACAACCGACCCTACGAATGAAATCCTGGCCCACTGAAGTTAATGATAAAACTCCCATTGACTTCAGTGGGACCAGTGTCATCCCAAGTGAATAATACCATATTTTTAGAACCCTATAAAATCAAGTTCTCTCACACCTTCTGATTGGAATTACACGGTAATTATATTTAGAATTACTATGTAATCTGTAGGTCATAAATTGCTATGTTATCACAATCCAGTTACATCATTATTTCTGCCCTGTGATGCTCACAGCATATTTTTAGTGTTAGTTTGTACCAGCCAGAAAATCTTCTACGCATAAGAATGTGTTTTTGTTCTTCCTCAAATTTAAAAATGCATACAATAGAAACAAAAGGAAATTGCTTAAGAAACTATATTAAAGAAGGCATCAAAGAATAATCCCAAATGAACAAAAGTATTATTACATTTTCTTGTTTAAACTATAGGACAACATTGCCATTTGTTTTCATCATTCTATATTTTCAGCCTTTTCTTGGTCAAAATATGTTTTTTAAATGTGTAAATACTGAACATGCACATTCGTTTACTGAAAAACTGATCTTTTGCCTTCTGAACTAATGTGATCATACTGCAACTTTAAAAAATATGCTGAACAAACATTTACTAGGTATTATTACTGATATTATCAGGTGAGATACATCACCATATATTCTTTTGAATTTGAAGGATCCAGTAAAGTATTCCATGAGCATAGCATTAAAATAAAATAAAACAAAACAAAAAACTATCTTTTGCATGCTTTTAAAAAAATATAATAGAGAAGTTGAGGACCTGAAGGCAATGACCTTTGAACTTCAGAGGATGTTATATTAATCCAATTCCCAGTTAATACATAGCATATTTTTAAAAAATGGCCTTGAAGTCCACAAAGCTCATTTATTTTGACACAACTAAAACAGGTGATCATCAAAAAATTTTTTTGCAAAGCTCTATAGAGGAAGAACACAACACAGTGTCAGGTCAATGGATCCTCATGCTTTCATATGTTACAGCGGGCACTTTCAGAAAGGACTTACTGGATTGTACATCTGATTGAACAACTGTTCAGCTTGCTACATTGCAAAGTTGGGAAGGAGTGAAGCATAGACAGGAAAAGAAGGAAAGATCCAGGAAAACAGCATTAGCTCAACAAATCCAGTGCATTTGCACAGAAGAACTTGTCATAAAAAAGTAGAAATTTAAGTTTCTAAACATTCCTCGGTGAAAGCGAGAGGCACTGGGGAAACATAAATGTTGACTTTGGCTTCTAAAAAAGAATAGCTGGAGTAAAAAATTTAAGGTTTGTGTTACTTTCCCTCTCTCAAGTTAAATAACCCATGAAATAAAGAAAGGTGTCCACTTTTGATGATACATTAAGTGCTAGTCTCAAGCAATGAATCACTAGAAGCGCTTTTAGCCAAGGCTGCAATTTATCACAAAAGTTTCAAAGACAGTAATAATAAAAGATTAATTAAACTTTATCATTAAATGTATGGTTTTTCTTTTGTATTAACACAAGCCTGAATTTTTGATTCAATACGACTTTTGAACAGTACAGCTTGGCAAACAGTAGTTTAGCAACAGCAAGTATGTCAGTAAGCATGGAAATATAAAATCCATGATAAACAACAAAAGGAGGAAATTCTAAAGTGGATAATAAGATTCAGGAAAGCAACATAAAAAATAATTCACTACCTATGAGGTAATTCCTGCTGTTCCATCATAATTAGCAAAGGAAAATAAGTAAAAAAAAATGCCTGTAGAGTTTTGGCACAGAAGTGTTGGGAGCTCTCCACTAATTTTGTTCCCATCAATTCCAAATCATAATCCTTGTAACAAAAGGCTTAACAAGCATGCTCATGGTTTTAAACAATTTTGGTGTACAGTAAAATACAGTATGAACACAGGAGCAATTATTCTTTTTGAATGCTCTCCTATCTATTGGTTTTTAAACCCATATGCTATTTCAATTAATAATGGGGCTGCTGTTCACTTTGTTGTAATCAAATAATTCAGGAGTCTGCCTATGGATTTTTGTTTTACTTTTGAATATATTCTTTCCGAGTCTGCATATTTTCTCCCCCAGAAATGCAGGTATTGCACAGTGTCAAGTATATAATACTGAGAAATAGTTATAGTCAACCCTGGGAAAAATGTCTTGGAGAAACAAACATATATATATGTGTGTATATATATCAAAAAAGGAGGAATTTAAAAAATAATTGAAAAAGGAGAGGAACAAAATTCCAAGGCAAAACTGTTCTTCATCACAAGTTTGGTTAGGCCTTGTATCCCATAAACACTTCTTCTGGGCATAGTGCTTAGGACTATGACTTCTCAGAACTATTCACTGTTGCAAATATGTGCTGGATTAAATCGATATTTAGGAATAAAAATGGATACAACTAAAGAATCATAGTTAATGCTGAGCAAGTTAACTAACAGTATCAACACTCTGATTTATTTATTTTTTAAGAATGATAAATAATATGCAAGTTGTTCATATTTTTTAAAAAGAATGGATACATATTTAGAATTACTTTTCAAATTATGTCCAATGAAGTGCCACATCTCTCACCTCTGCAGTGTTGAGTGTTCATTGATACAATGAGCATCCATATGGGACATGCAGATTTGTATATTGTGTATAAGAATGAAGAAATGTATATGCTCCTTCCTATCTCCATTCAACAAAATTCTAAAATCCTCCCAAAACTGATTTCTGTTTCAGTTAGTTTGTTAAGGGATAAAACCAGTGACTGAGGTAGATTTCAATTTCTGGAGAGCAAGTTACTTTTATCACAGGATATTTTTAGGTTTAGCTGAAATTAAAGCTTTTACTAAAGTAAATGCAAATTAAAAATTACTGTTTGCAGTCCATTGTCATTAACAGCCAGTGTTTCTATTCTCCTAAACACATCCAACAATGATGATCTGCATGTTATTGTGGAAATACCAAGCCTCCTACAAATCTTGGGCCACTTCCCATTGGGAATTCATGTTGTATTTATGGTATAATCAAACTATTATGTTTTCAACTTTCATTTGGTAACCATTTGTATTTTATTCATAAGGAATATACTTCCTTTTTATTTACAGACTTTTATAACTGCTTATTTTTCCATTACTAAATGATATGTTGATATATACATTCATAGATGTTCACTTAGAATTTCAAGCAGATTTCCATTTTTTTAAGATGGCAGGTGCTTTAGCATTCTAAAGAACTATTTATTACAAAAAATCTCCCAAAAATAAGGCCACTGGGGAAAATATTTTGAACATGTGAATTCATTTGAACGAATACCATTAAAAGCAACAAAATTAAATGTAAAAGTTAACCATAGAGGTAATAATATTTAAATTATAATTATCTTACCGTGCTCATCACCTTATCTGAACTATAATGCAAATAAAGATTCTTCACACCTTCAGTAAATAATATTTATATTTCTTTTAATAAAATAAAAGTCCCCTATGCCTACAGGCTTTATTTAGGTATTTTAAGTCTGGTGCAAATTGCATTGATAATTTCTTGTAAATATTTGATAGGTTAAGATTTTGTTAAAAGCTCTTTGTATGCAAGTTTATTTGAAACAATGCCCTCCTCTCATCCAAATAAGAAAGGCCATAATGGGTTAGACCAAA